>NC_083359.1:36094000-36732000 GCF_030254825.1 Meriones unguiculatus
AACTACAGGCCTATATTGATTTGTATGTTTTAAAAAATATCTTCACACTGTAAGTGGGATTACTAAGTTAAACCTTGAAGTATTAATTCCCAGATGCCTGTGTTGATTGAAGAACATTAAGCATTAGACAAGAAGTTTTAGAACAAATAAATCTGTAGTTGAAGTTTTAGCAGTTGGGGGTACCTAAGATTATGATATACACTGGAGAAGTATAAGATGCTACACTGAAAAAGCAGGCATTGGATCCCTTTTAAAGTTAACTTTTACTATCTGTCACGCCATTAAATGCGCTGTCATTTGACACCCATCCCATGTGGTGTCACCTGAACATTTTTTGATAACATTTTGACTATCCACGATATTATAAATCCATGTTTTGGTCTCATTTAAAATTTATTTTTAATGATTATAAAATCTAAAATATTCATAAAAATTTGAACACTATGGATAAATTATAAAGTACTATCTTACATTTCAAATGACTTTGTATTCTGTTTGATATTTATACTTTGCTGATTGTTATTTTTTCAAAGTTAGGTAGATTCCTCAGTATCTTGTTTTATATTTATTTACTATAACTTAGAATGTTTGATTTTTTTTAAATGGTTCTAAATAATTGAAGTAGCAAAAATAGCAAATGAAGTATCAGGCAGTGTATCAACTGTGATAAAATCTTTGTTAGCACTAAAAATCATGTAATTTTTATAAAAAAATTATAAATTTTCATATTTCTTAATTATTTTTCTCATGTAACTTTTTAAGTGTTTGGTTCTTAATAGAAATTACACATAGGCTAGCTTTTCTTGGGCAGTAACAGGTTTGTTTAAAATTCAGAGACTTCCAAAAAGCCTTGTGGAACAGTTGATAAGATGGAAATTGGCAACTTTCAATTTTGAAGTTTTGGGTGGGATTCTGCCCTTAAAAATATACTAGTTCCCTAAAGAAGTCAAGTGTGAGTATATTTCTGCCTTTGTCTTTTTCCATGATAAAGACATAGGCAGATCGCTAGAAATATGCCAAAATATGATTGCTGCATTTCTGAATGCCATTTGTTTTCCTTTGCTTGTAATCCTTTTAAAGTAGGCTATTGACGGGAATCCAGGGGAGAATGAATCCATCCTACTTGTGCTACAGAAGCCTTGAAGTTGCCATCTGCAGCAATCATATTACAGTTTTATTTATTCTTCTTTGACTCTTGAGCCCTAATACATATTTTGATGAATTGATTTTTACCTACATGACAAGATAAAAAAGTCATATTTAACTATTAATTTACAAATAAGAATTTTCAAAAGAAAAAAAGGATAAAGACAGCGATCATGTAGTGTCAAATGTTTCTCACATTTGTAAGTGAGGAATATTAGGCATTATTTTACTTTAATTTTTTTTTTTTAATAATAGAAGCTCTGGTATTAGTTGTTAACCATCTATGTACTAATGCCTTATAATTTGGGCTGGGAAGTTAGAGTAGTGTTAGTGTGGAGTCCTGGTTTGACTCATTCCAGCTTGAATGATGAGTATGCTTAGTACGACACTTTGATATGAACAAAACATTTTACTGATGTATCATGGCAGCTTGTGTTTATTTTTTCCTCAACTACATGCTATGTTTATTTTAGTTTTGTGCTTTTATCTAGTATATAAGTAGTAAAGCTAACAAATTGCAGCTTTTTGAGAACTGTGGGAATATTAAGCCAAGTTACAAATGATTAATGTAACTTTTTAGTATTGATAATGCTACAAACAGTAAAAGCTAAAATGTTAGCAAAAAAAAACTGTCAAGGCTGTAGCGCTGATTTGCTGTTTTTTTAGTATGAGCAAGGGGGCTACTTCTTTTAATATCACCTAGAAATTTTACCTTCTACTTTCATAGTTTTAGGAAATTTAGTTAAGTCCAGCTGAAAGTGCTGAAATATGATTGTCTAAGTCTGAAGAGCTCTAACTCTGTTCATCTGACACAGTCTAAGTTCTTATATGGTGGTCAGCTTATTACATAGAAATTTAACAGTGTCAGCAATTATTCTCCAAGTATTCTGTATTTGGTCTTATAAGTGTAGGTTCTACATTCCCATAAATGATTACAGTATACATTTATTAATTTTTACTGAATTATGAAAGAAATGTATGCTTTTGTATTTCTGCTTATTTTCTCATGCTAGGTATCTCTAGGTTATGGAATACTCCTTACTACCATGTTAACAAGCCAGATAAGTACAGACTTCAGTAGAGTGAAATATAACAGCTAATTTTTAAATCAGTTAACATTTAATTCTTTCTGTCCTGTGAATAGACAAAATTTTTGTTTTCCTGAAACAAAGGATAGATGAGCATTCTGAAATTGTTTTTACTGTCCTAATGATTAATGATCACTGAACAGTTTTGAAAGATTAGCATTTTTCAAAGCTGCTAAAAAATATACTGTTTTATTTAATTACAAGAAAGTAAAGGCTTTTCACACTGACAGGTGGTGGAAATTAGCAGGCAGTTTTGAAATTGTGCTGTGCACGAGAAATTAGATCTCATTTTAATTCTGCTTTTCTCAACTAGCAAATGAGGTTAATGCCATACATATTCAGCTGATATGGATGAAGAAATTGATATAAAGTAGATCAACATAGCTACAGGGCTAGATTAATTTATAGGTAAAGAGGCAGTGATAAATGAAAGTAATGTAGTAGTGGTCACTAAACTCCTCTGCCATGAGGGATTCAATAGCGTTAGTTCCTCATTAAAGCCATTGTCGGGGTACATCAAATAGAAATTTGAAAAGGAATAGCCAACTAACCCCTAATTATCAAAATACAGAAAATACTAATTATGCCTTAATTAGCTTTTCTTTTAATGTACTGAAATTTGTTACTTTTTGTGTGGCACAAATGGATAGTTATATCAACAATAAATAGGTTGTTTTAATAACTTTCTTTTACCTCTGGGAAAACTACACTCCAATTTTTAATATGCAATAATGCTTCTCTCTAGCCTGTAGGAGATGAAAATTATTAAGTAGCTTTATTTTTTTGAAGATTTTACAGCAGCTTTGGGAAGAATTATTTCACCATGCATCAATTACTTTTAATTGAACTGAATATTTTTCAGATTGCACCAAATGCCTCTCATTTAAGTTTAGCAGTTAGAGTTTAGGAAAGCAGCATAATAAGGACTGCAGATAACCTCTGTCATATATTTTAATAAATAAGGATGATTATTTGTTTTGCTTCAGTTTAGAAAGAACTCAAGGTTGAAATTGTAAAACCTAGTCAGTCACCTTATCTAGTCTAGTCAGTGTGGAGAAATAAAGCCTGTGTGTTCTAGATACTTTGCTTATGATTCTTTCTCTCACCCTAACCAAGGTGGTTGTCAACATAAGTAAGGTGCTTTCAACAGTCTAGTTAAGAAAGGATTTGCCTGTTTAGAATAAGGTGCAGTGGTGCACTGGGGAAGCAGTTTGAGTGTATTGTAATATACCTCAAGGCAGCTCTAGGCCTTTAGGAGCCCTTGCTGCTTTTGGGGAATTCGTAAGCTTGCCTGTATATTCACTTATATGCCTTACCCATCAGTTGCAGTGATACTTGATGTTGTGATGATTAAGTCAAATAGGACAGGTCCCTAGCATAACATTTAGTACACTGCAGATGCTGTAGTAATAATTGCTATTAAGAAAGGACTTAACGAAATTCTGTCCCTGAAAATTTTAAATTATCATAGAATTGTTTTTCAGGGGATTTGGTGTAATCTAATCTTCATGACATTTAATACAGTTGTCAGGTTGTGCTGATGACTATCCAGTTTATCATAAATTTCTTTTTGGCAAGGAATTTGGAAATAGTATGTCTTTCAGCTAAGGAGTAGTGAGGTTTTCAGATGATCCAAGTTGATGTTGTCTCCTAATGCCACATATACTTGGGAATTAAAGCCAGATATCTTATTCTAAAGACACAACTCTAGAAAAGGACAAAAGTGTGACTTATGACCTCATTAAATTTATAGTTATTTCAGATCTCTTTCTACATTTACTTTGTGTTTCTTCCACCCATTCCTTTGGCTTTTTTAAATATTTCTTGAGGGTCAGTAATCATGACATTCACTGTTCATCAGCAGTATCCCTCAAACTAGCCATTTCTAACTTGAAGTTCCAGTACGTGCTGCTCTTTTTGGTGATTACATTGTGTTATGACACTCTTCTCTCAGTTTTAAAACCAACCAAACTAACAGTTTGGAAGGAGAACAGAAATCCAGAGAAGAGAGCAGGAATGCCTTTTACAGTCATTGAAAATGTTACTCTGTTTTTCAGAAATAATCACTGCCCAGTGCTTTCAATAAATATACAAATGAACAAATAAATATATGTAGAAGCCATCTATCTTTTTAGTCACTGTATAAGATTTTTTTCCCACTGAAATGAAGTTGAAAACCAACACTAATATATATTTTGTTTCTCGCTTGGAAATTTGTAATGCATATTGACATAGGGTTTGAGGAGAGACTGCTTGAAATATTTCATGTCATTTTGAGAAATAAATGGGTAAGATGCCAATAATTTAAGCTTAAATCTAGGTATTTTATGTCAGAGTCTATTTAAGAATTTATAACTGGAGTCTTTTGAAAGTATTTGTAGAAGCACATAATCTCATCACTGGTATGGATTTAAGTTCTATCAGCAGTAAGGTGCTTCAGGCATGCCTGTGTAAAGCACTTACCAGCCCACAAGGCCATGGTTCCATCCCTTCACGGGATGAGAAGTTCCAGTGAAATAATCATTGTGTCTAGTATATGTGAAAGTGTCTACTTTTAAATATGATTCATAATAAGAACATTCAGTTACAGAGTACAGTTTGGAAGAAGTAAATGTATTCAGACATTTATTGTCATGAAAAAAATTTGAAAATCTTGATTTGGAAGTGTCATTGTTATAATTCAAACATTTCCAAAATTTATTTTATGCATCTCTTAAGACCTTGGAATTTATGACTAAGCAACCATTAGTCTTAAAAGAAGCTCAGATAGTCCTACCAAAGAAGACTTTATTGGGGAATGACAGAAGATTGTCCTCAGGGATAATACAAGCCTGGAGAACCATGCTTGAGGGCCATTAGCATACTCTAGGAAGTGAAGAAAATGGAATTTGGGGATAAAAATGAAAATCGAATAATTGTGTATAAGGACCATCATTTTATGGCCTTCTGGCTATTTTTAATTAGAGATTTGTGAAGAAGTGTTGGCCCTTTTCATGATATGCATTTGTTGTTACATGTTGTCCAGTAGAACACATTTGTAAGATTCAGGCTGAAAGTATGTTGGTATGGCATTTTTCTCCAGCTTACTTTGCAGTCCTGCTTTTCAATTATGTTTTAACTACAAAGAAAGATCTCTCCTCAAGTATTTATTGTTTCTTTGTGGTTTTCCTTTCTTACTAGTTTACCTGAAATCAACAAGTTTGTTAGTTGTAGTCACTCTCCTATGCAGTATAACAGCAGAACTTATCAACTATCTAGTTATAGCAGTTTTGTTAACCAGCATTTCTCCACCCCTTCCTCCCTTCTTTCTATATTGTGTAGTCTGTTGTAACCAGTGTCTACTCTCAGCTTCTGGGAAAGAACTTTCTAATTAAGATCCCCCATCTGAATAAGATTCTGTTTGCTGTGTTTTAGTCTGACTAGTTTTTTTTCTAAGAACAGAATATGCATTAAGTATGGCCTCTAGCAATCCAAAGGTCGGGGGTGGGGAGGAGAAAAAAATGCTTGGGCCAAGCAAGACCTTCTACGTACTCAGTTGTTTGCTAAATCTTAATCGTGCCTGAAAAATGTTCTTTGCTAAAAAGAAAGAAAGAAAGAAAGAAAGAAAGAAAGAAAGAAAGAAAGAAAGAAAGAAAGAAAGAAAGAAAAAGAAAGAAAAGAGGGGGAACAGTGGATGAAATAGTAAAGGTATTAGTTGATAACAGTTATCGGTGAAATAAATGGTCAAAGGAATGTAAAATTGCTTATGGAAATCTGAGTTGAAAGGGGTGATTGAAATAAAACTTGGGATGTGCTGAAGGAAGTAAAAGTGGTCTTCATAGGTTGGTTAATGTAGTTATTTGTAATTGGGTATTTGGTTCATTCAAATTCTAGTTAGCAACTTTTTATCCTTCAGGCTGGGTAACTGTGAAGAAAGTTTTCTAGAGAATTATTTCATTGTTACAATATGCCAACAAATTTTCACACATAAACAGTGGTGAAGACAGAATTTCAACGGTTTAGTCATGTTCAAGAACACTTAAAACTCTCTATGTGCAACACATTCAGGTTTCTAAGTTTTGCCTAAGATCTGCTGTTTTGAGTATGACATTTAAAAGTTTATCTAAAGCTAAATTGACAGTCATGACTTTTAACAAGGACAATTAGTTCTCTGATTTTACGAAAGGAAGTAGAATTTTGTATTTTTCTAATCATTTTTTCGAATATTGAAGGGGATTACTAGCCAAAAAATGAAGGAAGAAAATGTTTACAGAATGCCAGACTGAGGAGAGACTGTTGAATGTGGGTTTCCGTAAGTCTCCCAAGTTCTTAGAGATGACCTGAAAAATCTATATTCAAAAAGCATTACTGGTAGTTTTTGTAGGTGATTGTTGAAATAGCTTGAATCACTAATTCAGAAGTTCTGTCTTCCAGTCTACAGGGTACAGGGAAACCAAGGACAGCACTGTCTTATAAGTGTTATTTCTAGCATAATTGATTTGGGTTGTTCTCTGTTTAGCTATGTACCCACTCTTTTGTTAATCAAATTCCAGTTGACTAAATGGCTCTTTGACATCCATGTCATTCTGCCTTTTATTCTAAGCAAACAGCAAAATAGAGCACTCTCATTTAATATTTTATTAGGCTATATGCAACAAATATTAGCCATAATAATATGTACATCCAAGTATGATGTGTCACTCCTAGCACTGTGGATCTGGAGGCAGGATAATCAGGAGTTCAAGGGCAGTTTCTGTACATAGCATGTTCAAAGCCAGCCTAATCTACTTAGTACTGTATCTTTTAAAAATGCTTGTATCTTTCAATCCAGTAATGCCACATCTAGGAATCTCTTACTAGGAAATTGTCACTCCTTCTTGCATTACAGTTGGTAGTAGTAAATTTAAGATAAACAGCCTCATAGCTATCATTATGGGAATTCAGGAAATTACTTGAGAGAAATGTTTTGATATGATGTGAATAGAAAATAGTATACAGTATTAAATATGTAATAAGATTTCAGCTATATGAAAAAAGAACAAAAGGATTCTAAGGAAATGAGCCCAAATCTTTATTTTCTTTATCTCTCAGGATAGTTACAGTTCATTTTCCTGTATTCTTTAGTATTGTTTTTCATAATAATTATAAATTACAGTTTGATTATATAGATGCAAATCTAAAGAGTTGACATTAACTTTTAAAATCATGCTTGGGTTGGTAGTATACTGTGACATCTGCCATTTACTGTGTAAATTTCTCACTGATTTGCTGAATCTTATTTATATATGCATACCTTTTTAAGTTATGCCACTTAAGGTTATAAGGTTATAATAGCTCAGTTGGGGTAATTGCCATTTCAAATAATTAAGAACATTCAGGCTGTTTTTGAAGTCAAGATGTAAAATGACACAGAAGCAAATTTATATAATCTTGTTTTCTTAAATATTTTATTCTTATGCATGTATACCATGTGTGAAATATTTCTTTAAAATTTTCCCACTATTTAAATCTCTTCAGTATCAAAAATATATAATCACATAAAAATAGTACAGTAAAAATACCGTACTTAGGAATCTGAGTCGGGAGAGTACTAAGTTTAGGGCCTACGTAAGCTAAAGAGTAAGTTCAAGGTCAGCATGGACAACAAAGTGAGATCCAATCTCAAGTTAGTAAAACTAAAAAGAGGCCCTGAGAGAGAACTCACTGGTAGAACATTTTCTTAGCCTGCACAAACTCCTAGGTTTAACTCCCAGTCTACAAAAACAAAATAAGAACAAAAGATACTAAAATTGGAGGTTGGAAAGCATGGACCCAGTGTTGAGTCATTTTCACCTAATGGTCTGTCTAACCACTGCACTGTGTGAGCTTCCTGGAGTATTTTAACCACTACTCTTTAAGAACAGCCCTAGTGACTCATTGGTTTGGTTTTACTAAAATCTTTGGTGTCTGTCTGGAACTTTGCTGATAAGAAATGAAATCAGCTATTGCAATCTCAAAAAAAATATGTTAGATGGTTGCAGGTTCAGGGCTGCAATTTTAAATTTGTTTAAAATAGTTTTTATTTTTCATGCGGAGACTAGGATTTTTAAAATTATTTTTATTAATTACAGTTTATTCACTTTGTATCCTCCCTGTAGTTCGCTCCCTCTTCCCCTCCTAATCTCACCCTCCTTCCCTCTTCTCCACCTGTGCCCCTCTCCCAGTCCACTGATAAGGAAGGTCCTCCTCTCCTTCCCTTTGATCCTAGTCTATCAGGTCTCATCAGGAGTGGCTGCATTGTCTTTCTCTGTGGCCTGTTAAGGCTGCTCCCCCCCTTAGGGGGAGGTGATCAAAGAGCAGGCCAATCAGTTCATATCAGAGACAGTCCCTGTCCCCATTACTATGGAACCCACTTGGACACTGAAATGCCATGGGCTACCTTTGTGCAGGGGTTCCATTTCTATCAGTGGTCCGTGGTTGGAGTATCAGTTTCAGAAAAGACCCCTGTGCCCAGGCTTTTTGGATCTGTTGCTCTCCTTGTGGAGCTCCTGTCCTCTCCAGTTCTAACTATCTCCCACTTCTTTCATAAGATTCCTTGCACTCTGCCCAAAGTTTGGCTATCAGTCCCAGCATCTGCCTTGATAACCCTCCAGGGTAGAGCCTTTCAGAGGCCATCTGTGGCAGGCTCCTGTACTGTTCCCGATTTTCTCCTTCTTCTGATGTCCATCCTCTTTGCCTTTCGGGATGGGGATTGAGCATCTGAGCCAGAGTCTTCCTTCTTGATTAGCTTCCTTAGGTATATAGATTTTAGTATGTTTATCCTATATTATATGTGTAATATCCACTTCTGAGTGAGTACATACCATGTGTGTCTTTCTGCTTCTGGGATAGCTCACTCAGAATGATCTTTTCCAGTTCCCACCATTTACCTGCAAATTTCATGATTTCCTTGTTTTTTATGGCTGAGTAATATTCCATTGTTTAGATGTACCAAAATTTCTGTATCCATTCTTCAACTGGGCTAGGCATCTGGACTGTTTCCAGGTTCTGGCTATTACAAATAAAGCTGCTACAAACATGGTTGAGCAAATGACCTCATCGTATACTTGAGCATCCTTTGGCTATTTATAGGAGTGGTATAGTTAGATCTTTAGGAAGCACTATTCCTAATTGTCCAAGAAAGCGCCAGATGATTTCCCAAGTGGTTGTATAAGTTTACATTCCCACCAGCAGTGGAGGAGGGTTCCCCTTTCTCCACATCCTCTCCAGCATGTGTTGTCACTTGAGTTTTTTATCTTAGCCATTCTGATGGGTGTCAGGGTCCTTTTGATTTGCATTTCCCCGATGACTAAGGATGTTGAACATCTCTTTAAGTGTTTCTCTGCCATTCGATATTCCTCTGTTGAGAATTCTCTGTTTAGCTCTGTACCCCGTTTTTTAATTGGATTACTTGATTTGTTGCTGTTTAACTTCTTGAGTTCTTTATATATAGTGGATATTAGCCCTCTGTCAGATATCGGGTTGGTGGAGATCCTTTCCCAATCTGTAGGCAGTCCTTTTGTTTTGAAGACAGTGTCCTTTGCCTTACAGAAGCTTTTCAGTTTCATGAGGTCCCATTTATTGACTGTTGCTCTTAGAGCCTGTGTTGGTGTTCTGTTCAGGAAGTTGTCTTCTGTGCCAATGAGTTCAAAGCTCTTCTCCACTTTTTCTTCTGACAGGTTTAATGTGTCTGGTTTTATATTGAGGTTTTTGATCCACTTGGACTTTAGTTTTGTACAGGGTGATAAGTATGGATCTATTTGCATTTTTCTACATGTAGACATCCAGTTAGACCAGCACCAGCACCATTTGTTGAAGATGCTATCTTTTTTCCATTGTATGGTTTTGGCATCTTTGTCAAAGATCAGGTGTCCATAAGTGCGTGGGTTTATTTCTGGGTCTTCAAATCAATTCCATTGATCCACCATTCTGTTTCTGTGCCAGTACCATGCAGTTTTTATAACTGTTGCTCTATAGTACAGCTTGAGATCAGGGATGGAGACACCTCCAGAAGATCTTTTATTGTAGAGGATTGTTTTAGCATTTCTGGGTTACTTGTTACTCCATATGAAGTTGAGAATTTTTCTTTCAAGGTCTATGAAGAAATGTGTTGGTAATTTGATGGAAATTGCATTGAATATGTAGATTGCTTTTGGTAAGATGGCGATTTTTACTATGCTAATCCTGCCAAGCCATGAGCATGGGAGATCTTTCCATCTTCTGATATCTTCTTCTAATTTTTTCTTCAGAGACTTGAAATTTATAAACATTTTCAGCAAAGTGGCTGGATACAAAATTAACTCAAAAAACTCAGTAGCCCTCCTGTATACAAAAGACAAAAGGGCTGACAAAGAAATTAGGGAAACAACACCCTTCACAATAGCCACAAAGGACATAAAGTACCTTGGTGTGACCCTAACCAAGCAAGTCAAACAAGTCTAGAATTTTAAAAAAATTATTTGTATCTGTTGCTGTCCTTGTATAGTTCCTGTCCCCTCCAGGTCTTTCTATCTCCCTCTTCTTACATAAGGATTCCAAGGTACTCTACCCAAATTTGGCTATGAGTCTCAGTATCTCCTTCGATACCCTGGTGGGTAGAGTCTTTCAGAGGTCCTCTGTGGAAGGCTCCTGTCCTGTTCCTTGTCTTCTCCTACTTCCGATGTCTGTCTTGTTTGCCCTTCTGAATGAGGATTAAGTGTCTTCCCTAGGGTCCTTGTTGTTTAGCTTCTTTAGGGCTATAGATTTTAGTATGTTTATCCTATATTATATGGCTAATATCCACTTATAAGATACATATGATATATATATATGTCTTTGTGCCTCTGGGTTATCTCACTCAGGAAATTTCATGATATCCTTGTTTTTCATTGCTTAGTGGTATTCTCTTGTGTAAATGTACCACAGCCTCTGTATGAATTCTTCCGTTTGGGGACATTTAGATTGTTTCCAAATTCTGGCTATTACAAATAGAGCTGCTATGAACATGATTAAGCAAATGTCCTTATTGAATGGTGAGATATACCTGGGCCCAGGGGGGTCCTGCAGAGACCGATAATCCAACTGTGGACCATACATGGAGAAGACCTAGTCCCCCTGTTCAAAGGAAGCTCATTGGCTGCTCAGTTTCCACGTGAGTGCCCTAGTAAGGGGTACAGGGTTTGTCTCTGACATAAACTCAGTGGGCAGCTCTTTGATCACCTCCCTTGGGTGATCAAAGCCTTACCAGGCCACAGAAGAAGATGATGTAGCCAGCCTTGATGAGACCTGATAATCTAGGGTGAGATAGAAGGGGAAGATGCCCTCCTCTAGCAGGGAACTAGGGAAATGGCATAGGGGGAGAAGAGGGAGGGTCGGGGGACTGGGAGGAGATGAGGGAAATGGATACAGTGGGGATACAAAGTGAATAAATTGTGATAAATATAAAAAAAGAAAATTAAATTAAAAAACAAAAAATATTTGTATCTTTTATATATAGAAAATGCATGATCATAAATCTAGATAAATATGCATATGATTGCTTTCTGCTTTTTATTGTTTATAGGTTATAATGGTATTATAATGTTTAGAACCAGAAAGCATAATAAGAAATCATCATGCTTTCTGTCCAAGGCCTAATGACCAACCCACTGTAGCCAGTCCTCAGATCTCAGCCATATGGCTGTCTCAGACGCATGTACAGGTTGAAAACTGCAAATAACAAACTAGTGACTTTAATGGTGGTGGTCATCGGTGCCAAAAGACCGTTTAAAAACTTTTAGAGGGGTGGAAATGTAGTTCACTTAGTAGAGCGCATATCTAGAATGTGAATGACTCAGGATTGCAAAGAGAAAAGCAGACTACCCACCTCTGTACAGTGATTTTACCTGGTTATTGATTAAACCATTGCATTAACTCATTTTTCACTGCTAGAGCTTATATCACAGATAGAGCACGATAGCCTTCTAAGAATATTTCTCTTTCTGTAAATACAATCCTGATTCAAGCTACCAGGGTTTTTTGGCCACTTTATCATGTTTTTACAACAAAAATTAAGCAATTAGAAAAATAAATAGCCAAGTGTTTCAGTTGTTGTAAGCTAGCTTTATTTCATGCTGCTAATAAAGTCACATTGTGTTCAAGCATTAGTACCGAGGTGCACCTCCATTAACTGAAACGTTTGGCTGAGTGTAATTACTGTCTAGAGCTAGTGTCTCTGTGAAGCAGCATCCGCAATGCTATTAAACTATAAGCCATATTTGTAAACTAATATTTAAATGATTCAGAGTTTATAACATCTTGTTTCAACCATACGAATGAATACTATATACATTCATTTCATTAGTTTTTGTATGCTTAGAAAAATATCAAAGTTTTCAATATGATTGAATTATGTACCTTCACATAGATTAACTAGATTGTAGTTGCTATTTTTACCAGGACATTTTACTGTGGTAAAGTGTACATTACATAAAACTGACTATCAAGTTTTATGTTTCTGTCATTTTGGTTTTATTTTTGTTTGCTTGGTTTTGAATTTTTTTTTCTTTTTGCAACAGGGTTTTATATAGTTATTTTTGGCTATCCTAGAACTCACTGTGTATACCATCTATACCAGGCTGGCCTTGAACTCAGAGAGAGATTCACCTGCCTGTGCATCCTAAGTGCTGAAATGAAAGGTGTGCAGAAATATAGCTGTCTTTATTATCAGGTATTCTTAAGTGTAAGAATCTGTGAGATAAATCACGTTTTTGTGCAACTGTCACCCATATTTGTCTCTGAACCCTTTTGATCTTGTAAAACTAAATTTGTGTGACCCAATGTTCATTAGTTTCCTGTTCCTCCTTCAGCTTCAGAACCCCTGTCAGCTGCCTTACCAGTTGATCTTCATGGTTTTGACTGCTTTAGGATCTTCATATACATGTAGTCATATATGCTTCTAGATTATTTCATTTTGTATAATGTTGTCAAAGTTCATCTAATAACATAAACCACAGTTCCTTTTGAAGTCATGTTGATATTCCATTTGTGCAAATATCCCACATAGTGCTTATTTTTATTTATTAATTTACAGTTTGAGTTGTTTGTATGGTTTAGCTATTTTTAACAATACAGATACAGATATAGATGTACAAATACCTCTTTGAGACCCTGCTCTTATGACACAGAATTGCATTGCTGGATTATATGTTCCAGTTTTAATGGACAGTTTGCTCATTTATGAGGTATAGTATGACATTTCAGTATATATATGCAGTGTTTACTGATCAAATCAGGCTATTAGGTATATCCATCACTTCAAACATTTGTTAATTCTTCATGCTGGGAGCATTTAAAATCCTCCCTACTGGCAGTTTTGAAACACAATTCATTGTTATCAAAAGTAGGTAGCCTTCTGTGTTATAGAGCAGGCGTTATTCCTCCTGTCCTGCTAGACTTGTTCTGCCATCTCCCTTTCTCAGCTTAAGAACCACTGTTCTACTCAGCTTCTTTGACATCAGTGTTTTTAGTTTTCACACTGTCTCTGTAGTTAATGATATTTGAGCTAGTATAATGACTCATGCATTTTGGGGAAAACAGAAATTCGTAATTTTAATGGTGAATGACATTTAATGGTTCATACTGTTGTATTTGTTAGTGGATAGTAGGTCGACTCCTTTTTGTGGCTCTTGTAAATAGTCTTGCTGCTCTATATTACATTTTAAAGGAACTATACTGTTTTTTTACAACCTCAACAAAACATTCACTTTCTTTTATTGAAGTCCTTTATGCATAAAAATATAGATCACATTCATGGAACACTAAAATTCTGTAATCAAGTCTTAACTTGGAAGACCTTTTGCTTACACTGTCATAGCCTAGACTTGTATTTGTACAGCTCTACTGCCTATCTTCATGGTAGCCACTTTGTGTTTTGACAGCTACTACATGGAAATCCCTTGAGCTTCCTACAGGGTCCTTCCTAACCTGTGTAATTTCCATGTCAAGAGGCACTGTAGTTACCAGTACTTCAGTTCTTTGGCATTGCTAACAGCATGCCTGTATATAGCCTGTTGGATATGTGCAATGCTAAAGTGTGGAATATACTTGGTACACTTGCTGCCTCTTGTGCCTTAAAAGAATACTGAATTTTGTAAGAGAAAGCACTTTAAATTTAGAGTCTAGTGGGGATAATACAAATCAGTAGGACTAGTACCTTAGGTGGTTTTGCCTAACTTCTCCTTTTCCAAAACAAAGCAAAACAGACAAGAACAACCAAAACCCTTTGTCAATTAATAGGAGAGCTAGAAATAGTAAGAATAAGAGCTTTGGGCATTCTCTATATCTTAACTATTAGATTGCATTTGTTATATAACCTTGGGTTAGTTAAGTATTTATTTTACTCATGTAAAATGAAAGGACTCTACTGGATTAGGAGAAATGAGTCTTTGGATCATTTCATTATGCAGTTATTTTTATTTTGAGTCCATCTTGGGGAAAATATTTTTTGAAGGCTATACTAAGTACATCCAAATTCCTTGCTAATGATAAAGGGTCATAATTATTACACTGCATTTCAGTGTAGCCAGAGTTAGGAAATTTTTTTATGAAAAAAGTGATTTTCCAAGACCTTGGAATATAAATGCTTTTGTTTTCAAAGATAATCATAGTTTTTTGATTAATGGCAGAGGTAGAATAGTTTGTAAGCATGTATCAAATGACCATCTTGCTGAAAAGAAAATAGCAGCCTTTAGATAAAGACATTGACAAAACAACTTGCTGTCGGTCTGGAGAGTATTCCAAAATATATAGAAACTACAGGGTAGATATGCCTTGAAAGCAAGGCACCATTATGTTTGGATTCCACATTTATTTGGTTTTAGCTTTGAGGAGTGTGCAGGAATATGGATAAAGGCATATTCATCTATCTTTTTACTAAATTAGAAAATGATACTTTGAGAGAACACAGATCTTGAAAATTGAGAGTAGTCTAGGAAATGAAGGCCCACAGATTGAGAAGATGAGACTTACATACAGATTTCTCTGATATCCCCATAAGACAAGATTCTAAGAAACCTAGAGGAACTAAGCAGAGATCACAGTCATTGAAGTAGTATTTATGGAACTTGAGTCCTGCCAGCCTAGTGGGACTTGGTGAACACTTGAGGTTTACTGTTGAAAATCCAGAATGACTGTATTGAGGTCCTTATAGACAAAACCAGAACCTTTTTTTTTTCTTTACCTTGTATCTCAGCTATAACCCTCACCCTCCTCTTCTCCCAATCCTGCCCTTCCTCCTTCCCTCCCTTATCTCCTCCCATGCCCCTTCCCCAGTTCACTGATAGGGGAGGGCCTTATCCCCTTCCATTTGACCCTAGCCTATCAGGTCTCATCAGGACTGTCTTTCATAGTCTTCCTCTGTGGCCTGGTAAGGCTATCTCCCCCCTCCCCCACACTTGGGAGAGGTGATCAAAGAACCAGCCACTGAGTTCATGTCAGAGGTAGCCCTTGTTCCCCTTACTAGGGCACCCACTTGACACTGAGCTGCCACGGGCTACATCTGTACAGGGTTTCTAGGTTATCTTCACGAATGGTCCTTGGTTAGAGTATCAGTCTCAAAAAAGACCCCTGTGCCCAGATTTTTTGGTTCTGTTGCTCTGCTTGTGGAGCTCCAAACCCTTCCAGGTCTTTCTGTCTCCCCGTTCTTTCATAAGATTCCCTGTACTCTGCCCAAAGGTTGGCCATAGTCTCAGCATCTGCTTTGATACCCTGCAGGGTAGAACTTTCAGAGACCCTGTGGTAGGCTCCTATCCTGTTCCTTCTGATGTCCATCCTCTTTGCCTTTCTGAATGGTGATTGAGCATTTTAGTCAGAGTCCTCCTTCTTGATTAGTTTCTTTAGGTGTACAGATTTTAGTATGTTTGTCCTATATTGTATGTGTAATATCTACTTATAAGTGAGTATATACCATGTGTGTCTTTCTGCTTCTGGGATACCTTAGTCAGGATGATCTTTTAAAGTTCCCACCATTCGCCTGCAACTTTCATGATTTTCTTATTTTTAATTGCTGAGTAGTATGCTATTGTGTTAATGTACTACAATTTCTATATCCATTCCTCAACTGAGGGACATCTGGGTTGTTTCCAGGTTCTGGCTATTTCGAATAAAGCTGCTACAAACCATCCTTGAGCATATTTTCAATATATTCCTGGGAGTGGTATAGCTGGATCTCGAGGAAGCACTATTCCTAGTGCTTCCTAGGAAGCACCAGATTGATTTCCAAAGTGGTTGTACTAGTTGACATTCCCAGCAGCAATGGAGGAGGGTTCCCCTTTCTCCACAACCCCTCTAGCATGTGTTGTTACTTGAGTTTTTCATCTTAGCCATTCTGATGGGTGTAAAGTGAAATCTCAGGGTAGTTTTGATTTGCATCTCCCCTGAAAGACAAATGGGATGGACATTGAAAGTAGGAAAAAATAGGACAGGAGTCTACCATAGAGGGACTCTGAATGACTCTAGCAGTCTATCAGAGCAGATGCTGAGACTCATAACCAAACCTTGGGCAGAGTGCAGGGAATCATATAAAGGAAGGGGGAGTTAGTATGACCTGGAGAGGACAGGAGATCCACAAGGACCAGATATATCTGGGCACAGGTGTCTTTTCTGAGACAGATTCTCCAACCAAGGACCATGTTTGGATGTAACCTAGAACCCCTGCTCAGACATAGCCCATGACAGCTCAGTATTCAAGTGGGTTACCCTAGTAAGGGGAACAGGGACTGTCTCTGACATGAACTCAGTGGCTGGCTCTTTGACCGCCCCCCCACCAAGGGAGGAGCAGCCTTGCTAGGCCACAGAGGAGGACATTGCAGCCAGTCCTGGTCAGACCTGATAAGCTAGGGTCAGTTGGAAGGGGAGGAGGACCTCCCCTATCAGTGGACTTAGGGGCAGGGAGGAGATGGGGGAGGGAGGGTTCGATTGGGAGAGAATGAAGGATGGGTCTACAGCTGGGATACAAGGTGAATAAACTGTGACTAATATAAAAAAAAATTTAAAATGGGGGGAAAAAAAGAATAGGACCATGTTCTCTGCAGTTAGGAATAATTTGACTTCTTGGTTTACTGTTTATATTCATTTTATGTCTTTCTTGCCTTGCTACCCAAGCAGTGTTTTGAATAAGTATGGCGAGAGTAGACAGTCTTACTGCTGTGTTCTGTTTCTGATTTTAGAGGAAATGTTTTTGTGGTTTCTTCATTTACTATGGTATTGGGTATATATTTTATGTGTATATCTCTTAGTATCTTGTGATACATTCCTCCTTTTCATAGTTCCTTTGGAGTTTGGTTGTTGATAGATCTGTTGGGATGATGATATGATACCCATCCCTGATTGTATTCATGATTGCATTGTGTTTATTAATTTTCTTGTTGTTCATCCTTCATTCCTAGAATGAAAACAACTTGCTCATAGTCTGTGGTCTTAGTCATATAGTGTTGAGTCTCTGTGTGTGTGTGTTTCATTTTTTTTTTTTTTTAATTCACAAACTTTATTTTTTAACTACTTATTTTTATACATACATGTGAGGGTGTTAAAGACAGTTGTGAACTGCCATGTGGGTGCTGGGAATTGAGCCCAGGTCCTCTGGAAGAGCAGTCAGTGCTCTCAATCTCTGATCCTTCTTTCTATCACTCAACTTTATTTCTCTAAATACCAGTCTCCATTTAAAGAAACCACACTTCAAAGGAACATGCTGGTTTAAGAAGCTAATGTGCTCAATGAACCTGAAACATCTTAACATACCCAACAGTAAGGAGACCATTAAAAAAAAAAAACAATTATTTAATACAGTCATGTTAAAAATACTGGAAAGGTTCTCGCTAGCCATTAAATCATGACATTTTATAAACCGCACTAAATAGTAACTTTCTACTTTCTTAATGTTGATATGGGACCAGTTTACTGAAAACTAGGAATTGCGCACCAGCCCCATATTTCCTATATAAAGAGCATGAATTTCGTGTTTCTGGGAAACTTAGAATTAGATTATTACTATTAATTCAGTGAATTAATACCTGTGCAGGATCAGTGGCTAAGAACATGAACATAGTGAAAATAAACACATGGTTATAGGAAATATACTTACTGAGAATTTCTGTGTCTGCTATGTTCATGCATGGCGTTATTTCCGTGTTATTTATGGTTTGTTTAGTTGTTTATGGTAGAATAATACTGAGTCTATGTAATGAATTTTGTGTTGTTTCTTTCCTTCCCATATTTTTGAGGAGTTGGAGGTGTATTGATGTTGGCTCCTCTTGAAGGATTGGCTTGAGCTCAGCAGTGCATCCTTCCATCCTGACCACTCTTTGTTCATATATTACTGCTGCTAAATCACATTGCTTGTTATTTATCTTTCTGAGTTATTTATATCAGCTTGATAAATTTTAAGTTGCTTGTTTGTTGGATTTTATCCATTTCTCCTTCATTTTATAGTTTTTATTTCAAAACCTTAGAATTTCACTATTATAATATTTATCTTTCTTCATCTTCACCTTTTTTCTTGTTTTGTTTAAGTTGCCTAAGGTTTTATCTTGTGGTTTTTTTTTCTTTACAGAACCAACTTTTTCTTAAATTGATTCTTTATATTTTTCTTTCAGTCTCTATTTCAATAATTTCTACTCCTACTTTTAATTTGTTTTCATCTTCTGCTTTTCAGTTTGATTTGTTCTTGTTTCCCCATAATCTTGAGATACCTTGAGCAGTTATGTGGTCATTTTCCATTTTTATTTTAAGCACTGAATTTTTCCTTCATTTGTTGAAACTGTTTCCCTGACTTGTTAATTCGTTCACATTACTTTGGAGACCATCTTGTTGAGGTCTTGGATAGATTTCCTAAGTCCATGCATAGTTTGAATCTTCTTTGTGATCATTACCTCTTTTTAAAAATAAGACTTTGAACTTTTTCTCAGACTTTCCAGCTCTCTCTGTGATTTTGAATTCTTTTATAGTAGAGTTGGTCATAGATAGTGGTCACATTCCATGTCATGATTGCTTATCTGTTTAGATGGGTTTGTCTTTCAGTCATATCTTCCTTTCTACTGATTTCAGTGTTATGTTCTTTTGTGAATCTTCTTAGATGTCTGCATGAAGATAGTAGCTATGGGGACTGGATAAATTTGATGCTGATATGAAAGTGTGGTGGTTGAGATGATCATTTCTTGGCTAATTCCAGCAGGATCAAGTGTGTAACCTTGGCTGGCCTGGAACTCACTCTATAGACCAGAGTGGCTTTGAACTCATAGAGATCCTCTTACCTCTGCTTCCCAAGTATTGGAACTAAAGGCATGTGTCAACATGCCCAGTCTTGGGGAATGTTTTTTATATTTATAAACATATGTACTATTTTATAATTCTTTGTGTGTATCTAGATTCCTGTGTGGTGTTTTCTTTTTATTGTCATTTGAAAAGTTTTTTAAAACTTATATTTCAGATCTTATGGAAATAAATTCTGGCAGCTATTTTTTTCTAGTTAAATAAAAAGTTTTGTTCTTTCATAAGAGTCCCTGTACTCCGCTCAAAGGTTGCTCATAAGTGTCAGCATCTGCATTGATTGTCTGCAGGGCAGAGCTTTTCAGAGGTCCTCTGTGTCAGGCTCCTGACTTGTTACCTCTTTTCTCCTTCTTCAGATGTCTATCCTCTTTGCCTTTCTGGATAGGAATTGAATATTTTAGCAAGAGTCCTCCCTCTTGATTAGTTTCTTTAGTTGTACAGATTTTAGTAGGTGTATCCTATATTATACGTCTTTATGAGTGAGTATATACCGTGTGCATCTTTCTGCTCATTCAGAATGATCTTTTCCAGATCCCACCATTTACCTGCAAATTTCATGATTTCCTTGTTTCTTATTGCTGAGTAGCATTCCATTTGTAGATGTACCACAATTTCTGTATCCATTCCTCCACTGAGGGGCATCTGGGCTGTTTCCAGCTTCTGGCTGGGGTTTAAATGTGCAATTGTATGGCTTGCATTTCTGTTTTGGTGAACCTTGTATTCCAAAGGAAGAAAAAAATTTAATGGCTATGCAAATCAAAAGGGTAATATAAGAGATGAAGTATGCTGATAATATGAGATCGAAATGATGGAGTGATAGGGACAAATATATTTTAAAAATGCACACAAGCCTCTGTGATGTAGTAACAATTGGTTGCACTTGATTATCATGAAACATTGTCACCAATCTCTGTGTGAATGCAGCCACCCTTATTCTTTACATATTATCTATAGTTGCTTTTTTACAGAATTGGGTTTTGGCTTATATGTGTAATAGAATTATCATTTGTTCTTTTCAGAGAAACCTTTGCCAGTCTCCTGCATAAGGGAAGTACACATGGCACTTACTGTGTGTGCTGAGGTCACCACCGATGATAGTACCTACAAAACTGGTACTTGCTGTCTGGACTGATCATAGTAGCATAATTAATGTCTTCTTTGAAACTGTTTCTTCTTGCTCTTGGCTTCTGTGTTTTTGTTTTTCTAATCTCCCTTGGTAATTCCTCTCCTTCCTCTTTTGTGTTAATTTTCTCAGTGTTGTCTTTAATGTTTGAATTTCTTAGATGTAGATTTTTCCTTAACTTCATAGTGTCTTTGATTACCATGTTTGCCTATGATTTCCAAACATATGTCAACTCAACCATGTCTTCTGAACATTACACTTAAAATTTACCATATACTTGGGATTCAGTAGGCTTTAAATGAACTCATGTCTTGAAAAACCTGCTTTAATATCTGATTATTATTTATGTGAAAATGATACCTGTTGCTCATGTTGATAACTCATTCTGTTAAGATCTCTTCATCCTTTCTCTTCAGTGTTTCCTTGTTTATAGTTCTTTGATCCATGTTCCCAGTCCAACCCTCTCTCTCTCATGATCTCTTGGGTTGCTGCCAGTTGATTATACGCATCCATGAAAGTTCAAAAGCCATGATTATTGTAAGGCAAAAACCAGTAGCTTTCCCTGATAGAGTGAAATTTTTTCTATACTCTGCGGAGTCTACTGAAGACTGTTCTTGGTCTCCCTGCACACTCGCTTACACCAGTTCTTCTTTTCTTTGTCTTCTAGCGTTTCTTAAATTCTGCAGCTGTTTCGCCAGACCTTTGCATGTATTGTTCTTGTTCTTGTTTGACTGTGTTCTTCATCTCCCTGATTCCTATGATGTGTTCTCCAGGCAACCTGCCCATAGTCTGTCTTCCCTCGTTTAGGAGCTCCATCTGTTTGATGGTATGCCACTTTAATGTACTTTTCACATCTGTGATTAATCACAAACATAATTGATATAGTGTCTTTCTCACAAAATTATGGACTTCTTAAGGGAAGAAATTGTACCTGTCCTATTCACCATGATATTCCTTGTATCAAGCAGTTGATAACTATTTGTGAAATGAATTAGTATGTTTTGTGTTTTAATTTTCACAAGATTCTATAATTTATAATTTTGGGGGGAGATTTTTAATTCTTTAGGAGAAGTTTGGTAGGGAAAAATGGAAATACTGTTGTTTATTGAGCTTGCTATTCCCTTTACCACAAATGCTATCAAATTTCAACTCATACAACATCACTACAATGTGCTTAATATTACGATTTCTTTTCTGCATGAGAAAACTGAGGCACTGAGAGATTATTTCAGTTGCCCAGTAAGTAGCAGAGACATGATCTAAACACAGGCTGGTTAAGGCCCTTAAGTCTTAACCTAAACCACTGGGTGTTGCTGTAGTGACAGTTCTAGAATTTTGTTTTCTTTATTTAAAAAACAACCAGAAATATTATAAGAACGTGTTTTTATTTTAATCCCAGGTGTGGGGATATGGGATTGCTTTGTAGCACCTGACTGATTTACCTCGTGCTCTAGGAGAGGCATCGTTTTGCCAGCTGCCAATAGTTTCTATGATTGTGTGGCTTTTGGAATTCTGGGAACTCAGAGGTTATGTAAATGCTAGGGCCCCCCCTGAGAGGCGAGGTAGGGGTCTTGGTGGTTGTTAATGGTTGTTGGTGATCATGGTTTGTTAAGTAGCTGTACACAAAGAAGAAACAACAAGAAGAAATTAGATATCATGACAAGGAAGATCCAATTTGCCCCAGAGAACTTGATGACCCTATCCAGCAGAAAGTAGTCTAACAATGACCTTGCCCCCTTTCTGACCCTTTACTTTATTCAGAGATCTCTTTCCTCTCCATCTTTTTTTCTCTCTTATCTAGTGTTAGGGGTAGAAAGGGTGGAAGAAAAGGGGTGGAGAAGAGAGGAAGAACCCACAAAGTAGCAATATTGGCTACAAGTTGCAGCCTTCTGTTTCATAAGATTACATGGAAGAGTCCTACCTGTTTAATTTTATCCAAGACTTCTAACTGCATTTCCCCATTTGACTCCATTTAGCTGAATTAAAGTTGATCCCTGTACAGAGAGCTTATGTGCTCATTAGCTGTTACCCTAGAAACTCATGTGCTTTAGATTACCAGATACCTACGACACAGTGAAGATTTGCTGACAGTTAGCAATTTGCCTTGATCTTCAGATGTGCTACAATATATGTATGGCTTTGTAAAAAATCGTACCAGGCTTATAAATGAATTCAGGTCATTTGATGTTCAGTTTTTTCCTTAATGTTCAATGTTGACCTGCTAACATGAGAAATCACTCACAAATTCAAATGATCTGAATGTTTCTTTTTTTCCTTTCTTTCTTTATTTTTTTTTAGGATTTGTTTATGTATATGAGTACTCTATTTGCATGTGTGCTTGCATGACAGAGGGCATCACATTAAGTGGTTGTGAGCAACTATGTGGTTACTGGGAATTTAAGTCAGGACCTCTGAAAGAGCAGCCAGTGCTCATAAATGCTGAGCCATCTCTCCAGCCCTCTTGTTTAAAAAACTTTAGAACATATACCAAAATTAGAATGTAATTTTAAGAGTTCAATTTTGAAATAAGTTTATATAACATGAAATAATGTGAAACACTACTTTGAAAACATATTATTTAACTCTGCAGAGATCAGGATTCTTTATTTTTATTTTAATTGTTATTAATTACACTTTATTCACTTTGTATCCCCTGTAGCGCCCTCCCACCATCCTTCCCAATCTCACCCTCCCTCCCCCTTCATGCATGCCCCTCCCCAAGTCCACTGATAGGGGAGGTCTTCCTCTCCTTCCTTCTGATCCTAGTCTATCAGGTTTCATCAAGAGTGGCTGCATTGTCTTCCTCTGTGGCCTGGTAAGGCTGCTACCCACTTAGGGGGAGGTGATCAAAGAGCAGGCCAATCAGTTCATGTCAGAGATAGTCCCTATTCCCATTACTATGGAACCCACTTGGACACTGAACTGCCATGGGCTACATCTGTGCAGGGGTTCTAGGTTATCTCCATGATTGTCCTTGGTTGGAGTATCAGTCTCAGAAAAGACCCCTGGGCCCAGATTTTTTGGTTTTGTTGCTTTCCTTGTGGAGCTCTCCAGGTCTTACTATTTCCCACTTCTTTCATAAGACTCTGCCCAAAGGTTGGCCATAGTCTCAGCATCTGCTTTGATACCCTGCAGGGTAGAGCCTTTCAGAGGCCCTCTGTGGTAGGCTCCTGTCCTGTTCCCTGTTTTCTCCTTCTTCTGATGTCCATCCTCTTTGCCTTTCTGAATGGTGATCGAGCATTTTAGTCAGAGTCCTCCTTCTTGATTAGTTTCTTTAGGTGTACAGATTTTAGTATGTTTATCCTATATTATATGTGTAATATCTACTTATAAGTGAGTATATACCCTGTGTGTCTTTCTGCTTCTGGGATAGCTCACTCAGGATGATCTTTTCCGGTTCCCACCATTTGCCTGCAAATTTCACAATTTCCTTGTTTTTTATTGCTGAGTAATATTCCATTGTGTAGATGTATCACAATTTCTGTATCCATTCCTCATTTGAGGGGCATCTGGGTTGTTTCCAGGTTCTGGCTATTACGCGAATAAAGCTGCTACAAGGTTGAACAAATGTCCTTGTTGTTTACTTGAGCATAATTTGGATATATGCCTGGGAGTGGTATAGCTGGGTCTTGAGGAAGTGCTATTCGTAATTGTCTGAGAAAGTGCCGGATTGATTTCAAAAGTGGTTGTACAAGTTTACATTCCCACCAGCAATGAAGGAGAGTTCCCCTTTCTCCACATATGTTGTCATTTGATTTTTTGATCTTAGCTATTCTGATGAGTGTAAGGTGAAATCTCAGGGTCGTTTTTAAGGAGTCAACAGAGAATTGTCCTTTGTCTTTTTACCCCATATCAACCGCTTTATTTTTGTCACAGGCCTTCTTATACCGTCGCAATGTTCCTGAAACACAAGTAGAATTACCACATCAGCATAGCTCCCTTGTGTGAGCTCTTAAGTATTTTAGCTCAGTTTCTAATTTTTTGTTTCACAACTAGCTTTATATGTGCATGAGGGGTTCTGTGAGGCCTTCAGCTAATCTCTGTAGCATCGCACTGTTGTTAAAGATGATGGTCTTACTGACATCAGGGCTTCCTTCACAGTAATGGCACCATACACGTTGGTGTCTTATGCACAGCTAATTCCATTACAGAGAGTACCTTTTGTATTTGCCCCTTGTTCTGGGTTGAAGAAAGTAGGCAGGCAGACCTAGTAGTTCCTACCTAGTTATGATGTAGAATGTAAACTCTGGGAATTTTGACTTCATATGTGTTGGTCTGCTGTTAATTAGTCATGTCTGAAACCAGCTCCTGTGTCTTGTAGCCTTTCCTTCCTGAAGTATTTCTTGTGGGCTTGCTGTGTCCCCTCACCATGTGATCTCCCTCACATGTGAAAGTTTTTGCTTCTTGATTTCTAAATTAAGGGATACCCATAAATACAGAGCATTGATATTCCTAGGCTTACACATGACTGAGTATAAATTAATATAGCTTTATAATATTTTATTTATTGATGTGTGTACAAAGGATAAAAATCTCAATAATTAAATAATTAGTTTTTAACTTTTATAACCTTATTTCATAACTTTAATAATTTATAAATAATTAAATATGCAAAAATATAGTGTTAAGAAAGAGGCAAAAGAAGACATTGCTAAAACCTTGGAGCTAGTTCTATAAAACTAATTTTATAAAATAATATTTTAAAATATAAAGTCTAATGTTAAAAAGACATTCATCAGTTTTGGAGAGCATATTTTTGGAAATCTTAGATGGTTAATCTGTACCCATGGAGAGCAGCTAGAAGGGTATATTCTTAAGATTACCACTAGAGTAGTTATGATACATGAAGGCAGTTTACTCTTTTGGACTGATAGGAGATTGCGAGTGTCTAAATCCAGGCTTAAACATTAAAAAAAATAATAATTTAGAACAAACTAATTCGTCCATGAAAATAATAATCTTGATTACTGATCTTACCCAAATTGACATTTAAGGAGTTTTTGACAGTGGTGATTGTAATTAGCATCTCGGTTGCTGCACTCTCACTCAGTGATTTCATTTATACTTGGATACCTTTATGACTCCCCAGCATTTTACAGCAACTTTTCTTAGCCTGTGTACACAAGAGAGCTAGTAGCTAACGGGGAATATGATATCTGCCTTTTTCCTCTCCTAAAAGAGGAGACTTCATCCACTGCCACTGTACCTTTTTCTGTTCTTTTTGTCTTGCACAGAAGACTGGCATCTTCCTGTGAAGGGCTTGTGGCAAACCTATCCAACTCGGGGTTCTTCCTCCTTGAGAACGATCTGATCCATCATCACCTGAACCAGGGATCACAGTCTCAGGGTCCAGGTGAGGGCAAGGCAGTCTATGTGTTAAACCAGTCTCTTTTCTGGTCAGGTAAGTCTCACTCAGGCATGGTCTCGCTTCAGTCAGCCTTAGCATTTTAGTGCTTTCCAGAAGATAGATACAGTTCATAAACACCCCATCCCCAGTCATTCTGAAATCAGCCTCAATTGCTAAGGATTTATTGTCATTTTAAAACTTTTTGCTGGAGAATGTGTTATTTTTAGCATCTTAATTGTAGAAATTTTAAAAAGAGTGATTAAAGACAGGTATTTACATGGAGGATTTTAGTCCTGATCCTTGTCTTGTTAGTCAGCTTGAAGGCTTTGCAGGATAAAACCAGTCTCGTATGCATGATTTTGTGCCTTTATGATTTCAATATTTTTTATTACTTACTTGTAAATGATTGAAGCCAGAAGGGGTTCAGAATATTATGGCTGTTCAAGAAGATCTTTGTAGATTCTCTCATTTAATCAAAACGGTCAAGAGGCAGGATTTCTCTGTTCCTTACCAGAAAAGGAAAAATCCTAGGATTGCTTCCTATAAGTGGTCTCAGCTGGTTGAAGGCTGGGGTTTGCATCTTATAACTTTGGATATGAATTTTGCTTCTTAAAACTTTGGAGGCTTATTTTTCAAAGGTTTTATTTTTTTAATTGAGGAAAAAAAATCTAGTTTTGTTCTGAGTCCTTCAGAATGTTTAGTTTGCTTTCATAGGTTCTGAATTGCATTCCACCACAGTTTTCAGTCTTATAAAACAGTCTATTTCATCATGATGACAGTGTGTGAATTTAATTAGGGGAGGAGGGAAGCATCTCTCAAATGTACCTTGTTTTTGCAATTTGATAGCATATAAACAAATTTCGCTTCATTCTTGTATTGGCTAATTCTCTAGATGGTTTCTAAGTGACCTCAGCCACAGGAAAGAAAGGACTGTCTTCCTCTAAGTTTCCTGTGTCTTCCTTGTTGCTGGCTTCATTGCTCAGTCTGTATTATTTAAAAATCTGTTTTCACAAGAACACTCTCTAATAGATTGGGAAGGCGACTTCTAGCAGCATGATTGTTTGCTCACTTAGTCTAAGGCAACGCCAGGAAGTTAGGGTGGACAGACCCACCCACAGCAATAGCCATCAGTCCGACCTCTGCTCCTGTCTGCTTGGGTTTAATGTAATGTTTACAGACAAGTAGGAAACATTTATTAGATATTTAAAATCTTTACACAGTACCTGTCTTGAACAAAAAAGGTTCTGTGCTTCAGATTCTAATGGAAAGTTATTTCCCACTAGATAACTCTTCTAAGATGATTAGATTCCTATACGTGCATCGTATTGAGTATGTAAACATAGCCTAACCCAATCATATAACTATATAAAGCAATTTAAGTGCTTAGAAATTTGAGTCATATTACTAAGCTGGAGTCTTGTGCATATTTTATTGAATATTAGAACTGTGCTGTGACAAACTCACTGGGCATGTTTTTGAGACTGCAGCAACAACACAGATGTCCCTGATGCTCTTGGTAAATTGAGTACATTGTTGAAAAATTATAATTTTGAAGAAACTTACAAACTTTTCTTGTTTTTTTTTTTTTTTTTGTTTTTTTGAGACAGGGTTTCTCTATGTAGACCTGGTTGTCCTGGACTCACTTTGTAGGCCAGGCTGATTTTTACTCACAGAAATCTGCCTGCCTCTGCCTCCTTGAGTGCTGGGATTAAAGGTGTGAGTCACCATGCTGGGCACAGCTTGCAAACTCTTACTGAAGTGTGTGGGTTACATCTGACTTCAGAATGTTTGTACTTAGAGGAAGTGTGAGGTTGATAGTGACGTTTTCCATTTTGTTTTCTACTTTTGCCTTTCACATAACCTCACTTTTATAACCCAACTCTTGTGGGTAGTTACATAAATAAACTTTGAAACATCTGTCTAATTAAGAATAGACTAAAATTTAGAGACTTCAAAGATTGGTTTAACCGGGCCTGCCTGCAGGCCCTGCTGCTGTGTATCGGTGACTGTGAACACACATGAGAGTCCTTGGCTCAACAAAATAAAATAAAAATCAGTTTTAAGTCTAAAATAGCAGAACCAGATGAGGCTCCCAGCCAGTTTTTCCGTGCTGTCATGGTGTACATGTGTCAGAGAGAGGTAGGTGCTGTGCGTGGTGAAGGGCAGTTGACAAAGCGTAGCAGAAGGGGCAAATCTGCTAAGAAAATGTAAGTGATTGATGAGTTTCAAATATAGTCGTTTACTATTGACACATATCCAAAGGCTCCATTGCTCTTTCTAATCAAAAGTGTTTTGCTCATCCGCCATCAGTCTGATGTTTCTTAAGTGTGACGTGTTGTATATAAACTGAAGTTACCAGAACAAAGAAAAGTCATCTATACTAAGATTCTACAAGTCCTTAACTATTAAGAATTAAACTGTTGCAGGCCAGAGTCAAAGTATGTTGCTCTGTTTTAGTCCTTTTATGAAGCATCCATTGTCCATCCTTTGAATTAACATTCTGTGACTGTCAAAACTTTTCATTGTACTTTTAGATGACCATGAGTTTCTACCATCCACACTGTAGGAATGTCATCAGAAATGACTTAAACCTATCACGGAATTTCCTTCCGTTGCTTCCAACCTATCTGTGCCAGTCTATCCGGCAGATGCTTAATTTCTGAGTGTCGGCTCTGAAACTGAAAAAACCTCATGCAGCCACTTCCACACTATCAAACGTCCTTCAGAGCTCTCTGAATTCATGTTCCTGGGCCACAGTCACTCACAGTTAGCTTACAAATAAACTCCCTTCTGTTTACTTTGAAATGAAAGCTGCATTTTTATATCAGCATGTATTTCGAATAATGCAGAGCCTGGACCCATGCATTACAAAGATGGCTTCCTGACAGATTCCCTCCTCCTTGTTTTCTTCCTATTCAGGATTTAATTGTATCACTGTAAAAACTGTTAGCATTAACATCATATTTTATATTTCTTTGCATTCATTTTCTGTCGTCTGTAAAATTAAAAGGAAAAAAAAAAAAAAGAAGAAGCCAGGTGCAGTGGTGCAGACCTGTAATCCCAGCACTCAGGGAGGCAAAGGCAGGTGGATCTCTGAGTTTGAAGCCAGCCTAGTCTACAAAGTGAGTCCAGGACAGCCAAAGCTTCACAGAGAAACCCTGTCTGAAAAAAAAACAAAACAGAAGAGAAAGAGAGAGAGGGAAACTAATTAATGCTATTTCTTAAAAAAAGCTTTAAAATGTTTTTTTTTTTTTTCCATATCCTTTGAGTAGTGGCAATGTCCAGTAGAGCTGGGGTCCTCTGCTCTAGCTATTGTTTGAACTGTGTCTACTATTAACTCAAAGCAATGTCTATGCGGCTGTTGTTTCTAACATAATTTCCTCCCGTTGGTTGGTCTGCTTGATGGCCACTAATGTCTCAAGTTAATAACCACAGAATACTTCAAAAATGTGCTGTGTGCTTCATAAAATGTATTTGTGGTTGCTAAATTTTTTTTTTTTGCTTAGAACAACCAAATATAGTTGGCTGTAAAATTATATATTGTTAGAAAATGCTGCTTAAAACAAACAAACTGATTTACTTTCTGTTCTGAAAATATTCAGAAGGATTTGTTATCTCTTGCAGACCTTTCTGCAAACTACTAATGGGATGAACACAATATATCACTTTTATAATAGTGAGCTATTAAAGGCAAGCATAAAGCAGTCTGAAGCCCATAAGTGCTGCCAACAGCTCCTGCTTTAATGAATTCCCTTTTAGATGTCCATTAAATGCTCATGGCAAATGTACTCATAATGGAAATGGCAAATCTAAATGGGTAGATATGAATAATCCATGGAGTTTAAATTCTGTTTATGATCATCTTCACATTTAGTTTTCAAGACAACGCAGTTTAGTTTTCATTACAGTTTGGAATAAAGAGGACAGGGAGTAATTGATTGCTTCAAGCAGATTAAAATCAATGGTTTTCTTTTCAAAGAACCAGTTCAATGCAGTAATTCCAACTTTAAACATTGATTTAGGGTACTCAACACAAAATGTTTTGTGCTGTGTGAACTTTTATATAGAAAGACTAATATTAATTTTATTTCCCTATATATCTATATAGTGAAATATAGAGCTTGTTAGGAGCATGTGGATGACTTAATAGTGATCTATATTAAGTCATTTTGATATTATTGCAGTCATATAATGAATCAATGAGATTCCCGTCATCACTGTAATACTGTTTGTAACCCATTAGCACAGAGAAATTACAGCCCATCATACATCATTACTGTGATTGAGGCTTTATTACCATATTCTCAAATTGCTTGCTCGCTATAAAACTAAACAGACACAGGGCAACTATAGGTGGGATATAGACAACACATTATTGTGCCGCAGTGATGGGGTTAGCTCATGAGGAAAACCTGCTGGCAGCGATGGACACTCGGGCTTTATCACTGTGAAGGGCAAATGTGTATTGTATGTTCAGGTTGTTCTTTTCTATTGCAGGAATCATGCTTTACTGTTTCCTTAACATCTTTTCTTCTCACTGTGTTCTTTCAAAGACAGCTTTAATGTACTTTGAATGTTCTAAACTGGTGTCAGAATCTACATTTTGCCATTTGTGAGGTTAGACATTTTACCACCAGCCAGGCATGGCATTAAAGGTAAGGGGTCAGTGTTCTCTTGAGTCCTAGTTGATATGAGGGATAAATGCAGTGATGTCCTAAACAGTGAGGAGTGAATTTGGACCTGGCTGCGGCTGTAAGGGACTCTGGCATTTCTGTGAAGTGTTTTCTGCCCTTGAGTATGTTTATCCTCTATTGAGTCTGCTGTTTGGCACTGACAGCACTGCTTGGAGCAGCTCAGGCCCAGTTTGAGATGGCTCACTTATCTGATGGATTCAGAACTGCATGGTTGAGCTGTCTCCTGATCTATGTGCCTACTGTTTAGAACCTGTCTACAAAAACACCAGACAGTACTCAAATTAGACAACAGGGTTTATTCATGGTTACAAAGCATTTTAGAAATACATTTTTAGCCAGAGTAACTATAACTACCTGGAAAAATTTAAAAGGCAGCAGTCCAGAAAGGAACTTTATTCTTAAAGCATAATACATAAACCCTCTTGGGTTTTTTATAATGTGGTTACTATACCTTTTGTAAAGCATATTTTAATGTGCAACCTAGTAGCTATGGGTAGAAACCCTGAATGCTTGTCAGACTCTGTCTTCACTGTAAGGAGAGTGCTGCATGATGGAAAAGCTAAGAACTGTTCTCATCCAGAGGACTAGGCCTGTCACCATCTAGTACATTGCTGGGTGTGCCCTTACAAACAGTAGCACTCTGTGCTTGCCCAAGTATGTATGCTGAATTACTTGAATGTTTTTCTAACTTTCTCTTGGGTCACTTCATTACTTCTTGACAGCACTATCCATGTAAAAATCAGAGTAAGCAGTGCGAAGGCAGAATGCATGAGTGATGGGGAGGCAGGCTGAGACAGAGAACACCCGAAAGTCCTAAATCCGTTAAGGTGGTCTGGGCTCTGCACACAGTGGAAGTGCGTCACCATTAGTGTCATCTGTGTCCTTTAACTTCAAAGCCTTTTATGGCAGGGGGAGGATTTAAATAAATAACTTTAAAAATAGGTTAGTTGGACAGATAGTAAATCAATAGTTTAGAAAATATAATAAATTTAAAATAAATACTAACAGGAAAAATGAAGTGAGATAGAGTAGAGGGATTGATGTGTGGTATATTAATATAGGCTATTTATGGAAGGCCTTTCTTTTCTTTCTTTTGTGTGTGTGTGTGTGTGTGTGTGTATGTGGTTTTGACACAGGGTTTCTCTGTGTAACAGATCCTTGGCTGTTCTGTAGTTGCTTTGTAGATGAGGCTGGCCTCGAACTCTCAGAGATCCACCAGCCTCTGCCTCCCAAGTGCTGAGATCAAAGGTGTGTGTTACCATTCCCATCTCAAGAAGACCTTTCTAATGAATAACATTTAAGCAAAAATCTTCAAAAAAAAAAAAAAATCTAAACAAAGGATAAGGCAGCTCATAATGGTTATCTATATCAAACATGTCCCAGAAAGAGGGAATGTGAAAGTTGTGAAATAAAAGGGTATTTGTAGAATAGCACGTGTACTGCCTCAGTAAAGTTAATAAGGAATTTATAATAAATACAATAGTGTGATTTTTTTGTTGGTTTCATAAAGTTTTTGCTATCAGATGGTTGATTAAAAAATAATGATTCCATCTAGTAGTTCTTTTAATGTTGTGTGTGCGTGCGTGTATGTGTTTATCTATACTCATAAATGAGAATGAAATGGCATTCATGTCAAGGGCTGAGGATAACTTACAGGAGTTGGTTTTTCTCCTTCCCCAAGTGAGTTCCATGAATTGAACTCAACAGGCTTGGTGTCAGTTGCCTTTACCCACTGAGCCATCTCGCTGGCCTCTAGCAGCTCTCACAATAAGCTTTTCTTCCATTGAGATATATTTTAAATATATTAACCTAATGTTGCATATGATTTGTGGAGGTCTAGGTTTTTGTTTGATAAGTTGTGGTAAAATGTCTCCAAATATGAACCATGGACTTTTCTGTAAACTTTTAATGGTTTAAGTTAGGTCTTCACCAGGGTTTCTATCTGTGATAAACACCATGACCAAATACAACTTGGGGAGGGGGGTAAGGATTTACTTCCTTCTTACAACTCTGAGGTTACACTCCATCACTGACAAGTCAAAACAGGAACGTTGAGACTGGGCCTGAACCAGCAGCCTTGGAGGAATGCTGCTTTTGGGCTTGCTCAGCCTGCTTTTTTATTCCACACAAGGACACTGTCCATAGGGAGCTTGGCATTTTCATGTCGATCATTAATCAAGAAAATGCCCCACAGACTAGCCAACAGGCCAGTGTGACAGAAGCAGTTACCAAATTGAGATTCCTTCTTTACAGATATACCTAGGTTTGTTGTAATTTGACAGACAAAACAAAACAACCAGGTCATAGTTGTCAGATGTTTTTTTTTTTTCTCTACTGCTGACATAAATAAGTTTCAACATATTTCTAACACTGATTAAAAGTAAGTGTCCTTTTATTTCATCGCACTTAAAAAGTAGTTAATAGCCCTATTAAAGTTTATAGAAACTTGTTTTATTTATTTGGGTGCTAAAAATGGAAATGAGTGTTATATGAAATTTGGGGGATCTTCAATTGAATGTGTCTCTTAATTGGAAAATGTTTGGAGAATTAGGTATGTTGTGGGGGGTGCATATGCACACATTTCTCACATACCCATGTGTGAATGCCAGAGGTCAGCATTTATCTTTCTCCATTTTTCTTAAGCCATGTGCTTGCTGAATTTAGAACTTGCTGCTTTGCCTAGACTAGCTATCCCCTGAGCCCTCAGCATCTTTTCATGTCCGCTGTTTGGCCCTGGGGCAACGGGCAGATACCCAATACCCTAATTTTACATGGGTGCTGAATCTTCCTCTTACTTTGCACAAGCAAGCACTTAAAGGGGAACTGGGTGTTTGTTTTAAGGCAGATAATGAACAGAGAATCTAAATGTGGTGAAAGTAGGATAGAAAGAAGACCTGGAGAAGCCAAGCTCAGAAAGAAAGAAGTTAAAATGTATAAAATTTCAAACAGTTGCACCCTTTCTTAGTTATCTATTACCATGCAGCAAATAATCCCTAAAGTTACCTGCTTTAGAAATTTATCTGGCAGAGTTCCAGGAAATTTGGGCACAGCCTAGCTGAGCTACTCTAGCTTACAAAACCTCATTAAGTTTCAGAGAAGATACTCAGCCAGGCTCAAAATTCAGGAGTATCTGTAGCATGGAAGAGTCACTCTGCAGAAGGCCATTGACAGAAGGTATCCTCAGCTCCTTCCCGATTGTTGATGGAAGACCTTTTTTCCAGGCTTCCTGAATTTTCCTCTTAACATGTCAGCTAGTTTTCCTCCTGCAAAAACAAGAAGAAAGCCACTATGCTTTTTTTTTTTTCCCCACAAAAAACCAGGGTTTCTCTGTGTAGCCTTGTTTGTCCTGGACTCACTTTGTAGAGACCTGGCTGACCTCGAACTCACAGAGATCCACCTGCCTCTGCCTCCCCGAATGCTGGGATTACAAACATGGCCCTCACTATGCTTATTCTTAAGCTAAGCATTCTCACCATGTTCTGTCACACATCAGTCAGTAAGTCTATGCCATTTTCAGATGTATTAGAGTCTACTTCTGCCTCTTGGTTAGATGGATGTGAGTGTCTGCACCCTTGAAGACCACTGCATTTCACATGCTGAGAGCAGCATGGAGCACCAGTGTGGTGATGATAGCCAGTGCTTTGTACAGTGCTCCAGAACCCAGAGGACATGCAGACGCTCCCTTACCCCTTCTCAGTTTATCATTCCCCTGTCCTGCAATGTAGAGTTTTCTCCTTAATGCTCTTGTCCCAGCACCATGTGGCTAGGAAGCAGTAGAATTTCAATACTGAAATTTCAAAACCAAAAAGGAACTTTTTAGGTCTAAAAAGCAAGAGTCTTTGTCATTTGCATGTAGTCTAGCCTACCTAATTCACAGGAGTTTAAGGCTTGATCTCTAAGTAGGGAAAGGTGGCACTGCCTTGTATGGACTTCTGTGATGTCTGTGATACTTGGAGTCAACGTGCTGGTCAGAGTTCCCAAGTTCCCAAAAAAACTGTTGATGTCTCATGGATTGAACTCATGGATTAGGGAATTAAAGGGATGACAACCTGCAATACCGAAGATGGGTCAAGTTTTCAATATTAAAGTAAAGGTGATGATCTATTTATTATGGTCATCGTAGAATTATTTAAACATTCCTCTATTTAAAAGTCCTAACAATCAAATGCTGGGGAATAAGATTTTCATCCTTTTAGAAGTACTTTTGGTTGGTCTTTCAAATTATGAGACTTTTTTTTAATTTTTTATTAATTACTCTTTATTCACTTTGTATTCCTCCCTTAAATGCCTCCCTACTCCTCTCCCAATCCCACCTTCCCTCCCCCTTCTCCACACATGTTCTTCCCTAAGTCCACTGAGAGGGGAGGTCTTCCTCTCCTTCCTTCTGATCCTAGTCTATCAGGTCTCATCAAGAGTGGCTGCATTGTCTTCCTCTGTGGCCTGGTAAGGCTGCTCCCAGTGTTATTAGCCATCAGAAAAATGCAAATCAAAAGGACCCTGAGATTTCACCTGACAACCCTCAGAATGGCCATGATCAAAAACTCAGTTGACAACACATGTTGGAGAGGTTGTGGAGAAAGGGGAACCCTCCTCCACTGTTGGTGGGAATGAAAACTTGTACAACCACTTTGGAAAACAATCTGGCACTTTCTCAGACAACTAGGAATAGCGCTTCCTCAAGATACAGCCATACCACTCCTAGGCATATATCCAAAAGAGGCTCAAGTACACAATAAGGACATTTGCTCAACCATGTTTGTAGCAGCTTTATTTGTAATAGCCAGAAGCTGGAAACAGCCCAGATGCCCCTCAACTGAAGAATGGATACAGAAATTGTGGTACATCTACACAATGGAATATTACTCAGAAATAAAAAGCAAGGAAATCATGAAATTTGCAGGTAAATGGTGGGACCTAGAAAAGATCATCCTGAGTGAGCTGTACCAGAAGCAGAAAGACACACACGGTATATACTCACTCATATAGACATATAATATAGGATAAACCTACTACAATCTGTACACCTAAAGAAACTAATCAAGAGGGAGGACTCTGGCTATAATGCTCAGTCCCCATCCCGAAAGGCAAAGAGGATGGACCTCAGAAGAAGAAAATAGGAAACAAGTTAGGAGTCTGCCACTGAGGGCCTCTGAAAGGCTCTGCCCTGCAGACTATCAAAGCAGATGCTGAGACTTAAGGCCAACTGTTGGGCAGAGAACATGGAATCTTATGAAAGAAATGGGAAATAGTAGCATCTGGAGGGAACAGGAGCTCCACAAATAGAGCAACAGAACCAAAAAATCTGAGCACAGGGGTCTTTCCTGAGACTCATACTCTAACCAAGTACCATGCATGGAGATAACCTCGAACCCCTGCATAGATGTAGCCCATGGCAGTTCAGTGTCCAAATGGGTTCCATAGTAATAGGAACAGGGACTTCTTGTAGTAATAGAAGATGGGTATGTTGTCTTTATTGACTGAACAGCATGTGTAAATTGTTGTTAAAAGTTGCCATCCTAGAGTTTATCTTCAGCTGAGGATGGTGATCTCAAATGGGGATTGTTAACTGAATATGGGGTCACAGACAGTTTGGAGACAGTACAGGTTTCTGAACATTGGACAAACAAGGCAAGTGAGTACTGAATCTGAGGTGTTTCCAGCAGGGCTTGCCCAGAGTGCCTCATGCAGCCTTGCTGTAGCTTTGGTTATGAGCGCACAACACACATACTCTGCACTGTACATGCTGTCACGCCATCTGCACCAGTGAATGGTGTCAGAGACACCTCCATGTCGGTCTGTTTACTGAATGCCTTGTTTATTCTCTTATAGTAACATAATAGGTTTTTCCTCTTTTTTTCATTTATTTATTTATTATAATTTATTCACTTTGTATCCCAGCTGTAGCCCCCTTCCTTGGTCCCCTCCCGCTCCCACCCTCTCTCCCTCGTCTCTTCCCCTGCCCCTCCTCCAGTCTGCTGATTGGGGAGGCCCTTCTCCCCTTCCATCTGACCCTAGCCTATCAGGTCTCATCAGGACCGGCTGCATAGTAACATAATAGTTTAATAGCATCTGATTAATACATCCTTGTTTTTGTTTCTGCCTTTGTAATATGTTTTGTGTGACAGGAAAGCAGGTGTTAGAGCTCTGGTGTCCTCCTGTGTATGACTAGGGTGTGTGTTACCCAACATCATAAACAGACTACCTGTTAAGAAACAGCATTTCCGATTACTGTTTGCCTTGTAGTAGGTACTGTACTGAGTGCTTCCGTTAGCATCTAGATCCACACAGAAATCTGAAGCCATAGGAAATGATGGATGGGAAAACTGTGCTACAATGCTGTTGTTTTCTAGTGCTCTCTTACCCAGGAAGGTGGGTAACTGGAAGTGAGAATGTAGATGACTGTATCTAGCATGTACTTTTTATATGTACTCTTTTGTGTAATTTTTGTAGATAGTTAGTGGGCAGCATGTGTTCATTAAGAGTGGTATGTCTGCTGTAAGGAATTCCTTAATTATTGGGAACTCGATGACCTGTTCTAGACCTGCTTCTTCCACCGATGGCCTTGGGCTTTGCTGACCAAGTCGTGTCATGTTTCTTTCTTTCTTGCATTAGTGATGTAATTAGTCAGTATATACAGATATTTACTATAGAAAGCTATGGTAAAACACACAGTGTGCTATATATAAAGTATTTACTAGTTAGTAATTGGAATTATCTTGCTTTCATACTGATTAATTTTTTTCTTCCAAACTTAGACTATCAGTGAACAAAATGGAAAATCTCAAAAAACTAAAAAAGCGAAGTAGCTGTGCTGTCTCAGGGCAAATAGCCAGCCTAGGGCCAGCCTGTGCGCCACGGTGAGAACAGCAGCAAAACTTAGGCTGCCACCACTTCCTCCAGTGTCTGACTCCTGATCGAATGCAGTAGTAGCTGGCTGTTATTTGTTGACATCCTCTACATCCCTGTGGAAATGCTTACTTTTAGCACCATCATGGCAGGCAGAAGCCATATGTAAATACATTTGTTTTCAGTCTTCATGAAATATTTGTGGTTAAAGAAATGATGACAATATTGGTGAGTTGCTTGGGTTAAAGAAGTCTCCTTTGCTAATACTTTGAAGATGGTTGGGAACATGAAGAATGAGTTTACTACAGTAACACATAACTGCTAGTAAAAAAAAAAAAAAACCTAGAAAACAACAGTGAATCTAGTAGTTTTTAAAAATCACCTAATCGGCCTGGAGTAGTGTGTGTTCCTTTATCCCAGCACTCAGGAGACAGAGGCTGATCTCCATGGTGAGTGCCAGGATAGCCAGGGCTACACAGAGAAACCCAGTCTCCCAAAACCAAAATAACAACCTTCTCCCCCCACATATCACTTAATAATTATATACTGGAGAATGGAGGAGCATAACCTTTCTCTCAGATGAACCAAACTACAGAAGGTTTCCTACTAAAACTTGTCTTAGTTAGGATTTCATTGCTGTGAAGGGACAACATGACCAAGGCAACTCCATAACGGAAAGCATTTCTTTTGGGACTAACTGACAGCTTTAGAGGTTTAGGCCATTATCATCATCAGGAAGCAAGGCAGCATGCAGGCAGACATGGTCTGAAGGAGCTTTGAGTTTCACACCTTGATCCACAGGAAACAGAAGGAGACTGTGAGCCGCACTGGGGTTTTCTTGAGCATAGAAGACTTCAGAGCCCACCTCCACAGTGACACACTTACTCCATCAAGACACATCTCTTAATAGTGCCACTCTCTATAGGTCACACATTCAACCACATGAGTCTGTGGAAGCCATACCTATACAAACCACCACATGTGTGCTTTATACAGAGGGAATAGATATTGCAGATTCTGGGAGAGATAATTAGGTAAATAAAATATTTTTTGCAATACTTATTAAGAAGGTATTATAATTTGAGAAATGTTTTATATGGGCATAGAGGTGGATAAATTAAAAAATATGTGGGAAGAAGTTCAAGTATTAGGTATTCTATATTCAACAGTTCATATTATGTAAAGATTGATTGTACTTTCATGAAGATGTCCTTTTAATTACTTTGGTACTCAGTCTTTTAAGGATTTATTATTTATTAAAATTTGTATGTGGGTAGGTATGTGTGAAGGTCAGAGATATCAGATGCCCTAGAATGGGAGTTATGAGCTGAGTTGTGAGCTGTCAAACATGAGTGTCAGGGACTGAAGGAATATGTGTTTTTTAACCACTAAGTCACATCTCCAGCTGCTAGTAGTAATTCTTCTGAAGTAAATGCGTAAACTGAAATATCTTCGCAAACTAAAGGTCACAATTTTTTTTTTATCCTAAACTATTTTATTGTGAAAGATCCAAGAATATACACAATATAAGATTGTGCTTTTACACCTCCCCCTGAGGGGGGAAGAGCCTTGCCAGGCCACAGAGGAGGACAGTGCAGCTAGTCCTGAGACCTGAGAAGCTAGGGTCAGATGGAAGGGGAGGAAATCCTCCCCTATCAGTGGACTTAGAGAGGGGCTTGGGAGGAGATGAGGGAGGGAGGGTGGGATTTGGAGGAAATGAGGGAGGGGGCTACAGCTATGATACAAACTGAATAAACTGTAATTAATATAAAAAATAAATTATAAAACTAAAGATTATGATTTTAGATGGCTAGAGAGGTGGCTCAGCAGTTAAGAGCACTGGCTGCACTTCCAGAGGTTCTGAGTTCAATTCCCAGCAACCATATGGTGGCTCACAACCATCTGTAATAGAATCTGGTTCCCTCTTGTGGTGTACATGAAAACAGAGCACTCATATACATAAAATAAAGATTAAAAAGAGATTGTGGTTTTAAACTGACTAAGAATCAGAGGAATGAATACAGAAATTGTAGTACATTTACACTATGGGATACTACTCAGCAATTAAAATAAGGAATTTGTGAAATTCGCAGGCAAATGAATGTAACTAGAAAAGACCATACTGAGTGAGGTAGCCTAGAAACAGAATGATACATATGATAAATGATGCTGGAGAGGTTGTGGAGAAAGGGGAACCCTCCATTGCTGGTGGGAATATAAACTGGTACAACCACTTTAGAAGTCAATCTGGTGCTTTCTCAGACAATTAGGAATAGCACTTCCTCAAGACCCAGCTATACCACTGCTAGGTATATACCCAAAATTTGCTCAAGTACACAACAAGGACATTTGCTCAACCATGTTTGTAGCAGCTTTATTTGTAATAGCCAGAATCTGGAAACAACTCAGATGTCGATCAACAGAGGAATGGATACAGAAATTGTGGTACATTTACACAATGGAATACTACTCAGCAATTAAAAACAAGGAAATCATGAAATTTGCAGGCAAATGGTGGGACCTAGAAAAGACCATCCAGAGTGAGGTATCCCAGAAGCAGAAAGACACACATGGTATATACTCACTTATAAATAGATATTAGACATATAATATAGAGTAAACATACTAAATTCCATTTTATTCTTATGAGACAGAGAAGTTTTAAAGCTTGGTCCACAGCTATGAGGAATTTAAACTTACTGATGAGGGAAACTAACAAATATAAGATTGTGAGAAACAATTTTTTTATAAATTATTAATGAACAATTTTGGACTCTTAAGACCTAAACTAAAAGAATTCAATTGAAGGTAGAGATTTAGGTTTTGGGTAATCAAAGTGTACATGCATGCAGCTCCATCTTAGAGCTAGAAGTCAGGGGTGTTGCACTTCTCTGACCTCATGTGTGCTTTCTGAACAGACATGGAAGGGGGTGTTTTCTTTCTCATGCTGTCTCTAAGTATTAATGTGAATGAAATTTTCATTTTAATGTATTTGGTGAAATGTATATTAGTAGAAAGAAGAACTAGTATGTGAGTTTTTAGGCTTCAATTGAACATATGACTCCAGTTGACTTGTGGTTTAAACTTTAAGTTTCAAGTGACAAGTGTGAAAATTATTTATAAGCAAAATAATTTTTCTATGTTTATTTTTAGAATGTCTTCACATATCTTTATGGTATCCTAATATAACGTTTCAGCACGTTAAAATATGTTAGCATTAATTTTTACATTGAAGTTTATTATCAACTCTTTAATTCATTAACTTATTTTTCCTTTTATGATAATATATTTTCTCACCATCATAGAAAATTTCATATTTATTTGATATCTTACTGTAATACTTGAATTGGTTTTGTTTTACTCACAAAGGTAAAAGAATTCCAAATTTACTCATAATAAAAGTATTAGAGAAACTGTCAATAAATTTACTGTTCTAATTGAATCATATGATATCTAAATTGTTGATAATATGATCTGCTCGTTAAACAATAGTGTCTGGAGAAAATGATGGATTAATTGACTGATGGCTAAAGTTTCTCTCAAATATAATGGTTTACCCAGTTTGATTTGATTTGTGTAAAATAACTTTCTCTAATAAACAATTTGCTCAGAGGCAATAGAAGAAATGAATGGTTATCAAACCAAACTTAATTAGTCTATCCTAGATTGATATTACTTGGGGAGTCTTCATTTTAATTGTGGAGTGCTGGATACAAAGAGTTTGGTTCATTATTTTTTCCTGTATAAACACTATTGTGTAACTACCTATGGAATAATAACATGTGAATTCATTTTAATAAATGCTTGTAAAGTGGATTAGCTAATTATGCCAGGCTAAAAATGATTCCTTTAATTATTTTGGATATTTAACTGGTACTTCAATTTTATTATTGTTAGTCTGTAAATGTGATTTGTATTAGCTCTGCCAAGCTAATTATAATGTATAACATAGCAATTTGAACAGTTTTGTAATGCTCACAGTGCTCTCCTCTCCTGTGCAAGAGAAAACATTTCTACATTACATGAAGATAAAGGTTCGACATGATTTCAGACCAAAGGGATGGCAATGTATTTGTGAAAAGAAAAGAAACACCTGTCAATATCCAGCTTAATGCTCTTTAGTAATTATATATATGAGAAAAATAAACAGCCACCGTTCAAGAAAAGCTAAAACTATTGGCTCGTCAAGGTATCTTAAGATATGGTATTGCATAGGCCATGTGCCTGTTACCTTGCAATCTAGGAAGGTATATGGTCTTTATTCCTTTCCATGATGAAAGGACCTCTCTTCTCATTTTCCAGTAGATTCTTTTTTTTCTTTTTGCTATTTTTTATGTATTTGTTTGTTTGTTTATTCACTTTACAAGCTGATCATTGCGCCTCCCCCATTTAATAAGAACATCTGGATGTGTCAAACAATTTTTTCCCTCATTGCTTTTACGTAGCAGACCAAGTCTAATTGTCTTTGAATCTGAAATCAGTGAAAACAAAGGCTTTAGAAATAATTAAGTAGCTTCCAAACTTAGTCCTTTTGGAAGAAAAGCAAATAACCTTGATGAGAATATGCAGCCTAAAACATTTTTATTTTCTCAATTAGCATATACTAAAGGTAACTTTTTCTCTTGGTGTTGCTTGTTTTGAGTATAGCCATCAGGTCATGCTCTGCCTTTGTGTCTTCTCTCCCCATAGCAACCACCGATAGTCCTCACTGCTGTCCTTGGGCCTTTTTCTAGAATGTAATATAAGTGTGATTATCAATGATTTGACCTGTCTTTCCCTCTTCAAATTTAATTTAGCAACATTAGTATCAGTTTTTTAGTTAATATAAATGCTTTGTCCTATATGGACCTTAGTGTGTCTGTCAGAGAATATTACATTAGAACTTGATTTTTATCGGTACTTACTGCACATTGTTCCACTGTTTCCCATTGATATAGGATCATTCTGTGTTGACACAGGCTAGCATTGAATTCATGATCCTCCTGCCTCATCCTCCTACCTTGCTCCAGACAAGGGCCACTGCTCTGGCAGTTTTATCTTTAGCAACTGAATTGTATGTATGCATAATACTTTGTTTGACCTGTCTGCAACATGACAATGTCAAGACTTTGAAAATGCTACATTCAGCCCTGTGGTAAACATGTTTGTGTGTACCTGTTCTGCATGTAGTATCTGCCCTATATTCCTAGAAAAGAAATTGGTAGGCAGAAGATACATTAAAAAACTGTATGGATTACAATTCTCCTTAACAAAAACCTCAAAGCAGTGTGGAATTCATTTTATTACTTACCCTTCAATAGCCTTTGTAATCTTGGCAAATCTAAGCATTGACCTTTTTAAAATTTTAATATCCGTTACATTAAGTATTATGTTTGCATTAATATTGCTGGGTCACTTTTGTAATGTGATCTGTATTTTAACAGCATATTATTTTTATAAATCCCAGACACTTAATTTGTTTGTTGGAGTTAGTTTCAGAGTCAAGTTTTTGTTTTGTTTTCTTTTGTTTCCATTCAATCAAGCCATTTAAAAAACTCATTTTAATTTATATTATCTTGATGTGGTTATGATATTGAGTATCTTTTTATATATTTAGTTCTTCTTATGTATGTACTTGAAAAGTATCAGTTCAGTTCTTCTACCTGTTTCTAGATTAGGTCATTTTTGCTGCTATTACAATTCCATATGCAGTTCGTATTTCACATGGACAGCTTACAAATACTTTCCCTTCATATATTGCTTGTCTTTGTGGCTTAACAGTAGCCATCAAACACTAAAGGTTGTTCATTTGCATGAAGTTTAATTTACTAGTTTTTTTTATGTATGTATTGTACTTTTTCTAAATGTCTAAAACTCCTTCCCTTGTCGCAAGTCACATACATTTTCTCCTGAAGTTCTATAATGTCTTCATGTTATTTTGGAGCATTTACTTCCCATCATTTTACTTTAGACTCTCTGTATCTCCACATTTAATGTGGGTTTCTGATAGCACTATTAGGCCATTATTTATTTATTTTTATCTATTCATTCAATCTCTCATCTTTTAATAATTATTTTTACATTTGTATTACTCTTAATTAGTGTTTCAATTTATTTATTTATTTGCTTCATTTATTTGCTGTTTTAAGCCTCTAGATTAAGTTTTTCTAGACCTATGTTTTTCAGACTGCTCTTTCAAAGATTTTGGATACATGTTTGACTGATTTATGGTGTTGGGTTATATTTTGAAATTTTTTCAGTCTACTTAGAAATTATTTTTTGCTAAATAAAGTACAAGGTATATGTCTTCTCAACTTTATATTTCAGTTTAATGTATCCCAAATGTAGATAGTATTTCATTTACATATAAATTTATACATTAAAATTTCTTTATAATGTCATAATCTGTGCCTTTAGTCATTATACAAATTTCAAAGATCTTTCAAGATTTAAAAAAAGCTAAAAGGAGTTCATTAATAGTAGGCCTTTCCTAAAAACTTGCTATGTAACTCAGCCATACAAAGAAAGCTAGTTGGGTTTATTACTCTGTTCCAAATTGTCTCGTGATAGTGAGTTTACTCTATTAGTATTTCATATTATTAGTAATAAGACTTAGTTTTGCCATGTATTTGTATCTTTCATTGCTCAGCTGTTCTTGTACTACTTTCTTCTTTGATTGGTTTTTCTGGTGTCAATTTTTATTCTCTGTTTAATTCCTTTTCTGTAATTTTCAAAGCTATTTTCTTAATGGCTACCACTGAGATTAACAGTTAGTGTCCGGAATTTATAACAATCTAATTTCAATTGAAACCCAGTTTACTTCTGTGGCATCTATTTACTTTTATCCTGTACCCTATCCTTTATTGTTGCTGCTGTTGTTATTTTGGATTGTGTTGGTATACATTATGTTCTTAGTAAAACAGATTTCAATCATTTCAGATGTTACAAAACAAAGCACACTGCTCTGGTTCTTTGTGTTTGTATGTTTCAGGTATAGTGCTGTTTTCCTTCATTGCATCTTTAAAGGATTTCCATCAGCACTGCTTTAGGTCATGTCTGCTAGTGACTGACCAGAGCCTTTATTGCTCTTCTGTGCTTGTTAGTACCATCACAAGAGGTCAGATTTTCCATCCTCAGTTTTGAAGGAGAGTTTGTTCTCTGTGTTCCAGCTTTTTCTTTCTGCATTTTCAACGTATGATCCTGTTCTCTTCTGACCACTATGGTTTCTGTTGAGAAGTGGCTATTAATCTTGAAAGAGGTCTTTGTATGCCATCAGTCACTCATTTCTTGCTACTCTCAAGTTTTCTGGGTTTTTTTTTTTTTCAACGTTTCACTGTGTTTCCCACCATATCTTGCTAGCAGAATCTAGGATCCATATATGAGAGAAAACACCATGTTTGTCTTTCTGAGCCATAGTTACCTCAGTTAAAGGAGTGTTTTCCAGGTCCATCCATTTTCTTCACTATGGCTAAGTAAAATCCCATTGTATGTATGTAGCATTTTCAATATTTTTTATCATACATGTATGCATTTTCTTTCTTTCTTTCTTTCTTTCTTTTTTGTTTTTTTTGGTTTTTTTTTTTTTTTTTACCTTCTGGTGGCCATCTATACTGGCCCCCTTTCCTAGTTGTCACGAAAAACTTGGTAGTCAACATGGATGTGTGGTATGATGTTGTGTCACGTGGGCATCTGTCCAGGATTAGTGTACCTGAATCATATGGTAATTGCAGTGTTAGTTTTTCTCAGAAGCCTCCAAAGCAATTTTCGAACAGTCTGTACCACCAGCATAAATACTGTCTCCCAATTCAGTTGTTGTCATTCTTCTAATTTGGTGGTAGTTATTCTGACTCTGACTCAGGGACTTTCAAAGTAGATACAATTTTCATTTTCTTGATAACTAGGGATGTTAAAAACTTTAAAACTATAGGTCATTTGTATTAAAATAAACATGTACAACCAGAGAGGGACTCAAACACTTACACACCTTGTCTAAAGTATAGCTAGCAAAGATTGTCACCCATTCTGTAGGCTGTCTGACACTGCTGATAATTTCATTTGCTGTCAGAAGCTTTTTACCGTCATATAATCATGTTTGGCAATTGATGGAGCTGTTTCCTGTGCTATTGGAGTTGTATTGAGAAATTTCTTATCTATATATCCTCAGGGCTTTTCTGTTAATAGTTTCAGTGATTCTGGTTTTACATTAAGGTTTTTGATCCTATTTGAGTTGTTTGAACAAAGTGAGAGATAAGAACCTAATTTCATTCCATTCTTCTGTGGAGTGGATGAACATCCAGTTTTACAAATACCCCTTACTGAAAAGCTTATATTTTTCTTGATCATAATTTGACACTTTTATTAAAAATTAGGTGTCTATTGCTGTCTGGCTTTATTTTGAGTTCTTTCATTGATCTATGTGTCTGTTGTTTATTTCCAGATTGTATTTTCTTTGTCTCTATTGTTTGGTAGTGTAGTTTGAGGTCAGATAATGAGATGTTTCTGGCAGTGCTCTCTCTCTCTGCTTAAAATTGTTTTGGATTATCTTGTCTTTTTGTGTTTCCAACCAATGTTAAGATTGTATGTTTGTTTACATTCTTGTTGTGTGAAGAATTAGAATTTTTAATGGAGCTTTTTGTTTGATTCATTGAATCAATAGGTTGCTTTTGATAATATAGTCTTTACAATATTGATTCTACTGGCCCAGGAGATTCTGTTGTCCAGGGTCTTTAATTTCTTTTTTCAGTGTCTTAAATTTTGTTTATAAAGGTCTTTTACTTTCTCCTTAGCTAAGTTTAGTCATGTTTTTTTTTTATACCACAGCTTTTGTATGGTGTTTTTTTGTATGTGTGTTGATTTTGTATCTTTTAGCTTCACTGAAAGTGTGTATTAGTACCAAAAGTTCTCACATTTTATCCATAGAGTCTAAAGTATAGACTCATGTTGTCTGTAAATAGCAATAGTTAACTTATTCCTTTCCAAGTTCAAGCCCTCTTTATTTTTCTCTTGTGTTACTGCTCTAGCTAGGACTTTAAACACCATATTGAGCAACAGTGCAGAGTGTGTGCTCTTGAGTCGTTCCAGACTTGATGGAAACTGTCTGTTTTCCCCATGTAATATACTCTTGGCTGGAGGTTTGTTGTGTAGTAGCCTCTATTATTTTTATGTAAATTCTTTTTTATTTCTTTTTGTTTTTGAGACAGGGTTTCTCTGGGTAGCCTTTGCTGACCTGGACTCGCTTTGTAGACCTGGTTGGCCTTGAACTCACAGAGATCCTCCTGCCTCTGCCTACTGAGATTAAAGGCATGCTCTACCATGCACAACTGTGGGTTTGATGTAAATTCTTTATATTTCTAATTTTTTTTCAAGACTTTGTTCTCTTCTCAAATGCCTTTTTTAAATCTATTGAGACAATAATGTCATTTCTGTCTTTAAATCTATTGACATGGATACTATATTTATTGATGTGTGTGACAAACCAACTTTGCATTCCTGGGTTGAAACCAAGTTGTGATGTATGTTCTACTTAATGTGATATTGAATTAGGTTTGTGTTTTGGTGTGTGTGAGTGTGTGTGTGTTTTAAGGACTTTTGTATGTTCATCTGAATGCTGGTCTGTGGCTGGCTAATTTGATTTCTTATATTCCTTTATTTTCTTCCTTTTTTTTTTTTGCCTTCCAATTTTTGTATCAAGCTTCAAAGAATGAGTTTGTTAATCCTCTTTGTTTTAACTGTCAACTTGACACAGTCTTACAGTTCTAGAATCTCAGTTATAGAATTTCGTAAGTCAGATTGACCTTTGGTTGTGTGTGTTTAGAGGGGATTATCTTAATTACATTAATTGTTGTGAGAAGTCCCCATCCACTGTGGGCAGCACCATTCCCTGGGCAGATGGTCTTGGACTTTATATGAAAGCTGTGAGCATGAGCCCATGAGTAAAATAAGAAGCAAATTCTTCCATGATTTTTGCTTTAAGTTCCTGCCTGACTTCCTGCCCTGAATAGGGCAGCCTTTCCTGCAAGAAAGGCTGTAACCTGTACACTGAAATAAACCTTTCTCCTCCTTAAATTGCTTTTGGTCAGAGTGTTTTATCACAGTAATTAAACAAAAACAGAAGTATTCTTTCCCTATCGCTATTTTAGGGCAGTAAGAGCTTATTTGATGGTTTGGTAGCACTTAGGAGTAAATCTATATAGCAATGGGCTTTTCTTATTAGGAAGGGAGAGTTTTAATGACTGCTTCAATCTCATTTTCTTGATTTGAGTTTTTAAAGTTTATTCATACCATCTGGAATTAATTTGGGTAGGGTACATATGTTAGAAATATATTAATTTCTAAGAGATTTTTCAACTTACTTGGGTTTAAATGTTCAAAGTATTCCCTGTTGAGGGTTGAGAGAGGCACGAGTATGTATCATGATAAGTCATTAAGTGACCATTTAATACTGTATCCAGTTAGCTGGATAATAATAGTAGATTCTTCTGTAAGGCCCATGAGCTGTCTAAGCACAGGTTCTTGCTTTAATAACAATTCCAGGTGTGCGTGCTGTCGTGTGAATCAGAACAAGTTTCATTACTCTCCTGACATGAGAGTGGGCGTGTCTTGCCAGGCCTGTCATTATTAGAGCTTGTAGTTGGTATTTTGCCTCACATTTTTTTTTTTTTTCTGAACTATAAGAGCAAGCCAGTAGGGATGAAGATTCCAATTCAATAGATGCTTGATTTGATTTCTCCATGTTTTGTGATTCTGGCCTTATAATTCTCTGGATAAAAAATCAGGGATTTAGCTATGCCATTTAGTTTTTCCATTCTGACATAAGTTCCTGTAAGTCTGTCTTTATCCAGGACAAACAAGATAGAAACAGAAAAAGACAGGAAACAGGAAGGAAAGAAATCCCCCTGGTATAATGGAATTCCTTAAAGCTGCCCACTGTGGCTCCTTGGGTTTTCTGGATATCCAGGTGGGAGCAAATGAAAGAAAACATAAGATTTTATCCCCTCCTGTTGAGCCTGATTAATAACAGATACACGTTTGGTCCTAACTTCAAGAAAGTCTTTTGACATTTTCCTCCTTTTCATGCACAATACTTTTTACCCTTGGCTTACGATGGATGCAAAAGAAAGACACTCATCACTCATTGAATTGAGCTTTTCCTGGTCTTAGTTACTTTTCCCTGTGGCAGTGATACAAAAATACCCTGACGAAAATGGTGTAAGGAAGAACAAATATGCTTCAATTAGTAGTTCCTGGGTATTTCCCACTAAGAAACCAGTGTTATATAAACATGTCTTTCCCTTCGCAGTGAGTCTCATTATTCTAATGTGTATATAAATGTTTCTTTGTGTCTTTGTAATGTTATGTGCTGTAAGACTGTTCATTTTAACACTGTTCATTCATTTCTCTGAAGAAGAAATCAGAAGGATTTTATGAGTAATAAGTAATGATAAAATCATTTATTATTTAATAAAAATTAATCATTTTGAAATTTCTGTGTTTAAAATAAGTGTGATCTCAGGGTCGTTTTGATTTGCATCTCCCTGATGATTAAGGACGTTGAACATTTCTTTAAGTGTTTCTCTGCCATTCTATATTCCTCTACAGAGAATTCCCTGTTTAGCTCTGTACCCCATTTTTTAATTGGATAACTTGATTTGTTGCTTTTTAACTTCTTTAGTTTTTATATATTCTAGATATTAGCCCTCTCTCAGATATTGGGTTGGTGAAGATCCTTTCCCAGTCTGTAGGCAGTTGTTTTGTTCTGATGACAATGTTCTTTGCTTTACAGAAGCTTTTCAGTTTCATGAGGTCCCATTTATTGATTGTTGCTCTTAGAGCCTGTGCTGTTGGTGTTCTGTTTAGGAAGTTGTCACCTGTACCTACTTTAATTTAGTGTGTCTGGTTTTATGTTGAGGTCTTTGATCCACTTGTACTTTAGTTTTGTGCAGGGTGATAAATATGGATCTATTTGCATTTTTTCACGTGTAGACATCCAGTTAGATGAGCACAATTTGTTGAAGATGCCGTCTTTTTTCCATTGAATGGTTTTGGCTTCTTTGTCAAAAATCAAATATCCGTAGGTGTGTGGATTTATTTCTGGGTCTTCAGTTCAATTCCATTGATCCACCATTCTGTTTCTATGCCAGTACCATGCAGTTTTTATTACTACTCGGTAGTACAGCTTGATTATCAGGGATGGAGATGCCTCCTGACAATCGGTTGTTGTACAGGATAGTTTTGGGAATTTTGGGTTTTTTGTTTTTCCATATGAAGTTGAGAATTGTTCTTTCAAGGTCTGAAAAGAATTGTGTTGGTATTTTGATGGGAATTACATTGAATCTGTAGATTGCTTTGGGCAGAATGGCCATTTTCACTGTGTTAACCCTACCGATCCATGAGCATGGGAGATCATTCCATCTTTTGATAACTTCTTCAATTTCTTTCTTCAGAGACTTGAAGTTTTTTTTCAAACAGGTCTTTCACTTGCTTGGTTAGAGTCACACCAAGGTACTTCATGTTATTAGTGGCTATTGTGAAGGGTGTTGTTTCCTTAATTTCTTTCTCAGCCGTTTTGTCTTTGGTATACAGGAGGGCTTCTGTGTTTTTTGAGTTAATTTTGTATCCAGCCACTTTGCTGAAGGTCCTTACACCCATCAGAATGGCTAAAATAAAAAAGTCAAGTGACAATACATGCTGGAGAGGTTGTGGAGAAAGTAGAACGCTCCTCCATTGCTGGTGGGAATGTATCCTTGTACAACCACTTTGGAAATCAATCTGGTGCTTTCTCAGACAATTAGGAATAGTGTTTCCTCAAGATCCAGCTATACCACTCCTAGGCATATATCCAAAAGATGCTCAAGTATACAACAAGGACATTTATTCAACCATGTTTGTAGCAGCTTTGTTCCTAGTAGCCAGAACCTGGAAACAACCTAGATGTCCCTCAGTTGAGGAATGGATACAGAAATTGTGGTACATTTGTACAATGGAATACTACTCAGCAATTAAAAACAAGGAAATCATGAAATTTGCAGGTAAATGGTGGGACCTAGAAAAGATCATCCTGAGTGATATATCCCAGAAGCAGAAAGACACACATTGTATATATTCACTTATAAGTGGATTCTAGACATATAATATAGGATAAACTTTTAAAAATCTGTACACCTAAAGAAGGTTAGCCAGAAGGAGCACCTCAGAAAGGCAATTGAGATGGACATTGGAAGAAGGAGAAAACAGGAACCAGGACAGGAGCCTACCACAGAAGGCCTCTGAAAGACTCTACCCAGCATTGTATCAAAGCAGATACTGAGACTCGTAAAAAAACTTTGGGCAGAGTGAAGGGAATATTATGAAAGAAGGGGGAGATAGTAAGACCTAGAGAGGACAGGAGCTCCACAAGGATAGCAGCAGAACCAAAATATCTGGGCACAGGGGTCTTTTCTGAGACTGATACTTCAACCAAGGACGAGTCATGGATATAACCTCGAACCCCTGCTCAGATGTAGACCATTGCAGCTCAGTGTCCAAGTGGGTTCCCTAGTAAGGGGAATTGGGACTGTCTCTGACACGAACTCAGTTGCTGGCTCTTTGACAGCCTCCCCCATATAGGGGAGCAGCCTTCCCAGGCCATAGAGGAGGTCAATGCAGCCAGTTCTGATGAGACTGGATAAGCTACTGTCAGATGGAAGTCCACTATCTGTGGACTTGGAGAGGGGCATAGGAGGAGATAAGGAACGGAGGGTGGGGTTGGGAGGGGAGGGGAGGAGTGAGGGAACTACAGTTGGGATACAAAGTGAATAAACTGTAATTACTATAAAAATAAAAAATTAATTAAAAATACAAAAAAAAATAAGTATGATCACTTAAGCTATTTCTTGGGACAAAAACAGTCTGAAAGTCTGAGAATTCATTTACTTAAACAACTTCCATGTAGATGTATCCTAAGTTTAGAAAAGACTATATGTAAGATGGAATACTATTCCGCTCTAAAGAAAAATGTAAAATTTTTATAAAATTTGTTGGAATGTGGATGGAGTTAGAATGTATGCTAGTAGCAAAATCTCAAATCTCCAAGAAAAAAAAAAAAACACATATCCTTCCTCATGCAGAATCAAGACAAAACTATCCGTGTATATATGCGTAAACAAATTACATGTGGGCACAGAATAAAATGTAGAAAATAGAACAAGAAAGGCCACATATTAGCCCATGGCAGGTCAGTATCCAGCTGGTGTCCATAGTAATGGGAACAGGGCCTGCCTCTGACATGAACTGATTGGCCTGCTCTTTGATCACCTCCCCTGTGGGGGGGAGGGGAGCAGCCTTACCAGGCCACAGAAGATGACAATGCAGCCACTCCTGATGAGACTAGAATCAGAAGGAAGGAGAGGAAGACCTCCCCTATCAGTGAACTTGGGAAGGGGCATGCCTGGAGAAGGGGGAAGGAAGGTGGGATTAGGAGGGAGGGGTTTATGGGGAATACAAAGTGAATAAAGTATAATTAATAAAAATTTTAAAAAAAAGATTAGACATCATGGAACAGGGACTGTCTCTGACATGACTCAGTGGCTAGCTCTTTGATAACCTCCCCCTGATGGAGGAGCAGCCTTAGCAGGTCACAGAGGAAGACAATGCTGTCAGTCCTGATGAGACCTGATATGATAGAGTCAGAGGGAAGGGGAGGAGGACCTCCCCTATCAGTGAACTTGGGGAGGGGCATGGGAGGAAATGAGGGAGGGAGGGAAGGTAGGATTGGGAGGGAATAGAGAGGAGGCTACAGCTGTGATACAAAGTGAATAAACTGTAATTAATATAAAAAAAGAAAGGCTACATATTAGGGAATGAGAAAGGATGGAATGCAAGTGATGGACATGAGTTATGGAGGACAATATAAAGCTCATTGTTTTCCCACTTCTAACTCTTTATGTAGTCTTCTATTTTTGGTGGATAAATGCATAAAAAATATATTTGGTAGTGAAAATATCAAACCCTTGTGAAGCCACACAGCTTCAGGATGGTTGTCCTGATTATATAGACGTTAATTCAGACCTACACAACACACACACACACACACACACACACACACACACACACATACACACCCTTTGGGTCTGGCTAATTTTGGTATGTGATGTTTTCAGTTTACAAGTGTTTTTAAATAATAAGATTAATTTTAAAAATTAGTTGTAGGTGGGATTGGGAGGGTAAGAGGGAGGGGTGTATGGGGGATACAAAGTGAATAAAGTATAATTAATAGAAATTAAAATAAAAAAATATTTTAAAAGTTAGTTGCTAAGAACATAAGTACATGTTGAGCATTGAGAAAAAGTAGATAAAGGTAAGAATTCATTAAATTACATATTTAGGCATTCGTTTCTATAGTGAAAACACAGAAACTTAATAATCAAAAGAGAAAAATATTCTAGTGTTTGCCTAACTAATGGACTACAGTTTATGCAGTATGCTATTTTAGTAATGTCATGTTTTTTAATGGTGAGTTATCATGCAGAAATAATTCCAACACAGCAATTTGAGGTGGAGGTTTTCTTAGGAGTCCCTGAGAATCTGACAGGGAGCCCAGGCCATTCTTTTAATCTCCAGTCTGTTTATGTGTAAGGTTAGCATTTTGATGAGCTTTTTATCTTGTTGTTTTATTACTTTGTGATCTTTTTTTCTTTATTTGGGTTTGGCTTCCAATACCTCCTGGTACTTCAGATTGACCATAGAACCTCAACCACCCATGCGAGCAGTCTGGTGAAACCCAAGCCATTGATCTTTTAAAGTTCTAAAGTTTGTTTAATGTCTCTAGGAGACTCTGTAGAATTGTATATATCTTTATGGTACCAAATTTTTTATAATAACCCTAAATTTGATGATTTAAAAGATTGATTTAGCCTTTAGTTTTTCCTCTCCTTTGTTTATGGGACTTGTAATATTTCATGCAGGGGTATAATTCAAAACATTTCTGTTCAGGATACTTTTTGTTTTCCTGAATGCTTCGTCAAGGACTCACTAATTTGGGGCTGATTCCTATGCTTTAGATAGTAATGAAAGAGAGTATATACTAGAACTTGAGAAACTCCTGCTTATAACTAAAAACAAGCCTGGAGATGCCACAGATAGGATGGTGGATAGAGTGTGCTTTATTTTAATTGAGTTGAGCATGAGAGTAAGTTTGTCACTTAAATTCTGAAAAGCCACTAAGAAAAATGAACATTACAGCCATAATATGAAGCAGTATTGAAAAAAAAATGTTTTGTTGCCCAGGTTCAGAGAAAGATGACCACAGGTGGACTTGCCATCACACTATTGATGAGTAACCTTCAAAAAGGAGCTTCAAAGTTCTAGTGCAGAATATTGTCATTATCAAGATTTTTCAGTGACAAAAAAGAAGCCCTTGCCACTTAGGCAGTCAGACTTGATGAAAGATACCCTTGAAGACCAAGCACGGCATTATTTATTTAAAACAAAGACAGTCAGAACGTAAATGAACCAAGCCAAGGAAATGCTGCTTGTTAGGGAAAACGAAAAGACTTCATTCTCAGTAGGATTTCTGAGAGTGCTCTTATTTGCTGGCACCTAAACCTTGACTCAGATGTTGCAGCCTAAATTTTACCAGTCTTAGCAGAAGGCAGCTTGATGGCTCTGTCCTTTCTATGTCGCTGTATTCAGCTGTCCTTCCTTCTAAATAGTTAAAAAGAAACTTCTAGCAGAAAGTATAGTTTCTTTTCCCTTGGAAAGACTTTTGTTTCTCTCTGTAATATGGTTAAGTATAGTGTTGAAAACTTCATAAAGACCAGCTGGTTCTGTTTTGGGGGTTTTTTGTTAAGATAGGGTCCACCATGGAACACTGGGTTACCTAAACTTGGGGTGTGGACCAGTTTCATAGAAATGTACCTATCTCTGCCTACCAAGTGCTGGGATTAAAGTTACCTTTTTTTTTTCTTTTGCTAAAATTAAAACAAATACATCATTTCCCTTTTCCATCCCCTCCCGTAACTGCCCTTTTCCCTCTCAAATTCATATCCTTTCTTTTATCTATTACTGTGTGTGTGTGTGTGTGTCTGTGTGTGTGTGTGCAATTTGCTGAGTCCATTTAGTGTTAATGTATGCATATGATTTCGAGGCTGATCACTTGGTTGGTGTTAGATAACCAGCCAGAGAGCTCATCCTGGGGAAGCTCATACCCTTTCTATATATTCCTAGTTGCCTGCAGTTCTTTGTCCCATGAGATTACTTCCTTCTGTGTTTATGTATCTACTTGTATTGTTAGGTGTCATAGGTGAAGCCTTTCCTGTCAATTCTAGAAGACAGAGTCTCACAGAAGACTTTATGATCCACTGACTCCTAACACTCTCTGCCTCATTTTCTACAATGTTCCCTGAGGTTTAGGAGTGGGGTGGTGAGATTGATGTATTTTTGGGGGTGATCACTTCCTGCGCCTGGTGATCTCTCCATCATGAGCAGTTTTCTGTAGTGGTCTCTCTCTAGTGCAAAGAAGCTTATGTAATGAGGGTGAGCACTTATCTGGTCTAGCAGAGTGGCAGGATTAGATTCTTCTCTAACTTGCATGACCTCACCAGCCTGAGGAATAGGCTAGATTTCTCATAGAAGGTGTGATTTTCCTCCTCTTGAGTAGGCCTTAATTCCAATTAGACCCATTGACTGCTCCCAAGATAAAGTGCTACTTTTGCACCTTTAGGGAAATTTTGCCATGCAGATTTTAGTTGTGGTTCATGGGCATCACAAGTGAGTAGAAGTATTGATTACTAGAGAGGGAAATAGCAGAATATAGTGATATGAATAGGAAAATGGGGAGTTTGGATTAAAATTTGGAGGGGGGAAGTACAGTAATACAGAAGGAAAAGAAAAGAGGGATAAAAAGCACTACAGTTCTTTGAAAAGACCACAAGAAATCACACTATTTTATAATTCCCTACTATTATATATAATACACGTAAGAATGCAGCCACTCCTGATGTGATCTAATAGACTAAGATCAGAAGGAAGGAGAGGAGGACCTCTCTTATCAGTGGACTTGGGGAGGGGCATGTGTGAATAAGGGGGAGGGAGGGTGGTACTGGGAAGGGAGGAGGGAGGGGTTTATGGGGGATACAAAGTGAATAAAGTGTAATTAATAAAAAAATAATAATAGACGTAAGTATATGTGTATGCATATTTGTTTAATAAAGTTATGCCACTTGGAATGACATTTTCCCTTGATAGACTGCCTAATTAAAACAAAACAAAACAAAACAAAACAAAAAAAACACCTTAGTAACAGGCATGAGAAACCTTCATTTTAGTTGTTAGTGAATGAAGAACAAGTGATTTCCAAAGCAATATAGGCTGTTGCTATATTGTTTTCCCATGGTTGCCTCCCAGAGAATGAGAATAAGGTCATATTTCTGAAGACACCACACACTTTGGATGAAACACTCTGAGGATTCGAGCTACGTTTGACCTGAAAGCCTTCTCCCTGCAGTGTAGCTTTTATGGTGCCCGAAGGTGCCATGCAAACTGCCAGGAGAGGTACGCAATCAAAATCACATTTTCTTCAAGATTAGAGGTCACCTCTGAAAGACTCTACCCACCAGGATATCGAAGGAGATACTGAGATTCATAGCCAAATTTTTGGCAGAGTACCAGAATCCTTATGGAAGAAGTGGGAGAAAGAAAGACCTGGAGGGGACAAGAACTCCACAAGGAGAACAACAGAGCCAAAATACCTGGGCTGAGAGGGGTTGCAGAGACTGATACTCCAACTGAGGACCATGCATGGAGAGAACCTAGACCCCCTGTTCAATGAAAGCCTATAGGTTCCTAGTAAGGGGTACAGGGGCTGTCTGTGACATGAACTCAGTGGCCAGCTCTTTGATTACCTCCGCCTGGAGCCCTGCAGCCTTGCCAGGCCAAGCCAGCCTTGATGAGACCTGATAAACTAGGGTCAGATAAAAGGGGAGGAGGTCCTCCCCTATCAACGGACTAGGGAAAGGGCATAGGGGGAGAAGAGGTCGGGTGGATGGGACTGGAAAGAGACAAGGGAGGGGGCTGCAGTGGGAATACAAAGTGAATAGATTGTAATAAATAAATATATAAATAAAATTAAATTTAAAAAAAGATTAGATGTCACAATTCACAGTGTATAGTGTTTTTCTGTGTCCCATCCAAGGATTATTATTGGTACGATGAATAATTACTAACAAGTGGAAACTCATTGCTAAGGGGAACATAAGTTATTTTCAGAATCCAAATGCAAGTCACAGCAGAAGAAATCAGGATGGTCTAATGCATTGTACCTACTTATAAAGTCCCTCAAGTGTCACATTTCTAAGATAGCTGTCTGTGCTGTTGGCTCCAACACTAGACAGGAACATAGCAAATAGCAGTAACTGTTGCTGTGGTATACACAGTATTTTCTAAGTGAAGATTTGGTTTCTCCTTTAGAGTAGCCCTTCCACAAGATTTTATTTTACTCTCAACTTAACATGTGTTGTGAGCCAGAGAGATGTTTCAGCAGTTAAGAGCATTGGCTGTTCTTCCAATAGGTTCATGTTTGAGTCTCAGAACCCAAATAGCAGCTCACACCAGTCTCAGGGGATCCAGCATCCTCTTCTGGCCTCCCAGGCATACATGTGCACAGACATACATACAGGGAAAACACCCAAATACATAAAATAAACAATTTTACATGTGTGGTTTTTGCCTTCTTAATGACTACATTGTTTAAATTTGATAAAAGTTGTACTTAGTGCTACACTAAATAATCAGAGACGTATCTTACTTAATAATTTCTGGAAATTAAATATCTGAGTAAAAGAAAAATATAAACTTTTATATTAATTACTGGTTGCTTTGCAAAATGATAGAATCTTAAAATGATTATAACTTACCCACAAACCATACATATTTAGTGTTTTTTTAGAGTTTTATGTGTTTTATCATCTGTGAAATCTGTATGTCTAGTAGTTGAGACAATCTTACTTTTGTGTTTCATTAAAGATGAGTTCAGTTTTCTGTTTTTGTTAGTTCACCCCAGTATGACCTGTACATTTCGTGCAGTCATACTAAAAGTCTCAGTGGTTGTTTAGGTATGGTCAGTTTCATTCTGGAAATCATATAGAAAGGCAAACATGAATATTGAGACAAAATTAACTTTATGAAAGAGGAACAGGCTGAGAGTCACAGTGTCTAGGGTTAGGCTCACTCTAGAGCTACATGTTCAGAGCAGCACTCGCCAGAGGACAGATACTGCACAGAGACAAAAAAGGTGGGGAGATGGCTCAGTGCTTATGGGTGCATACTGACCTTTTGCAAACGGCTCGTATTCGGTTCCCAGTACCCACCTTGGTATCTCACAACTGCTTGAAACTCCAGCTTCAGAGGGATCTGACACGTCTGAGCTCCTCAGGCACCTAAACTCAAACACATAATACACAATTAACAAATAACAACAACAAAACATGTTTGATAATAGTGTTTGACCGTTTTAAAAATAGTTCAGTGGAGTAAGTCTATTCAACAAATATTTGACTAGACATAAAGAAGAAAAAGCTTCTATGTTTGAACATCTAGAACAGTTATAGTGGATCATATGTCTGGAGTGTACTATGTAAACCTATAATATTGTCCAAAGAGAGCAGAGAAATATATCCAAACTTCCAGCTAATGCTTGTTTAAAATTGACACTTTAGCATAGTCTATAAATTGGACTTACCAAGCCTTTAAACGAGACCCTGTTAAAAGAATGCCAACACAAGTACAGAATGGGAGAAAATAATCCAACAAAGAACTTATATAGAGAATTTATAACTTGGATTCAGTCGAGGTGACACGTCCCTTTAATCTCAGCACTTGGGAAGCAGAAGCAGGTGGATCTCTGAGAGTTCGAGGCCAGCCTGGTCTACATAGTGAATCCAGGATGGCCAAAGCTACACAGAGAAACCATGTATATATATATATATATATATATATATATATATATATATATATGAAGACCCTTTAAGAAATTGATAGTAGATGTGATAATGGAAAGAGTTATGCCTCTCCCCAAATGCATCGATCTTTTTATTTCTTTACCCTGTGAATGTGTTACGTCATCTGCATTTAAGATGGAATTAAGATTGAAAAGTGAACTATGGGCTGGATGGATAACCTGTGTGTTCCAGAATAATCATGTGGGTTCTTACAAATGGTTTGGTGGTATAAAAGAAGAAGGCAGCTAGATCCAACATTAGGGCCACTCAGACCCTGAATTGCCAGCTTAAGACAGATGGAGAGAATTGTGAGTCAAGGTTCAACATAGTTGCTAGAAAGCAGAGTTACTCTAGAAACAGTCTTGCCGGCATCTTCATTTTAGTCCAATAAAGCCTGAGATGAATTTGAAATCAACAGAAAACATGTAACATAGCAAATTGCATTGTTTTAATTCACTCACTTTGCCAGTAGTTTGTTGTAGTAGCCTTCAAGAACTACTACAGTGAGGAAATGGTCCACATTGCTTTCTAGAGTGGCTATAATAGTTTGTGTTCCCATCAAGAATATATCAGGGTTCTGCTTTTCCCACAGCTTGCCCGCATTTGTTGTCGGTTGTCTTCTTGACCTTAGCCATTGTGACTAAGGTGAAATGAAACCTCATTTCATTGGCATTTTCCTAATTGTTACAGAATCCTTTGAGATTACTTCCTTCTGTAGTAGCATATCTATCTGTTTCTATTTGTATTTTCTTTGTTCTGGTCTTGTTTAGGCAGACATTTTGTTGAAGTATCATAGCCATTATTTTTTAGCTGTTTTTATTTTTTCTATTGAGAAAAAATATTTTCTATTTTTTATTCCCTCTTTAGATCTGTAGCCATTTTTATTGAGTTCATTTATTTCTTTGACTGTTTTTTTTTTTTTTTTGCATTCTTTATTTATTCTGGATATTAATCCTCTGTCACATTTTAGCTCAAAAATACTCTCTTCCATTTTGTAGGTTTCTTCTTCATTCAGTTGATTGTTTCCTTGGCTATACAGAAGCATTTTAGCTTATGAGGTTCTATTTGCCAAATGTTGGCCTTCATTCCTGAGCAAATGAAGTCCTATTCAGAAAGTCGTTTCCCACACTGATATCAGGTAGAGCACTGCCTATGTTTTTCGTCTTGCAGTTTTTAGTAGTTCAGGTTTCAGATTGAGGTATTGATCTACTTGGAGGTATGGTTTTTTTGCTATCCTACTATGTGGAGCTAGTAAAGTCATGGATCTAGAATAGAATTTGATATTGCCACCAGACCAGCATAATTTCTTAACTACATTCAAAATCTTACCCTTATATCCACATATACCAGGAGTGTCACTAACCCCAACTGGCTATCCAATGCAAAATGATCAGCTCTGTACCCATATGCACACTAACAAAAATAGACTCAGCAAGTTGTGTGTGTGTGTGTGTGTGTGTGTGTGTGTGTGAAGGAAAAAAACTCAGAATTTGAGAGTGGGAGGACCTCTAGGGAGGGAATAATGGTGGTAGAGGGAAGAAAAAAAAGGAGGATAATGATGTGATTATATTTTATTTAAAAATGTAAAAACATATACTATAAAAATTATCAAATTAAAGCAAAGCAACATCAAACATCTTAACAGAAACTTCAGCAAGGAAGCTACATGCACAGACAAAGATCTCGGGAGATTGACATTATGCCTAGTTAAAGGATGAGGAGTTATGGAGCAAACACAGCCGATTAAAGTGCTTGCCACGAAAGACACTCGAAAAGAGGATGGACATCAGAAGAAGAAGGAAACAGGAAATAAGTTAGGAACCTGCCACAGAGGCCTCTGAAAGGCTCTGCCCTGCAGACTATCAAAAGCAGATGCTGAGACTTATGGCCAACTGTTGGGCAGAGTGCATGGAATCTTATGAAAGAAGAGGGAAATAGTAAGATCTGGAGAGGACAGGCACTCCACAAGGAGTGCAACAGAACCAGAAAATTTGAACACGGGGGTCTTTCCTGAGACTTATACTCTAACCAAGTACCATGCATGGAGATAACCTAGAACCCCTGCACAGATGTGGCCCATGGAAGTTCAGTGTCCAAGTGGGTTACATAGTAATGGGAAGAGGGTTAGGGTTACTGCCTCTGACATAATCTGATTGGCCTGCTCTTTGATCACCTCCCCCTGAGGGGGGAGCAGCCTTACCAGGCCACAGAAGATGACAATGCAGCCACTCCTGATGAGATCTGATAGACTTAAGATCAGAAGGAAGAAGAGGGGGACCTCCCCTATCAGTGGACTTGGGTAGGGGCATGCATGAAGAAGGGGAGGGAAGGTGGGATTAGGAGAGGAATAGGGAGGGGCTTAGGGGGGGATACAAAGTGAATAAAGGTAATTAATAAAAGTTTAAAAAAAAGTTAAAAATAAATAAATAAAGTGCTTGCCACACAACACAAGCCTGATGACTGAACCCTCTCTAGAGAACCCACAAAAAACCTGAGCCTATGTCTCTCATCTTTAGTCATAACACTCCTCAGAGAGTCCCCCAGAAGTCCATAGGCCAGCTTGTCTAGACTTGACAAAGTTGCAGAAACCTTGAGAGAAATCTTGCCTCAATAAGGTGGAAGGGGAAAACTAACTTCCAGAAGTTTTCCTCTGACTGCTGCATGCAGGCTATGACAGTGATGATCAAAGAATAAAAGCTAAAACCATCTGGGTATGGTAGTACACGCCTTTACTCCCAGTACTCAGGAGGCAGAGGTAGGAGGATCTCTGTGAGTCAAGGCTGTTATACAGAGAAACTCTGTCTTAAAAGAAAAAAAAAAAGGTCCTAATACCATATTAAGGTATTACTATATTACTACAAACCTGTTAGATTTACTAAAAATTAAAGCATTGACAGTACCTGCTGCCAAGATCTCAATTACCAGAGACTGTTATCTTATAGCAGCAATGTTGGCATCTTACTATCATGCAGGTATCATGAATTAAGAAGAAGGGAGGGTGGGACTGGGAGGAGTTGAGGGAGGGGCCTTCAATTGTAATATATAATGATTAAATTGTGAAAAAAATTTAAAAATATATTATAAAAAGACATACTTGCTCCCATAGTTAGGAGCCACACATGAGCACCAAATTAAAAGCCTGCTATAGGCCCCTGTAGGATCCATGCTTGTCACTTTAGTCCTCCGTGAGCCTGTGTGCACTCTATTTAGTTGACTCTGTGGGCTATGTCATGCTTTTGACCTCCATCCCCTCTGACTCCTACAACCATTCTACCGCTTCTTCTGTTGGATTCCCCAAGCTCCAAGGGGAGGGGCCCTATGCAGACCTCCACATAATGTCCAGCTGTGGATGTCTGCATTTGCCCCAGTCTGCTGCTAGAGGAAGCTTTTCTGATGATGACTGGACTAGACACCCAGTTACATCATTCAGAATGATTTTTTTCTTGTTCCATCATAGCTTTCATGATGTCATTTTTTCAGTCCACTGAGCAATAGTTTGTTTTTTATCTTTCCCATGTTTGTTTGTTTGTTTTTTGGTTTTTTATCCATTCTTTGTTTGAGCGACATCTAGGTTGCCTCCAGTTCCTGGCTGTTGTGGATAAAGTGGCAGTGAGCATAGTTGAGCTTGTGTCCTTGTGGGAGGATGGAGTGTCCTTTGGGAATACACCCTGGAGGGGTAGAGCTCATCCCTGTATGAAGTGCCTCTGAGGCCGGTAGCTGCACTTTCATGTTGCTGCCTCTGATGCTTTACTGCTGCACTGTCTTGTTTTGTGTCTTCAGAACTTGTGTCTGTAAATGGAGAGACTTGTTTGTATTTTTCTTTTTTGGTATTTTTGAGACATTGGTATGCTAAAAGGGAAGATTTTATTTTTCACTCTGTTAAGTGCTGTGAACTTTTTCTATAATGATGTATTGCCTTACCACGTTGTGCAGCAAAGTCATACACAGTTGAATTTTGGGGATCTGAAGGTGCTGTTATTTCTTGATTTTCTATGATAAGGTCTCCTTTACTCCGACTAACCAGGATCTCACAGTGTAGTAGTCCAGGCCAATCTTGACCTAGAAACTATCCTTCCACCTCAGACTTCTGGAATTGAAGTTAATAGCAACGTAATTAGACATGGTCATGGTGGCATGCACTGTGATCTCAATACTGAGGAGGTATAGGCAGGAGGGTCATATTAAGATCATTATCTATATAGTAAGTTGCAGGCCAGCCTGGGTTACATGAGAGCCCACCTCAAGCACACATTGATTGTAATTTCAGGATAAACAAGGAAAGATGATCCATGCCCCTGTGTGTGGCCTTGTGGTGTAAGACTGTGACTACACACAGTTCAAGCCAAGCACCTATAGATATATGTTACATGTGAATGTGAATATAAACATTTTTATAATGGTACAGAGTTACTTTGTTGTTTACAGCATTACATATCTGGCACTCGCCTCCGATATTAGTCACTGTGAGAATAATAGCTACAAGAAACTGTAATTTCTTAGAACTCTAGCGTAGGACATGTTCTCATCATTAACGCCAGGGCAGCAAGAACTTACTGTAGTCATCCATCAAGCACACCAATAGACTTTGGATTAGACTTTATGGGAAGAAGCATGCAGACAGAGAAACCTAGGCTTCCACAGGGGGCCTGAGGGGAAAGTGGGCCTATGAAAGTGCATGAGTGCTCTTTCATAGCAGGTTAAGTGTAGGCTTTAGAAATAGCTATTTGAGTCCCAGCTCTACATTTTCAGTTTTGTTATTTTAATCTTTGCATACCTCCTATCTTATTTTTGAAAGTTAAAGGCATATATCTGTGCAATTTACCTTGCTGAAAATTTAGCATAAATGCATTTCTTTACTTGAATACCTTTTCTGAGACTCCAAGATAAATCGTTGAGACCAAGAGGGTTGTGAAGAAGTAGTCAAATGATTTCTAATTTTATCTCCAGGTAATAAAATATGGTCTTTATAAACGTGTGAAAACTTAGATTCTGAGGGAGGAACTTCACGGGGGAAAGGTGTGGTCCACAATATCGCCAGCTGGCATGAGCGCATTTTAACATTTAGCGCACGTGGGCTTGCTTGCTGCAGACATTGCCTATGCAGCAGTATTTTTATTTGGGTTTGGACAAAAACTCTTCTAGGTGTTTTTACATCTTAAATATCTTCTGTGGATTGGAATGGAATCTGCCTACTATAGGATTTAGTACCTGTGTCTTTGCATTAATTATTGAGAACTGACTTAGGTAATAGCCTCAAATAACTTGGACAGCCTGGCATTCTTGACATCAAAGAAAATTGAAAAAAGAGGATTTATATGTGTTGAGGATGGAAGTGTCTGGTAATCTTAATTTTTAAGACAACAGTGAAGGCTGAAAATGAGGTCAGTAAGTCTTCCTGTAAAGAGAGTTTTTTTTTTTTTTTTAATTAAGTGGTGGTACAGACATTAAGTGATACAGTACATTGTATCATGTTCTCTTCTGAGATGGTCAGACAGGTTCAACCATAAGAGGAGGCATTGTGGGGAGTTACCATCACAGGGCCCAAAGAGGGAATGTCACTGTGTGCCAAAAAGGGATCACTTTTTAGCAGGGGACAAGGTTAGAATCCCTGACAAAGTTCCTTTTTTAAAGGTCTATGCAGAATACCCAAGAAAGCACAGCAGAGAATTTTATTAGTGGTTTAAATTTCTTTCCGTCTTTCTCTGGGTGTGGGCAGAAAGGAGAACTTACTGCAGAGCCAGGCTTCACTGGTACCTGTGGTGGCCTGGACAGGATACTTACAGCTTGATGAGGGGGTGTTGAGGCAGCAGGAAATACAGTTTTAAAGTACACAGTATACCTCCTCATATCCATCCTTCCCCTCTGAGCCCTGGTGTGGCTTTGTTGCTTATAAATCTTCATTGGTAGGACCTAATTTGAGGCTGTGGGTTGAGTATTAGAGTACTTTTTGAGAAAGGAAATGAAGGAGAGAAAAGGAGAAACTAAAATCATCCAAGGAGATACTTGATTTTGTAGTGAGTAACAGATAAAAAGTTAAAGACAGCAGAAGTGGAGAAAATCTTACCCTGGTTTAGTCCTCCACTGAAAAGGAAGAACACTGGGCTGAAATTAGAGCATTGAGGAAAATGAGAGTTGAGATACACAACTTGCAAAAGTTGCATTAGTAGTTAAAGGGCTCACTGTACATGCATGAAGACCTAAGAAAAGATCCTAGCACCCATGTAAAGGACAGGTATCACAGTCCATGTTTGTACCCCCAGTGCTGTGGGGATGGAGACAGATGGATTCCTGGAGGACAGAGGCCAGCCATGTCCAACCAGCCTCTGAGCTCCAGGTACACTGAAACAACCAGTCTCAAAACCTAAGTAGCAATAGAGCAAGACACCTAAGGTTAGCCTCTGGTGTCTACACACACCTGTGTGCACACACATAGAAGAAAAGAAACTAGAAATTACAAGATATTTTTAAAAGATTAAAAGAGAGAGTATTAAAGAGAGAGTAGCTAAGACTTGATTGTAGTTTTGTATGTCATGTAGTCTTGTAGACATTGTATGTCATGACTATGAATCTTCTCAGTAGTACATGTAAATTACCTTATTAGTATTGTCAAGTAGTATATATGTAGTGTATGTCCATACCTACACACACTAATACTGTATGTATACCCTTTTGTATAGATATGATGCAATCTTTTAGCCAGAAATATTTATGTAATGGGTAACCAAGTTATTTTTAATTCTATTTCTTTAGGTTCCACAAGTATTTATGCAGTAAACAACTTTGTATGTGTGAATTTGTGCTGTTTGCTGAGGTAGCTTTTAAATGCAAAAAAAAAAAAAATTTTTGTGGCACGGAATACGTATGGTTAAAATATTGGTTAAAAATGGCCAAATCAAGTTCCTATTCCAACATGTAAGGTTTTCCCCCATGTCTGATAACAGACTTTGATCTGTTTGGACTATATTCTTTCTGCACTTTACGAAGGTCTGAGGTGGTATCTGAGAGAGAGGTTTTCTTTCTGTACAGCTGAAATATATTACATCATTGTCATCCTTGCAAGTCTTGTAAGATTTCTGTCATATGTTCCAAGTTTTCCCTAATCTGTTGTTTGTATCATAACTTTTTGCTTATGCATTTTTTTAATAAAGAAAATTTACCCTGTTTCCCTGGGGTGTGTAAAGTGTTTGTCTAAGCCAAAAGAATCACTGCCTAAGTAAAATTTCAAATACCCAAGGTTGAACAGGAAGAGTGTTGGCTTGTTAGAATTACCAAGAAGTTTTCTGAAAGTTTCTATTTGTTTTTCTTTTTAAAAGGATCTCATTTAGCCCAAATTTGCCAATTCAGTATTTTCATCCCTCTACCTCCCAAGTGCTAGAATTACAGGCCTGTCTTTAGAAATTCATCTGAGGTGAACATTTTCGTCAAAGATCTATCCTTTCAAAAAGAGGATATTTACTATGCCATCAACGTTTTGTTATATGAATAAAGTTTATCTGCATTGTAGTCCTTAAAATACGTAACTATCTGTTACATGTAAATACAAACACAAACATTTTTTATAATCGTACAAAGAGTTACTTTGTCGTTTACAGCACTATGATCTGGCACTTACCTCTATTGGTATTATTCTCTGTGAGGCTATTTTAGGAGATCCCATCTCTCCTAGCTTCAGGAATGAAAATACACACAAGCTTGACTGACCAGTCAGATCACGCTATTTTCACCACAAGTACTGCTTTAATACAGTCATGTGAACCAGCAAACTCCAAGCTAATGGCACTTTATTTCTGAAGCATGCTAAAACTAGTTGGAAAAAGAAGCTCTCTTCTTACTGATTTCTGGGTGGGAAAAGTCAGAATCCTCAGCAGTTTAGGGCCTTCTGTATTGAAAGGGAATAAGAAGTAGGAGAAAATAAGTCACAGGACAGGAGCCTACCAAAGAGGGTCTCTGAAAGACTCTACCTAGCAGTGTATCAAAGCACATGTTGAGACTTATAACCAAACCTTCAGCAGAGTACAGGGAATCATATGAAAGAAGAGGGAGTTAGTATGACCTGGAGAGGACAGGATCTCCACAAGGACTTAATATATCTGGGCACAGGGGCCTTTTATGAGACAGATTCTCCAACCAAGGACCATGGTTGGATATAACCTAGAACCCCTGCTTGGATGTAGCCCTTGGTAGCTCCGTATCCAAGTGGGTTACCCTAGTAAGGGTAACAGGGACTGTTTCTGACATAAACTCAATGGCTGGCTCTTTCACCTCCCCCCTGCTACCCTGAGGGAGGAGCAGCCTTGTTCAGCCACAGGTAGACATTGCAGCCAGTCCTGAAGATACCTGATAAGCTAGGGTCAGATGGAAGGGGAGGAGGACCTCCCCTATCAGTGGACTTGGAAAGGGGCAGGGAGGAGATGAGGAAGGGAGGATGGGATTGGGAGGGAATGAAGGAGGGGGCTACAGCTTGGATACGAAGTTAATAAACTGTAACTAATATTTAAAAAATAAAATGAAATAAAAAGAAGTAAAAAGAAACACTGAAAGATAGACAGCCACCAGGTTTTGATAATATGTTTTTGTTCTCTCTCTCTCTCTCTCTCTCTCTCTCTCTCTCTCTCTCTCTCTCTGTGTGTGTGTGTGTGTGTGTGTGTGTGTGTGTGTATTTTCTTGCCTGTAAGACATAACAATATCAAGTTCAGGTACTGGGTGAAAGCCAGTCCATCTGCCCATGCAGTCTTTAAAACATGACCATGCTGTCTCTGCTAATGATTTGGTAGACACAACTGATAATGTCTTGTCCTCATCCCTGTTTGTATGCGTGTGAGAGAGAGAAAAAGAGAGAGAGAGGCTTGAATCTAGCATGGTATTCTAATTCTATAATAGAATATGAAAATCAAGATTTTTAAAAGAAGGAGGGGGAGTGCTCTGACCTGTTGCCCAACTTTTTGTCACATTTTCGTGTATTCTGTTATGGTCACTGCAGCCCCACCCCACGATCACCCATACATACACAGACACACATTTCTGTGTTCTGTAATGGTCACTGTAGCTCCTTTCTTGTGTGAACTGTTTACATGTCTGACTTTTTGTTTGGATTTTACTTGGTGATTTGATATGAAATTTTAATGTGAAAGCACTTAGCATTAGGAGTTTGACATTTTGTCTGACCTTAATCACCAAGAGGATCATGAGAGGTTTATTCAGTGGGAAGAGAACTGTTACAGCTCTGACAGGAATGATGGGAAATAAGTAAACAGCCTTTTAAATCTTCACCAGAAATCAATAGGGTTTAAAGATGATGGACGTTGGTGTTTTTTGCTGCTTAAGGACTTCAACCTTTTACGGGAAAATATCTTCTCTTAAGTGTCAGCAGTTTTTCCATGTACGCAATGAATCGCTGCTACAAATAGACCGTTCTGCATAGAACACTCTTTATCACTATTATAAGGGAGAAATTGTATATGACTGGCCATGGTAATATAGAGCCTTTTGGGGCATTTTTCTAAGAAAAAGGAGAGCTATATTTCTGATTCTTGCTCTAGTCTTAAGTATAATTTATATAACAAACTTTTCCCTTAACAAAACAGTACTAGTTTTCCTATGCCGATAACCTCTACTGTGCTTGACATTGACTCTAAGGTGATAACTTAGATGATGTGACGCCATCTTAGAGGATGAGACTGAGGTCCCCATCTAATTAATGGCATTTAAAATCAAGGTCCATCAGACTTTGAAACTGATCCTTTCGCTTTTATCCTTTTGCTGTTGTGCCTCTGAGGCCATGCACTCAGTTGTTCTCACTTCTACTGTATTTCTTTAGCCAGTGTTTTTAACATCTTTCTTTCCTCTGTTCTCCCTCGTCAGTAAAACTAACTGAAGTGACAGATCTTCACTTCATTTAATGAGAATAAGAGCTATGCCATGGTCATTGAATAAAGGAATATGGGCTGAGAATGCTTCTCAATATACTCTACAGATTTGTTTTTTATGAATGATTTATGAGCTATTAGATTGATATAGCATTTTGCAGTAAATTCACAATCAGCTGCAGTCTGGTACAAGTGTTGAAATATTAACTGAGCATGTCGGGTACTGTGCTTTGTTTTAAGGTACAAAATTACAAGATTTCAAATTATAAGGATTTCAAATGACAAATTATAAAATCCAGATTATAAGATTTCACTTTGAAGAGTAGTCCTGGTAGCTAGATATGGTAGCGCATGCCTGTAATTTTACTTGAGACGTAATGACAAGAGAATCGACTTTAAGCCTAGCCTTAAACATGGTGAATTCAAGGCTAGGCTATGAATTCAGTTGAGACCCATCTAACTGAATGAGACACACACACACACACACACACACTCACACACTCCAAAACTGTATTTCTAACTCACCGTGTTTCTAAGCCATGTGTAGTAGTGCACGCCTTTAATCAGCACTCGGGAGGCAGGGTCCGGTAGATGTCTGTGAGTCCAAGGCCAGCCTGGTCTACAGCCAGTTACAGGACAGCCAGGGCGACACAGAGAAACCCTCTCTTGAAAAACCAAAACCAAAACAAACAAAAAACAATGCTTTTTAAATACTTTAAACCTTACCATTGCTTAAACTTTTAATTATTCAAGTGGTATATATTTTTTAAATAAGGTTTTTGACAGCTTACAGAGTGGGAAAGGATCTATCATCAACCCTATATCTGACAGAGGGCTAATAGCCATTATATATAAGGAAGTCAAGAAGTTAAAAAGCAACATCAAGTAATCCAATTTAAAAATGGGGTACAGAGCTAAACAGAGAATTCTCAATAGAGGAATACAGAATGGCAGAGAAACACTTAAAGAAATGCTCAAAGTCCTTAGTCATCAGGGAAATGCAAATCAAAATGACCCTGAGATTTCACTTTACACCCATCAGAATGGCTAAGATCAAAAACTCAAGTGACAACACAGGCTGGAGAGGATGTGGAGAAAGGGGAACCCTCCTCCACTGCTGGTGGGAATGTAAACTTGTCCAACCACTTTGGAAATCAATCTGGTGCTTTCTCAGACAATTAGGAATAGTGCTTCCTCAAGATCCAGCTATAGCATTCCTAGGCATGTATCCAAAAGATGCTCAAGTACACGACAAGGACATTTGCTCAACCATGTTTGTAGCAGCCTTATTCGTAATAGCCAGAATCTGGAAAAAACCCAGATGTCCCTCAGTTGAGGAATGGATACAGAAACTGTGGTACATTTAAACAATAGAATACTACTCAGCAATTAAAAACAAGGAAATCATGAAATTTGAAGGCAGATGGTGGGAAGTTTAAGAGATCATCCTGAGTGAGGTATCCCAGAAGCAGAAAGACACACATGGTATATACTCACTTATAAGTAGATATTACACATATAATATAGGATAAATATGCTAAAATCTGTACATCTAAAGAAGCTAAGCAAGAAGGAGGACCTTGGGTAAGATGATCGATCCTCACTCAGAAAGGCAAATGGAATGGACATCAGAAGAGGGAGAAAACCGGGAACAGGACAGGAGCCTACCACTAAGGGCCTCTGAAAGACTCTACTCAGCAGGGTATCAAAGCAGATGTTGAGACTCATAGCCAAACTTGGGCAGAATGCAGGAAATCTTATGAAAGAAGGGGGAGATAAAAAGACCTGGAGGGGACAGGAGCTCCACAAGGAGACCAACAGAACCAATAACATCTGGGCCCAGGAGCCTTTTATGAGACTGATACTCCAACCAAGGACCATGCATGGAGATAACCTAGAACCCCTGCACAGATGTAGCCCATGGCAGCTCAGTCTCCAAGTGGAAGGTTCCCTAGTAATGGGAACAGGAACTGTCTGACATTAACTCAGTGGCTGGCTCTTTGATCACCTTCTCCTGATCAGGGAGCAGCCCTCTAGGTAATGAAGCCAGTCCTGATGAGACCTGATAGGGCAGGTCAAAGGGAAGGGGAGGAGGACCTCCTCCTATCAGTGCACTTGGGGAGGGGCAATGGGAGGAGATAAGGGAAGGGGGTTGGGATTGGGAAGAGATGAAAGAAGGGGCTATAGCTGGGATACAAAGTAAATAAAGTGTAATTAATAAAATAAAAATTTAAAAATATTTTTAAAATACGCTTTTGTTTTGTGTTTTGGAAATATTCATTGTACTTCATACTAAAAATACCATCTTGTGTTAATAAATGTCATAGAATATGTTCTAGTAGAGAAAGAAGGTCACATACAACCTATATGTTTAGTTTTAGGGTTAAGAGTGCATTAAACTTCAGTTAATATATTGAAAAACTTATCAAGGAAATGAGCTCTTAACTAATTTATATCACATAGACTTTGTCATCTTTAATTTCTGTTTTTAGAAACGAAGTAAGCTAAATGATTAGAGAGTCATTCTAATTCTGAAGTCCTGTAGATTTTTAAATTTGGAATTTGGGTGGAAGCCATTTTTCTTCTATTGTAATAAATAAACATGTATTAATCGGGCCGATTTGTAGCTTAGTAATTGTGTGCTTACCTGGTATATGCAAAGTCCTTTGTTCAATTCTTGGCACTACCAAAACACGAATAAAATATATTTATTTTAGCATTTGTAAATGTGACCCCCTGCTCCCTGAATGTGGGTCCTTCCTAATTTCGGTTTATCCCCCTTGGTTGGTTTGACAGTATTGTCCACTGGCTTGTCCTCACCTCACCAGACAAACTGTGTTTTTCCCATTTAACCATGTTGGGTGGTGGTGGGGTGGACACTGTTCCAGACACTCTAAGGAGTCTAAGTTAATCAGCCTCTCTTTTGTGTGCTCTGGGTACCTGCAGGATTCAGTGAGCTAATGATTTATTCTGAATTTGTCTAAAGGTATAAAGTCATGGATATGAATAGCTAGTCTCTTCGCAGGTTGGAGGGCCTTTGGGAAATGGATCGTTTCAGATAAAATCGTGACCCCGCCTTAGCTCAGCATCTGCACTGACCCACAACCTGAGAAAAGAATGTTGCCGAGCTCAAGCTCCCTCCTCCGGTCCATCTCACCTTCTGATTCCAAGTGTTGTCAATTGGAAAGGAAAAACACTTTTGAGAACCCAGATATTTATGTGCAAATAATAAATTAGGATCACAAAGGAATGTGTGTGAAAGAATTTGAACTCATTTGTATCACTTTGTCAGTCAATAATTTAAATGTGTTATTTGCTAGTGCATATTTTTAATATAATCTCATATTCTTAGGCTGTAACTTTCACACTAGGACCAGGAAAAACAGACTGAGGAGCTGGCTCACCTGGTAGAGAGCTTGACCTATATAAGCAGAAGGACTTTAGACCCTCAGTGTCCATGTCAGTGCTGGGTGAATGTGAGGGCATACCTGTGATCCCAGCTGTTAGGGAGCAGAGACAGCTGAATTGATGCGGTCTTGGCTCAGGTGAAAGCAATCATGGAAGATACCCAGCATCTCCACGTAGTCACCACAGGTCCTCTCAGTTTCTCATCTAGACACACACATCATTTCTTCAACATGATACAGATTACAAATAAACAAAAAAAGAAGGCTTTTCAATATAGACTGTTCCCTGGTACAGGTCCATTTTTTACTTTTCTTTAGACTTTTCCTCCTGTTAAAAATTCATTGCTCATGTTATGTGAGCTTGTCTTTCTCCCCTAGATTTGTGTGTTAAAGAATAATCCTCAATGTGATAGTGTTTTGTTGTTGTTGTTGTTGGGGTGAGGGTCTTTATCAGGAGAGAGGCGCCTTCATAAATAATCTAAGTGCCCTTGAGAAAACGGTCAGCCATGAAAGGATGCCATGAAAACTTGCCAGTCAGCCTCCTAGAAGAACATCTTCACTAAGCCTAACTTCTACAACTATGAGAAATAAATTGTTATTGCCTATAAGGCACCTATTCTGTGTGTTGTTTTATAGCTGTTTGACCTAGCTGGTGGCAAATACTACAGGCTTTTATGTTCTAGGATGATGACATATGGCTTAATGTTTCATTCTAATTACGTTAGTTTAAGGAACCAAAAAGTTTTCTAAAGACAAGCTTTAATAATTAAAATCACTAGAAAATGCAGCTTGATACCTTAAAATGTATAACAAAGGGAATATTTATAGCAAAGTTATACTTGTATTACTTGTAACCTATCAGTTTCTGTTTGTTCTCACCTAAATATGGATGTTACTTTTAAAGAACATAAGCTTCTTCTCTTCTTTTAAAAATCTACATTTGATTTTAAAATAATTTTCATTAAATAATGTGTCATAAATCCTCACCAAGAGAGAAGTTATTGTCCTCCAAATTGGAATTATTTTTCTTCAGGGTTTCCTATGCCTTTGATGTAGCAATTATACTGTGGGTTCATTTACTTGGCTCTCCAGTTCACTAAGAGGAGGTTTTTGGCTAGGATACTTAGTTACTTCCATCTCTGGTTCTTAGACTTGGCTTTTGGCATTTGATCTTTCCCAGTAATAATGTTGAATAATGCGTCTGATTATGTTTAATACCCAAAAAGTAGTTAGCAAATTAATCTGTGGCCCTATCACGTTGCAGTGACTTTTACAGCAAAAAATATTTCTAATTTTGGACTGATGGTCTATGTCACATTTACTTTTTATTTATTTATTTTTAACTTTTTTTTATGTGAATATTTCTCTAACCTTTCTTTTTTGAGTGCTCTCTGTCACAAACAACTCCACATTTGGCTAAGGCTGAGGATCTGGCTTGCTTCCATGTATGTGGACCTATCTGCATTGCCCACGTGGCACGCTGGGGTTGGCTACCCAGAGGCTATATAAGCTGTGGGCTTTCCCCAGGGTCCGATGATTGTTCAAGGTTCCTGAATAAACTGCATTGAAAAAAAAAAAAGGTTAGAGAAACACATTTACTTTTATAATAATCACTTCTTCAATTCGTGGCAGAATAATAAACTGAAATAAAGGGGACTTACTGAGACTCTTGCCAGCCTACAGAATAAACCACGTATGAGACTCTGCCTCCAGTTACCTGTGTGATCGAACTTCATTCAGATCTGATTTATAAAATGAAAGGTGACACTGGATTATTGCCATAGTTCTAGCTAGCCAGAAAAATTCTCAAACAAGCAAATTTAACACTATCTGTCATCTATATTTATTTTTCCTAAAAGATCTTTCTCATATCATAGTGATGTGATCAGTCTGAAGTCCTGCTAACTTCTGTCAAAGCAGAAGTCGAGCTGGCAGCCGCCTGGGGCATCAGGGGGACTGTCCTGTGCTTTCCAAGAGCTCCTCACATCCTGAGAAGAGTTTATCTCTACAGCTCAGCCATCGATACTTTGTATTGACCACTGATGTTTAGTTAGGTTTGGGAAGTATTTGTCTATATATGTTTGTCGTTCTCTTTTATAAAAAGACGAATTCCTGCCACATGTATTTGCTATTATGTCTAACCCTTGCTGCTGTGTTTTAGTGTCCTAATATCGTTATGAAATATAGAAATAGATTTTCTTAAGACTTTAAGTAGTTAGTTTCTGTTTATATAGGACTACTTTAGTTGAGTTTTGTGTTACTCTAACAAAATTCTTGGGAACAAGTAACAGGAAGGACATATTGATTATATTTTATCTGATAGTGTTTGGGGGCTTAGTCAGCTCTAATGGGAAGACAGGACAGAGAAACTCACTTCTCACCCTGGCAGGCCAGGAAGTGACCCTCACCAATGATCCTTCTGCAGCTTGGTCTCAGTTCCTCAATCTCCAGAACCTCCTCCAAATAACCCCACCGTGTAGAGTGAAGCATTGACGTTGTCAGTCTGTGGGGATCGTGTAGATCTTGTGTTCTGTCAGTGTTAATGCTATTTAAGGTCGTAAGCCTTTACTTCAGAAAGCTTTTGTCTCCATTCTCCCATGTTTAGTATTGCTTAGCACATATTCGGCACCCAATTACATTTATGAAATTAATGTTTATAGAAAAATACCACATTGCATAAAAACTAAATTGACAATGGCAAGAAATGATTCTTCCCTGAAAGGAAAAAAAAAAAAAGAACCCAGAGTTATGTTAAAAGGGAAACTTTGAAAACATACTTGTTGATTATCGCTATTATATTTTCAGGGACAAAAAATAAAATGTACTCAAAACTGCTACAATAGGAACCCTAAACGGTATTTTTTAAATGACTACGGAAATTACTTGCTGTTTCAATTTTATATAGTCTAGTAATATAATCACATTAAATGAGTAACTATTGTCATACACTTTCATTTGTAGCAGTTAATCTCCTATCACCATTTAAATTTAGTCCTTTAGGCAATGATGAATCAAAGCTGAGTTTAAGCCAATATAATAAATTGGAAAGATCCTTGGCTTTGTAATTAGGTGGACCTAAATCCCTATTAGTTGAGTTAAAAATGCATAAAATACAGAATGTCTGCCTAGCTAATGGCTAGTTGCACCATAAATGATAGCTAACTTTTTAGTTTAAAATTATTTTATTAAAAACAATTATTATTAAATGAGAAAAACAGTGTAAAGGGAGTGAGGGTTTCCTTTAAACGTATAGTTTACTAGAGTGCAGTGTACACAGACATGTGTATGTTGTATAGAAATGTTCCTACCTTAAAACAGGGATTGGAACCAACCAGGCATCAAAGAGCCAGTGATGCCTGTAACAAGCCCTTGCAATTGAATGGAAGACAGTAGTCATCCTGGGCACAAATGTTGATGACAGCAGTTGGTGAGAATTGTTTTTAATTGTGTGTTACATGACAAGAAATGTAATGCCTTAGCAAGTCACTAAGTTGTAGATGAAACATGGTAAGGTTACATTTCCTCTATGGAAAATAAGGCAAATGATACTTAATATTTGATATGTGAAGCTGTTGGGAAGAATTTATGTCTTCAAAATGCCCAGTGTCCAACAATTCTGGTAAATGCTTCTAAAATTTTGATTTTTTTTTAATTGTTGTCAACATCCTTTCTGTTATTGTCATCATTTCTTATGTGTCGATCTGCATCTAAAGGTGAGTTTCTCCTTTGTGGATCTTCCCAGTGTTTGTGTTTCTTACAATCTGAACTTTTTAATGACTATAAAAGTCCCCAGGTACCTAAAGGAAAAAAAGGCCTCATCAAATTGTATAGTCATGTGAGTTTGGGCTGCTGTCGTCTAAGTCTGTCCTCCAACAGTGGTTCTAAGTTTTCAGAACTAACTTTTCTTCATGTGAAGTAGTTATGCAAGGAGTGACTGTTTTCTGGAACAGTATCTGTAATTTGCCCATGAAGAATGCATTCATTTTGTATACTTTTTCCAGGATATCAGTCCTAGTTACTCATATTGGCAAGTTTTTAGCTTTCTATCCCTACTTTTTTTCTTGTCCTTTAGTGATTTCATTTTGTTTTACTTTCCCTTATTTTTTCCTTCAGGTTTCAGTTACCTCATTATGGTCAGATATGTGAGTTTCAGACTCATTTGTAGAAGTTTTATTTTAGTCTTACGATAATTTTGTTTAAGGTCAGTTGATAGAAATGAGAATGTTGAGACAAGAACAGAAATATGCTGTAGGATTTATGTGGTTGTATCACTGATTTTTCTCCACTGTAAACTAGAATTAAACTCTTGGAAGACTTACTGGCTACTGTTTTTAAAAAGTTGTATAAAGAAAGCTTGTTTCTTCCCAATCCATAGTAGACTTATAGCCTGGAAATGGAGGTTAGGAAGATTTGAGTGGTCTAGTGACTGTTAGCAGCTCCTAAGTTTCTGGGCCTTACTGTACTCCAGAATAGATGTGCACATGTGATGGCCCTTGCTGTTGGGGAATTGTGCAAAGATCTGAAGAAGTGACCCTGAAGTGCAGATAAAAGTGCTTTCATCTTATTAACTTAGTTATGCTTCTATTCAGGCAAGATAAAACATAGGTCATTAGTGAGGTTATTCAATGGCAAGAAAAATAAGTTGAGGAAATCTGAGGAGGAAATGGTTATATAAAAATGATGAATTCATATGTTGGGTAGTCAGTAACATGGCAAATCCTAGGTAGGATAATCTGTGTGTTTGATTGTATCGGGCAGACTGAGTTTTAGAATACTCTCATGGTATGTAAATATTTTCATGGATAAAGTACAATTTTAAGAAGTAAAGATTAGATAAAAAATATATATTATTTCCACTTTTTCATATTTTTAACTTTGAGTTCTTAAGAGAAACATTACAACTTCCTAAAAATGAAAACATTTAAGAAATAATAATGTTACTAAGAACAAGCCTAGTATTTGCACTTGTAAAGAAGCTGCTAAAAACTGATTAACCTTTCCACAGACCATGTCCTCCTTAAAGTCTAGTTATTAGCACAGAAACAGGGAGTGGAAGGGAGAAGGTAGTTTCTGACTGTTTCTGAGATTCTATTGAAAATTTCAGTGAAGTGATGGAAATTGTGGAGATATACTAGAACAAACAGAATCTTAATGGTTTGGGGGATTATAAAACATTGTTCTTGTCACATTAATTAAAACTTCATGGTGTCTGTCTTCATGTTTTATAAACTTAGAACTTATAAAGTACTTTATTTCTGTAGACATTTTAAAGAAATTTCCCATCATGCTTTTTCAACTTTAATACTGAGATTTTTTTTCAAGCCATGAATAAGATTATACAAAGAACTTCAAAGTGAGAAGGAAAACAAAGAAGGAATATTTTTTAGATTTATCAAACTTGAGTGCACCGTGTTCTTATAATATTTCTTTCTGTGTAATTGCACTCAGACAGTGTAACAGAAGGAAATGACAGTCACTGAGTGCTTTTTTTATGGCCACTTCTCACCTTCCACACACCTGCTAGGCCAGGGCTTCTCAAATGCTTTCCATTTGTGACTACTTGCTACCTGGGACATTTTTATGCAGTTTTGGGCATGTAGGCATATAAAGAGACATAGTAGGCTACAATGATGGCTCAGAAGTTAAGAGAACTGGGCATTCTTTCAGAGAATAGTTCAGTTCCCAGCACCCGCATGGTGACTCACAACTCTCTGTAACTCAGTTCTAGGAGTTCTGATGCCCTCGTTGCTTTCACAGATACTACATGCACATACTGAACATACATAGAGGAAAAACACTTGTACACATAGATTAAAAGTAAGTCTTTAAAAATAGAATCAACAACTTAATGGTCCAGCTGAAAACCCTTGAAAAAAAAGAAACAGATACAACCCAAGAGGAGCAGACGGCTGGAAATAATCAAACTCAGGGCTGAAATCAATCAATTAGAAACAAATAAAACTATTCAAAGAATCAGTGAAACAAAAAGCTGGTTCTTTGAGAAAATCAAAATAGACAAATTTTTAGCCAAACTAATTTAAAGGCAGAGAGAATCTATCCAAATCAGTAAAATCAGAAATGAAAAGGGGGACATAACTACAGACACTGAAGAAATCCAAACAATTATTAGGTCATACTACAAAAGCCTATATGCCACAAAATTTGAAAATCTAAATGAAATGGACAATTTTCTTAATAGATTCCATCTACCAAAATTAAGTCAAGATCAGGTAGAAAGACTGAATAGCCCTATATCCCCCAAGGAAATTGAAGCAGTCATCCCCTCCAAAAAAGCCCTGGGCCAGATAGTTTCAGCACAGAACTCTACCAGACCTTCAAAGAAGAGCTAACTCCAATCCTCCTCAAACTATTCCACAAAATAGAAACAGAAAGAACATTACCAAACTCATTCTATAAAGCCACAGTCACCATGATACCTAACCACACAAAGACCCAACAAAAAAGAGAACTTCAGACCTATCATCTCTCTTATGAACATTAATGCAAAAATACTCAATAAAATACTGGCAAACCGCATCCAAGAACACATAAAAGATATCATCTACCATGACCAAGTAGGCTTCATCCCAGGCATGCAAGGGTGGTTCAATATACAGAAATCCATCACTGTAATCCACCACATAAACAAACTGAAGGAGAAAAACCACATGATCATCTCCTTACATATTGAAAAGAAAAAGCCTTTGACAAAATCCAACACCCATTCATGTTTAAAGTCTTGGAGAAATCAGGGATACAAGGCACATACCTAAACATAGTAAAGGCAATATATAGCAAGCCTATAGCCAACATCAAACTCAATGGAGAGAAACTCAAATCAGTCCCACTGAACTATGACAAGGCTGCCCACTCTCTCCATATCTCTTCAATTTATTACTTGAAGTCCTAGCTAGAGCATTAAAACAACTAAAGGAGATCAAGGGGATACAAATTGGAATGGAAGATGTTAAAGTTTCACTCTTCGCAGATGATATCATAGTATACATGAGCGACCCCCAAAATTCAACCAGAGAACTCCTTCAGCTGATAAACACCTTCTGCAAAGTGGCTGGATACAAAATTAATTCAAAAAAAAAAACAAAAAAACAAAAAACAGAAGCTCTTCTGTATACCAAAGACAAAGGGCCAAGAAAGAAATTAGGGAAACAACACCCTTCACAATAGCCACTAACAACATGAAATACCTTGGTGTGACTCTAATCAAGCAAGTGAAAGACCCTTTTGAGAAAAACTTCAAGTCTCTGAAGAAAGAAATTGAAGAAGTTATCAGAAGATGGAAAGATCTCCCATGCTCATGGATCCATAGGATTAACATAGTGAAAATGGCCATTCTACCAAAGCAGTCTATAGATTCAATGCAATTCCCATCAAGATGCCAACACATTTCTTTACAGAACTTGAGAGAAAAATTCTCAACTTCACATGGAAAAACAAAAAACCCAAAATTTCTAAAATGATCCTGTACAACAACAAGGTATTTTCATCCTTGATCTCAAGCTGTACTACAGAGCAATAGTAATAAAAACTGCATGGTATTGGCATAGAAATAGAATGGTGGATTAATGGAACTGAATAGAAGACCCGGAAATAAACACACACACCTATGAATATTTGATTTTTGACAAAGAAGCCAAAACCATTCAATCTTCAACAAATTGTGCTGGTCCAACTGGATGTCTACATGCAGAAAAATGCAAATAGATCCATATTTATCACCCTGCACAAAACTAAAGTCCAAGTGGATCAAAGACCTCAACATAAAAATAGATACACTAAATCACACTAAAAAGCAACAAATCAAGCAATCGATTAAAAAATGGAGTACACAGCTAAACAGAGAATTCTCAATAGAGGAATATCGAATGGCAGAGAAACAAAGAAATGCTTAACGTCCTTAGCCATCAGAGAGATGCAAATCAAAACGACCCTGAGATTTCACCTTACACCCATCAGAATGGCTAAGATCAAAAACTCAAGTGACAACACAGGCTGGAGAGGTTGTGGAGAAAGGGGAACCCTCCTCCATTGCTGGTGGGAATGTAAACTTGTCCAACCACTTTGGAAATCAGTCTGGCACTTTCTCAGACAAGTAGAAATAGTGCTTCCTCAAGATCCAGCTATAGCACTCCTAGGCATGTATCCAAAAGATGCTCAAGTACATTTGCTCAATCATGTTCATAACAGCTTTATTTGTAATAGCCAGAATCTGGAAACAACCCAGATGTCCCTCAGTTGAGAAATGGATACAGAAATTGTGGTACTTTTACACAATGGAATACTACTCAGCAATTAAAAACAAGGAAATCATGAAATTTGCAGACAAATGTTGGGACCTAGAAAAGATCATCCTGAGTGAGGTATCCCAGAAGCAGAAAGACACACATGGTATATACTCACTTATAAGTGGGTACTAGACCTATAAGATAGAATAAACATACTAAAATCTGTACACCTAAAGAAAATAAACAAGGAAGAGGACCCGGGTAAGAAGATCAATCCTCACTTAGAAAGACAAATGGGATGGACATTGGAAATAGGAGAAAACAAGTAACAGGACAGGAGCCTACCACTAAGGGCCTCTGAAAGACTCTACCCAGCAGTGTATCAAAGCAGATGTTGTGACTCATAACCAAACCTTGGGCAGAGAGCAGGGAAACATATCAAAGAAGGCGGAGTTAGTATGACCTGGAGAGGACAAGAGCTCCACAAGGACCAAATATATCTGGGCACAGGTGTCTTTTCTGAGACAGATTCTCCAACCAAGAACCATGGATGGATATAACCTAGAACCCCCTCTCAAATATAGCCCATCGCAGCTCAGTATCCAAGTGGGTTTCCCTAGTATGGGGAACAGGGACTGTCTCAGACATGAACCCAATGGCTGGTTCTTTGACATCCTCCCCCCAACCCCCGAGGAAGGAGCAGCCTTGGTAGGCCACAGGAGAGGACATTGTAGCCAGCCATGAAGAGATCTGATAAGCTAGGATCAGATTAAAAGGGAGGAGGACCTCCTCCATCAGTGGACTTAGAGAGGGGCAGGAAGGAGATGAGGAAGGGAGGGTGGGATTGGTAGGGAATGAGGAAGCGGGCTACAGCTGGGATACAAAGTAAATAAATTGTAATTAATATTAAAAAATAATAAATAAAAAATTGAATCAAATAAGCATAACAGCCAAGCATTTTCTTATATTTTTGTGGACATAACTTTGACAGTTATTAAAAATAAGTAATTTTGCATCCTAATAAAATAAATGTGTTTAATTTTACTAAAATCTTGGCTGAATATTTGGTTCTGCAAAACTTATAGTATCTTTATCCTTCTTTTATAATTATTCTAAGAATGCCACTCACATAAATAAATCATAAAATAGAAGAATGTTTAGGGTCATTTCAAAAAATACTGAAAATTCTGTCCTGATGCTAACCTAACAATCTTTTGATGATTTTTTTTTATAATGAAACTCATGTTAGCAATTCATACAGCAGTTGTTAATATCACTATATTCTGAAGATAAACTGATTCAATACTTGCATGCTGAAGAAGGGTGGTAGGAAAGTGTTAAGTGTGTTTTCCATAATTAAACCATTAGTTTCTAGAACAGTAGAAAACTTTGTGTATATAGTAAAAATCTGCTGTTCATGACACTAGTTGTGAATGTGAGCTAAGATATTTATTATTATTATTATTATTCTAAATTTTTTATTAATTACACTTTATTCACTTTGTATCCCCCCTGTGGTTCCCTCCCTCCTCCTATCCCAATCCCTCCTTTCCTACACCCTCTACATGCATGTCCCTCCCCAAGTCCACTGATAAGGGAGGCTTCTGATCCTAGTCAATTAGGTCTCATCAGGAGTGGCTGCATTGTCTTCTTCTAATCCTAGTCAATTAGGTCTCATCAAGAGTGGTTGCATTGTCTTCTTCTGTGGCCTGGTAATGCTGCTTCCCCCTCGGGGGGAGGTAATTAAAGAGCAGGCCAATCAGTTCATGTCAGAGATAGTCCCTGTTCCTATTACAATGGAACCCACTTGGATACTGAACTGCCATGGAGCCAAGATATTTTAAGCAGCATTTATTTTCATTGTGTGTTATGGAAGCATGGTGTGTGTTCAGAACCAAGGCTGTAGAAAAGTTTCACAGTACAATATGAAGTGAAAACTGCCTTCCATTCATGTTTGATTTTGTTTTTTGTTTCTATTTTTTAATATACATTACAGTTTATTCTCTTTGTATCCCAGCTGTAGCCCCCTTCGTGGCCCCCTTCCAGTCCTGCCCTCTCCTCATCTTCCCCCATGCCCCTCCCCAAGTCCATTGATAGGGGAGGTCCTCCTCTCCTTCCCCCTGATCCTACCCTATCAGGTCTCACCAGGACTGGCTGCATTGCCTGCTAAGGCTACTCCCTGCTCAGGAGGAGGTGATCAAAGAGCCTGCCACTGAGTTCATGTTACAGACAGTCCTGTTCCCGTTACTAGGGAACCTTCCACTTGGAGACTGAGCTGCCATGGGCTACATCTGTGCAGGGGTTCTAGGTTATCTCCATGCATGGTCCTTGGTTGGAGTATCAGTCTCAGAAAAGACCCCTGGGCCCAGATGTATTGGTTATGTTGGTCTCCTTGTGGAGCTCCTGTCCCCTCCAGGTCTATCTATCTCCCCCTTCTTTCATAAGATTTCCTGCATTCTACCCAAAGTTTGGCTATGAGTCTCAGCATCTGCTTTGATACCTAGCTGGGTAGAGTTTTTAGAGGCCCTTAGTGGTAGGCTCCTGTCCTGTCCCCTGTTTTCTCCCTCTTCCAGTGTCCATCCCGTTTGCCTTTCTGAATGAAAATTTGTGCACCAAAGGAATCTAATCAAGAAGGAGGACCTGGGTAATTGTTGCCTTTTTGTGCCTGTGCCATAAACTAAAGAACTGGTTTTTTTTTGGGGGGGGAGGGGGTGAAGGGAAGACAATGGATTCAGATAAGGGAGGTGACAGAAATTCATTACACTGGAGGTTTTGTTGACTTAGTCATTTGGTTTCAGTACATAGTCTCGATACTGATCTGCTCAAATAGATTTGTTTCTCCTTGGCACTTGTGAAGTGTTTTACCAGCCTTCTATAGCTCTTAGTACTGGGTGTGACACTGCATGAGGAAATTTTTTTTTTATTCTTGCAGGTATTTTCATTAGCTTACAAACAATTACATTTTATTATAACATTTTTTAGTTTGTTTTTAAACAAACTGTTTCTCTCCAATTGAATTAATGTGAATTTGCTCTAAATACTCCTGTATATTTTCCAGAGTTTTTAGCTATTGGGGAATCAGGGAGTCGTTGATACATAACTAGTTAAATATTAGTCATCATTGAAGTTTGGTAGTTTATTTGTATGTGTTTTGAGTATTAGTAGCATGTTAGAAAGAAAAATCAAAGGTTTGTCTGAACAGCCACCAAAAAGTACCCATTCACAGGCTTCAGCATACACTAATTAATTATGAAGTAGGGAGTAGGACCCATTTTTTTTTTAAGTTCAGTTTTTAACATGGTTGAAAAGTCTGTGCTTCATATAAAATAAAGAAGATGAAGTGGTAGTTATTGTTATTTTATGTGAAAAGGAACAAACTTGGAAAGGTTAAATGTGTTGTTAAAAGGCATGTACTCAGGGCGTTGCCTGTCTCATATTTTAGTGTGATTGTTACTATACAATGATGCTTCTCTGTTCACCTTCAAAGGAGTGATTTTTCTAATTATTGTAACACGATTTGTTCAAGATTCTCCTATACTAAACTTACCACAGTTTGTATTTCTGTTCTAGAGCATTCCTTATTCTAGTAGGAAGTGCTCACTGCTGGCTACAAAGGCCCTTAGTTGGTTCTGTGAGTGGTTACTCATAATTCAGCACAACATTTTCTTCTTGTTTATATGTTTTTGTTCTCATCATGGCCTATGAATTAGAATGCAAGCAGAAGTGGTTTTCTTAGAGAAAAGATGCTGATATTTGTCTAATGACCTTTGCACTAGAGCAGTAAATCTACATGCAAATTAAAGATTTGGGTGACAGATGATAATGCTTGTCACCAGTCTAATGTCTTCTTAAGTTTCCTGGGTATTGTTAATTCAAAACATAGTTTGAATTGACTTACTGTTATTGATTCCTGTACTCATTATACCTTAAAGAAAAACCTTGCCTTTGCAAAGGAAGTATGGTCATCAGATGCTTTAGTTCCATAGAATAAAAAAGACCTAGTGGGATATAAACGGGGAGAGTGACAGTTAAATGGACGTGGTGAAGGTTAATGTTTGCTTCCTTCATTGATATCGGAGGTCCCAATCACTTGTCAGTATGCTCTCTAATACATGCAGTACATCTTCATTAGAAAGGCAGATAGCTATCAGTTTCAGGTTTCCAGATGAGCCTGTGGCCAGGCCATAATTAACCTTTTGAACTTGGAATTGTAACAGAATGTACTATTGGTTTAGGTTATCAATTATGGTCAGAGTCAATTGATACTCACTCAAAGGGGCTTATTGTTGATTGATATTATAATTTACTCATCTTCCCATTGTGGTGATTAAAAAGTACAGGTGACATGGCATTCATGCTTTTCCAATTTTTATTTTTGGAAACAAAATATTATATAAGCCAGATACCTTGCTAAACAGTTATTTAAGTAAAAGGGTTTCTTTTAGTCTCAAATTTTAATATTACTTTTATGGACTCCTACAACTGTTAAGGGAACTTTTAAAATTATACAACATTTCTACTTATAGCAAAATTCTCTTACAGCCTATGAGCATATTAGAGTTTAGGTAATTGTTATATTTTTATATATTTTATATATATATCTTATATGTATAAAATATGTATATATTCTAGTTGTTATATTTTTATATATTTCTAATGCACTTTATCTCATATTTCATTCAAATCAAATACTACCAGAAAAAATAGCTAATAGAATTTTATTTATTTTGGAAAAACATAATGAAAATGTGCTAACCTAGAAAATAACCGCAGTTCAAATTAAGTAAGCATTGTTTTGACATGTATCCAGTGAACTATTTGGTTTAAATTAAGCAGTTTTTATTAGTATTTTTATTAATTTTAACTTCACTAATTTTAGAAATAATTTTGTTGACATTAAACATTGTATCATAAGCCAGGAGGCGGTGGCTGGAAAAATGAAACAAACAAACAGATAAGGTCATGCAGTAGAGCCCATGCTGTCCTCACTTATGTTTGACTTACTATATTGTTTAAAATTATTTTCAATGAAACTGTCCTCAGTGAATTTTCTGTAAAGGACTTAGATGAACACTGTATTCAAATACTTTTATTGTTACTTATTTTTATTTTATTTTTTGAGACGGGGTTTCTCTATGTAGCCTTGGTTGTCCTGGACTCACTTTAGACCAAGCTGGCCTCAAACTCACAGGGATGTACCTGCCTCTGCCTCCCTGAATGCTGGAATTACAGGTGTGTGCCACTGCATCCGGCTGTAATATTTTTATAATGGTGATTAATCAAAGACAACATAAAAGCAAAGATGTTAGCAAAGTATGTTGTGTACATTGGTCTGATATAAACTCATTAACAAAGTGATAGCCTTGCTTTTAATAAAGTGGGGAAATTCTTATGTTACATGTTTTTAAGGAAGCCTACATAATTAGAGGTGAGAGGAAGATTATTGAAAACAAACTCTAAGGAAATATTTTTCCATTTAATATATATACACGTATATGTATGATGCATATAATATCATGCACACTGCCATCTTAAATTCTGTCTTCTGGGGAAAGCCCTCTGGTCCTGTAGGAAAGCACCCAGCCTCTTGCCTTGAACTGCTTGGATCTCACCATCCCTTATCCGCTTCCCATCGGCTAACTACCACTAGGTAGTTTCTCACAAGCCACTAGGGAAGAGGAAAACTCTGCTCTTCTCCTCTTAGGTTTTCCAGTTCTGGACTCATAAATTAGTCTTCTAAAAACAGGTTAACAATCCCCTGTATTCTGTCTGACCACCATGGACTAGCTGGACCTCAACAACAATGGAATTAGAAAAAAGCCTAAAAGCACATGGAAACGGAACAACTTGCTGCTCAATGACAGCTGGGTTAAAGAAGAAATAAAGAAAGAAATTAAAGACTTCCTAGAATTCAATGAAAATGAAGGTACAACATACCCTAATTTATGGGACACAATGAAAGCTGTGCTCAGAGGAGAATTCATAGCACTAAGTGACTTCAAGAAGAAATGTTTGACAACTCATACAAGCAACTTAATGGCCCAACTGAAAGCCCTAGAAAAAAAAAGAAGCAAATATACCCAAGAGGAGCAGACAACTGGAAATAATCAAACTCAGGGCTGAAATCAATCAATTAGAAACAAACAAAACTATTCAAAGAATCAATGAAACCAAGAGCTGGTTCTTTGAGAAAATCAACAAGATAGACAAACCTTTAGCCAAACTAACTAAAAGGCAGAGAGAAACTATCCAAATCAGCAAAATCAGAAATGAAAAGGGGGACATAACTACAGACACTGAGGAAATCCAAGCAATCATTAGGTCGTACTACAAAAGCCTGTATGCCATGAAATTTGAAAATCTAAAAACAGGTTAACAGAAGAAAGTCATAGAAACTTTATTCAGTAACTTTCATCTGTGCATAATAGCCCTTTTAAGAAAACTAAAGGCCAAAAGAAGCAATGAGGACCAAACGCGAAGTTGGGCATGGTGTTCTAAATAGTGAAAACCTAACAGGACAGATGGGTTTGGGCCGCCTACAGTTAACTGTAGCAGGCTAACTAGGAAGAACTGGTTGAAGAAGATTTGTTTGTTTCTTTCTTTCTACATGTATTTTCCTTGTCTTGGTGACAATTTCTTCCTTCTGCTGGTATGTAGGGAATACCTCGTACATGGTCATTCTCAGTGAAAATTAAGAGCACTCTTCTTGCTGTTTCTAAAGTACCTTTAACTCAAGACAATTTTATGCCAAGGTGTATATTTTGTACATCATTCTACTACCTTGTTTTTAAACTCAGTCATTTCTAAGATGCAGTCATATCGCTGTTTCCAGATTTCTCTTATTTGCTGAGTTAAGTATAGAAATCATTGGAACTCTTTCACTATTTTGCTAAAAAAATTTTTTTTAATGTGCTGTAAATTCTTTCTTCTCTTCCCCTCTTCTTCCCTCTCCTTTCTCCATTGATGGGTATTAAAACCAGGGCCTCCTGCATGCTAGGCAACCACTAGATTTTTACCCCAATCTCCTCATATCTATTTTTCACCTACCATTTAATGAAAGTCCTTAATTCTAGTCTTGGCTTTCTACCCCCGGTTTCCTAAAATGCTGATAAAATGTCAGTCCTTTAACTCCTCCTACTTCACTAGGAATCCTTACCCCCAACAGCAGGGCTCTTAGCTACTCAACCCCTCTCAGATTGGCTTCCCTAAGTGTTTGTCACTCTCCCAACCTGCTTTGGTCCTTTACTTCTCCAGGCCCTTTTATTTGTTGTTTTCTCTGGAAAGTGATTTTTCTGTAATTTTTCTTTGCATTATTTATTACTCCAACACAAGAAGTTCTTACCTTTACAAGTTATGGCTCTATATGTGACTGTCTGCTCTACTCTTAATTTGCATAACAGAGTCACCTTTTCTCCAGTGTCAGATCAATTATTCTTGTTAAAGTCTTCGAGCAATGTCATTCTCACCTCTGTGAGCACAAGTTTGATCCACGATGTACGTACCAAATGAGAAACTTAGAAAGATAATGGTAGGTAAGCTGTGCTAGTGGGGTCTGAAATACTCTCACTTCTCTCTTGTATGATACTGCTTCTCTTCTAGATCTGCCACTCTGTGCTCTTCATGAGTCGGTATAAGTTCTTTCTAAAGAGATTGTGTAGTACAGTAGTCTACAGTTTCCATGGTAACACCTATTTACTACACTTTTTTTTCCCATGACATCTCTCTTGATTCGTTTAGTATCTTCTGTCTTCATACTCTAAATATTGCTTAAAGGTAGAAATTGCCAGGAATTGAACAAAATTCTGGAAAAAAATAAAATGGAGACATTACAGGAAAACACTAATGTGGGAAAAATGCAAACTATTCTTGGCTTTGTTCATCCTGTACAAGGTAAGGCTTGTATCTTACCTGAGTCTTAGTTCCCCTTGTAACTTGGCCATCAAATCCTTGCTTCCGGGCCATGCCTAAATGTAGATATTTAACAAGCACTGCTTTTTGTCTTTTTTTGCTTTTCACTGTGAGGTATGTACAGCATGATTCTAACAAGAGTCCAACAGAACCGCAAGTTGCAGCTGGATCTCTAACAGTCAAACTCCTTACTTCAGCAGTCTTGCCTTGTCATCTGTCCTTCATGTGATTTCATGTCTTTTTTATTTGGAGTGGGGGGAGAATGGACACTATCAGTGATTAATTATATTTAAGAATCCTTGTCAGTCATTGCTTTTTTTTTAAATGGAAAAAATGTTAATGTTAGGATATGAATTTATCATTTTGTGTAGCACTCATTTAAATAAACAAACTACTTTACTTGGGGCATTCAAGCCTCTACCTCCTATCCAATCTCCCAACACTATGTAGGAGGGAGAAAGTTAGTAGGGAGAGGGGACACAGACCCCTTCTCCTGGCTGTTTGGGGTCATTGGGTCTTTTAGGGCTCTATACCAATTCCATCAACAGCAAACACAGCTAGCGGTCTTCTCCACGCTGCTGCACCCCAAAGCATCTCTCTGTATGTCTGCTCCAAACAATCACACCGTTCGTCTCTCTGGTCTCTTCAAACTGCTGTGCACGCCACATACCAGCACTGTATATCACACCACCTCTTTTTCTTCCTGGGTTCCCAAATTTATATTCCCAGAGTTTTAGACCACACCCTTCTCAGTGCTGCGAGAGGTAGGCAGTTACCAGCTGGCAAAAGCTACTTCCCGCACAAGACAATTAACCGCTGTGGACAAACTATAGCCTAACTAAAATCCCACACTTGGGATTAAAGCAAAACCATATTTGTATAACACAACTGAGTTTTTAAAGAACCAAACCAAAACTTCCATTGCAATTTTGTATGACAGGCATTCATCCATTCACTTATTCACAAAAGTATGAGCACTCCCCATGCTTACATGGTCCATATTGTGCTAGATTCTAGCTGCTCATTGATTTTAAAAAAAAAAAAAAAAAAAAAAGCTGGTAAACCAGACGTTAAACAGAGAGATGTTCTCAATACTTTCCAAATAATATGTACCTTCACCTTAGGTTTTTTTAAAATTCATGATCATTCTATATTCTATACTTGGCCAAACTTTTAGATTCAGTTACCTCATTTAATTCATAGAACAGTTCCTCAAAGCTATAATTATTGCTCCTTTCAAGGAGGAAATTAAGTCTGTGATAGTTGAATGTTGTTCCTGAGTTATAGCTAATAAGAGGGGCTCTGGGAATCAGCCTAGCCTATCCAAATCTAGAAACTGAGCTTTTAATTTCTATGCCAATAGGTTTCAGGGTGAGTTCTAAGAACCTTTTTGGTCTCCATGATCCTTTCAAGGGGATCAATAATACCAAAACTAAAAAATAATAATAATACCAAAACTATTCTCAAAATAATTCTAGGACAGTTACTTTTAAAATGTTACACCTAATTATGCAATGATCTCTCAAGAGGCTATATGCCATGTTATATCACCAAGGATTGAATATAGAGGCAGGTATAAAAATTATATTCTGCTTCCACTAAACTGAATTATTATGGTGTAAAAAAGGTACAGGAATCAGAAAACTTGGGAACTCGTATTTTATATACTTAATCTCATCTCAGGGTCTTCCCTTTTTTAAGTGTTTTGGGTGCTTTAAGCCCTTAGTTGCAGGAGGCCTTACTGTTGTGCTAATAATACCATTTTTCTTCCTTACCAGTTGTTCAATTTGTTGTAGTAATATTTGAAAGTGTGTGACCATGAGTGGTCAGTAACTGATACAGTGGCCTGAGCACAGCTGCAGCTCCAAGTTTCAAAGCAAGAAACTGGCCAGAGCTCAGATGGCAGTGAGTAGACCTGTCTACCCTTTGTTAGAGGTACTAGTGGCTCACAGTGAATATGTTAGTCTATTCCCTGCTGTCAGTAGTTTCATGATTCAATTGAAGAAATTTAGTTTTTATTTCGGTGGAGGAAGTAATCAAGTGTACACAGTGCTGTGAGATAGGTGTGTGTGTTGGGTGTTCTCCTTTTTTCCCTCTTTTTTCTCCTTCTCATTCCTATCTCTATTTTTTTTTCTAACACAAACTCTTCTCTAGTCTTCAAATCCCTAACCTTATCATGGAGGAAGAATGGATAGAGAACTATAAAGCTGTAAGCTTAGCAACCCATATTTTTAAAAATCTAATCAAAAGAAAAATAGTTTCGTCAGTTGTCTCTGAAATTGCAGTGTAGGCTAGTATAAATCATTTCTTAATAATTCTATTGCTATATATTTATTATAGAAGTTAAATACAGCTTTACTGGCCTAAGTAAGGTGGTATGTTTTGATAGCTCGGTCATAAGTAAGTTCTGTGGACTTTTATTTTATTTTTCTCATTTATTTCTTTTATTCACTTTACATCCTTGAGGCCCCTTCCCTTCTTCTCTCCCACTCCCACCCTTTCTTCCTCCCTCTCCTCCTTCCCTTTTCCTCAGGAAAGGCAAGCTCCCTTTCCCATCCACCCCAGCTTATCAAGTTGCATTAGGACTGAACAAGTCCTCCCCCGCCCCCATGGCCTGACAAGGTACTCCCACCAGGGGAAAGTGATCTAAAAGCTAGCAAATGAGTCCTTGTCCAATACAGTCCCACTTCCCTTACAGGGGACTTGAAGCTAAGCTGCCCATCTGCTACATCTTTGTATGGGGTCCAGGTCCAGTTGATGCATGGTCCTTGGTTGATGCTTCAGTCTCAGCAAACCCCTCTGGGACTTTTAAGCGATGTTCTCTACTGTCTAGTCACCACATACACAACCTGTTCCTGTCCTTTCTGTTATGTGTTTAAGTTGAGCCCAGGGGAAGGGGATGGATGCTTACTCCTGTGCTAGTATCTCTATCAATGTGTGTGCGTATCCTGGGTCAGGTCTAGCCTGTGGCCTTGACATAGAGTAAGAAATGGAATTTCTCAGAATCACACGTATGGAGTTAAATAGACCCTCATAAGTGCAGAACAGTTAGAAAACTAGTTTTTGCAATATAAAGAAATAAATCAAACATTTTAAAAATCTAGTTGGCATTGAGGTTTTATTTTAAAAAACAAAACTGTTCTGAGGTATAAATAAAAATCAACAGGATTCATGTCCAGGTTGATTAGTATTCTGGGGAGTTTCAACGTTTCAGATAAAGTTTGCTTTGCGTAAGATTATCAAAATTCTTGGAACATGCTCCTGCCTCATCACCACTCACCAAAACCCAAGAGACCAATACTGAAAACCACGCTTTCCTTAGAATAAATATAGAATAAACTCCAAACAGATCATAAAGATCATACATCTTTTTCTTATTTGTTGTGCTTTTCTTATGAAGGTATCTATTTATTCTTACATTTCATTAAAAGTACTTTAAAATAATTTTTGTGTAGAAATAACATTTTATTTTTTAATATCACATTTTTAATAAGAATCACTTAGAAAATTCAGGGACACATTATTAAAGAGATAATTGGTAGCTTTTGCAGAACTGACCTTGTATGATAAAGATAAAATGATGTTTTTAGTCATTTCTTTGGTAGATAGAAATTAGCAGTTTGATGCAATTTTATTTATACTGCAAAGTTTGTACAGTTTTATTTATTCCAAAAATATATTTGTATTAATGATATTTGTTTAAGAAATCTGTCATGTTTCATTTATACTAGACTTTTGTCTCCAGGATTCTTTTGTTAATTACCAGTATTAATGGTGTGAGGTTTTTATTTGTACAGACTTTGATTCATATATGGTTGTACCATTTGGCATCCTTTGGTTAGATTACTGATACTTAAATCTTCAGCTTATATTCTGTAAAGTTAGAAGAAACAAGACCATTTAAGAACAAAAGAGAGTGTGTATCATAAATTCAAAATATTTATTGTCTCTGTAAAATATAAATTTTTCCTTAAAAATAAGATTATTTCTCAGGTTTCTAGGCATTGGAAATTGTGCATATTTGTATCTGCTATTGTTTTCTTTTTTCAAGATCTGACGCTAGCTTTCAAATAATGATTATCCTTTAGATAGGGCAGTGTTAATTTGTCTAGCTCCATGCTACTATATTGCATAGTTTGAAAAAAAATGTGCTGTTTTTGCAGTCTCTTCAGACGGTTTATGAATTAAGAGCAGCGGCCTATCATATCCTAAGATCCTGTAGTTCATTATTGCAAAACAAAGTATCCATTTATTAGGCAAGGATTGCCTACAATGTCTGCAAGAGTAAACAGACCTACTCACAAGAATAAGTGTTGCCTTCAAATTTGTACTGAAGTGTGCTGAAAATCATGTATGCTATGGCTGTGATAATGAGCGGTACAGTAGAGAGAGGTGATTTATGATACCTGTTTCTGACAGCTATAGTGCGGAGATTCCCAGGGTATCTGATCATGGCATTAGCATGCTGACAGCTCAGCATTTAGAACATTATGGTAATTTATCCTGCCTGTGCTGTCACCTGCACTGTCAGAGTTTCTTTTTAATGATGGTATAACTATTTTGTTTGTTTGTACTGCATTCTTTTCATTTGGCTAATGCTTTCTCATTAGATTGAACCTAGTAAATGAGAGTAATTAAGTGCTTCCTATAGCTCAGATGCAATGATTAAGCTGCAGAGCTGCTACTGATTATGTTTTGTCATTTATCTCTATTAATCTGAGAATAATCCAGATGATAAACACATGTAATTTTTTTGCTAATGTTCAATAGATGAAATTTATAGTTCCTCAGTGGAACCAAGCCTTAAGTATATATTCATATATAAATAATAAGTTGCTACATGTGGTCCTGCTTTAAGTAAATGTACAAGTTACAAATAAAGTTAATGAAAAAAATATTTTTAATTGCCACACTGAATTTGCTGTTTTCCTAAATATCCTTTCCTTCTCACCAGAGAGAAAGTGAAAGAATGCAGGCTTCTATCCTCCTTGGAGGTAGTTTGTTTCTCTAACTTTTAAGTCCAAGGACAAGACTGGCTTGTTGGAACACATGTATTTTAATTGCTTTGGATCACTCCATTCTGAGTCTTTCAGTTCTCAAGTACTCTAATTTTCTAATTATACTAATTTATCATTATTCCAGAAAATATTTTAGATGTATTATTAAATAATTAGTGGATCACTCTCTCAGTATAAGTTAAACTGTAGAAATAATAATGTAGAGTTACATGTATGGCTTTTGGAAAATACCTTTTATTTTTATATTTCACATTTGTCCTAAAGATAGTGGTGCCTTTAGAATTTTTATATGAGTATTATAGCTAATGGTCAACTAGTTTTTAAATGTGTCTGTAAAAAGAAATGCTTAACCAACCCATATATTTTCTGTATAATTAGAGACTACTATATGCAAAGTTCATGTGTTTTCAATCATTATTATGTAAAAATTTGTTCCCCTTTGTGATTTATTTTTAAGGTAAAAATCCTATAGTTTTTCAAAAATATTGAGAAGACAATTATTTTTAGATTGCCATATTGCAATACTATTTTTATAAATGTTTTTTATCACCAAATTGCTCAGTTTGTCAATATTTTTTTGGATAGGCTATCCCAAGTTCTTATTTGCTGTACAGGTGATATGACAATTGAAGGGAACCTAGTTATTGCATAAATCACAATCCCTCTAAGTAATTATGACTATGAGAGTGTTGTACTTAATCTTTGTGTAGCTTGCTTTCAGATTTCATATAACAGAAAGGTCTTTGAAGTATTTATACATGCAGTATTTTTGTGCGTAATTGAGTTTGCCAAATTCTGTTATATGAACAAATGATATCACCTGAATTAAGTGCTGGAAACATTGGTGCTGTGTCTACTTAACTGAATTTTAATGGAATATTAATTTTTGAAGTTGAAGCCATCGTTTAAACCTTGGCTAAAATTTGATGATTCATTTATTCTGTGGATTTCTTTACAAAACAATAAATTGCTATTCAAAGATGGATTTAGACTTCATGGTAAACTTTTCTTCCCCTTTGGGGAAAGGGAAACTTACTTCATGTAAAGTTATTGGGAATTGAAGTGATCATAAAATTGATAGCTTACTACGTTTTCTGCAGGTCTCTTCATACAGCTTAGAAGATTTAAAATCTGACCTAATGGATTTTCACCTTTTTTAGACATCAAAATTTTAACTCTATACTTACGGCTTATTTGAGGCTGAGTTAAAATATGTATTGAAACCATCAGATTACATAAGAGGTCCTGGTTTGTCAGTGTTAGCATAATAGAAAGTTCTGGTTTTGCAGTTGGGCTTGGTGGCTCTGTGTACACTGTCCATTAATTAAAGAAACAAGAGCAGAGAGACCTACGTTCCCGTTCAGAGATTGCTCTCTGGAAATTTCTTCATAAAAATCTTCTCCTTTCTTTTGCATTCCAAGATAGTAGATGTATAGCTAAGCTAATGTAATGTTAAATTGTAAAATGAGAGGCAAAAAAGAAATGTTTTAAAAGTCATGAATATTTCCTACCACCCCATGCTGATTTTTAAGTTAAAAAAATGGATACTATTTAATGGGATATTCTCTTATTATGACTTTTTTCTTTTCAGTGGTTTAAAAACCAAGAGTGTTGGTTTTGATAGACTGGAACATTTTGAGCCTATGTTGTTGGAATAATTTCAATATTAAATATCATTGTCCTTTTTGTTTCCTTGCATAGTTCTTAAATGCCCCTTCTTAAACAGCAGTAGTCTCTACAGTTGTTAATTACCCTAGGCCCACACTCCTCCTTTATACAAAAAGCAAGTCTCTCCTAGATGTTAATGTTGAAATAACAATATGCAAGTGTTTCTTTGTTCTTAGCTTTAAAAATAATTATAAAATAGAGTAAAGAATTTTTTTCTCCTTGTTGGTCAGTTCTGTAGAAGTAATTTAAAATACTGTATATTGAATTCTTTGATCATTTCTCTTGGGTGGATTGAGAAAGAAGTCAAAGCGGAGGCAATTGCTTCTGGGCTCTCTTTCTGTGTGCCTGGTAAATGAAACACAGGAACCTCACCAAACCACATGACTAATGGCCACCTCCAGTGCTGCCTGCAATCAAAGATTAATTTGCTTTATCAAGTTTAAAGAATACCGGGTGATAAATCATGTCAAAAAGAAATAATCAGTCAAAGGCTGATTCTTTTCTACATGTGAGGACAGGTGCTACAAGGCATGCACTTGCAATTCACAGTTAATTTTGGTTTTATGCATTTATTATGTTCATCTTAATTTGTATTTAGCTGATACTTGAATCAAATAATTTACTTCATTAAGACCAACTAGCATCTCAACTGAATGACAAGGGTATTCTAGATCCAAAGTGGTATCCCCTTTACTTTGTGCTAAGCATTTTCTCATGAGTGTTACTAGTAGCTGTTTCTTCTGTGAGGATGTGAGTTAGCTGGTTCCAAAGGGAAAATGAAGTTGTGATTTTTATGTCAGTGTCCTTCTTATGAACTAGGTGTTCAAACGGTGTGTATGTGTGTGTGTTTACATAAAATATTTTTTATGCTCACCTCTCACCTTTTTTCTTCTTTTAAAGTGAAAGAGAAAGACCTGGAGTCTTGCTCAAGCTCCTTCTTGCAGGATTCATAATGTGTAAAAAGTGGCAATCACAGTGTTGTAGCAGCAGATACATTTTGAGTAGTGTCTAGAACCAGGCCTGAGTTCTGTTAGCTGTTACATGATTTGGAAAATGAGACTCCATGTTGTTTTCAGGCAGACTACTTGCTGCTAGTTACGGGCTGTGTTCTGTAGCTTTAGGACATGCTTGCAATGTGTAGCTGTGTGTATGCCTAGATCGTTACTAGCTCAGTCTAGCATTGTTGGGAATTAATACTATTCCACTTGATACTCAGAATTAAAATAAATGCTCATCATATACTCCAAACTCAGATCTGCAAAGCTGTGTGTGGAATAATTTGTAAAAAATCATATTTCTAGAACGGCTTGTTTTCTTTATGGATTTCTGCTTAGATTCTCATCCCAGTTTTCCTCCAAGTAACTTGTTGGTAGTGCAGGAGGTTTGTAGCTGGCTTTTGTTTTTGTTCTTCTGGTTCCTGAGAATTATCTGAAAATATTTATAAAGGTCCATTATTGTTCTCACTAGCATCCCAAAGAGAAAGTGCCTTGTTAGATTCCACTAGGATTTAAGACTTCTTTTTAAACTGCACAGGAATCTAACTTTCCTGTATACTGTGGTTAGAGTGTTCAGAGGCTCAAATGTTTGATCGCCTGCTCCACAGCTGATAGAACATTTTGTGGACGGTTGTAGGACCTTTAGGAGATGCTGTCTCACTGGAGGAAGTGGGATCGCTGAGGATAGGCTTGAGGCATTCTAGTCCAGTCTCACTTCTTGTTTGCTCTCTGCTTCCTGAGAACAGGGGCATTGTAAGCAGATGCTTCACACTTCTGCCACCTGCCTACCCACCATGGTGGACTGTGGACTCTCAAACTTAAGTTGGTTTGTGTTGAGTACTTGATCAAAATAAGAAAATTAATGTACTATATTCACATTATTTCATGTGAAGGCATTTAACGTTGTATCTTTCAGTTCTAAATATATGGATATGGATAATATAGTCCCTTGTGTTTTGAATATTTTAATTCTTTGATAAGACAGTGAGTCACTGGCATTCATTGTATGTTGGCATAGTAGCATTCTATGCTTGAGAATTGCTGTGGTATAGGCTACATATGAAAGTAAAAATGGGTTTAGATTTGAAGATTCATCACTTCTGTCCAAGATTAAGTCCAGTATTTGTATAAATAATGACCATATTAACATCAAGGGTGTTGAAGTCTTACTGGTGGGCCCTGCAATAGTAATTTCTTAGCATTAGCGTTAAGACATGTTTCTGTACAGTTAAATGTGTTTATCGTTCCCTGAATAGATAAAATATAAGATAATCTTTTCCCTTCCCACTTTAACTAAATGTTGGCACCTATACAATTGTGTACAACTTTTTATCTTTTTTCATGGCACTTGATCATTCTTCCTCATCTCTCCATATTCAGTTTTATATAAATTCATTATTCAGCCTTTTAAGGTCAAGATGTCCTCTGTACCATACTCTATGTGAGTCACTTTACGAATACGTGCAACTGGCTAAACATGAATATTCTCTTTTGTAAAATAAGGAATGAGCTAGAAATCTCAGATCTTGATGAGTCACATTCAGGAGATTTCAATTTTCCACTTAGGACTGTAGAAAGTTGTAAGGAGCATCAGTCCCATCTCACAGCAGCAAGACCAGATTAAAGCTTGTGGCTCTTCTTGAACCTAACAGAATGCTGAGCTTCCAGCATAACCAAGTACCAGAAATAAGTAGCCACTAGAAAACAAGAAACAGACTGCTTTCTTAGCTTGGGATCCTGGGAAGAATAATTGCCAAGAACAGTTAATGAGCTGTGAGGCCAAGTGAAGACTGGCAAGAGCAAGAAAAGCTCCATGCAGCCTCAACTGTTTGGGGTTTATAGCCACTTGGCAGTTCCACAGACCCCCACCAAGCATGTCCTCAGAATATGGAACAGGAGTTACAGGATCTAGGCTCCTTGCCATTCAAAAAGATAATTTCAGATAAGGAAATTACAAAGTTAGAATAAACTCTCATATTCAACCAGATTAATACTGGTATGAATTCCTAGCGGGGTTTTTTTTTTTTTTCCCTACAAAAGAGACAAATAAATTCAAGTATGTACAATGTATATGTGGTTTGATAAACATATTTCTTTTCCTGCTTTGACAGTGAAAGAGCCTAGAATCGATGAAACTGCAGTAGCAACTACACCTAGATATCAGATGTTGATTTCTAAATTTAATTTTCCAATAAATAGAACCAGAGCTTGGTAGAAGTGGGTATTTAAAGGACTGGATAACAGAAAATATATGTGATGCCAGCAAGTAGGGGAGAATCAGGCAGAAAGAGGAAGTGGGAATGAGTTTAGCATTCATAGATGAAGGTGAGCTTCATTGGTTCCAACTGGAGTGCATGTGTTATTATTAATTAAGTCACAACACACAGCAAATTTTCCTTGTGGATGATTTCAAATAAATACATTTATGGGGAATAAAAGAAATATGAAATTGTTAGTGGGATAGTGATAATAGAAGTGGTAATGGATGCTAATACTAACAAGCATAAATTTAAAGACAAATGGATTATTTTATTAGTCTCCACAAGGAATCAGGCATATTTCACAATACGCTTATTAATTACAGGAGAAAAATAGTTACTTCACTCTTGAGATTTTACTTCATCTTGAGATGAAGATTGACATCATAAGTTAAGATCTATTAATATTTACTAACCTGGTTATTTTTGATAAAATATATATCTTTAATCAGAGAAGCATCAAACAGATCTAATCTGAGACACATCCTACGAGTTAATGTCCAGTATTTCTCAAAATTGCATCAAGGGAAGGTGGTGGAGGCATGGTAATATGGTAGAATCCTGGACAGAAAATAGCAACACAAATCCTGTGGTGGAGACATAGATGAAATTCAGTAGGTCTGTTGTTTGGTTCATCTTGTAACTGTTTTTCTGTTTTGTTTTGTTTTGTTTTGTTTTTTTTGGTCAGATGCTGGCTTTAGGAGAAAGTAAGCTAAGTGCTACATAAACACATGTTGGCAGTTTTTCTGTGCGGCTTTTCTATGTAGGTGGCACTATTTCAAAGGAGGACTTTTTTGGTTTGTTTCAGTTGGCAGTGGGCTGGGATGTTCAGTTAGTGTTAGAGTTCTTGCCTTCTTGAATACCGAGTTCTGAGTTTGAAACTCAATACTTTAAAAAGGCAGGGGCAGACCTCTACTCTTGCCTGATGCGTCTAAAACAAAAAGGGGGAACTGTAGAGAGCTGCGGAATGCTATGCCTTAAAGATGGAGCTGGTTTCCGCCTTCCACCTTCCCGATGGTGAGTGCTCTCTGTCACGAACAACTCCACATTTGGCTAAGGCCGAGGATCTGGCTTGCTTCCATGTATGTGGACCTATCTGCATTGCCCCCGTGGCACGCCTGGGTTGGCTACCCAGAGGCTATTTAAGCTGTGGGCTGGCTTTCCCCGGGGTCCGAGGATTGTTCAATGTTCCTGAATAAACTGCATTGAAAAAAAAAAAAAAAAAAAAGAAGTGCTAAGTCTAGAGAGTAATAAATCTGGTAAATTTAAAAAAAAAAAAAAAAAAAAAAAAAAGGCAGGGGCAGCCAGCCGTACCCTCCTTCTTTGGCAGTATTTCTTTGAGAACTGGAACTCTAACACCACTGAATCCCAGTGTCTTCCCTGAGCTGACCTTGAACTCCTGTGCTGAAGTGATGCTCTTGCTTGAGTAGCTAGGGCTAGAGGTACATGCCACGGCAAGGCTGAGTCCTGTTAGAGACTTCTGCATAGTTCCCCGCTGCTCCAAATCCTCCCCTGCCTGCTCTCCCTGCTGTCCTGCAGTGCCTCTTTCTTCTTGGGTCTCCTTCCCTGCTGTGATCACTCATCTTGTGCTTATCCCATTGTGTGAGCTTCACTTATGGCCTGACTTCGTCTCTGAACTCTTAGTGCTTAGTTCGTAGTGACATGTCATAGTGCTTACTGAAATAAACCAGTCTTTTGTACTTAACACCATTCTGGCATAAAATAGAAATGTAGATATTACTTTTTTCATTATTATTATTTTATTATTGTTTATTATATTTAATCCACTTTATATTCTGGTTTTTGCCCCCTCCCTTACTTCCTCCCCATCCCACTTTCCCTCCCTCTTTCCCCCTACCATGTCCCTCTCCTATTCCACTACTATGTGACCCCAGCCTATCAGGACTCTCTGGATCCTTTTTTCTCTGTGGCCTAGTAAGGCCTCCTTGCAAGGTGATCAAAGAGCAGGCAACCAAGTTCGTTCCAGTGACTGCCCCTATTCTTTTACTAGGGAACCCCCACAAAGACTGAGCTGCCAATGCACTACATCTGGGCAGGGGGTGTAGGTCCTCTCCATTCGTGGTCTTTGGTTGATTCATCAGCCTCTGCAGAACCCCCGGGACCCAGCTGTTTTGGCTCCTTTGGTTTTCTTGTGGAGCTCCTGTTTCCTCCAAGTCTTTCTATCTCCTCCTTCTTCCATAAGATTCCCTGCACTCTGGCCAAAGTTTGGCTATGAGTCTTAGGATCTGCTTTGTTATCCTGCTGGATAGAGTCTTTCAGAGGTCTTCTGTGGAAGGCTTCTGTCCTTTTCCAGTGCCTATTCTGTTTGCCCTTCTGAATGAGGATTAAGCGTCTTCCCTAGGGTCCTCCTTGTTGTTTAGCTTTTTTAAGGGCTATAGATTTTAGTATGTTTATCCTTTTTATGTGGCTAATATCCACTTATAAGTGAGTATATACCATGTTTCTGCTTCTGAGTAACCTCACTCAGGATGATCTTTCCTAGTTCCCACCATTTGCCTGCAAATTTCATGATTTCCTTGTTTTTAATTGTTGAGTAGTATTCCATTGTATAAATGTACCACAATTTCTGTATCCATTCTTCAGTTGAGAGACATCTAGGTTGGTTCCTGATTCTGGCTATTATTCAAAATAGCTGCTGTGAACATAGCTGAGCAAATGTCCTTGTTGTATGGTGGAGCATCTTTTGGATATATGCCCAGGAGTAGTGTACCTAGATTTGAGGTAGCACTATTCCTAATTTTCTGAGAAAGCGCCAGATTGATTTCCATAGTGCTTGTACAAGTTTACATTCCTATGTAGGAGGGTTCCCCTTTGTCCACAACTTCTCCAGCATGCTTTATCCCTTGAGTTTTTTATCTTAGCCATTCTGATGGGTGTTAGGTGGAATGTCAGGATTGTTTTGATTTGCATTTCCCAGATGACTAAGGACATTGAAACTAAGAAACATTTCTTTGTTTCTCCGCCATTCAAAATCCCTCTGTTGAGAATTTTCTGTTTAGCTGTGTACCCCAGTTTTTAATTGATTACTTGGTTTGTTGGTTCTTTATATATTCTGGATATTAGCCCTCTGTCAGATGTAGGGTTGGTGAAGATCTTTTTCCAGTCTGTAGACTCGTTTTATTCTGTTGACAGTGTCCTTTGCTTTACAGAAGCTTTTCAGTTTCATGAGGTCCCATTTATGGATTGTTGACTTTAGAGCCTGTGCTGTTGGTGTTCTGTTGAATTGTTTTGTGTGCCACTTGGCTTCACTTTGCTCCCCAGCACTTCCTGATGCTGTAGGCCCATGATTGGGGCTGCTCCTCCTGAGGGGAGAAAGCAGGAGGCAGAAACAGCTGGGCATGATGGAAACATCAGGCAATGGGTGAGCTCTGAGATGTAGAACTTGTTTAATTGTGGGGAAGAAAGGCTATTTCAGCCTTTAGGGAGTGGGTAGAGGTGAGTGTACACCCTGGCTGAGATGCTGGGAATACCTTATTTGCATGAAGAGGCATTTCAGGTGATTTTTGGACATGACCTTATAAGGAGAAGGGAAATTTAATCTGAGACTGTATTATACTATGCTATGCCATGCCATGCCATGCCATGCTATGCTATACTTACACCACCTCTGGTATGGGCAAAGGTCGGGGCGCAGGACTTTGGAAGCCTGGACATGCAGGCCAGGGCATGTGAGAGACTGGCCTCCACTCCTGTCACTCTCACTCCTACCACTCTCAAGATCAAGTCAGGATTTCCAGGGTGTGACAGTACTTGACCCCACCCCTGTTCCAGACTGGTTCCTCAGTACCCCAACCCCCCTTTTGTGGAAATGTTGCTTCAAAGCACTATTTAGTAATGGGATCGCAGATTGCGACAGAAATAGATGGTCCAATACATAATCTAATAGGCCTTTTTAACTTGCTCTGTGGTGCAGGGCAGAAACATGAGGGCTTAGTACGTCATTATTCTCTTTCACGAACCAGTGTTTCTCTATCTATGCTGATCTTCCAAGTAATTGCTCATTGGATGGAAATGTTTCACATACTTAAAAAAGACAATTTTAACGTTTCTGAAATTTACAGATGGACTAAGTAAACAAATTAACTTTGTGAGGTACTTTTACCTTTGAACTGAATTTTCAGTGTTACAGCTTTTTCAATTTCTTTACTAAATATTCACTATTTATATACCCCAATTATGATGCTTAGAACTTACAGGTTAATAGAAGAAACAGATTGACAAATACTTGATTACACTAAATGATAAAGGAAAGTTATAAAGTGCCATATGAAAGGAGTTGAGAAACAGCCCATGAGAAATTATATTTGAACTAGTCTTAAAGATAGAGATGATATTTCCATGTTGGGAATGGAAGAGGGTAATGATTATTCCCAGCTGAGAGAATGAAACACAAAGATAAGAAGATGTGAAAGCATGAGATGATCAGTTTTGTCTTATAAAAAGTAGAATATCAACAAATATTTAATTACATGGGGAAGACATTAATATTTATATATTAAATATATGTGTGTAATAGAACACACACATGGGCGTGAGCTGGTGATCAGTGAGTAAAAGTGCTTCTTATTGCCAGAACTGACAACCTTAGTTCAATACCCAATACCCGCAGGGTAGGAGAGACCCAACCAATTTCAAGTTGATGTCTGATGTCCACATATGTGTTCATGTCAGCATGCATGCACACTCACATTTTAAAAATACTGTGATGGCAATAGCCTTGTCCTGGAAGGGAAAGGAAAATTAAAAGGGTAACCACAAGTTGCCCATAAGCAAATCTTGCCTCTTTCAGTCTCTAGGCTATTGTTTTACACCCACTCTCACGCTTTAGTATATTCTATGAAGACTAAACATTAAGTATCAGGGTTTCTGTATATACAGAAAAGCAGCCTAGACATTTTAGCTTAAATTATTTAGTTGATAGCTTTAGCATGAGATTGTGGAAAATCAACGGGTTACATTCTTATCAAAGGTACCAACAGGTGGTTTTTGGAGGCCATTTTTCTTGGACTTTGCTCTGGACTCAGTTAGCATTCTGGGTTAGCCATCTTCTTAGTATCCTGTGTCTACAAAGCCTGTATTCGTTTCTCAGTTCACCTGTGCTTTAAAGTAAAATATATATTTCACCCTGGCCTAAACAGCAGAGTAGAAACTTGTTTGGTTAAATTCCTAGCAATAATATATATCTTGAAAGTTCAACAAGTTGCCTTTGCCTTGCTTCTATGATGGTTTTGTGCATTTCTTGAGCCTCTATATTTTCTTCAGCTGCCTTTTGGGGGATCACTTAATTTTTTGATACCAGCAAAAGTAAATAAGTATTCCTTTAGAAATTGTTTTTGGGGTTTTTTTTTGAGAGTTTTATACATGAGTACTGCTAAATCCTCCCATGTCTCCCACTCCCTCTAAAATTTATAACTGCTTCTTCTTTAAATTTATATGTGTGTGTGCACATGTGTGCATGTATATATGTATATATGGACATATATACAACCTACTGAGTCCATATAGTGTTGCTTATATGTGTAGGTGTTTACTGATGACCTCTTGGGATTACCTAATATATCAGGGGGCTTTTCTCTGCCCCCTTTTTTATTGTAGCAATAGAGATTTCATAGTAAACAAATCTATTATACAGCCTCAAGTAATCTAAGTTACTGCTGACAATAATAAAATCATAAGATGGAATATGTCCAAAGTATGTTATATCCATTCAGAACCCCACATATTTAGCTTACAGATTATTTTAGAGAAATTGTTTCCATGGTGGTATATATACTTTGCTTCTCCTGTAAGAACTAACAAACAAAGGGGGAATATCATTCTTTTCATTATTTAGTTAGTGAGGTGGGTTTTAGCAACCCACAGGATATCATTTTGCATGTAGTAAGAAAGACAGGTTACTGTCCTTGTTTCTAAAAGCTAATTTGTAGTAATTTCTTCTTCCACTATACTTGAATAATACAATGTATAATCTGCAGACATGGCTTAAACTTAGACGTAATTTGCATCTGTCTGTATTAATATTTTCCTTGAGCAAGGCCTTAATAGGCTGTTCTTTTGTTTTTTAAATAATTATATTAAATATAAAGAATATATCCTAATTTTGAAGAAGGAAAATGTTCTCACCCTTCTACAATCACACTAGTGATAAGGAAATGCTGTTATGAAGTGATAACAGCATACTGGAAAGCCTCAGTAAGCAATTGGTCTCAGGTTATTAGGCTTCTGCATCAGTTGACTGTATCACGTGATCACCAGGAAGCAGATGCAGAGATTGCAGGGGAGACAAGCCGGATGTGGAAGCTGCTAGCAGCAGTGTTGGCAAACTGGCAAATGCTTCTGTTTTGCTAAACACTTGCTTTTTTTTGTATTCAGATGGCCCAAACCATCTGCTTTTATATTCTCTCTACCTACTTTTAGCCATTTTAGAATTTGAAACATTTTTAAAAGTGATTGAAGAAAAAAGTAAGTGCCCTACAATCATTCACAGTAAGCTGGAAATCCTGCCACCTTTTCAAGGCCTATGCTTTTGCAATATTCCAATTCAACCCTTGAGAGAATAATTAATTTAGGTGTGGTATTGTTATATGTTATGGGGTTTAAAATATTCTTCTCCCTTTTCAACTGCTCATTCTCAGATATTAGGATGTGAATTGCCTAAGTAGAGACTTGGCCACAGTGTAGCACACTGAAAACAGATAGTTGTTGAATATAAGTGAGTTACGTGTTCCTATTCAGTGAAAATGGAGGGGAAGAAGAAAAGCATCACATGGTTTGGTGAAAGGTCCTAATTCTTCCTATTCTCAATTTTAAAATTGGCATTTATACTTACTGTGTAATGGCTCCTATACTAGGCATTTTCTTCACAGTAATGGAATGTCCTCTTCAGCTTTGCGAAGATAGGCATTATTGCCTTCCATCTTGTAGATAACAAAAATTATTTTCAGAGAAGTTACAAAAATTGTTCCTGGGTCACACTTGAGACTGGAGACTTGAACTCTCTGTTGTTTCTCTGGCTTTTTCATACTGCTTCCTGGACTTTTCAAGTCCAGGACTCGAGTTGGCATGTGATAGAGTGTTTCTGTAACAGAGACGATTTATTTTGCTTAGATGGAACTGAGCACACTTCATTGGTTTGTGAAGGGCCTGGCTCCTTTGGTACTGTCTTTTGATACTCTGTGGACACTTAAGCTTTTTCACTGATATTAAGCAATACTTGGCACTTGGTTTTCCATGCTTCTTCTCTTTTTAAAATTAGCAAAATGTTTAATTATTTAAGAAAGAAAAGGAACAAGCTATGGCCTATTTCTGAACATGTGTAGAACTTAATTTTGTTTGAATACGTATGTGTCATATATGAGTGTGTGTGTGTGTGTGTGTGTGTGTGTGTGTGTGCGCACATATGCTCATGGAAACCAGAGGTCAATGTAGGGTGTCTTCCTTTATCAAGCTCCACCTTATATTTGAGATAAGGTCTCTCAATGAACCCAGAGGTCACAGATGCAGCTAGACAACAATCTCTATTGATCCTCATGTCTCTCCCTCTCCAGGTCTGCACTGCTTGATCAGATGGGAACAAACTCAGGTCCTCATGCCTACATAGTAAGCACTGCACCAGCTGAGCCTCTCCCAGTCCTTAAGAGCATTTATAACACTATTAGCTGAGCCTTTGGTGTCCTTTCAAGACTAGAGTCAGAATCAAGTGATTATATGGTTACATTCTTTTAGACCTTTGTAGCTGCCTAGAAATGTAGCCTATGAAAAAGATTCCCACAGATGCAGGAGAGAAGGGTTCAGTTTGACTTAATTCAAAGCAGGGCTAGTAGATGCGGTCCATACTTATGAAGAGCAGAGCACACATGGGAATCAACATCATGGTTACCTTAGGTCTCCTTAGCCTAGAAAGCTTAAAAGGGAAATTGTTGTATTGTTGTAGTTTTTTCTTTGTTCAGAGATAATGGTAAGATGTGAGATTTTTCTGGAATATTTAAAGTTCTTAAATCTACCTTAAGTGTAGGCAAAAAAATACAAAGTTCTGTTTCCTGTGGTGGACAACAAAGTTTATGGAGATATTTTTTTTCCAAATAGTGGCAAAAACTGGAATAATAAGTTATAAGTTCGTGTATTAAAGACTTCCTCAACTATTTGAAAACATATACAAATAACTAGGCTATCTCTTTAACCTATTGAAATTAATAATCATTGGTAGAGAATAGTTCATTGGTACCTTAATGAGACAGTGATGCCATTGAATTGCTACGTTCTTAAATAGTTAATGTACTTACTGACTTCTATTTCTTGGCCATTTCCCTTTCAGCCTACCTTACACTGTCCCTGATTCTGGGAAAGAAGCAAAATTGTGAGCTTTCTCATTATGGCATTTCTCAACCCTAGTTTTCCTAAGTGCTCCAACAAAGGAATTAAGAGTCCCATTTCCACATTCAGTACTTACTTTCAAAGCTATGTATTTACGCCCATTTGAGCTCTTTTGAATAAGTGAACCCCCCGCCAGGAATGAGTAGGGAAAATGGGGGGCACTCACAGTTCAGAATGTGAAAAGTAGAAACTTCAATTCGAAAATAAAAATACATAAATAAATAAGAATAAAAGCATTATAAAACATCTGGAAAAGGCCATAATACCAAGAAAAGGAACACATGGTATCAGAGACAACAGAGTTTCAGAATTAAATGTTTGACACCTGTCTATCATGTGTACTGTAAATAGACAAATCTTAAACCATATTTTGATCTTAGTTTCTCCCACTTAGAGAACTCCCTGCTACCTGTTCGCTTAACACACGCACACACAAACCAGTAAATACACACACACAAACCAGTATGCTCTGTTCGTAATACCGTTCATAATCTAGTACATCCACTATCCAATTTTAGTCCCTATCCTCCCTTTTATTTTTATTTTTTTCCATTTTCAGCTTGGGTCACATTGTTCTCTACACATACCATTTCCATTAAAACATCATACTTAGTATCTGAGTCATATCTGTTAAAGCTCATTTAAATAATAATGATAGTGCTAGCCAAACACTTCCATAACAAACCGTTTTTATCCATTAAATCTCATACAGTTATTAACTGCAGTTCTACAAAAAAAGTACCTAAGCTAAGAATACACAAGTAGGAAATGGTATCACAGGATTTGACCGCAAGTGCTGTCAATATGGCTCAGGAGGTTAAGGGCCTCTCCAGGCAAGCCAGGCAACATTATTTTGATTCCCTGAGCCCATGTAAAAGTGAAAGAAGAGAATGGGCTCTACTGAGTTGCCCTCCAACCTCTATACACATGTCATAGCACAGGTGCTCACACATAGCTTACACACATAAACATGGTTTCATAAGATCCCTGAACTCTGCCAAAAGGTTGGCTATGAATCTCAGCATATGTTTTGATACCCTGCAGGGTAGAGTCTTTCAGAGGCCCTTAGTGGTAGGCTCCTGTCCTGTTTCGTTTTCTCCCTCTTCTGATGTGCATCTTGTTTGCCTTTCTGAATGAAGATTGAGCATCTTATCAGGGTCCTCCTCCTTAATTAGCTTCCTTAGTTGTACAGATTTTAGTATGACTATCCTATATTATATGTCTTCATTTTCTTCATATGTTTGGGATTCTTGAAGCAATATAAGAGCATAATATAAGAGCATAATCAGGACAACTAGAACAAGGCTATATTATCAACTATTTTCTTTGTAGTTGTTTACATACAAATCAGGCAAGATGTGTGTTCTGAGTTTTGAGTTATAAAAGAAATTTTATTCTGATTTTACTTGACTTTCTGAAATGGGCTTTGCTGATCCTGCAGTGTTGTGTTAGGAGCCTGCAATATTTAGTTTTTAGCCAGTATTTAGTTTTTAGGAATTGCTGGACAAAGATGACCATATTGGCTATGGTCCAAAACTTGTTGCTTTTTGTCTTTTTTCTTTTATACATATACATATCACTGCAATTTAGTTGCCTACAGTGTGCTAAGCAGTAGCCAAAGTTTTGACTAGAGCTAGTCTTGCTATCACAGACTGGTAAAGAACTTAAAAACCAATAGTTACTCAATAAATTCATGATGGGCCTCGGGAACCTATTGGGATACTCTTGTGAAAAATCTTAGGATGTCTAAGGGTGTGTGTGTGTGTGTGTGTGTGTGTGTGTGTGTGGTGATGTCACTCGCCTGCATAATAGAAACATGGAAGGAAGGATTAGGAGCTGCATGTTGGAACAGATGGGACAGAAGAGCTCAGCTTCATACTTTCCATGTTCCCATTCACAGATGTAAATCCTACTATCATTTCAGTTCACATTGTCTATCAAATGAAGGAGGTTAACAGCAACCAACATTCCAGCTAAGAATATGAGTGAAAGCAGGCACTGCTGACATGGCGCCAAGAAACCTACATTGTCTCTGTTCTGTCACATAGGTGCTCAGTGTAATTTAAGGTTGTTTTCCATGCACAGGATGAAATATCATCCACTAGAACAGTTACTTAGAATTTACTGTATCACAGCAAGTATGAGTGCACATGTTAAGTATATTGTCCCTGAAAATATGAATATTTATGATTGACTATTATATGGGGAATGATTATAATTTCCTCAGACATGAGCATTTACTATTAAAAAGAAGTAAAAACAAGTTAAATATATATTTAGATACATATAAACACATGCTGACATGCACATAGAGAAGTGTCGATGTAGTAGAATATCACTATTAATAAGAGTAATGATTACCTTCTAAATAACATGATGAGATGAGGTGGCTTAGCAGCTAAAGAGGCTTACCATGCAGCCTCTGAAAGGGGCCCTCTTCCTCCACACATGCACCATACCGCTTGTACACCTGCTCTCAAGCATATCATGTGCATACACACAATAATTCAAAAAATTAAAACTTGTGACTCTTCCACAAGGTCCTAATTATTAATCATAGTAATTATACTGATTCAAACAAAATGAAAAGCAGACTGCTACAGAATATAAACTTTAGTTCATCTCTTGAAGAAGAGATGAAGTGGAACTGAGTTGTTTGTGCTTTGAGAATTGAAGCAATATTCGTCATACATAATTAAACAAAGTTGAAATTTTTTAGATATGGAACAAAAAAGCCACAGCTATTATAGCTATTACAGGAAATAGAGGAGATTAATAATAATAAAAAAAACCCAGTACATTACCTCATGAGATGCGGAGAGCATTAAGCGAACACCCTTATTAATCTAACAGTTTAATCCTGGAATTGGAGTATAGATATTTCCAAACCAAGTTGTACACAAAAGAGCCAGATCAGAGAGCAGAAAAAAACAACTTACGTTCACAAAGTAAAGTTTTGATGACAATTCTTGTGGATATTTGAACACAATTTGAAAGATGTGCATGTGAGAGAGAGGGGTTGAGCAAAATGTATTTGGTAAAAACAATATGTAACCACATTTCTGTTTTCCTTATGAATACAGTGTGTATGAACCAAGTGGGCATTTTGTCTTAAATCCAGTAATCTCACCATTTTAAATTTGTTTTAGGTAACTGCTGGGAGCTATAATTTTTAAAAGAATACATTATCCTAGGAACATAAATTAGAAAAAGATACCTTCTTGGCTCTCAGTAACTGAGCAAAGTTTAAATAAATCCTAGTTAGAAAGCCTTAAATATCTTTGGTGCAAAAAATAATATTTTTATATTTATTTTGGAGGAGTTTTTAGAAAGTTTAAATAGCATGTATAGGTTTTATGAACAGCTTTTACTGTATGTTGTAGACATTATTTTTCCTGTCAGCTGCTTGGCAAGAGTACACAATTTGCTAAGATGGTTAATAGGACACAAATATAGACATTTTGTGTGCTGTACCATGTAAATATAAACCTTTGTAGTTACATGTTTTTGTAGCAAGAGAATTGTTTTAAAAGGCATGTAATTTATTAGCTATCGGTTGCTGCTTTATTGCCTTGCCGCGCTGCAGTAATAAATAAAAGAAAGTGAACTGATTTTACAAATGGCACACAAGGTGCACATTTTGTGGGGGAAAAGTCTTTTTTTAAAGAATTGGCATTAAATCCTTTTTTTGTGATGACAAAGAGGCTAAGAGTGCAAACTGTATTTTCTGTTTATCGAAAACAGTCTTTTTTTTCTCCGGGGCATTTTTTCCTATGATCATCAAGGGATTTCAAAAGCAATAAAGTGTGGAATCATTGTTCGACTTGAGCAGTATTAAAACTTAGGTTTTAATTTCAGTGAAGTAATAAGATTTGAACCTGTCTCACATTACAGCACTGTAAGGCATTTAGCAATTGTATTTTAAAGGAGGTTTTTAAAATGCAGCTCACTTGTAAGCTAACTGTCTTTCTGTAATTAATAGTTTTTCTTCAGTCTAGGCTGCTGCGATCAGACCAAGAAATATCTGAGTTTTTAGTAACACATAGTAATTGTAAGTCTTAACTCCTAATTAGCCTAAATGTCTAATAATTTTCTATTTGTGTCCAAAGCTTCTTAAATATAGGGGATGGGGGGAAAGAGTGGTGTTTAAAGCTTTAGTATGTCTTTGGCCTTTCAAAAATACAAATGTACATGTGCGTGTATATTTTTATGAGGTTTTTATACAAAGCAAAATTATGTCAATCTTTTATGCTTCAGTATCATTTACTATTTTTTACATACCACATCACATACATACAGACAGACAGACAGACAGACATTTTATATAGATATATGTGTGTGTGTGTGTGTGTGTGTGTGTGTGTTTATATATTTTTTAAGTGCAAGATAAGGGTCTATTTGTAAAGCTAAATCCAAAGAAAGTCTGTAGTCTTCCATATGTAGCATTGAAACTCATAGTTATGTCTCAAAAAATGCTTTAAAATATGAGCATTTCTATTAGATCAGTGTGTGAACATACTTGCTGATAAAAGATTGTATTTACCATTTTGAATTGCTATTGAAAATAATTGCCTCTACAAAAAGAAACATCTGTATGATGGCACATGGTTAAAGCTGCCATCAATTTTTAACATTTGAGGGCTGAGCTATGACCTTTTATGATGACTGTGAACAGTAAATGCTTCCATTAGCCATAAGTTTTGTTTCTTTATTTTAGTAGATGGCCTAGACTGTAAATATTAGAGAATCTAAAATAAATCAACATATTATCCTAAGGATACAAAATGTAAGAGCTATTTGTGGTTGGGAACCTTTGACAGATAGTTTGGATGAAGCAGATGATTGCCTGCCTAGCGTATCTGGTCTCCATTGCTATGCCTGCGGGCAGTTTAGTGCTATCGTTGTATATTGATGTCAGGGTTAGAACTGAGTGGCTAGCAGTGACAGATGTCTATAATTATAGGCAATGCTTCCAGTCTTTCTGAAAAGCCAGCCTATGTTGAACAATTATCTTATTTCTGCCTTGCCAAAGAGCATGTTCCAATTGCTGGTATTAGCAGTGGTGGGTATGGAGCTTCATCGGCTGCCTTGGGACAAATGTGGGAAAAGCACATGGTTATAAAACATAAATGCAAAATATTTCTTCAACATTTCAAATTAGTTAAGTTCAGTGTTTCTCTAATTTTTATCTTCCCGTAATGTTACTGTTGAAGAAGTCTTGAAATATAAAAACACATTTGGCATACTTATTGGGATTTTTTTTTTCCCTAGGCCTGTGTGCCTGGCTCCCCAGTGCCAGTATCCCTTGCTTTCCTGAATAGATGTTAAGCAAGTTGGCTTTGAAACAAGTTTCTCCAATATAGATTGTATGTTCTGATTGATTGCCATTACAAAATTGGAAATGCATTTCTGTGGAAAATTTCTCAAAGCCAGTACGTTTAGTTGGAAACTTAACGGCAAAATTATAACATGATAGAAATTGCTAAACTATCAGGCTGGAGAGGTGGCTCGGTGGTTAAGATTTCTTGCTGCTCTTGCAGAAAACTCAGTTCATTTCTCAGAACCTACATAGTGGGTCACAGCTGTCTGTAACTTCACCTCCAGGGGATCCAGTACCCTCTTCTGCTTGCATGCAGGTGGTGTTAACAAGTTCACAATCACCAAGACATGTACACGTTGAAAAAAGAAACTGCTAAAATATGCCAAATACATTAGTATACTGGTAGCTTTATATTTGCTAAGAATTGGAATTCTTTTTTGTTTGATTGGGTTTTGGTTTTGCTTTGTTTTGTTTTTGTTGGTTTTCAAGACCAGGTTTCTCTGAGTAGCCCTAGCTCTCTTGGACAGGGTTTCTCTATGTAGCCCTAGCTGTCTTGGAATACGCTCTATAGACCAGACTGACCTTACCTACCCTCTCCCACCCCCAACTCCCCCCACTCCCAGGGCTTGGATTAGAGGTATGCATCACCACCACCCATCAAAAATTGGGATTCTTAAATTTTGTTTTACTCTCCTATCCTCAAATATTTTGGCCTTTTAAACACTTACTGTTATTCCACATCTCCAAGTTTTGATGATCACTTCTTTTCATGCTCCTCCTTGGCCAACCTTGCTGGCTCCTTAGAAATTTTTTCATTCTTTGTGCTACAATGTGAGAGAGTATCCTTTTTATCTGGATATTTGCACCTATAAACAGGGACCATAAAGCCACAACTTGTAGAAGGTACAACCATCCAACACATTTCAACCTTCTTAAAGTCAGACATCGTGCAGTATAGCACAGTATACATGGTGTAGATTTCAAATTCTGCATTGTCAGTTATTATAGAATGAGAAAAGCCTCGTTGCGATTACAGTTTCATCTTAAGTCATATTACAGCCTATATAAGGGTTTCTCTTTAGAGCTTAAACTTGGCTAAAGTTTTAAAGTTTTTCATAAGGCTTTTTAAAACCAGATATGATAATCATCATTTTACAGAACAGAATTTCACAAACCCATCCTACTCTAAACCAACCCAATTTGCTTTCCTCTGTGTCTTATTGCCTATCTGTGTGGGGATGGGTTGGGTTGGGCATTCAGTTTCAGAGTGTCCTATCAAACCAACATTGACTTTCAGCCCCGTATTAATTATTTCCACGGGTAATTCTGTTTCTCCAACCACAGACTGAACCACTGGTCCTAGCTGGCTAGCAGTGACAAGGAAACTAAACAAGATCCAGATGTTTATATAATCCATCCTAAACCAGGAAAACCGTCTCGCAATTCAGTGTCTCACAAAGAGACCACTAACACCATAATCCTATATGTATAGCAGACCTTTTCTTTTCCTTTTTTTAATTTTGGTTTTTCAAGAAAAGGTTTTTCTGTGTAGCCTTGGCTGTCCTGGACTCATTTTCTAGACCAGCCTGCCCCCTCAAACTCACAGAAATCCACCTGTCTTTTCCTCCTAAGTACTGGGATTATAGGTATGTGCCACCACGCCCAGCTTTTCTCTTCTGACTGTAATGACTGTTCCCTGGGCACCCTGACAAAATTTTTTAAATAATTTAAACTTCTCATTTTATTTTGAAATTCCTTTTATGGATGTACTGAGGGGGAAAAAAACCTTTGACAATTAGATGGATTCGTTGATCTGAATTGGAAAGACTTAATAATTTATTAGATATGGAAATATAATTTATTCACTTGTCTAATGTGTTGAAATTTTATGATAGAAGTAGAAATCTATAATGACTCATAAAATGAGGATGAGCACTTCAGAATTGAACACTTGGGTGATATGTCCCCTTCATGGGACATCATGGCTGCCATTCTGTTTTCTTCCCATCTCCTTTCCTACTACTTTTCCTGCTGCTCCTACTACAGACCCATTATGTATTAGGTGTTATACTACCTTTCATCAGGCCTTTCTTCCCTCTTTAAACAAGAATGGCCTTAACTAAAGCTTTTCACATATACCTTAGAACTTATATCTATTTTCCTGTGTCCAGTCCAGATAAAGTACAAGTAAGAGGAATTGTCATCTCAGGTCATGCCAGTAGTAATAAAACCAGCTTATACATAATGGGGATTTTACTGTGTCAGGACTATCTTGCATACTCTGTATTAATTTACCATTTTAGTCTGTTTTCAAAGCCTGTGAAAGTTAGCTCCTGAATACACCCTTATCCTATAGAAGCCAAGTTCTTGGAGCTCAGTCAGCTTACTCATTACAGCCACTGTATAGTTGGCTGAATCCCACAAGTCTTAGGCTTCGGAACCTATCCCCCAACCAGCCCTATAGACTCCTGCCTGATTAGTGGTATTATATTTAGTTGTTTTAGATTTATTTATGTGTAGGACTGTTTTGCTTGCATGTGTGTATGTGCACCCATGCATGACTGGTCATCAGATCAGAAGAGTGTGTCAGTCCCTTAGAACTGGAGTTAGATGGTTATAGCCATGTGTGTCCTAGGAACTGAAACCAGGTACCCTGGAAGGAACAGCAAGTGCTCTTAACCTAGCACCATCTCTCCAGCCTCACATATTGTTATTTATTACATTATTTATTATACTATTACATAATGTTACATTCTATGTAAGAATGGAGACTTCCAAAAAGTAATTTAAAGTTATAGAATTAATTCATTAAGTAAAATAGTTTTGAGTGGCTATCTGTGCCACACTACAAAGCTACTACAAAGTAACGATTCTCAATCAAAACCTCAGGCACGTTATATTGTACATTTTGTATGTTTCCTCCTGGTCAAAATTACCTTAAAAACCTGTACTCAGTAAATTTTGGTCATTTTTGTTTTCTTACTGACAGAAGAAAATGTTTCCTGAGCACCTATGTACTCTTGTCACCCACCAAGTCAGGCTTTTGCATGTTTATAAATAATTTACAAGAGAGAAGACTTAAGATAGAAATGGATTTAGGTTGTTGCTGCAAACATTGCCTGCTCTAATATCTGGCTAGTATTTTAAGGAGCTGGCATTTGAAGGTAAAGTTTTCATTAATTAGGCTAGTATATGAGAAGAAAATGAAAAAGGAAATGAAAGAACCTCTTAACTAGGTAGTAAAGGCTGGGAATGTAGCTCAGTTTATGCAATACTTGCTCACATGATAAAATCCTAAGCTGATCCGCTGGCACCAGATAAAACCAGCCAGAGTAGTACTTGTCTGTAATTCCAGCACTTCAGAAATGGAGGCAAAGGATTAATTTATATCCACTGCATAGCAAGTTCAAGGCCAGCTTTGGCCACATGAAATGCCACCTAAAAATTAGGAAAAAAAGGAAGAAAGAAGCATGCTTGACCCAGTAGACAAATATGAATGTCATTGAGGATTTTCATTCCTTGATTATTATTTCATTCCTTACAAGCTCACAGATTTCCTCCCATCCATAAAGGATAAAAAGTGAAGTACGTTAATAGGAGGGAGGAAGTTACAGAGGCTGTTTTTGGTAATTTATCAAAAAAAAAAAAAGCTGAAAAGTGGAGCTTGCTTCGAGTAGTTGTCTTACACTTACTACAAGTAGACATGATTTTTCAGAGGATTGGGTTGATGTGTACGTACAAGAATTGGAATGGCCTAACAGTTGCGTTTGTTGGGTTTAAATGTGGCCTTTAAACCATCAGGCCATCAGGAGGTGACTTGGCTATTCACACCATTAGCCCCATGTGTTATATTTGCCTAGTGTCAGTGCTTCCTGGGAAGTGGCAGTATTAAATGATTCTTTAAATAGTTCTGCCATCGTTTATTTGTTCCTGTTATAGAACTAGCCTTGAATAATTGGCTTTTTAAATTATTTTCAAATTATTCTACTGCAGTTAGAATGGTTAGTCATATAGTCACATTCAGTGTTTGAAAATGACTTCACCATGCCACTAGATTCCAGCATGAAAGTCAAAGTCAGAAGAGTATTTTAAGTGACAGCAACAAAGATTCCGAGCCATGTTCTCCCTGTGCCTGAAATAGGGAAGGGTTACTGCTCTTCTCCTGTATTTGACATCAGGTGGCAGGTCCATAAACTCTGTGCTTTTTAGGTTGTACGCCTGAAGAATGATGTTTCCAGAGTTCCAGAGAAGGCTTGGAAAATAGTTAAGGTGAGTTGAGTAAATGGTTATGGTGATAGGATCACCAGTCTTTATGATTGTCCCTCTACAATTCCAGGAGATGGACACATGCTCACAGGGCTAAGGGCACGACTAGACTGACCCCCTTTTTTATATACTATATCAGCCTAGTGTATAGGGCTTACAGCCAAATAGTCACTAGTCACTAACTAGTAGGACTCATTGTAGACCACAGTTACTGTGAGATTCTTGATTCTGGGATTTTTGAATAAAACATCTCTGAGTTACTAATACTGGATAGTGACTAGAACACACCTGTGCCAGAATGCGTTTCTTGCTGACGCCTTCAAGAAGCATGAAGAGTAAATAAAATTCGTTACTTCCCAGTTCCTCCCCTCTACTTTTATCCACTCACAAACTTTTTTATATAGTAACTCTTTTGTTTTAAAATCTAATCATACTATCCTGTGTGCTTGGTATTACAAGATTTTGTTATAACACAAAATTATAAGTAGACCTTCAGATGGCTAAAACGCTTCCTTCGATCCATGGTCTCAAACCTTCAGCCAAGCCTTGTTCTCTTGCCATAACCTTTTTTGCATCTTTTTCAGTGGGTTTGAAAAATAATACCTAGAATTTTAGTGTGGCTTTATCCACAGAAGAATGGTGTAACAGAAGCTTGGCTCCAGACATTGAGTGAGTTGGCAGCCAGCAAGAGCAAAGCTGTGTCAGTACAAATGTACACTCTTCATCTTCTCTGGTTGGCTTTCAGCTGGTTGCACCACAGGAGTCTCTGTGAGCTGTGTATCCTGTGACCAATAACTGGTGCCCTCGACCCAGGTCCCTCTTGGCTAGGGACAGCCTGTCGGGAGGCATTAGGTTCATGCTGGTGAAGATCCTTAGTCAGTGGCTCCCTGAAGGAAAATGAGGCAAACAGCCAGGTTCTGTTGAACAGGTGGTAGTTAGACCTTAGCTCTGGCTGTGGGGGTGGGCAGGAAAGGCTCTCTCCAAAATTACCATCTTACCAGTTCTCACACTACCTACGTACTCCTCTGTCCAGTAAATGGTTGTTTAGAAACATCCAGTAATATCTTTGGCAGCGTCTGGAGCTCTCTTAACTGTTCCACCTTTCTTTATCCGGCTGGATTTGGGCCCATGTCAGGAATGGAAACCCCACTGGGATGCAAGCAAAAGAGGAAGCATGTTCTTAGCCATGCATCAGTGGAGGCCCCTACTGGGAGAGGGGATTATCACAAGCAGCAGGCAGCCCTGCACCCCAGCCTGCTGAGCTCATGCTCTGCCACAGGAAATGTGAGGCCAAAGTGCTTGCTCCAAGTTTTCTTGTACAATAGGTTATTCAAGCAGATTGGGAATGCTTCTTAAGAGATTTATTAGGTCCGTGTCCCCTTAGCAAGATGGCCACCACAGATGGTGGGTTCAGATATTCTTGTTGCAGTACAAATTTAACATCCATACTGGCTTTTCTTTGACAGAGACTTTCAGACTCTACTGACTGAGGCAAGAAGATTGCTCCGCTATGGCTACTTAGACCCCAACTTAAAATATGGTTTTAAATTAAATTCTGCCACAGGATATTTTGTCCTAATTTCAATCCTATATTTGGTAATTTTATGTTAAATGCTATGGAAAGGTTAGCTAAGATTAATGTAGAGCTATTCAACATCACTATGTTTGCATATTTAATATGTAGCAATGATGTTTGTACCATTAATTTCTTGCTTTCATGATAAGTTTATTATAATGTTCCTGTTATAGTCAGATTCAGATAGAGAGGTTCAGTGTCCTTTCTTCCAAATGGTTCAGCTAAATAGCTAAGTGCTCTATTAGGTCATTCTGCTCCACCTTAGTCTGTTACCAATACCTTCCATTTTAACAGGGTCTTAGTAGCGAAAGGACTGAATTAACTGTAAGACACAAATAATGGAAATTGCTTCCTTAGTTATAATATACAGTTCCATGTCAAAGCCCCTAATCCTTTCCTAAGTAATGTTGGTGCCTTTGTCATATGGGCACTGACTCCATGCTCCCATCCTGGATCCTTTTCTAAGTAATATCAGCACCTTTGTCATATGAGAGCTGTCCTATGCAGGGCGCTGTCTCCACGTGGGTGATGTCGAGCATGGGGGTTTTTGTTTTTTGGGGTTTTTTTGTTTGTTTGTTTTAAATTACAAGTCAAAGCCTTAACAGATGAGTCACTACAGTAAATTAAGACAGTTATTTAAAATCCAACTAGGGATGGGTTATGCTACCAATTTCATGTTATTTGATATAAGCTTGTGAGACTAAGGTAGTTCAAAGAAGGTATGACACCTGATGGCAGCAGTCTCTGCTGTTCCTTTCCTCAGCTGCGTACAATATGCTAAAGCCTTTGAGAAGTTTTAACATCTTAAGTATCTATAGAAAACCTATGTGTATTAACTTGTTATAATTTTTCTGAAAATTTATTATCCAAAAATCTTAATTCACTATAACAGCTTTTATGAAAACTTATTCTTGTATTTGCACACAATGAGAGATTCGTTGTTTCTAATTTGTTTCATGTGGTGATTGTGAGTACATCTCACAGAGGGCTTTATTGAATCTCTGTGACTGTCATTATATTCATCAACCCCTCGGAACTAACATTCTGGGTTTCCCAGTTCTGTAATCTACTTCAGATGTAAGAATTGACATAATTAGGTTCTCACAACTTATAGCCAGAATTCAGTAGAAACCTAATTCTGAGTATCAGGTTGATTTGCAGCCACATGCTATTTTCTCTGTTGCTTCCCTTCTCTGGTTGTCTTCCTTGACTCCTTTGAAAAATTGAAGTAGAAAAATGAAAGGATGTTGAGCTGTCCACCTATAAATGCACAAGCAACATCCCCATCGGAGGAGCTCAGCAGTTAGAGAGTGCATTGGACTGAACCGCTGCAGTAGTATATTCAAATGCACATGTTCTTTCCTGTAATTTAAAAGAACCTTTGCAGTAAAATAACAAGGATTTATTACAGTGATTTTTAGGAACATGTATTCTCAAACTGTAATGACAATTTCTGACATTTCTAGGAATTGCATATATTTCATGAGCTGTTTCAATGTGTGACAGTTTAAAATGGCATTTTCTGGCTTCTAAGGCAGCTACTGTGTTCAGAGAGGCTGTGCCTAAGGAAGTGGCAGAGGCTTACCTAGCCTGAATGAGGTGCTGTATTCAGTTCCCAGCACCACAGACGAAACGAATGGACATGGGGGAGAGAACTGGAGGTTCTTTGTCATGAAGTATTGAAGTTGTTGCTTTATCCCTTTAACAAAGGCAATTTCTGTGAACAGAATGTGTTAATTAGTTCAACATATACATAAAGATTTCAAAATTACTAATGCAAATTTCAAAGGTTTATTGGTCTCGGTGGTTATGTTTATGCTATTAAAATCTCCGTGAGTGCTGGAGAAATGACTTGGTAGATAAAGCACTTGCCACACGGAATGAAGAATTTGGATCCCCAAAATCCACATAAAACCCAGGTAGGCAGGATATTTCCAGCACTCCAGAAGCAGGAGACCGAACACGCAGGGCAAGCTGGCTAGCAAAAATGGGCATGATCCAGTTTCATTAAGAGACCTTTCTTCAATAAATGAAGTGGAGAGTGATAAGAAAGACATCCAATGACACTTTCAGGCATCTGCACATTTTTTTTTCCCAATATACTTATGTTTGTTTATTTTTTTATTTTTTTCACAATTTATTCATCATATATCCCAATTGAAGCCTCCTTCCTCAACTCCCCCCAGTCTCACCCTCCCTCCCGCTTCTCTTCATCCCCTTCCCCTAGTCCACTGAAAGGGGGAGTTCTCCATTATAGTCATCTGCCACTAGCTTGCTAAGTCTCCTCAGGACTGCCTGGATCCTCTGCCTCTGTGGCCTGGCAAGGCTGTTTATCATCAGCGGCCAGTGACCAAAGAGCAGTCAAGTGAGTTCATGATAGAGGCAGCCCCTGCTCCCCACACCCAGAGAGCACATGGAGACTGAGCTACCAATCGGCCACATTTGAGCAAGGATCTAGGTCCTCTCCATGCCTGGCCCTCCATTGGTGCATCAGTCTCTGCAGGATATCAAATCATAAAATTTTCAGGCAAATGGATGGAACTAGAAGAGATCATCCTGAGTGAGGTAACCCAAAAACAGAAAGACAGACATGGTATACACTCACTTGTAAGCGGATATTAGCTCTTTAATATAGGATAGTCATCTACTGACCTAAAGATGCTAAACACTAAGGAGGAACCTAGAGAGGATGCTTAAATCTCACTCAGAATGGCAAACAGGTTAGACACCAGAAGTGGTGGAAGAGAGGAAACAGGATGGGAGCCTACAATAGAGGGTCCTCTGAAAGGATCCGGCCAACAGGGGATTGAAGCACGTGCTGAGACTCACAGTCTTTGCACATCTTAGTTGTGTAATTACACTACGCACATATGTATGTATGTATAACCCATTACACAGTCTCTAAGAAAAATGCCCTCTTCCCTTTCTGTTGTGTAAGGCCTTCTCTTGGAAAGGGTGTTGGCTGAGCATTCCAATGTCTTATAAGCAGAAAGGTCCATGAAAAGGGATAGCGGGAAGTAGCATATGTAAAGTAACTGCCAGGTGCCATGTTGTGTGATAGGGGTTATCATTCAGCCATCCCTAAGACCCTTAAAGTCATTGTTATGAATGACTGTTATTATTTCTGTTTTTACAAATAAGGAACCAAGGTTCAGATGCTTTGTGGAACACCTAGTTAGTGGCAGATTCAGAATTCAAATCCAAATGTCTTTGGAACCAAAGCCTATTCTTTTGTTGAGTTCAAGACCATGCTCTAAGTACTCCCCTCCAAAGCTTTAAAACCACACCACTTTATAGAGCAAAAGTTTGCTGATTCCCATGCTTACTGAATCAGATTTTAAATATGAGATCCTGCTCAAAAAAAAAAAAATTGAAGTAGAATTGGCAACAATATACATTTGATCATTAATTTAGCAAGCATCACTAAAGCGATGGGCATAGTTGCTCTCAGTTTTACTGAAGTGGGAAAACAAAAGGGCTGATGCAGGTAAAAAATTGTTTTCAAAGTGTATGTCCCTGCTTGTATAGAACATAAAACAACATGACTGTGTCTTCATTGTCATTGTATTATCCATCCATGGAGGAGCAACTGGTGACTTAGTCTTTCTCTTTTGATGGCTAGTGGTGGTGGTGGCGGCCATGGCAGTGGTTTTTACATAGTGTAGTCCTGCTACGTTACCCAAGTTAACCTCCAACTCAAAATCTTTCTGCTTCTGTTTCTTGACATTGGGATTAGAAGTATTCACCATCAAGCCTGACCTTAGCCTCTTATTTCTTTGGTGTTTACATGTGTGTCATTAGAATCAAATTACCTTACTAGCTTCTGAAATCAAAAGTTAGTTGTCTGTGTCTGAGGGCAGCCTTTCTCTCCTTGCATCTCTATGCTTCCTGTAAAGGAATTTCGTGATGTGGTTTCTTCTTGCTGTCATAAAAATACTTTGGTAAAATTGACTTTCAAAATTATTTTGAAATAATGAAAGTTGTAGAAAATGTTCAGAACTCTGAAATCTTTTATTGACTTGTGCTTTGTGGTGAACAATTTTGTCAATATTCCTTATTACACTTAAATAGTCTATCACAATATTAAATTCTAAATGTTAAAAGATATTTTTCATATTATGTTTAAGTTCTCTGAATGACATGAGGCCTTGAAAATGTGAGACAGTCTTTTAAAAGAAATGCTGTAATCATACATTGATTTTAAATGACCCTGTCACACGTGAAAACAAATCAGATTGTTGCTCTTAATGAGCTTTTCAATTTACTATTCAGTAGATCAGATAAGTGGATTTAAGAGGTAATGATCCTGTTTAGTACTCAAGCTTGACTGTCAGATCCTGGTAGTGGAGAGAAGTCCCCGAGGACAGATGCATTGACACAGCTCTAGATGGGATAATGGGGATCAAAGCTAATGGATGCTAAAAGGAATGGTGCAAGTTACAAGGAGGATCGTGGGTAAAGCACTGCCTGTGCCAGTGTTGACTGTTTGCTCTTGCGTGTTACTGCTTCACGTCCGATGCTTTGAGAAACTGTTTTGACAGCAGAGCATGACAGACCTGCCTGCCTAACAAACTCTCAAAACAGGAAAACTCCTGGTAGGAGTCTTAGTTTTCACAGATACACTTTAGTTCCTCAATTTTTCACCATGACACAGTGAAGATTGAATTTAGATAGTTCTCAGTTTTGCCAAGAAATAGCTTCCTTCTTTCTTTCTTTCTTTCTTTCTTTCTTTCTTTCTTTCTTTCTTTCTTTCTTTCTTTCTTTCTTTCTCTCTCTCTCTCTTTTTCTTCCTTCCTCCCTCCCTTTCTTGCTCCCTCCCTCTTTTCCTTCCTTCCTCCCTCACTCCATCCTTCCCTCCCTCTCGCCCTCCCTTCCTTTCTTCCTTCCTTCCTTTCTTCTTGGTTTTTTGAGACACAGTTTTTCTGTGTAGCCTCCGTTGTCCTGTTCTCACTTTGTAGACCAGGGTAGCCTCAAACTCACAGTGATCCAACTGCTTCTGCCTTCCTGAGTCCTGGGATTAAATATATGCACCATCATTCCTGGCTAAGAAGTAGCATTTATAAAGTCTTAGAATGTAATTTTTCCTTTTACAGAAGTACACAGTACTCATCATACGCTCCAAAACAAGAAGTTATCTAGGAGTTAACAGAAAGAAGGAGGATGGGATGAAAATACTGTAAGCATAGGCCACTTGAAATAATGCCATGTTCTTTCAAAACCCATGTATCGGTGAGCTATATCTCCAACAGTGTCCAGAGCATTTATGGCACATTTTCTTTTCTTTGAATATTATTGTGAACTCAAGAGAGAAAGCTAGTGCTTGGACCTAGTAGAGCTAGTTTTAAGTAGCTTAATTCATATTTTCATCCATGGTAAGCACAGTACCTTTCAAATTCCAGTCAGGATAAAGAACACAGTGTGTGCCCCTTGGAGAATAGTGAGCAGAAGAGAACAGATAGCAAGGTGCCAGCTCTTCACTGCTGTCTGCTTTCACCAATTAGTCTTATGTACAGGTTCTCACTAGATAGTCACAGATTAAAATAACAGTCCAAGCTATTCTCTATAAACTGTTTCTTTCTCTTTCATTTTGCCACACAGAATTTAATATATTCTAAAATGGTGTAGGATACATTTCATTATTTGATTATTCACATTGCAATCCAGTCTTGGTAGGTCCACCTATTGCTTTTTCTATTACATATTAAGTATACATGTAGTAGTCACTTAACAGCTTGTGCGGAGACAAAGAATAAGGCATATTACCAGCCTGTGAGGATCTTCCAGCATAATGGGAGTGGTGGTGAGCTAAATATTATGATGTGAAAGGACCATGATAGAAGAACAGAACAGATATATATATATATATATATTGCATTTCCCCGTATATATATATATATATACGTATATATATATATATATATATATATATATATATATATATTGCATTTCCCCGTATATATATATATATATATATATACGGGGAAATGCAATTCACCCTGCTTGAGAGGGCTAGTAAGGCCTTGGGGAAGATGGCTTTTGAATGGTGGGAGGGGAGGGGGGCAGATACTTACAAAATGAAGAGCCAGAGAAATCCTAGGGGTTATTCTGTTCTTCAGTGCTTAGACTTGAGAGAAATGGTTTAATATGGGACATACTGGGAGCCAATGAAAGGTTTGCACACCAAAAGTCAGATTGATGTCAGATTTTCCAAGAGGGCCAATTTTAATCTTCCTAGCTATGGGTCATGGTAAATTAAGGGGAAGTTTCCCTTCTACATATTATTCTTCCTTTGAGCCTTCTTTGTGCTTGCAGTCTTCTGATTGTGGAGATTGATGGTAACAAGTTACTTATGTTCTCTTTCCCTCCTGCCACTAGTATCTTAGTACCCAAAGTGATCACAACAGCCATTGGATGATCATTGGTATTCTGTTGTGTAGGACTGAGAGTCAGCGGAAGAGACAATGGAAATTTACATATTACTTGTCTCTTTTCTCTGTCCCAGCTTCTTACCATTCTGCTCCTTTCCTACTGACTCCTTCTACAGGCACCCCTTCCTTTTCTCTGTGTATCCCCGAGGAAGAGGCTTCCAGACACAGGACTCAGATTGAAAATCTGTAACGCAAGGTTCTGCCTTGTATAATATTTAAAATTCAAATACAATACTGCTCTCCTCTCCTGTATGACCCTTTAACTCTGAGTGATTTATTATTATCTTACCATAACCGGTGGCAGTGCATCAAGCTAATGTGCAAATAAAGTTTAGTTGTCATACTTAGTAAATAAACTTAGAGAAGGTTGGGATGACATCCTCGCTGGGGATGAAATGACAGAAGAGACATGCAGCTGGTGTCTGGCAGGGCCAGCCTGGAATCCCACCAGAGCATAGGGGTGTAGAGGTATTAACTACCCTCAGCTTTGCCAGGCTTCCAGGGAATGTCTGTTGGCTGCTGGTGGTATTTCCCCACTTGAGCTGGGATTATGTGTTCAAATATGCATCATGCCTGAGGTTGAGACACAAATGTCACACCCAAACTCTGTAGCCAGCTCTGCCCACTTAGAAGCTCAGTGTATCCTCATGAGCTGATGTTCAGTCCCACTGTCCACAGTCAGACCTGTTTCTGTCTCAGGTAGAGAGTATTACAGGGAGTGTCTGTAACTGATTCACATGCTCTAGTTTTCTAAAAGCACTTACTTTCATAATCACCTTGAGTTGCCTTGAATTTTACTGATACTTTGCTGAAATTTAGAATAGGTAGAAAATGTTTGTCTTAGATTCTTTTGCTGAGTCCGATTTTCCAGGTTTTTTCATGGAAAAAGGTGGCTCCCAACTTTGAGATGTAATGGGTGAATGAGTGTGGGGCTCTGTATAAGTATGCACACATTCCAAAGCAGGCGTGCTTCCTGTGGAGAAAGCTAATGCAGTCTGGGATGGTAGTGTTTTAATTTCATTAGTTCTGGGCTTACTCCCTGTTTCAGTGTGGATGCAACAGATCTTTGAGTTTTAGACTTGTTAACTTGAATAGTCTTTTGAAACTGCCTATAAATGCTACAGCTTTTAACACTTAAATTCTTGATGCAGGTATATGCCCGTATGTCAGAAGTCTTAGGAATAACAGATGACAACCATGTTCTAGAAACATTCATGACGAAAATGTGAGTATCTTTTTTGGTTTTTAATTTTCTTCTGTTGTTTTGATTCACATATCATCTTACTCCATTTGAATCGCTATACATACTAATTTTTAACATAAAATCTTGGCTTTAATTTTTGGTGTGTGCATTGCTCTTCATTGAAGCTTAATTTTCCTACTTAAAACTCACCATCTAAAGTGGGTTATAATTTGTTAGGAAATCCTCATGGTTATAGTGTACAATATCAGAACATGGTCCTTAAAAAAGTTTATAGATAATGACTATAATTTAGTTGGGCAGGAATTTTTTTTTTTTTTACTTTATAATTACAAACAAGACACCCTATCTCAAAGACCAATGAAAGACTAATTGCAAACTAAAGTCATGATTGTCTTAAACTAGAGTGTCCATTGGCTCTAGCAGGGATGGGTTTATAGAGCTGAACAGTTTCTCCTTACAGACACACAGTTGCTTGTTGAGCTGACATCGGGTGCTTCCATGTGCATACTGTGTGTTCCACAGACAACCTGTCTTGCTTGCAGGAGCAAGGCTGGGTCAAAATCAAAACCATAAGTCCATTTTGGAGCCACCAGATACTGGTTCATCTTTATTTGACTTCCTTTGTGATGATTATTCCTGTTTTTATTTTGTTTGGCTAGACTCCAAACTTTATGTTTCTCTTGTGAAACAGTTAACATTATAGGCTAGCTCACTTAGAGAAATTTACAGAATTATTTTAAACTTATAGAATTCTATACCAATGTTCACTATCGATTGATTGTACAAAAATTTAAAGGTGCTATAAGAATTAAAAGAAGTTCTGTTGAAATTTCAATATGTTTTTCGTTTTGTGATTAAAGTCACCTTATATAAAATGTTTATGTTTCTGTGGTTCTCCTTATGCAGGTAGCTATCTAATAATTTAAAACATTTCTTTCATATTTAGTGTTACAAACCTTAAGTACTGGGGAAGATGTGAGCCTGTAATTTCAAGGACTCTTCAGTTCCTAAATGACCTTTCAGTTGGATATCCTTTTCCTTGTATAAGTGATGTGCTAACCCACCATGTACATTTCCATGGCCAAGTATTTTCCTTGCTTCTAATTTTCCAATAAAATGTCTGATTTGTTTAGCTTTATCTAAAAGTGTATATTTATAATAACTGTATGCTGTGAAGCATTTTTAATCATAACTGATCTTAACTGAACACACACATATATCTATTAACTCCAGCCTAATTTTGTGTTAATTAATCTAGGCTAATAAATGGCTACATAATAAAGTATGTAGCACACATGGATTTCAGTCCATAGTTCATAATTTTTCAGAAATTCTTTTTCTGAAAAAAAGCATATAGTTAAATTGAAGGTCACATGCTCTAACAGTCCTGCCTCAGTAAGTGTCTTGTGTTCATCAACCAGCGTGGCTTGCTCAAGCTCAGACACAAAGGAGGGATGGGAAGAGAGATACAGGCTTTTAACCACCTCTTTGGTTGTCAGCCTTTTTACCAGATTATCAACTCTACTCTAAATTGAGATTTCCTAATACACATTCAAAGCTTGCATTTTTATCCCTAGAAATCCTTTAAAATGTTAAACCAGAATTCATGCTTATTAGATTAGTAATTATATTTCCACCAATGAGAATCAAATTGTAGATTGTTGCTTTTAGATACGTACGTAGATGTTGTGATTGATAAATAAATAAATAAATAGATAGATAGATAAATAGATAAATAAATAAATAAGTATTGTTTATTTAAACTGTAAGATTAGCTGATATTTTAATATAAGGACAAATTCTGAAAACAGTTGGCTTTAGATGGAAACCTTTAATGTACTTTCATTCCAGGAATATGCTTGTATTAGTTAAGTTTAAGATTGTGTTCCTCAGTAAACCATAAAAGATTTCCAAAGTATTAGACACCCACTTTTGTGCTGGAATTTAATATGCAACTTTTTATTGGAAAATAATCGTCCTTGTCTGGCAAAATCCACCATGCAATATTTCTGTTAGTAGGTATAATGCAATAAAGACAGGGAGGGCTATTTATCACTACAAATTTTGAGGATTTCAGGATTCTTTTTATTATTTTAATATATTTCTTTGATATTAAATCAGAAAAATGATAAATTACACCTGTCCAGGCTGCTTTTCCTCTTTACTGGAAAGTGATGTACAACCCAATTCCAGTGGTCATTTTGGCTTTTTAAGATATGTATTTTTTCTTATTAAAAAAACTCAACCTGTATTTTTTTCTAATAATGGTGCTGAAACACTCTTTATTTCTAACATATGAAGTGGTTTATAAGTACTTCATAGTATTGCAAACTCTCCAGATTTTCACAGTGAATTACTGTGAAAACGTGATATCTGGAAAGGCTTGTGATTGTAGAACACAGGCCTATTGTTTAGATTCACTCTGGTTTTAGTGTCATATTGATATTTAATATAAAATTAATGTGATTTGTATTTTAGTATAATTTGCATAATGCCTAATTTATTGGTATCTATTAAGATACTTTTTCTCTTATCTATTTTTAGATACAAATATTATAACCTTTTATTTTACAAGCTGTTTATTCCTTTTGAATATCTCTTAAAATTAATTTTAAAGTCGTATTTTCAGAAGATTTATTAGATAAAGGTTAAAGGTTGTAAGAGATATGAATTATTTTCATGCAGGTACATTGATTTATATTTTTTAACAATTATTTCAAGTTTGCATATTTAGAAATATATATTAGCTCAATTTGATTTCTGTGCTCAGTTATTTGAATTATAAATCATTATGTCCCTTCTAGCTGATCAGTCATGAAGTATCTTTGAACTCATTTACATAATGGAATATGTGCTTGGTGTATCCATTTCAATGCAGTCGCTACTTACCTAATGTGTGTTTTGTTGTTCTATCCAATTTCATTATTACGACTTTTTTAATTGAGATCTTAAAATACATTATTTTTTTATAAAAATACAATATCATTCTTCAGCTGTAGAAAGTATGCAAGGTAGTAATGATCACCTATTGGTCTGCATTAATAAAAGCCTTATTTTGATACTCAAAATATTTTTAAAATATTATTAGCAAATTAATGAAAACCATGTTGTCTTATGAATTTTTTTTTCGTTTTGTAAATTTATAATGCATGTCATTGGCACTTTTAGGTATATTATTTTGTGTTGTTTTCGTTTTTGTCTCTATTTTGTGTGCTTTACGTGGGTGTCATTCAGTGTTTATGCTACTCATAGCCAGACAGTGAGCTTTGTTTATTTTTCTTTAATCTGACCCCTTGTTTGGAAATTAAAATTACTGAAGATTGTTCTTAGGAATTACAGAAAAGCCTGAAGTCCCCTTCATGCAGTGGCCAGACTTATTTGAGTATCAGAACTGGATGTCTGTTCTCACATTGTTAGGCCCCACACCAGCACCTCTTTCTGCAAGGCTCTGACCCAGGACCTGAGAATCTGCCTCCCTGCTGCATCTCCGGGCTGCAGACTGGGCACATATGTGAGAGCTAGGTATTTCTCCCATTGCATATCTTCATTCAGCTTTGCTACCATTAAATAGGGCAGCTGTGACAGATTAGAGGTCATCTGGCTGCTAAGCAAGGTTGGGAAAACTGGGTGTTCATGACTAGATGGCCTCTTCCTTTTCCCCTCAACGTACTGTTAGCTTCATCTGCACCCTTCCAAATCCGTGAGGCTTTCTAAAGTTTAAGCTCAGAGAACCTTTTGAGAGAACTTTTATATTTTCTCATCAGATTCATTGCCATGGATGGATATTACATCTGTCAAGTATCTTAATTTCCACAAGTTAAATTCAAGAATTCTTTCTAAGTAGGTTGAGTTAATCTGCACAGAGCAAAGCTGCTCCATCTGGGCCCAGCCTTCCACAGTTGACATCGGTGCCTGGGATCTTTGGTCCCTGAAATGTTTACACTTCTGGAATTCCAGTTTCTATTTGGATTAGAACGGGTGAGATTGTTAAGTGATTGGAGTAGGAAAGCCGCTGAGGAAATCAGAGAGAGATCAACAAAGCACTCAAACTAACCTGCTGAAAAGGGAAGTGTTGAGTCTCTCCAAAGCCCTGTTGTTTGCTAAACATTACTTGAAGCTTTACTTCTTTTGGAGAGTGGTTGGTCAGTATTTCTACTGCAGCTCATTTACTCCAATTAATAGCAATAACACCTCACATGTGCTTCACATGTATAATAGTGAGTAACTAAGAGCACTTGCTGCATGTTGCTCTTCATGAGGACCAGAGTTTGTTTGCTCACAACCATGTTGGGCCATTATGGTGAAGGTAACTCCAAGCACCAATAAATCCAGCACCTTCTTCTGGCTTCCCAATGCATACATATATACAGGGTATAAAAATACACACACACTCACTCATACAAATAAAAATAAAATCTTTTTAAAATAAAAATAGATTCCATAAAAAGATTTCTATGTTAACTTTCACTTTATTCTCAACAGGTCATTGAACTAATGATTTCTTTATTATCACAAAAACAATAAATCCTGAGTACTAAGCTCAAAATAAAAACTGGGAGGTCCATTCTTTAAAATCATTGATAATGGTAAGACTTCCAACAATAAAGCTTGAAGCCAAGATAAGGCATTCCTAAAGCTGGACTGGAACCCTGTGTAAATGCGCAGTTCGTAAACCTGGGGATCTGCTCTGTCATCTGTGATATGAAGAAATCATTATTTTTCTTTGGTTTCAGACTAACTCACTAAAGATGATTTTTATCTTTAATATAATGACTTTAAATTTCATTCTACTGGGGAGGAGGTCCCCCCCCATCAGTGGACTTGGAAAGGGGCACGGTGGAGATGAGGGAGGGAGGGAGGGACTGGGAGGGAATGAGGGATCGGGACACGGCTGGGATACAGAGTTAATAAAAATGTAACTGATAAAATAAATAAATAAATAAATAAATTAAAAAAAAAAGAAGATAAACAAGAAAGAGGTCCAGGGGTAAGATGATCAATCCACATCTAGAAAGACAAAGGGAATGAACATTGGAAATAGGAGAAAATAAGTAACAGGACAGTAGCCTACCACAGAAGGCACCTGAAAGACTCTACCTAGCAGTGTATCAAAGCAGATGCTGAGACCCATAACCAAACCTTTGGCAGAGTAAAAGGAATCATATGAAGGAACGAGGAATTAGTATATCCTAGAAGGGACAAGGAGCCCCACAAGGTCCAAATATATCTGAGCACAGGGGTCTTCTATGAGACACAAGGACCATACATGATATAACCTACAACCCCTGCTCAGACATAGCCCATGGTAGCTCAGTAGCCAACTGGGTTTCTTAGCAAGGGGGACTGGGATTGTTTCTGACATGAACTCATGAGCTTCCCCTCCCCGCTGAGAGAGGAGCAGCCCTGCTAGGCCACAGATAAGGACATTTCAACCATCCTGAAGATACCTGATAAGCTATGGCCAGACGGAAGGAGAGGAGGACACCCCCGCTCAGTGGACTCGGAAGGGGGCAGGGAGGAGAGGTGGGAGGGAGGGGAGGATCTGGAGGGAAAGAGGGAGAGGGCTACAGCTGGGATACAAGTGAATGTATAAAATTATTTAAAAATAAAAAAATATTAAAAAATAAAAAAAAATAAATTTCATTCTACATTCATCTTAATTTACTATAGCTTTTTGTTCTCTTTCAGTTCAGCTAGGCATTTGCCAAGTGCGAGATGAAAGAACAAACCAGGCCCTGCCCTCGGACAGGTGTATCTTTCAGTAAATATTATTCAGAATCACTTTTTTTGGGCTAGAGTGATGGCTGATAGCACTTGCTATGCGTTAATAGCACTTGCTGATCTCACAGAGGACACAGGGCCAGTCTCCAGCATACATGTGGCACCTCCCAACTGTCTCCAACTGATGTTACACTGCACACACATGGCACCCTTACAGCATGCAGGCAAAACACTCAACACATAAAATGAAAACTAGAAGCACTTTGTTTTCTAATAGTACATAAAAATAATGATTTTTTGTTTTGTTTTTTCAATTGATGGCCTTTTGGATTTGATAAAATGTGATACATGCTTGTACTGGATAGTTTTTATGTCAGCTTGACACAAGCTAAAGTCATCTGAGAAAAGGGAATCTCAGTTAAGAAAAAACCTGTGTAACGCAGGACTGTAGACAAGCCTATGGGGCATTGTCTTAATTAGTGGTTGATGGGGGAGAGCTCAGCCCATTAGGGATGATTCCAGGGTTCTGTCCCAGGGCTGGTGGACCTGGGTTCTTTAAGAAAGCAGGCAGAGCAAGCCAAGAGGAACAAGCCAGTAAGCAGCACCCCTCAATTGCCTCTGTATTAGCTCCTGCCTTGAGGTCCCTGCCCTGTTTGATTTCCTTTCCTGACTTCTTTAATGATGAACAATGATGTGGAAATGTCAGCCAAATAAACCCCTTCCCAGCTTGCTTTCTTCTTTTTTCATTTAACAAAAAAGAAAGAAAGAAAGAAAGAAAGAAAGAAAGAAAGAAAGAAAGAAAGAAAGAAAGAAAGAAAGAAAGAAAGAAAGAAAGAAAAGAAAAGAAAAATCAAAAAGTGAGTTTAATAGTTTAATTAACCAACAAGAGAGAAAGCTGGTTCAGGAAATGCAGGTGAATTTTGTTAAGCAAGAATTAGAAGTGGGGCGTTCCATAATTGTCTAGCATCCACTCGGTGTTGTATCTATGGTTAAAAATGTACATGATAGAAACTCCAGGGACCTTGTGGATTCTTCGTTTGAGGCCATGGTCAACTGTAGCCACAATGGAACACTTGTGCTGAGTTACTCTCTGTACCAAGCAGTTATCGACATATGTCCTTTGTGTGTGCATGGCAATTGGTCAAATCTTGGATCCTTCGCAATCCTTAGTGCCACTAGATACTTCTGTCCCAATTTCAGCCATTTCACAATCAGTTATACAAGGAATATACTTAGCATAAGACTGTCCATCATTGACTGCACTAAGTCCAATTTGGCTTTAATGGAAAAGTTGATGAAGTTGGTATCAATGAGGATGTGGTAAGGAGACCCAGTTGTGTATTATACTGGAAGAATAAGCAGGAAGGATATTGGGGGACTTCTCCCTTTAGTGCACTGGGATCTTTCTTCTCTTTCATTTTAAGCTTTAATCTATCCTTTTCTTTAAGTCTCTCAGACTAAGCATTCACTTCATAGTCACATATTTCCTTGTTTTCTTTTGCTTCACCATGGTCACACCACATTCCTGTTTCTTCCTCAAGTTTCTTTTTAATCATGGTGTTTCATTGAAGCAAGAGAAACCCTAACTAAAGCAAGTTAGTACCAGGAATGGGGTATTGACATGACAGACCTGACCATGTTGTTTTGGGGAGGAATGTGGAAGAACTTGGAACTTTAAAAAAAAAAAAAAGCCATAGATTGGTGGTGGTGGTGAGCTTGGTGCTTGGTGAGCTGTTCTGTAGGAACTTGAAAGATAAGAAGGCCAACAAAGCCAACAGGATGCAGGGGGTCCTGCAGAGACTGATGGACCAACCAAGGACCATGCACGGAGAGGGCATAGGTCCCTGCTCAGATGTAGCCTATAGGCAACTCAGTCTCCATGTGGGTTCTCTAGTAAGAGGAGCAGGGGCTGTTCTGACATGGATTCTGTTGCCTGCTCCCTGATCACCTCCTGGCAGGGTGACGTTGCCAGACCACAGAGGAAGAGGATGCAGCCATTCTTGATAAGACTTGATAAGCTGGGGTCAGTTGGTAGGGAGGAAAGGGGAGAAAGAGTAGGGCCAGGATGTGAGAAGGGAGGGAGCTATGATCTGGATATAAGGTGAATAAATTAAATTTTTAAATTTAAAAAAGGCACACACACACCTACACACCTGTCTTGTGTAGGGCCAGGTTCTAATTACAGCTGTATTTCATGCTGGGCAGAAGAACAAGTACTGTGCTTTAAAGTTAAGTAGGTGTGTGTCGCGTAGTGGAAGGAGGTCATCAGACCTGGACTTGAACCTTGGCATTACCGTGTATCAGCATATTCCCACTGTAGCCTGTGCTGACCCCTGCTACTGTGCAGTTTCTAGTAGTGTTGCTGTGACTGCTGCCATGCTGTATTCACTGCTGTGAGCTGTGGGCCTCCACACTGGTCTGCTAGAGAAGAGTAAAAACAAAAGACCATAAAGATATGTCCATTTGCCTTCTCCTTTTAACATCACAAATCCTAAGACCATTAACTAGCTTAGAGCTGCCCTCCTGTAAAGGGATGTAAATATTCAGATGAATTCTCATTATTGTATTTTTTTTTCAAAATTTTAATCATTTTTCTTGGGAAGTAATTAAAAGGTAGTTGGAGCTGACCTTGGTATAAAGTACACAAACGCAGTTCTGCAGAAAGTGTCTTTGGCAGATGATGTTTTTCCTGTAGATGTTCTGTTTATTGTTTCCATAAATATTCCATTGTCAAAACATGACTTACTGTTTGTTAGCACTGCTGACAGGAAAGTTCCTCTTAATGGCAGCATTCATATTACCCATATGCCCTGTCACTTTTAACTTAGCAATTTTAAGAGAATTGCCTTTGGTAATTACTTAAGATATTTCTAAGTTTATTGATTCCCCACCCTTGTTTAACTGAGTGAAGTTTGAGTGGCAGTTCATCTGCTCAGAGATTGATGATTTTGAGAAGTCATCAAATCCACATCTTCAAATCTAAGAAAAAGCTTGCTGCTTATCAGCGCTGATCTTGTCCTTTGGTTGCCAGAAAATGCAGTGCACTGAGGAGAGTGTGTGGCTGCCAGTGCTGTCCTGGGGAAATTTACAGTCACTGTGAAGGTAGATACACATACCTAAGATGCCACTCTAGTGGTCACCTGGAAGTTGGACAAACTTAAATCTAAGTCACATTAACAGCTTGTCATTGGGAAAAGTATAATTCATTTGTTCATTGAACAACTAGAAATGATACTGATTTGCCTGGTAGAGATGTGAGAATTAGCCTGTGCCCATTATGTAAATGTTTTTCATCCTCATGCCTTTTCTCTGGGTTATAGTCATTAATGATGCCTACGTCATCTGATCTTCAGAACAGCCCTATAGTCACTTGGCCATAGACTCCCATCTTGCTTGCTGGAGAGGAACTACGGTTCAGACTGAGTATCTATTTAGACTTGATGATTAAATGTAGTCAAGCCAGGACCCTGCGTTTCCTGACTTATGTCCCAGTATGCTTTCCACTCTGTGTCTATAATGATAATTGGGCTTTTTTATGTTATTATACATAGAAAATTTATAAGGCCCAATGTTTGGACATAATATGAAAAAAGCTGATGTTTCCTTTATGACATGAATGGAGCTAAGTGAGATTGCTATAGCCTTCAAGACAGGAGGAAGTACATAGAATAACCAAGGTGTGCTGTAGCAGAAAACATGAATATGGTGAAGAGAAGACTGCATCCTGGGTACACATTCCTAAAATTCAAAGTAGACTAGACGTCATCTGGGCTTTATTGATGTTTTTGTTCTCTGATTTTATTCTCACTCATAGTTTGTGTGTTCAGATGATTAATGAAAAAGCATGATCCTTTGAATCAAGCCTTAGTTCAAATTTCAGCAATGTCAACCATGCAATCTTAGATGGACAACTTAATTTCTTTAAGCTTCTGTTTTCGTATCTACAGAGTAGAATTAATAACATGGTAATTGTGAAGACTGGATAAAATAACATGAAAAATTTCTTCTATTTAAACACTTGAGAAGTATTAGTTACATTAAGCTGTCTTTCAACATTTAATGACATAGAATTTGCTTTATATTTCTAAGTAGAATTTGGTTTTAAACTTCTGAGTTCGTTGTTTCTTAAAATTGAATAATTTTCTTTCTTGATAGTCTATTATGAGCCTTTATAATAATTTCATTATGAAATAGCATTAGTAAAAAGAAATTCTCCAGCTATACCCAAATGTAAAAAGGGTCAGTTTCAATTTTCTGCTATCAAGGCTTTAATAGTGAGGGGTTCTTGTCTTAATTATATGATTCATTCTTTCTTTCCATAACTAAAATATGTATAAGATGGAAAAGTAATTGCCCTGGTTAATAATGGATTATCATTCTTAGCAAAATGAAAGGCGTTTCTATAGGAGTACTCCTAGAAATACTCATTCTCTTTACATAATAAAATGCCATTGTGGTTATGTTTTGTGATTTATTATATTTCTACAGATTCCTTAACATTGTTACCTATATCCTTTTAAAAAAACTCGTGAAAATAGATGCTGTGAAATTCATGCTAAAAAACCATACGGTACGTCTTAATTCTTTAATGAGTAGAATTTTCTGGTTAGTTCGAACATTGGTAACTTTCCATGTTTTTTTGCTTTCATTAGAGCGAACACTTCCCATTTCTTGGCGTCAGTGATACTTACAGTCTGAGTGACTTCAGGTGCCGAACAACCTTCTACACAGCCCTCACTCGCCTTCTGATGGTAGATCTAGGTAAGTTGATTAAACTCTTCCTGATAGGAGATCAACATTGTGAGTGAAGGAGTGGAGCATCAGTAAGCGTAGTATTTCGCTTGTTATAAGTTGCTGTCTTTGATGGTTTTTATACCTATCTAAGCTTTGAGTTTGCCTGTTAGCATTGCAGCCAAAGATAATTCTTTGTACTATTTCCCATGATTCTTTACCTCTGAATTTTTTTTTTACTTTTGCTAATTTAGAAACTGGGCCTGGAAGCTCAGGTGAGACAGGAAGATAACAAGATCATGGCCTGCCTGGATTACAGAGTGAGTTCAAGGTCAACAGTCTAGCAGACCCCTGTCTCAAAATTATTTTTTTTTAAAGCCAAGGATATAACTCAGTGGTAGAACACTTGTCTAACATATTCAAGGCTCTAGTTTCAATGTCCAGTACTGCAAAGTCAAGGAAAGGAAGTCTAGGAGCAGTCTTAGGGACACCTGTACATAAATGCTTGCCCTTGTTTTCTTGTATTTCTTGTATTTTGATTTCTTATTTTGGGTTTTTTTTTTTTTTTTTTTGAAATGGGACTTCTCTGTGTGGCCTTAACTGTCATTGACTCACTTTATAAACCAGGCTGGCCTCAAACTCACAGAGCTCTTCCTGTCTCTGCCTCCCTGAGTGCTGGGATTAAAGGTGTGCACCACCACGCCTAGCTACATTTTGTTTCATTTTTCACATTTTAAATTGTTTTTATTGTGAGTTTGTGTGTGTGTGTGTATGTTACCATAACACATAAATGGGGGTTAGAGTACAACTTTTGGGAGTTGGTCTATTCTTCTACCATGTGGGTTCCAGGGATCAAACTCATGTGATCAGGCTTGGCTGACCACTTTTTTCCACTGAGCCATCTTGCCAGCCCAACAGGAATGATCTTCGTTTCATTGCTCTAAGATGAAGTCTGATATAGTAGTTCAAGTGAGCCTCAGGCTGAGGTTGAGGGTAAGCTTGAAGCTCCAGCCTCCAGTTTCTAAATCTGCAGGAGCATCAGATTTTCTTTTGGTTTGGTTTGAGAAGGTCTCAAGCAGCCCAAGGTGGTTTTGAACAACTTTGTAATTTAAAATGATCTTAGATAAGGCTCCTCTTCCCTCTAAATCCCAACAGGTAGGAGTATAGGTTCATGTAACAACATAGCTGTATGCAGTACTAGGAATCAAATCCAGGGCTGTATACATGCTGAGGAAATGCTCTAATGGTACCACATTGCTAGACTTGCATTGCTGATATTGTTCGTGTGTAGTAACAGATAGCTCAAGAACAAAATGGAAATTGTGTGAATGTCCAATAATAGGATTAAAATATAGTACATGTGCTTACTCATAAAATGGTTTGTAGTAACAAATGATGGTTAAAGACAATGCAGTACTACAGCTGGGATTCAAAATTAATAAACTGTAACTAATATTTAAAAAATAAAATAAATTAAATTTAAAAAAAAAAGACAATGCAGTACGTGAAGTTTAGTGATCCTGAGTGAAAAGGTAAGATATTGCTGAACTAATAGGACAGTTGTGTATACTGGAATAAAAAAACATCAAAATGGACTAAATAACAGTGGTAGGGTTGGCATGTTAAATAACTCCTGTAACCATTGTGAAAACGATATGGAAATGCCTTAAATAATTAAAAGTAAAACCACAGCAGGCTTTGGAAATTCTCACATGGGATGTACACTCAGAGAGAGTGGAGTCAGCATGCAGGACAGACACCTGCACTCGCATGTTCATTACAGCAGCAGCCACAGTAGCCAAGGAAGACACAGAGACAAGCTACGCATCCACTGGTGCATGAGGGAGCAAAGAAAATGTCACACACAAGTGTGTACGTGCAAGCTCACACACTTGCATGCATACACGCATACATACACAAGAATCCTCTTTAGCCATACATATAAGAAAATGAATCCATTTGCAGCTGTATGGATAAACCTGAGTTGCATTGTGTTAAGTGAAATAAGTCAGGCACAGATAGACAGCTACTATAAGATCTCACTCATATGTAGACTCTAAAGAAGATGATTTCATAAAATTGGAGAGTGATAGTTACCAAGGACTATCAAAGTTGGAGGCAGTGTTAAATGATGTCCTGGCTTTGATGTGCCCTTTCAGCCAGTGATGGGAATAAATAAAGTTCAAGAGATATGGTATGTAATTGTATGTATGTGATACTGGGGATCCAGCATAAGGTGTCATGCATGCTAGGTACAGAACTGTATTCCCAGGCTTATTCTTATAAAGTACTTCTTAAAAGAATATGTAAAGTACTTTCACCACAAAAATGGTAAGTGCATAAGATAATTAAAATGCTATATGTAATTATGTGGTAGTGTATTTTACAATGTTAAAAATAACTATTTCTGATTTTTAAGAATTTTAGTTTACTTATAACTGGGAATCTTATGAAAGAAGGGGGAGATAGAAAGACCTGGAGAAAACAGAAGCTCCCCAAGGAGAGCAACAGAACCAAAAATCTGGGCACAGGGATCTTTTCTGAGACGGATATTGTAACCAAGGATCATGAATGGAGATAACCTAGAACCCCTGCATAAATGTGGACCATGGTAGCTCAGCCAGCCACTGAGTTCTTGTCAGAGACAGCCCCTGCTCCTCTTACTAGGGAACCCACTTAGAAACTGAGCAGATGATCTAGGTCCTCTCCATGCATGGTCCTTGGTTGGGGTATAGGTCTCTGCAGAACACTGTGGGCCCAAGTTTTTTTTGTTTGTTTGTTTGGTTGGTTGGTTGGTTGGTTGGTTGGGTTGGGTTGGGTTGGGGTTTTTTGGTGTTTTTTGTTTTGTTTTGTTTTTTTGTTTTTGTTTTTGTTTTTTGGCTCTGTTGGTCTCCTTGTGGAGTTCCTGTCCCCTCCAGGTCTTTTTATCTCCCTTTTCTTCCATAAGGTTTCCTGCCTTTAGTTTGGCTATGAGTCTCAGTATCTCTTTCGATACCCTGACAGGTAGATTCTGTAGGATGAACATACTAAAATCTAAAGAAGACAAACAACAGAGGCCATAGAGAACACACTGAAACCTCACTCACTCAGAAGGGCAAATAGGATAGACCTCGGAAGTAGGGGAAGACAAGGAACAGGACAGGAACCTTCCATAGGTGGCCTATTAAAGATATTTATAGTTATTGTAGAGTGATTATTCATGTTAAACAAACCTCCTTTTCTTAGTTTGTATTGTTTTGTTTTATTTTGGTTTTGGTAGTGTTAAGATCGAATCCAAGGTCATATGCGTAGTACGCTGGCAGTTTACAGCTGAGCTATAGTCCAAGCTCAGGAATAAATATCCTCTTAGACATTTATAATTTCTACATTGTTTAAAAACTCAGTTTCTTGTAGCTTTTTTAAAGGTACAGTACACCATTATTGCCTCTAATAATCCATTATACATTAGCACATCAGGACTTAACTTCTAACTGGAACTAAATGCCTACCAATAGGCTTTCATCCATCCCTTCCCCTTCCACAGGGCTCAACCTCTGGTAACTACTCTTCTCTCAGGTACGAGGGAGTAGTCTTTCTCATTTTCTTAGACCACAGTCTCCCAAGGAAGTGACAATATGCAGAATAACAATGTTGTTTTTGTTTTTGTCATTTATGTTTTAACTTAGAAAATTCTTACGAATTTTATAAATTATTCAAAATGTGAATAGCAAGATATATATTATGAGTATATAATTTGCAATATTTGAAAATAATATTTTAAAGCATATAATAGTGGCATATGTAATTCCATGTTTCCGTGTTTCAAAAGGAACGAGTTTAAGTGGTAAAGTTTTAGGGAAAATTCTGTTACCAGACAGGAACAAACATTTAAAATTTGTGTGAATAATTTGAATAATTTCCAAAACTGTATTGTCTTGAAGGACAAAGCTTCATTCTTGTTGTGCCCAAACATAATGTGCTGTGTGTAAGTGCTATCAGTGTGCCCCTCACTGCTCACTGGTGATCTTAGGGGCTGCTTCTGTTTCTTGACTGCTCTGAGTAGTTCCAGAGAACATGGCAGTGAAAGTGTCTTCCTTTCCTTTGAGTGGGTACCTGATGCTAGGATGAGCAGATTATGTGATAGTTCTTTCTTAACTTTATGGGGGGTCTTCATATTGGTTGGTTTTTATAATGTCTGTTCTAACTTTCTCTTCTACTAATAGTGGGCCAGGGTTTCCATTTGCCCACATTGTCTTCAACTTTCGTTATCTTTCTTTTTTTTTTATAGCCGTTCTTAAGATAATGAAATTATGTATGGTATCATCCCATTTGCCTCCCTCTGGTTTCTGAACTTTTAGTATCAGAGTCTTGTTTTCAAAAACACATTCCTTATCCAGTTTTCATTGTTTTATTGAAATGCTGTCTTTAGTAAAACATGTCTACAAAAAGCTAGAATGTTGAAATGGGCACTTAACTTTTCTCTATGGCTATGTTACTCTAGATTCATATATTTTCTCATATTGGAGCACTCTAGGATACACCACTGAGCTGTAGACAAGAGATTTTGGCAGTGACACTGTTGTCCTTGGAGAATGTAATAGTGATAGTTGTCTACTTTCTTGTAACATTGATTGACACATCAACACAAGCAGAATTTTTTAAATGTGATCAGATAAAAAGAAAGAAAAGTTCTATTTTATACAAAAGACATTGAACTTTGAAATGGAAAGTCAGCTAGCCCCCTCCATGTTCATGGCTATATTATTTTCATACATTTCAACAGAATAAGTTACCAGGAAAACAGCTAAAAGTTGAGAAAATCCAGCTAGAATGATTAAGGAGCTAAGTGGAATTGATTTCTAAAGAAAGATTAAAAGAGCCATGTATGTATAACTTGGCTAAGTGACAGCGCTAGAGGCAAAGAAAGCTGTCTATAAATATTTGAAGAGCATAAACCAAGCATGCAAAACCCAGTCAAGTGGGGGTTCTGATAACAGCTTTCTAGACTGAACACTGGCCTGTTTACCTCTTGGCTGCTGCTGTCGAGAGAAGAAAAATAGCTCTAAACTCTCTCACTGTTCTGTGCAATTGTTTAGTAAGGACAGGGCTGAAGTAAGGGCAAGACACATATGTCAGGCTTATTGGGACCTGCCTGGCCTCGAGGAACTTGAACCCTTATTTTCCATGTGTCCAAGCATTAAAACGCTGTATACACTGTTTGTTTTTGTTTTTGTTTTTTTTTTTATTGACCTGGTTACATAGTGAAAGAAATGGAGAGACCAAAGTTAAAGCATAATATATGTAGATTTCCTAGAAATTGGCTTTGTCACCTATTTCTTCAGAACCTGATAATGGAAATGGAGTCATGGAATCATCACACACAAAGGAGTTCCTCCTTTTCTATTTGTCATAAACAACAGCAGAGCATATCAGAGCCTGAACACAATGTAGACTCTATCCCATAATGCTTCCATACTTGGCCAGTGTACTGATAATTGATATTCATGTTGTTTCTAGAAAGACTGCATTGCACAATTTTGAAGGCAGATTTACTTTTACTTACTTACTTACTTAATTAATTAATTTACCCTAACTTAAATAATTTACTTTTACTTAATATTGCTTAATGTAAACCGTGAGGCATAAAAATGTAAGTAAACATTTATCATTTTGATGATCGAATTTCATTGTTTTCCAAATTAGATTCCTTTTAAAAATATTTATTCCATAACTGTATAAATTATGAATTTATATTTTTCAGTTCAAAGTTTATGTAAAAAATAAATGTTCTAATACTTTTTCTATACCTTGAGTGAAACAGAATGAGGCTGTGCTAGACGTGTATCTGGCACATAGCACATACTCAACATAAGTTGGTCCTATCTGAGCTATAGCATACATTCAAAACCAAAACAACTCTCCCAGTGGAACTTTACACTGCTTGAAGAAAGGCCCATCCCCTACTTACCAGTGTTGGTTGTTTTTAATAGTTGGTGTAAGTGTCAAGTGATGATCTGTGCTATGACAAGGGCTTCTTGTCTCATTGAGAACCGGAGTTGTTCCTTACAGAGGGTCTTCAGAGTACTGACTTCGCCGTCTCGGATTTGTAGTGCCACGCTCCCTGTACTTACTTACTAGGTACTTGTTCAGTGAAAGACAGACAGCTATAGAGCAACCAAGATACCATTACCGTGGCATCTGGAATCAGCCCTGTCCGCCAGGGTCTCTGTAGAAATAGTTTTGATTACTGCCCTCTCCGGAATAGAATGTATCAAGTGGCTGATTACTGATAAGCTCTGTGTAGCCACTCTTGTGTTCAGTCTTGCTCCTTTTTCAGTGTCATTATCTCGTTTTTGGTTGGATGGTATTGAACACAGTCTTGATTATTTGAGGCCTTGTCTCACAACCTAGACTGAGGGGAGAATTGCTGTCAAAATTTTATATACATGGCTTGATACTTTTTTATTTGTGCTCAGTGCCATGGAAACTAGAAAAGGAGAGTACTAAAGTCAAGAGGAACACAGATCATTTGTTAAATGAAAGAAACAAAAATAATTGGGTGACGAGAACCATCCCTAAATTAAGATAATAATAGTAATAATAATTAATAATGTAATAGTAAGCTTTATTTTTTTATTATTTTATTTTTTTAATATTACAGTTTGTATCCCTTTTGTATCCCCCTCCCTCGTATCCTCCCAATCCCACCCTTCCTCCCTTATCTCCTCCCTGCCCCTTTCCAAGTCCACTGATAGGAGAGGACCTCCTCCCCTTTCATCTGACCCTGGTTTATCAGGTATCTCCAGGACTGGCTGCAAAGTCCTCCTCTGTGTCCTAGCAGGACTGCTCCTCCCTGGGGGAGGGGGGGAGGTTGGGGGAGGTCAAAGAGCCAGCCATTGAGTTCATGTCAGAAATAGTCCCTGTTCCCCTTACTAGAGTACCCACTTGGATACTGAGCTACCATGGGCTACATCTGAGCAGAGGTTCTAGGTTATATCCATACATGGTCCTTGGCTGGAGAAACAGTCTCATAAAAGACCCCTGTGCCCAGATATATTTGGTCCTTGTAGAGCTCCTGTCCACTAATTTGGAGAGATAAGAATCAAGTAGGAAAAAAAAAGTGCCTAACCAACCTCCTTGCAGAAAAACTGGACGTGATTCTTGGCGTGAAATACAAAACATTCTAATTGAATCCTACAAAATGAATTGAATATTTTTATATAAGCCATGCACATTGGAGTAATTAGAAAGGGGGAGAGAAATTGGGTGTCACATTAATTGGTATTTACTTTGAAATGTATTTTGGGTTATATTCAATAATTTGCACTTCGTATGAATTTAATTAGATGCTATGTGCCCCAGGTTGTATTTCAGATGAAAATGGGGGAGTTTTTGGCAATAAACAGTTGTACTATGTTATCAAATTGTTTTAAATAAACTAGACAAAATGCTCACTTGTATGAAGGACAGAATTGGAAGCATTTCATCATTGTGATGATAATGTTTCAATGTGGCAAAGATGTTAGCTGTGTGCTATTTTATGTCCCCAGAAATTACCAGAGGAATGCAGGAATTCTCGGTGCAAGAAAATGCACACACAGAAAGAATGGGTGGCCGGCTTATGTGCCTGCATGCTACCCTTTGGGGAACCACTTCAAAGCTCCCTGTGTTATTTTACAATTAACTTGTTGATTTAATAAGCTAAAGGAAAGAGTAAATGGAGAACCTCCAACAAGCTGTTCAGTGGTATTTGAATAATTTGAATAAACAAAAACCTTCTGTGTTGTTAATTTAAATGGTAAATTAAGTTGACAAGCAGTGAAGAGGGGAGGCATACGAAAAACTTTCAAATAAGCTGTTTGTTTTGTGAAGAACCAAATAGTGGTTGCAAATGTTTTGCCACTTACAAATTTGGAATTTCAGTGTCAACAGCCATATCAAGCCATATCTGCAGAAATTCTGACGCTGAACCACTTGGAAGGATTTAGAGTTGGAGTGAGCACCACACTCCTTAGATATTTTAGACTGTAAAAAGCAGTAATGTTTTTAATGACGAGAGGAATATTACTATTTAAGTGGTGTTTACGGAATTTTATGTAAGAAGTTAACAACTTGAGTAACAAGTGGCAGCTAAAGGTAGAATTTAAAAATACACAGAAAGGAACGTTTCCTTTTTTATATTACATTTTGTGTGTGTGTGTGTGTGTGTACATGCATGCACGAATGTGCGGGAGTGCTTGCGTGATGATAGGCTGGTGGACAGCTTGGAAAAGGCAGTTCTTCCTCTGCCATGTAGCCATCATTCCATTGTTTACTAATAAATTGAGGCTCAAAGACACACTGACTTACCCAAGGCACCATCAGACTGCAGATTATTATTCACTCTTAACAAAGTACTCTGTTACCTTTCACCTTCTCAATCAAGTAAGAAATATATATTTTTTTATTTTATTTTATTTATTTATTTTTGCACCATTTGGACCAAATGATTGATTCAGGACTTGGGAGCAATGAGGAGGAAAATGAGAAATTACTTCCTAAGAGTCTATGAAGTAAACAGTTCATTCTATTTTTTTTTAATACCTGTGAAGAAGGATATGACAATCCAGTGAAGGTCAGGCAAAATTTTTAGGTGGTGTTGTGTGTCTAACAATTGGGGAAAGTGTATTTCTTTTTATGGACTGAGGAACAGAAAGGTAGGAGGAAAACTTAGCATGTGAGGACTTGATCAAAAATAACTAATGTTCTCACGGATGAAGAATACATCATCATTTCACCTGTGCCCATGACTTGGCAGAGACTACTTGGAAGGTAGACATGGGAGAAGGGTGGGCGAGTGGGCAGTAGGGGTAAGGAAGCAGCTGGAAATACTTAGAATCCATAATGAGATAATTAAGACTAATTAGCTGGCCCTGTAGGCAGAAGCCAGCCCATTAAGTCCAGATTCAGCTTTAATAATGTACCTGGTTTTGAGGGTCGGGTCCAGAGCCCCCCAGGGAATAGAATGCTGAGGGTGAGACGTCTAGGTGAGGTTTCTTACCAAAGGAACAGCAAATCTGCACTGGATATTGTATTTTCTTTAGAAACTAAAGCAAGCATTGTGGTTTTCTAGAACTTCAGGGAGCCTCAGTTTTCTCATCTATGAAATGGAGATATTTAGAGGATTGTCCTGTGAATGAAACACCTAACACCAAGTACTTAGTAACTGTTAACTAAAAAACACTTACTGAAAGTCAGAGGCAGCCCACTATTTGGCCCATAGCTGAGGCAAGGCCAGCCCTCATAGTACATCTCCTTGCCAACTGATGGTCCTTCCTGAACATTCCAAAATATCTGCCCTGCCTGAAGTCACAGGTCATTTCAAAAGGTGAGCCGAACTCCTAATCAGTTTACAAGGATGCTAGACAGGAGCCCATATTTTAGTAACCAACCAAGCGCATTCCTTGAGCCCTTTGCAAAGCACAACTTGAGAAGTGCCATCTTCTTGCAGCATTGCACTTAGCAGGGGCTGTGGATGTAGACATAAACACTGCAAACTGCTGGGATCATCCACAGCCACTTGGCTTTAGGTGGCTGTTTGCCTCACCCTGTGTCTCCTTGGGTTGTTCTTTTATTAATTTTCCTTAGTTTGGACTAGAACTTAACAGGCAAGTCTTTACTTATTGTGTCAGTTTTCTATTACTTATGTAATGAATTGCCACAACTTAACAATTGAATCAATATAGGTATTATTTCATAGTTCTAGATAGCAGATGTACAGATGTTGGTCTCAGTGAGTTGAACCAAGGTATTGGTGGGGCTGTGGTTTAGATAGTCTGTCCTCCTGCTTCATAGCTTCTGAAGGTCGCTTTTTTCCCAAGGGCGTTGACCCAGTATCATGCTGCTGTCCTTATGGTTCGCTCCCACTTTTAAGAACTTTTAGGACTGCTGTGTACTCATTTGAATAGCACAAAATTTTCTTTCTTCGTCTTCCTCTTCCTCCTTTTTGACAAAATCTCACAATGTACAAAAGGTTTATCAAGCTGGACTGGAACTCACACCAATCCTCCTATCTCAGGCCTCTAGGACTTTACTATCTAACCCCAAGTACTCCTATGTTGACATGTTAGAATTTTATCTAGCATGCTGATATCACAAATGCCACAAGCTTTTCACAGTGTTCATCATGCAGTAGATGCTTAGCAGCCATTGGTTACCATTGTTTATAATTACTGTTAGTATCTTGTTACTTGTCTCTCCTTGCCCAATTTACCTACCAAGTGCCCAGTGGGCCAGTATTTGCATTCAAGTCTGAGAAGTCAGAAGTCTCGCTCTATGTTTAAAGGAGAGGAGGGCAAACTCAGATTTCTGTCGTGGTAGTGCTTTTGTTTGCTTTTTAGGCTCTGATGCTATAAAATTGACCTTTATAAATGTACAACCCAAGGTTTTATAAAAATTTATCATTTTTAGAGTATTTGCAAGTTGTATAACCACCACCATTATGTATTTTCAGAACAGTTTCTTCCCCATCCACTCCCTTCTGCTTTCTGTCTGGATTTGTCCTAGAGTAGACTTGACTGTAAAGGGATGATGGTCTCTGTATCTGTCTTTGACTTGGTATAGTATTTTTGAGACTTATCCATGTTTTAGCATATATCGATACTTTTTCCTCTTTTGATGGCCAAATGTTCCTATGTACATACACACATACTGCTCTTCTAGTCTTCGGCTTCAATAAGCATTTGGCATTTGAAATGTTTCTACCTTTGGGCGTAATGAAATGGTGCTGCTATGAACATTTACATCCAGACTGTTTGGTTTTGTCTAGTTGAGACACAGGGTCTTTTTCTGTGACCTAGACCCTCCTGGACCTGGGGATCTTCCTGCCACTGCCCGTTGAGTGCTTGGTTTATAGTGTGCACCACAGTGCCTGGCATCTTCCAAGGTCTTGTGTGATGAAATGCCTGTGGTTGTCTCGGAGTCAGACGGCAATGCTGCTGCTTTTAAGTAACTGCCAAACTCTTCACAGCAGCTGCCTCACTTTATATCCTCTGGGGTTCAGTTCTTACCTCTGGGAGCAGGAATCCATTATTTTCAACCCACCGCCATTCTGGTTTGTTTTGTTTTTTTTGGGGGGGGGTCTTGTTTTGTTTTGTTTGGTGTGAGGTTGGTTCATTTGGATGGGCTTTTGTTTGGTTTGGCTTGGATTTTTAAAACAGGCTCTCATGGAATACAGTCTAGCTTCAAACACACTATATAGCTGAGAATATTCTTAACTCTCCTCTTCCTACCTCCCAAATGTTCAGGGTTTGAAACTGTACACAAGAATAAATTAAACGTATGAAAAATCAAATATTTGGCAGCCAATATGTTGAGAAAGCTCCTATTCTAAATGTTTTTTCTCTGAAGGGGAAAAAAATGGGAACATATACAATAACTTTTCTGTTGATGTGTAACCCCAGAAATCCAGTGAAGGTGGTTAGTCTGGTCATTTTATAAAAGCCAAAAATTTTACCTTTTCTTTTTATGAGTGATGAAGAACTTAAACTGTGTATTAATGTAATAACTTCACTTTTCAGAGTTGGAGTTTGATAATTAGCACCTTACCTTCAAATCATGTTAGTTTTGTGCCCTTTGACTTACTAGGAAAATAAGTCAGCCTTAATTATTATTCATAAAATCCTGACCTATGAATATTACTACATACTTGAATATGATACTCCAAGACATCTCATATTTTCTTCTTTTGCATCAGAAACAATAAATGGTAACTTTGTAGACAATATAGTGGAGGGGAAAATCCTTAATGGATGCTGCCTAAAGCAGCCAGTTTTCCAGCCTCGGCAGTCAGACATAGCATGCAGTTACACAGGAGCAGCATTAGGTGCAGTGGAGACACTCTGGCTCATCTCCTCCCAAGACTTTAAACTCACTGCTTACCTAGAATTCTTTCCTTACCAGCACCAACCTGTTTTTTTAACCTCTTCTGACTTACACAACTCCAAATTCAAGATTCTGTGTCACTGACTTCACTCCATATTTTTGATGTCTTCCACTCATCAGAGATATAGGGGAAGAGCACAAACTTGAAAGTAAAAACAGACCTGATCAGGATATCAGATCATCATTGGCATTTATCAGCTGGAAGATACTTGGCATGCTATTTAATTATTTTGGTCATCTCTGTTTCTATTCAAAAATTGAGAAGATTGTGAAATTATGTGGCATTGTGAGTTGCAACATTGTATTGAATATAGCAAAGGCTATGAGCATGTTCTTTGAATAAATTGAGTACTCAATTCAGTGAGACCCTATTCTAAATACTGGAGAGATGAGCAAAGTAGACCAAGTTCCTCCCCAAGAAGATTATATTCTAGTAAAGAAGACAGACAATAAATGACAAAGTGTATAAAAAGTCATTGCCAGTCATAGTAACTCCAATAAGAAAGGGAAAGCAAGCTGGGCAGTAGTGATGAGAGGCAGAGGCAGGCAGATCTCTGAGTTTGAGGCCAGTATGGTCTACAGAGTGAGTTCCAGGACAGGAAAGTAGGTTGGAAAATGATGCTGAAGGAAGTGGACAGAAAAGGCCTGTGAATATGTTACATATAGTACCACTTCTGATCACATTCCTATTTTAACTTTGTTTTTTGTTGTTGTTACATGATAAAACCTTTGCTTTTTAATTCTTACTGAAATTTAATTAAAGTATAATTGTCAGTTTCCTTTTTTCCTTTCCTCCCTCCAGACTCTCTCATGTCTCTTCTTTCTTCCAAACCCTCCCATGTTACCTCCTACTCCCTCTCCAACTGATGGCCTCTTTTTGACTGTTATTGTTAGACATACACAAACGATATATATGTGTATATATACATATATATGTATACACCCATCCTGCTGAGTCCGTTTAGTGTGGCTTATGTGTATATGATTATGTAACTTTAGGGCTGACTACTTAAGAGGCTTACCCCAGTGGAAGCTAATTCCCTTTCTCGGTAGTCATTAGTTGCCTATAGTTATTTGTCTAGGGATGTGGCCAGGTCAGATTGATAGCTTCCCCATTATTGTGTGTGTTAATATTGTCATTATTGAGGTCTTGTTTAGGCAACCATGTCATTGAGGTATCGTGGGGTAGCTTTCCTGTTATTTCTGAGAGATAAAAATCTTCCTGATCCCCTGGCTCTTATGATCTTATAACCCCTCTTCCTCAATTTTTCCTGATCCTTTGGTGTAGGAGTTGTTTTATAGATCTGTCTGTTGGGACTGAGCACCTCATGTTCTGTTGATCTCTGCATTATAACCAATTGCAATATTTGGCAATGGTCTCCATTTGCTGTAAAGAGAAGCTTCTTTGAGGGTTGAGAGATGCACTTATGAGTATAAGGATAAGATTTTGAATAAAAGTAGAAATTTTGCTGGTCTGGTAAAGTAAAAATGATCCATACCACACTGTTTCAGGCATTTGGCTAGGTTTCTAAGACCAGGCATGGCTTCCTGTTGAGTGGGTCTCGAGAATTTTGGTTGGTGAAATAGATGGAGTCAGTAAGATTTTTTTTTTATCCACAACTTAAAATATAAAGTTAAAATACAGAAGCTCTGAATTTGTATTTGTTATGAATAAACATCTCTTTGCCGTGGAAAAGCTGAAGCTTTGTTGCAGAAGTCATTCCCAAAGGAAGGGTATTTACTGGACTGGCAGTTGTGTGGTCACACTTTATTTAATTATCATAATCACCTCTCTAAGTCCGTGCTGAACTCAAGACAACAAGAATGCTAATGGCTGTCATTTATGAAGTGCCAGCAAGGGGAGGTACAGATGCCTTGTCATTTAATCCTCACAGCTAACTTTATGAAGTAAATATGTCTCTTAATTACAAAGAGGACACTAAGGCTTAGATGTTGAACAGCTAACAGCAGCAGAACCAGGACTGAAGCTCAAATAAGCATCGTGGCTTCAGAGCATCCGCTCCTTCCAGCACCCTTCTACCTTCAGTTGTAATTACCACTGTTCTTATTAATAATCACTTCATGAAGAAAACACTTGATTGTACAGTAAGATCGTGTTTTTAAATTCAATGTATGTGAGTATTATGTACCTAGGATTTGATAATGTTCACCTACACTACTTATTAGAATGAGGTTTTTGTTTATTTTCCTAGAGCTTTTTTGGTGTGTGTGTGTGTGTGTGGGTGTGTGGGGGTGTTAATTTGTTTTGTGGTGGTAATACTTGAACCCAGGGCTTTCACACATGCTAGCCAAAGTACTCTACCACTTGGGCCTTTTAAAATTCTTCTCTAATACATTACATCCCGACTACAGTTTCCCCTTCTTTTCCTCCCCTCAGTCTCTTTTCCCTCTCCCCCAGTTTCACCTCCTACACACACACACCTTCCCTCAAAAAAGAACAGGCCTCCCATGGACATCAACCAAACATGGCATAACAAGCTACAAGAAGACCAGGCACACACCATCACATCAAGGCTGGACAAGGCAACGCAGTAGGAGGAAAAGGGTCCCAGAAATAGGCAAAAGACTCAGGGACAGCTCCACTCCCACTGTTAGGATTCCCACAAAACCACCTTGCTCTCAAACATGCTAGGCAAGTGCTCAACCACTCAGTTACCACCTCCAGTTTGTTTGTTTTTTCTTTCTTTTTTTAAATGATATCAGGTGTTTTTAAACCTTTGAAGTAACAGATTTTCAAGTAGCTGGGCCTGGCATTGAACCCTTGATCCTCCTGCCTCCATTTTCAAGTACTGATATTACAGCCTTAGATCTGTAAGTCCTGACCCACCCCAGGACTTTGGCAATTTGTTGAGCAACTGTTTTTCATTCAAGCACACCATCTCTCTAATAATAGAAGACGCTGTTTTTGGAGTTGATAATAGGGCCACCATTGGTACGTGTAGCAATAATGTAATACTACTAGCACCACCATTGCTGTATTACTAATGCTGTAATACTAGCACCACCATTGGTCTATAAGAAACATCTCTTTTTCATGAATTTTAGCATTTCATCCTTATTTTGTAGATGAGGAAGTGAGAGCCCATGGTTAATAAAGTATTCAGGGTTAAATAAATGTGGGAAAAGTCAGATTCCTGAATCTATGTACTGCAGATCCCAGCATCATCATCCTCCACAGGAAAACAGTGGCACACCATACCAGCACTCCAGAAGCAAAGCCCAAGATAGTAACCATGGCAGCTAGTAGTTAGTAATTAACATATGTACATTATAAACTTCTCTTCTTCAGTCCCACAGACGCTTGCTCAAACAGTGGTGGTGGAGGTATGATGTAAGTGGTTACAGTATTGGTACTGCTATTGTATGTGTGCTTTAAAATGAGGGGGACATGCAACAGAAATAGAAAGAAAAGAAGTGGGGCACTTGGAGAAGGCCTGGGAAGGGTGTGGCCATCTTTAGATGACATCTTTGGATGCAAGCCTTAAAAATAAAAACTTCTGTGACAAACGCTGTTAGATATGAGGAATAGTATGGTCACATAGCCACTTGACAGAGCAGAGACTATAAACTGGTCTGCCTTATTCTTCACCCAAGACCTTGACCCATCATGACCAGATCTCTAGGATTCATTGACTTTTTTGGCATCTTTCTGTGTTTACTATTCTGTTGTACTCTCAAGGCAAATTATGTATGTTTTAAGGGAAGAAGAAAATCATATCAAATAATAATCAAGATCAGCCACCATTGATCACCGGTGTGTATGGCCTTGGACTTTACCACCTGTGCAAGGATAAATACATCAGTTTCTCTAAGGTTGACAGACATCTGAGTCATCTGGAAAGATGCTAACACAGAGTTGCTGTTCCTGCCCTCTGAGATTCTGATGCAGTAGGGCAGACTGGGTTGGAACCTGGAAGTTGGCTTTTCATAAGCCTTAGGTGGTCCTGCTTCTAGAGCAGGTACCAAATGCTGAGGGCCACTGCTCTCCTTTCCGAGTTGTTTCCCACCACTGTATTTAAAACCACTAATAGCACAGGAATCGGAAGGTCTGAACCATACAGTCCTCTTCCAACTAAATGATAACTTCAATGAGACAATGTAAGCTTTTTCTGTTGCTTTATTAGTAAATGGTTCCCTGTGGCATAGGATGAATGAGGGGGTCCAATCTAATTTCAGAAGAATTGATTTTGAAAAGAATAGTAGGCAAATTATTAGTGTGCAAAGAGTCTGTTTTGATAGAATCCTTAAGAAAAATATAGTCTACCTTTATATGAAAAATTAATAAGAAATACCTCATTTTACTCTTGTTCATAATTAAGAGGAGGTGTTCCATGGAGAACAGTTGAAATGTAAGTGACCTATGAAGAGACCTCATTTTTTTACCATTTGTTAATAAGCTAATTCTTAAAGATTTGTTTGTATTCGTGTATATGTGTGTATCTGTGAGTGTTTGCCACCAGGAGAGGATATGAGATCCCTTGGAGCCAGAGTTATGGGCAGTTGTGAGCTGCTTGATGGAGGTACTAGGAGCAGCAGTCAGGTCCTCTGGAAGAACAGCAAGACCTCTTAACCACTGTCTTTCCAGCACCCATAAGTTACTTTTTTTAAGGATATAAATAAAAAAGAATAATACCTTAGAGCTTTCTAGACATCTAAGTCAGTGAGTCCTTTGAGTCCTTGACACTGAAAGAGAAATAAGGGGGTTGGGGGAACCAAAGGGGACCATTATCTGTAAAGCTTTAAAAATATTCTTTCTTGAGACATTAGAGAAACTGGGTCCCCAAGATCTAAAGATGGGTGGAAATGCCTGGGGCCTGAGTTAGTTAGAGCCAATAAAAAGACAGGGGGAAAATGGCTGTTGAGTAATATTGTTGTTTCATTTGGTGTAGAGAGTTAAAAACCAGAATATTCAATGAACCAAAGCACCAGTTGTGACATGGATATAATTGCATGCCAGCCTCTTCAAAGGGACATTTCTAACTTGAATGAAGTACTCAGTGTTGAGTCTAATGTACATTAGCATTCATTTTAAACCGTGACCCTTTTGTTTCCTCCATAGGCGAAGATGAGGATGAATTTGAGAATTTTATGCTGCCTCTCACAGTCTCTTTTGAAACAGTGTTACAAATATTCAACAACAACTTTAAACAAGAAGAAGTAAAGGTGAGTTTGTTTTCATACATGAGGAAAGAGAAGTTTCCTTTTTCTCAGATGTTTGACACAAGAAAATGCATTTGTATTTACATATGTCTCGTGGCCACATTTCTGAGTAATATGTTTGTGAGTTGTGTTTTAATGTAAATGCTTTTCTAGTTTCTAATACAAATGGACTTTGAGGTCAGTGAGTGTGGCTAAAGATAGTCAATTCATGGTTAGATGGTGCAGATTTGTCTCCAGTGATGCTCACTGTCTGTAACAGCATAGTTCTCATGGGTACAACACTTTAAACATTGCTACCTTTTTTCCACCCTGCTCTGTGTGTTTCAGCATGTCTATATAGATACATGCACACATGCTAAAACCCTACATCTCTGAAGATTTTTTGAACAAGAATTTATATAAATCAAGACTTTATTAAATGGCTAGGCATATGTGTATAAATAGGAGCCAGTCTTGAAGTGTTGCATTCTTAAACTGAACAAAGTGATTAGGATAACTGATAGCTAAATAAGACTTTATGTGCCTGTGGGAGCCATATTAGGATTGATTTGACAAGTCAGTTCAGCTGTGGCAACAGTCATAATATCTAAGACAACATTATGTTTTATTAGTAAAATCCTTAAGTGTAGCAAGCTGTTTGTGACAAAACAGCCCCATATTTTAACGTGGGGGGATGGGAGCAGGAGCTTTGCCAAACAGAAATAATATCTTCTGAAATTATACTGTGTCGGTGCTATATTAAATAGATTGGCACTGATCATTATTTTTAAGAATATTAAATACACCCAAGAGAAGTAGGTACCTTTGTTGGTGAATCCTTACTAACAAATTATTATTTGAAATAGGTTGAATTATTACCCATATTTCATGGCTTCTCTCTCCCTCCTTCTCTCTCTCTCTCTCTTTCTCTCTTATACACACACACACACACACACACACACACACAAATACCATGAAGCCAAATAGAAAAGGGACAGCCTTTGATGATATTTATATAATTCTTCTGTGAAAAAAAATATTACCCAAATATTATCTTTTAGTTTAAAATAGAGTTTTTGAACTAGATGTTTATCAGGATAACATAGTCATAAAAATATTAAAAACAGGTAAGTTCTTATATTTTCTTTGTTTAAATGATCTCTGTAAATTCTTTGTCAGTTCCCAGTCAAATTAACTATTTTTTAGATGTTTTCCAAATGCTTCTGGCCAACAGAATCTTTTCAGCTTTTGAGTAGCCATCACTGCCCCTCATCAAAAGAATCAGTGAGGTTGAAAACTGCCATCTTTATAAAATTTACATTTGTCTCATTTGAAGATTTCATTATATTCCAAGCCTGTTTGGATGTAATTCCATCTAGTTTGATAGAAACCATCTTCCTAGAGTCATTTTTAATGGAGTTCCAGTGATATATCCCTAAACTAGCAAGTTCTTAACGACCCTGGAAAGTGACTGCTTGATTACACTTTAACGGTATTTGCAAATAAAATCACAAGTAATTAAGGGGAAATCTCCAGGCTTTTGAGCAAGTTTGATGCATGATAACTGCCTGATTCAGCTTCATCTAGAGTAATGCTGTGTAGGCAACAGCTACTGAGATCAATAGCAACGTAATGATAGTGGCAGAATTAAGTGAGTAACCTGAGAACTGTGCCTCAGAATGCATGCAGCTGCCACGAACCAAGGCCACACAGTGCACTCCGTGCTTCCGTCCTAAATGTTCATCAAAAGACGCCCTGCAGGAAAATGGAGTTAGATGCTCTTTATTGCTGATCGTGTCTCTTGCCACATTTATCAGGGAAATTGGATTAGCAGTTGGCAGCTGCAGGTAGACAAGATTCTGCAGTGATTAAATATGCAGCTTGGCTGCATTTGTTGTGACAGACCTTTAGTAAATTCTACTGTAAGCACCATCTGTCTAATTTGTATGAAGAAAACTTGGTGCTTACAGCTGCCGGTAAGGAACGAAGTCTGTTGCTTTATCATAAACAAAACTTTTGCACTAAATGCTCTTAAATGTAATTTATTAGGTTAAGGCTCTTTTTCTATCATAGTGAATAAATAATACATGCAAAGGTGCTTTCAGGTACTTCATTTTGCAAGTACTAGAGATGAAAACCATTCTGTTTTGTTCTCCAATAAAGTATTTAGTATTCCAATCCACAGGAGGTGATGCTGTTAAAATATCTTTATGAAAATACTACAAGACTGCCAAACTCATTTAATTTGCAGCCCTTACCAGGATCGTCTAACTCCCTATTTATAGATCTTTTTCAAATGCAGATTTTAAGTTGAACTTGAACATTAAGGACCTGTGTTTTCAAACTGAAATACTGTGAAGAAAAGAAGTGCTGAAGAGCTTTTATTTATAACTTTGTTTTCTTTACTTAGTCCTAATAAAATTTAAGCGAATGGTGAATTTTTGGTCTTAGGGTTCTTCTGTGTGTGTGTGTCTCCAAAAATCAAAAGGAAAGAAAGAAAACAAAAAAATTCCTGGTTCTAGAGTATTATTTCAAAATGTTTCTTACCCCCCCCCCCCACCCCATCATTTTATCCATAGTAAAATATAGTATATTGTTCCTCTAGCCCAGGCATATTTTTCAGTGCAGCTATGACGTCACGGGTTTTAAGAAAAATGAATGAAAACTTCTTAGAGGAAGAGGAGCAGTTAAATAGGAACCTATCTTTAGTCCCTTCGTAAAAACTCCACGATGCTAAATTATTTAAAATCCTTGATTTTCAGCATGCGCACATTAAAAGTTTCGCACTAAGTGCCAAATGTTGCAAACAGCACTTTAACAGAATGATTTTGCTTTGATCCCTGTAGCAGTTCCTGAATAATTTATCACAGGTTATTGCCTTAATTCTGGAGAGGGATAGAGCAATAAAGGCAGATGAAAACACTCCAGTTGAAACACCTTGGGGCCTGCTCATTCCTCTGACACGGCTCTTTTGTTGGAACTATTTAGAGGTTATTAAGATGTGTCTCCAGAATTAAGAGTATGCTGTAAGGATGAAGACAGCCATCTTAATTCTAAAGACAAAGCACAATGACCCTTCACCTTCTTTTTCTTTGTTGTTATTATATAGTAGAATTATGAGGATAATATTATAGCTGCCCCAGTAGTCCCACTACAGTAAAGGGTCTGTCAGACTTCCCATTAGAAACCCTGTTTGGGGGTCAGGGTGGAAGGAGCTGCGTTTCAGCTCTTTCCCAGCCCATTCGTCTCACACTTGGCACGCAGACAACTGTTCACCATGCAGCGGACTGAAGCTCTCAGCAGTTTCTTCTTGAACTCTCCAGAACAGAGTCTATAGGATTTGATCACTGGACCTACCCTACCCTACCCTCCAATGCACCACGAGAAAATTATCGGAGCCCTCTCCTTTTAGATCTATCAGCCCCCACCCCTCAAGATCCTGGGTTATTTGCCAGCTAGTATGAGCTACTGGTAAAGGCTGTCTGTCTCGTACCAGAGCTGAATACTGAGAAAATTCTCCTGTAGCGTTACATATGTGTCTGTGTAGATTCCGTGCTGCCCTGAGAGGAATGCTATTTTTTACTATAATGACTGTGTTTCTTACATTAACACTACACTTTATTGCTTGAGTGAATCTGAAACTTATGCTTAATATATACTTTCTCTGCTCTGAAGTAGCATTTTCCAAAAGTAAAACACTAGTATAATTTTATGGACACATTTTACTGTATTAAAAAGACTGTAGATTTGCTTTTTAGGGTACTTGCATCAACTTGGTACCTTTAAGGAAGAAAAATTCTGATCAAATAAAAATTAACCTTTTGTATAATGACATTTTTATGAAAAGCTTTTTGTACAGGCATGAAGTAAAATTCATGGTTCTTGTCCACTAATTTAGAATTGAATAGTGGGTATCTCATATATATATGGAAGCTCTTAAAAAATCACCTTAAGAGTGGCTGATATAAGTGTATATAATAAAATAGAATTTTTAAAGAGTACTTTAATAGATGGCAAAGCCAAGTAGAATCCATCTTATAGCATCGACAGCAACCAGAATCCAAATGTTCAGAGAATGCCTCTTAGGTGATGGATTTTGTTCTGGAAGCTGCAAAGAAGGAAGGAAGCTGAGAAAGAGGAGACCCATCCTAGCTGGTGAGAAGAAAAACAAAACAAAACTGTATAATAAACAATTAAAATATATTGGTAGCATGAGGTAACTATGAGGAATCCTGGTAATTGTTAAAAAAAAAAAAAAAGTAAGAGCTGGTGATGTTATGGGAGAAAGCTAAGTGAGGCAAAGTGAATTCAGGATTTTCATATTAAAAACTTTGGATTCTCATCATTCTATAAACTATTAGAAATTGAAATTGAATAGTCCCGTAGACAACATCCAGTTATATTGAGTCACCATTTAGGTAGGAGAGGCAATATGTCTGACTACAAGCTATGATTTGTTACTTTGAAATGTCCTCCATAATAAAGATGGTTAAAATTCATAGCCTACTTGATAACTTGGGCTTTTTACTAAACAGGTTTTCATTTATTACCAAAATCAATCTGAAAAGGTCCCGAGACCATTTTTTGGCTTAACATTTCTTCTGAAACAGTATATTCAGAAATCACAGTTGCATGTCTCAACTCTCACACCTCCTTGTTGGGCAATTATGTTTATTTGTGCTCTTTGTTCTGACATTCTAGCATCTGTTCCTGGGTTTTCTTTTTCCTTCCCAAGCATCATCCTAAGGACAGCTTAATTAAGAGTGCAGAGTATGAGTCAGACCTTTTTTATTTATGTCGAGGGGGTCGGTTTGGTTTTCCCCCTTTCCCTTCTAAAACCATTTATGAACCATGCTTACTATTTGTCAAGCTATTGCTATGCATTTTTGCAAACAAATATCTTTCATAGTAGATCTGTGGAATGACCATGATTATAATTAGCCCCTGTGATAGATTTGGAAACTAAGACTGATTAATTGCCTTGTCTCTAAGAATTAAACAAAGCTAGAGTTAAGTTTCAGAATCTCATGATATTAAAAACATAACTTTTTCCCACAATATGGCTGCCATTCTTGTTATATCATAATGCTGCAGATTACCTAGCTAATTTTATCTTGTCCTCAGTTATCGCAACTTTTCTTTGGGGATCCTTAAATGCCAGTGCATTTCTAGGGCAGACTAAATTGTATAGTAGAGTTGATTTTAGTCAAGCCAATCAATTGAGATTTCCTATTAAATAATAATATCTAGACTATCTACCTCTTGTGAAATTATGAATTCTGGTCTTTTTTTTTTTTTTTTTTTTTCTAATTTGGCAGTATTTGGGCACACAATATATTAAGAGTCTCAGTGTTTCTGTGCTCCTGGAATTAAGACTTAGCTCAGTTTATAAGAAGCAAAGTAGACTTGCTTAGCAAATTGATGGTCTGTTTATTAAAGAGTCTATGGTTTTCTATGGGAAGGGATCTAAGCGAGACATTTTAGCTAATGAATCAGAATCAGATATGTGGTCATTATTCCTGATTATTACTCCATCTGCTCTGCACTAACGTGAAAATCAATTACTGTGTCTCTTTCCCACTGACAGCGTATGTTGATCGGGCTGGCAAGAGATCTTCGAGGGATTGCCTTTGCACTGAACACAAAGACCAGCTACACCATGCTGTTCGACTGGATGTATCCTTATTACACTGTGACAATACCAGCTCTGTGCACAGAGGGATGCCAGGCCCCTCTCTTTCGTTTAATAGTGTGGCACAGTAGGGAAGAGGAAACAAAGCTAAATGAACTAATGTGTAATCAGCTAAAAATTACAGCACAGTGGCAGCAGTACAGATAACGGAGCACAGCATTTGGAGACCCAGCGCAAAGAGGTCACTGTCTTGATAAGATAGCATTAAATATTGACAACTTGAAAATCACTTCCTAAATGACTGTTTATGTTAGGGTTGCAGGCTTCATGTAGCTAATATCTGTGCTTGTGATCAGTGATTTGTACCATGTGGTATTTCTGAGATTTGAAGTCTCAGTTCCATCTCAATTAGTAGGGTTAAGTTATCCTTTTGAGATTTTATTCATGAGGCTACAGTTGGTCATCATGATGAGGATATTAATGCTCATGAAGGTGACAGCGTGGGGTGGGGGCGGGAGATAAATGATCAGTATTTGTCATTTGCTATAAGATTTGAGTGTTCCATTACTAAACTGTGGTATAGATAGGGGGGAAATCCCTATACAGAAATGTCTCATCACATAAGAATAAAAAGAGGCAGATTAGGTTTGAAATTGCAGCTCTTCAATTACTGTGTAAACCTCAGCAAGTCACTGTATTTCTTGGAGAGTTGATGTCAGCATCCAGCAAAGGAGATAAGCCAGTATGCTAGCTTACTGTGACACTAAGATAAGGAACACATTCTGTCTGAATCTGACACTTACTTAGTGGCCATAAGCAGTTATTAACATGTTAATAGTGCTCTGTGAGTCATCTTTGATCCTAACAGGAGATGACTGTTTATACAAGTCATCCAAGTGTGATAGCGTCATGCTCTTTATATTTGAAACCAGCAGCCCACAAGAAAATTCTACTTTAAAGCAAATTGACTTGTTTTGTTTTGTGGTTTTCCTTCTTGAAACAGTATCTGGTTTGCCCAGTTTGGCCTGAGACTTGACATAGAGCCAAGGATGGACTTAATCTCCTGGACGTGCCCCAGTCACCCAAGGATTGGGATTACCATGCCCAATTTAGTGTACATTTAAGTGGTATTATTTCTTGCTTGTTTTGTTTAAACCTTTCTTATCCAAACTTTCTTTATATATTGTAAAGGAAACTTCTTAGAAGCAGTGTTCAGTGACTGTCATAGTTGTGGCCCAGAACATAACAGAGCTAAACATATTTTAGAGAGAATGCTACACATGATGAAAAAATTTAAATGCTAATATTTAGAGTACTGACCTACGGTGTTTAGTTACTATGGAAACCTTTATTTTCTTAAATATCAAACAGATAAGATTTTTTTTTTCATGGTCCTGATGAATCAACTACATATCTTACATATAATGTGTGTATAAAGGTTATAAATTTAATCATAGAAAGTCTTAAATTAATCTACAAAGGATAAACCAGATACATAAGACCATTTTATTTCTCTAAGCACCCTCTTCCAAAGTTCAAACTTTTCATTTGGAAAATCTTAAGAGCCTACTTGTGAACAAAAATTGATTATTCACTTGAAACTAGACTCTAAAGCTAGCCTGCCCAGCAATTAAGAGAGTTTTTTTTTTGTTTTTTTTTTTTTTTTTTTTTTTTTTTTTTTCTTGTTCACCAGTTGTAATAAAGAGTCACGGGCAAAAACTCCCTTCTGTGTCAACAAATATAATCTGGCTTCCATTTCAGCATTTGTCCAGTAGATGGCAGAAATGGAAAATCTTGGGACTTGGTGTTTTGTTTTCAGCTAGAAGCCAGTATCTCTTCCATTTGACCATAGATGTTGAAGTTATTGGGGTCAGGGACGAAGGGCGAGGTGTCAGTTATGCAGCAAGCTGTGCTACATCGCCAAATGCAGTGGCTTGCTACTGGCCTTGCTTATAATAATTGAGTTTCAGTAGCAAATCAGCTTCCTTGGGAAAAGGCCAAAGGCTTTTCATAATTGTATTGACAACAAAATGAATATGATAAATGGTGTTCATTCAGTTGAGACAAGATTTATAGTTTTCCTTTGGGCAAAGGATGAAGAGCAAATATTTATAATAATAGTAAAATTTGTTTAAAAGTTACATTATTTGATCATTCAAAAAGCTTTATTAAAATATTTCGAAATACTTTTAACAGTTTCAGGTGATAAAGTACAGAATCTTTCCAAAGTATTCAAGTAATGCAAAAATGAATAAGTATATGATTTAAAAAAATACGGATATGAAAGTCATTTATTCTTCCTGAAATATTGATATGTCAAACCGTCAGTGATGATTCCCACATTACTGCCAAGAAAGTTTATTTGCCTTTTATCCACATAGATGTGTGTTCTTTAATTTGTTATGCAATTCTTAGCTTACAGAAGAAACATTCCTGTAAGAGCACATGTCATCATAAAGCCAAAATGCATTTTATTTATGGTGATTGTTTGATAAAATGCTATTTTAGTGTTTAGCTATTTAATTCAGAAGCATCTCTGTGAGTGCTGACTGCATTAACTGCTGCACAAACTGCATTGCTTATCATCACTCTGTCCTTCTAAAACCAAATGGCCTGAAACTACGCAGCAACCATCTTGATAATTTTTCCATGACTTGAGAATTCAGCAAGAAATCATTCATTTATACCTTTGCCCCTAAAGTAAGAATGCAGTAATAAGAAACCTTTATCTTTCAGTGCATTGCAACACATTATTTAAGCCTTTCTCAGGCTATACTCAGATTAAGGTGTCAAAAATCCAGAGGGAAACTAGAAAATAAACAAATGTGAATATTATTTCCACACACTCTAATTTTCATGATGTGGTCATTGAGTCACACAGGCAGTTGGTGCTGTTTATTCATGTACGTAAGCACATTTCATAAAACCAAAGCAAGACATAAATGAGAAATGCAGAAGAGTATGAGCCTTGGTTTTACCACTTCACAACCCGTGGGTCTTGGGCAAGTTATTTTGAGTTATCTCAGAGTCACAGTTTTGCTTCCATGGTATAGGTTACTAATCCCCATGTCATAGCTCCCCTGCAAGAGCTATTGTGATAGTGTGGTTATAGAAAGGTCCTGCTGTAATGTCTGGTAGGAAATAATGACTTCACCACTGTCACTTCTCCTAAAACAATTAACAAAGAATTCGTACTTGCTTATTTATTCAGCAAGGCAGGCTTCCTTGACACAGTGTGCTTGGTTTTATGAACAGTATAGTTTACTGAGACACAATTCTTACCCCCAAATGAACTTTTAGTTCAAAACAGTCATCTGCATAAATGACCTACAACAACATAGAAAGCTGTAGATGCTGTACTAATAACACAAACAAGAAAGGTCTGTCATTTCTGTGGGTGTCAGAAAAGGCTGTGTAGAGGTGACTGTGTCAACCTGAGTTTTTCGAGGTTAAGTAAGACTGGACCCTGGGGAATTAGGAAGAGACAGTTTCAGGTGATCATCAGTTTAGGGGAGATAAGAAAGATGCTTCATTAAGACACAGCTTACTTCATGTTTAGAAAGAGGTTGCATGGCACCCTTGACGATCATACTCTAGTATGTATATCCATACTCTATAGGCAGCATGACCCCTGGAACATAAATTCTGGTGACTTTAGTGACCAATGTAATCAGGAGGAAAATAAGTTAAACTGAAGAAGAAACTAAACCTAAACAGCCACTGTTGAGCCAACATTCTTTTAAATGTATTTTATGCACAAGAAATACAAGAATCAATTGCTGCTCTCAGAAGCTTATAAATGTAATCATGCAAAAGACTAATTGTGCATATTTTATAACAGATACATGTAAAGGACCACATGAACATTTTGTAAAGGATTGACTAGTATTTGGGTCAAAGTGAGAGAGGTTTCCCAGGAAACCAGAAATTGCGCTGTGCTTGAAAGATGGTTTGCCAAGTAGGAGAGATGAAAGGCGTCATGCAGGCCATGTCCCCTCATGAACAAAGCGTAGGTATTGGCATGTTTGTGCAGCTCTGTAAGATAGCCTTTGAACCGGCAGGTTCATTCTAGTCTAGAACCATGGCCTCAAACCCTGATTTTTAAAAGCTTTAATGAAAAAGAAACCATATTGCCATAGGTATTATAATGCTTTCTCACCTTATTATTCTTCTAATCATGTTCATTTTGTTTATTTTGTGTATATGTATGTTCTTGCCATGGCACACGTATGGAAATTAGAGGACACCCGGTGGGAGTCAGTTCTTTCCTACACCACAGAGGTCCCCAGTGTTGAACTCAAGTCGTCAGGCAGCAAAAGCATCTTTGCCCAGTGAGCCATCTTGCTAGCCCTTTTTATTTTCTTTCATACTTTTCAAGTTTGTGCGTGTATGTGCGTATCACTTTTTCTACTATTAAATCCCAGAAGGAAATAATTGTGGGCTTTCTCCTTATTACTTTTTTTGCATTGCAGCATGTCAAAACTACTAATAAGCACAGGATGGATACTTAGGAGAATGCGCAGATGGATGTAAATCCAGTGCTTAACGCTGTCTCATATGTGGCATCCTGTGTGCTGATGTCGCAGTTACTGCCTTGGTTTTTTGGGGTTTTTTTTGTTTTTGGTTTTCTTTTTGTTTTGTTTTGTTTTGTTTTTCATTTCCCTAATGTGGACCTTTGTTATTCATTGAGAAGATCCAAGTGAAAGACGTTCCATCCACCCCTCTTCTACCTAAGGGCTCCTCTTCTCTTCCCCTTGCCCATATGTATGTAGTCCTCACAAGGCCACTGGAAAATTAAACTTGGGTTTTGATTCTCACTCTATAATCTGAGTCTGGCACTCTCACTCTGAAGCCCTTTTAACCTCCCTGCTTAGTAGACCTCTGCTCCGCTTCCCAATAATCCCTCATTTTCTCAGTGGCAGTCACCCCTGTCAGAAGCATATTGGAATTGTCACTGCTCTCATTCCACACAGAGAAAGGAGCATCCCCTCCTACCCCCTGGTCTTATCCAGTGTGAATATCGCGCAAGTGCTCCAAAACCGTCGCGGTGCTCTGTCTTGAGAGTATTTGCATGGTGGGTGAGCAGGTGGGCTTCTATGTTTCCAGGTTTTGAGGTTTGTGTCTGTTTCCTGACGATCCTGAAGTTTTCGCTTAGGCTATCTCTTTCTGGAACTGGGAGCATCCTTTACACACCTGCCACACTAATGAAGTATGACCTCTGACATAAAAACCATGTCTTCTATTTCTAGATTGGTCTTTGAAACAATTCATAGTATGTAGTATCTACTGTCTACAATAATAGCTTTCCTAGTACTTAGAGAAAAACAATAAATTATCTGACAATTCAAGTAAAAGTTAACAATCAAGTTTTTTTAATGTTTCTGTGTGTATGTAGGGGTATGTGTATACATATATGTGCATGTGTATTTACACACACATATACATGCATCACAGTTCATACATAGACATCAGAAGAGAACTCACTCTTTCCATCATGTGGGTTCTGAGGATCAGCCACTAAATCTATTTTTATCATTCTATTCAGCTTTACTCTTCACCTAAACATATCCACTCACTTCCTGTCCTCACTCCCTGTTCTTTCCTTTGTGGTATTTTCCAGCATGTGTCTTTACTTCCTGTCTTGCTAAAATGTAAGTCTCATAAGGGCAGAAATTTTCCTAGTGGTTTTGTTCTCTTCGAACAGTGCTTTTGAGGAGGACTTCAGCACATCCTTGCTGTGGAAGCTGTTTTTCTGAATGCAGCCTGAGCATACTGTCTCGCTGGGTCACTACTGCTTTCCTGCTTGAAGGGGCACAGCACTTTTCAGGCTTTGGAAGGCTTGTCTTCACAATTACAGAAGTGATTTCTTAAAGCTCAGCATCAAGTGCAGTTCAAAATAGTCATGAGACACTTCTAAGCACATAGCTTTTGTCTCCTTTGTAGGTTCACAGGTTTACTGGGCCTGTACATAGAAGACCCTGGTTTCTGCACTCAGAGGGCTTAGAATGGAGAGAGAAATTCTGTGGTAGGGCTAGCACAGTCATACATAGGTCTTCTCCCAACCCAGGTGGGCCAGCAGTGTAAGCGATGGAAAAGGCTTTCAGGAATTGTTGACACCTGTTTTGGAATATGAGGGACATGTGGTCATTAGGAAGGAGATTACAGGGAAGAATGGATCCCAGCCCGTTCAAAGCTAGTGGAGCAGGCAGCTAGTGCTAACAGGCAGCCCTGTTTCTCAGAGGGATGGAGTCCCCTGAAAATTGTTAGGAGTGCTCACTGAGCATAGTAAGAAAGAGGTTAGTGCCACTTGTTTTGACAAAAATAGAGAAAACATCCCAGAGACATGAAACATGAGCTAGGTATTAAGAGATGAGGCAGAAGGAAGCAGCATATAGAAAAATGGACACTATGCTGGGCGATGGTGGTCCATGCCTTTAATTCCAGCACTCAGGAGGCAGAGGCAAGTGGATCTTGGTGAGTTCGAGGCCAGCTTGGTTTTCCTGTGATGAATTCCAAGAGAACCAGAGCTATATAATAGACCCTGTCTCAAAAGAGAGAGAGAGAGTGTGCTTACATGGATTTTGTACTACCCTTAGCAACAGTGGCCTTGAGCAGGTTATAGAGCTAGCACCATCATATAGGACTAATAACTAATGTGGTACCAGGAAGGTGGTACATTAAGGAGGCCAAGGCTCTTATGCAGAGTAACAGCCCAGATGTTTCTTGGAGCTCAATGGTACCAACACAGAGATGCCAGCAGCTTAAAAAAAAAATGTAAGTGATCCTGAATCTGAGGTAGATCTTTAATATTTACTGTTTCTATGCTTTTGTGTTTTTTTACTTTTTCATAATAAAAGTCTTCTCAGTATAATACTCAGAAGCTCCAATAGTAATGACTTAAATACGTTTTTATTTCTCTTTAGCTAAATTTACTTTTTCTCTATAACAGTAAGCATAATTCTTTAAGTGTATTACTTAAATGATATTTAAAGTATATCTTTGTTTTATTTCTAATACCAGGAATAAAAGAATTTAATTTTGTAGCTACCCCAAAAATATAGCTGTTTAGTTAAAAAGAGATGCCATCATGCACCAACAGAAAGAATAAGGATTTCTGTTTGTTTGCTTGCTTTAAAAGGCCATTAATTTTCAGCAGTTTTCATCAAAGGACTTGTGCATGCTAGGCAGGGGGTCTGCCACAGTCCAAGTTCTTGACCCTTAAGTTCTTTAACACATTTTAAAAGGTACCCGACATATCTCCCAGTTCTTCAGAGAGCTATTGAGCGATGGTATAGAGAACCAGAATGTACCACTCCCATCTTAAAACTCTTGGCAGAACTGACGCAAAACAGGTAAGCAGCTGTGCACAGACTGCAGAGCTTGCATCTATCTGCCTGCTGTGTATTGTCAAGTTTAGTGTTAGCACAGGGGGACGGTCAGTGAAAGCAATTCAAGGAGCTTTGAAAGGAAGAAGAGAAAGTTACAGTATGTTGTAGGTGTATGAGGCTGAGGAGGAGGAACAATGGGTACACAAAAACATGGGGAAATGGAAAAAGTTGAACAACTACAGCCACTTATTTAAAATATTCAAAATGACAAAATAGAAAAAAAGAGCATAGTTATCTTTTAACTTTTTCTGCTTAGCTACAATTGTGTAAAATTTTAAATGAGGAAGAAGTGAGTTAAGAAATTTTACTTTATGAATAAGGAAACTGAGTCTCGGGGCAGCTCACTTAGTCCAGGAGCTGTGAGGACGTCCCTGCTTTCACGCTGAGCATCATCCTGTGCTGGGAGCGTGCGCTTGCAGCCACACTTCTCAGATCTTAGGATTTGAGCAGGGCAGCAGGGATTCAGGTGCTTCACATGTTACTATTAACCAAGATTCCGCAGAGAGGTGGGGGAACTGCAGCAGTCTGCTTGGATTAGCCTCTTTAAAATGTGTCATAGTGGATGTGCCCTAGCACCAATTACTTGCCACTTAGCCATCCTGTTTCATCAGTGCCTCTGTGCAGACAGCGAGTTGAAGGAGAGATAGCCAGACAGGGCAGGAAAAACATGGGCTGCAGCTCAGCTTGGCCCTGTTGCTGAGTTGTTCACAGCAATAATTCAATTTTTTACTCTTAAGTGAAAGATGAAAAAAGATTTGTGACAGAAATGTATTTTCTTCTTTTGAAAGCTCTTAGGGTTTTGTTTTGGTTTGTTTTGTTTTAAGTTTTCTCACGGGCACTTTAAATATTCAGAGAATATGGGCTTTTTATTTAATATTAGAATGTGGATTATTAATAGTATTTATCATTAAATACTATTAATTAGATATATATTACCAAAAAAGCATTTAATACTGAAGGAAAAAAGTAGTGCTCTATGCTATAAAACATTTTGTGTCTGCCCTAGCAGGTAATTATGCATAGCACAAATGACTCAATAATTGCCATATAAAAATGTGTATTTCAAAAAAGTATTTCATGAAAAGCTATGTATAAATTTCTTTAGAAGCTAGTATGGATTATATATTTGCATTTTTCTAATTAGAGTTATTATTGTACTTAATAGTAAACTAATTTTGAAAAGTAGCAATTTGTTTAGCAAACAAGGTATTAGCAATGCTTTGCCTGTGGTTTAGGAGGTAGTTTGCTTATTTGTTGAAACTCTGTTTAAAGACATTCCACTGTATCTTAAAAGCACAGCTGCCTGGCATACAATAGCCAGATGAAGCCAGGGGGAGGGCTGAAAAAGCAGGTATTTTGTCAGAATGGCTTGCCAATCCCTTACTCTGTTCAAATTATTCCCCACCTGTGGGGAGCCAGGAAAACAAAAGTTTTTTCTCGGAACTTGTTTCTCGGAATTTGTCTCTCATTTGCTCAACTGTGTACAGTCTACAGTAGTCTGTAATTCAGTAGTGTATTTGAAATGTGTTCCATTTGTGAAGTGACCCAGTTCGCATCTGTGCCTTACTAAAAGGCATGGCATCTTCTGTCACTCTAGAATTATTTCATAGATATGACTCATACTAGGACATGACAAGTGTGTAACTGTTACTGTTTTTAAATAATTATCCATCAGTCACTTTACATGAGAGAAGAAGCGGTAGAAAATCTGTGATGTAAAATGTCAGGATATTATTTCAATAAACTAAAAATGAACCCTTGAATCAACAAACAGTGAAGAAATTATTGTACATATTTTATCGGAAGCTGTACATTGGAGTGTCTCTTTAAAGAATAATTGGTGCTGAATGAAATTCTTATAAGTGAAATTGCTAGACATGCTGATATTTGGCTTCTTTATTTGCAGAAATAGTGTAATTTTTGCTATATTTCTTAGGTCTCAGCGTTTGAATTTTGATGTGTCCTCTCCCAATGGAATTCTTCTCTTCAGAGAAGCAAGTAAAATGATTTGCACCTACGGTAAATACCCTTTTCCACACTGGTCTCTGCAGTATAAGGCACCTGCTCCTGTAAGGAAAGATATGTATTGTGTCATTCTTTTGAGCCTTCATATTTGTCGGTAACAGTGTGGGAAGCAGGACCCGAACCTGAACAGCATCAGGCAGGAGAGGAAGGAACATCCTGGCCAACTTGATACATTTTAGGGGGGATAAAATTGCAGGGTCAGTAATAAAGAGTTCAGTAGATAGACTTTTTAAAGTTCTAGTATATTCGGAATTTCTCAAATTTACAGCAAGGAATTCGCTATCTTCGTCTCTGAATGCTTAGACAATTTTGGCAGGAAATATCCTCACAAAAGGCAGTAAATGTTTTATTGCAAGAAACATTTGGGTTCTGTAGCCCTAGAACCAGAGTTCCCGAGTCAAGATAATCGATTATAGTTAAGTTCTTCGTAATCTCTTTAGCAGTTTGGGCCTCAAAATTATTATTATCCCTAGCACTTGCCAATTAGGGCAACTTCAATAATAACATTGTCTTTTCAAGACTTTTTCTGAGTTATAAGAAATCATTTCTTTGGTTATTTAACAATTTCATACATACATGTGCTGTATTCTGGTTATTCTTTTTCCCAGACCCTCTTAATTTTCCTGATAGCCCCTTACTTAGAGCTCTCTTACCCATATTTGTTAGTTGTTTGGTTTTTGTTTTGTTTTGTTTTGTTTTGTTTTGTGTGTGTGTGTGTGTGTGTGTGTGTGTGTGTGTGTGTGTGTGTCCTGTAGAATCTGCAAGATGCTGGGTTTGGAACTACGCTTCAAAGCTTGGCAGGCCTACCAGGGGAGATAATCTGGACCCTGCCTCCCTGTCTCTAGAACTAGTTAGTTTCCAGTAGATATGCAGTTAGTGTCAGGGCTCCATCCCATCCACAGCTGATTGTCACAGGGTCTTTCTTTTGTGGGCCCAGTGCCAGTACACACAGCTATAGGAGTTCATGATTTTCCCTTGGTCATGTTGTGCTTCCAAGATGGCAATTCCTAGCCCTTCTCCCTGTCTTTCAGCTATTTGTCTGCCTCCTCTTCCATAGCGTTCCCTGAGCCTTAAAGGGGTAGTATAAATGTCTTGTTTAGGGTGGAGCTGACTTGATGCTCTGTCAGTTGAGCAAACAGTTTCACTGTAGGGCCTGAGACCTGTGCAGTCATGGATTTGGGGCTGAGTTTATAGTACATATATCCCCCTCCTATAGAGTGGACCATGAATTCTTTTTAAGTATTCAACATCCTTAGCAATGAAGGAAATGCACATAAAACTACTTTAAGATTCCGTCTCAGCCAGTCATAATGCCATCATCAAGGATGCAAATGACAACAAATGCTGGCATATGGGTGTGCCATAAGGGGAATCATTATGCTGCTGATGGGAGTGTAAACTAGTGCCGCCGCTTTGGGAACCAGTCTGGAAGTTCCTTGAAAAGCTAGAAACTTCTGAGACAGTTATGTAGGCAGGTAATGAGGACAGAGCAGAGGTAAATCCTCCAGTCTAACTTAGCATGATCTGACTGAGGCCAGCTTCCAGCTGGGTTCCTGTGTGACACATTTCTCCTCGGTGTTGTCCTGATCCCATGTTCTTTTCCTTTGTAGTTTTGTGTTTCTTTGGTTTGCAGGTTTGGATTTTGTCACTTTGTTGTAGTTCCCCATGTCAGTAACTGCCTCTGAAGTGCACTTCATCTCAGAAAGCTGGTGATGCTCATCCCTCCTGAGTAACTAAGACAGATTTTACAGAGTGCTGTCAGGCTTCCTTATTGTAGTTCTGTGTGTGAGTGTATGTGTGGGGGGGGGGTGTCTCAAAAAGTGAAAGCATACTTAGAAGAGCAAAAAATATGTGTTTTAACTATTCTTATTTCATTTCAGAACACATGCTGGTATTCTGAGTTATTGTTATTGTAAGCTTCCATTAAAAATGCTTATTTTTTTAATTGTGCATTTGAATTTGAGCTTGCAATCCTAAGTGTGCAGAAACAAGCGAAACTGCTTATTTAAGGTAGTACACTGACACTCTTATTTTGCCTTATACCAATGGCTACATTACCACAACTTTTGTATGTATTTTAAAATAGAGAGATAAAATCATAGAAAGTAAAAGCACTTTGCCTCCAGAGGAAACAGAGCCTACTTTGAAGTGGAGTTTCTAAATCTAGTTTGCCTTGCCTTGGGGCTACAGCTAATCCAGGGATGGGGTTAGGGAGAAGGTTGATCTGTAATTTGCCTTCATGTATGTAAGTGCACCATGTATATACCTAGTATCTGAGGAGCCCAGAGGAGGGCGTAAGACCTCCTGGAGCTACAGTTACAGACAGCTAGGAGCTGTGTGTGGACGCTGAAACACGAACCCAGGTCCACTGCAGAAGTACTAACACCTTTAGTCACAGTACGATCACTCTAGCCTTTTTCCCCCAAAAGGAAACAGTCATTATCATTGTGAAACTATACATTCAGGAGCTACTTGATAACTGGTGGGCCTTGCACTATGCAAATGTTGGGCTCCTGTCCCCAGGAACAGTTGAACCTCTCCTGGTGCTTTGTGGTGCTTTGTGGCTTATTGACTGCTGCAGTGGGATTGGTAAGAGCAGTGCAACTGGCTTTCCAGAACAGATAGGAACGCTGGCAGGTGACACTAAAAGAAGTCCTACAGAGCAGTGTCAACCCTGCGGACTTTAAAAGCTCTCCATTCTCCTATGCAATGATCAGACACAGAACAAGGCATTGCAGGAAAAGACGAGAAAGATAGCTATGAAGGTTGCATTGGAGAAGGAAAAGAAGACAAGTCAGAGCCTTGAAAGCATGCATTTGTTTGTTCAAGCAGTTCTCACATGGCCCAGGCTGTCTTCAAACTCACTTTGTGTAGTCTTAAATTTCTTTTCCTCCCAGCTACTGAGATCACAGGTATGCATAAGAATGGCTGGCATGTGAGTATTCTTGAGAAGACATGCAGTAAGGAATTTTCTTGCTCAGGAAAAAGGCCAGGAGTTGAGAGTCAGGCTCTGCTTCTCAATTTAAAATAATAGTTTTGGTAGTTCCTGGTTTTAACCCACTGTTATGTGCTTGCTTCTGTATTAAGTCATTTATCATATATTCCTCACGTCCTCATACAGGTATTGCTAGTTCCATGACCTTGGTTAAGTAGCTTCAGTTTCTTCTTTAATGGGGAGAATAACATATAGCTTCTAAGGTGGTTAGAACAGATACTCCAGTACTTTCTGAAAGGCCTTAGACCAGCTGGTATGAGTGCTGTAACCAGCCTTTGTGACTACTGTGACAAGAAACTGAAATTGAAGCTGTTGGCATCAGAAACTTACCAGGTATTATGTAGCTGGCAATTGTTTGGATTGGAAGTCAGAGTATTTGTAGGTAATAATTTATCCATATCCCTTACTGCTTCTTAAGACTTTTCGGAAGTTTATGACAGGCACTATGAGTTTTTGTGATTTTCATCCTAAAACTTGAGGGAAACCGAAGTACACATGGGAAAATATCCTCCAGCTTTGTTACTGGTGACTTTAACGCATGCATGTCACATGCATGTCACACAGGCTAATAGAGTCCATGGAATCCCATGCTGTCTTCATCTGCCTTCTGGGCTCTGGCATGTTTTCTTACCATGTCTTTCCTCTGGACAGTCTCGTATGCTCATTGGAGGGAGATTGTGTGGCTGGGCTGCCATCTGGGAGTCTGAAAGATGAAAGAGTAACAGCAAAGGCTGGGCAGAGCCTGAAGTACTTACTTCTTTGGGTTATTCCAGGTGAAGGGCAGGGAATCCTAAAGAGCCAGATCATTCTGCAGTCCCTTCTGTCCCCATCCTCACTGAGCTTCCCGGAGGCTCCCTTCTCCTAGGTAGTGTTGGGTGGTCAGGGATGTAGTGGTACTAGAGAGGACTTAGTGCTGAATGCACCTGATTTATCACGTATTTTGAGGACCATCTCTTCTTCACTGCAATGTGAGACTGGCAGAAAAATAATCCTTTTGATATGCTGTTTTATTTATCTACATTCTGTCATGATATACTGTGATGTAAGTTTTTAATTTTCTTCAGCTCTCGGCTGCTCTTGCCGTTCCAGCACAGGGTCAGCACAAGGTTAGCCACAGTAGCACAAAACAATTTCCTGTTTGTACAGCCCAGGTAACATTTGGATGAGGATTAAATTTTACCACATCTTCTACTAGCCCTAGCCTATTATTTCTAATGAGTTTTAAATTGCTTCAAGAACATGTATTTCAAAACTTAGTGCAATGATCCTTCAGCCTGAGCAACTTAATAAAAGAAATTTCTTTCTCTAAATTTTGGTTAAAATGTTGCATGCACTGTAATAAATGTTATTACTCTGGAAACCTACTTCTCAGTTTAAGAAGTGGATGTTTTTATGCTCAATTTCCATTTGTTTAATCTGTTCTTCCTATTGCCTCTGGGTACTGGTATCTTTAGTGACATCTGTTGGTTGAAGAGTGCACAAAGGGGAGAAATACTGCTCATTTTCATGAGGCTAGCCAACATGGAATTGCTTCTGTTCCTTCCTTTGGTAACTGATTTTTAAAAAGCTCAGCTTGTAAAAATTAAAACTTTAAAAATAGCTGGAACAAACTATGATCATTCTCTTCACTGAAGAATTTACATCTTAGGCTGAGAGATGGCCCTGCAGCAGATCCAGGTTCAATTCCCAGCACCATCGTGGCAGTTCTAATCAGCCTGTAACTTCAGTCCCAGGAGATCCAGTGCCCTCTTCTGGCCTCCATGGGCACCAGACACACAAGTAGTACACAAACATACATGTAGACAAAACACCCATACACATGCACAGATCGGTGGGTGGGTGGGTGGGTGGGGGGATAGTTGGATGGAGGGATAGAATCTCAAAAATTTAAAGAAATAAAAGAATTTACATTTTGAAGCAACATATGCTTCTTTAACACTTATAAACTGAGTTTGTAAAGTTTTATATAAACCATTGCTAACTTTTTGTGACCCAGCTAACAAACCAATGGCTTAGTCACAGGGTTTTAAGACCCTAGGAGTCTGTGAAAGTACCCACAGAAGCCCTCCAGGTAAAAGCATGGGGGAACGGGGGTCTGGCCAGAAATACTCAGCTACATAGTTGCCCAAACTTGATTTGTTTGTTAAGGGTATCTCTCATTAAGAATACAGCATTAGGAGTGTAAGATTTGGTCAGATAGTCACATTAAGATGATAACAAGACAACAGGTGAAGACTGCATTTGCCTTGAAACGCTTAGAGATTTTATAAAATGCCAGCAGCCATCTCTCTAGTCCAATGGGGCCCATGTCTGTGGTCGTGGATTGGCTGTTTCCAACGACCACAGACATGGCCTTTGCTTCATGTACAGCATGCCGATAATAAAGCTCCCGGAAGTCTTGTGGCAGCAATAGAATGATTATGCCTTGAGGACCCCAAAATCCATCTCAGCTAACTTAACAAAAGAAAGACCTTAAAGATTACTCCATGGGGAGTCTTAGAAGCTACAGGTGTTAGACTAAGCCTCCTTTTTGCACACAAGGAAAAAAAATGCTAATGACTTCTTTCATCATGCAGCTAACATTTATTGAGCATGTCCTTTGTGATACTGTAAGTTACAAGGGATGAAAAGATAAACATAGAAAAAAAAAAAAACAAACAGATTCTTCCCTAAGAAAAAATTAAGATTTTCAAGACGTTCAGACAGATTAGTGAAGGATTGATGTAGGTAGATAAATGAAGAGTATGATCTGCTAATGTTATGACTGAAGAGTATTCAGGGTGCTGTAGAAACCTAGAAGAGATTTCTCATTCAAATTCCAGAGTCAGAACAGGCAGAATATTTTTGAAGACTTAAGAAATGGGCCCCATTGGACTAGAGAGATGGCTCAGTGGTTAAGAGCACTTGCTGCGCTTCCAGAGGACCCGGCTGTGAGCAGTTCACAGCTACGTGTAGCCCCAGGGCAAGGAATTCAGCACCCTCTTCTGGCCTCTGCAGGCATATATAGGACACTCACGTGTCCCACAGACATACATATAATTTTTTTTTGTCCCAGAATATGTAGACAGCGTAAATTGGATTTGACAGATGGGGGGGAAAGGGGTCACAAAGTTGGATCAGGAAGGAGTCAAAGGAAGAGATGAATATGATCAAAATACATTGTATGAAACTTTCAAAAAAACTGATGAAATTTTTTTATTAAAAAAGAGAAATAGACTGCCAGGTGGTGCATGCCTTTAATCCCAACACTTAAGAGGCAGAGGCAGGCAGATCTCTGTGAGTTCAAGGCCAGCCTGTTATAGAAAGCAAGTTCTAAGATGGCCAAGGCTACATAGAGAAATCCTGTCTTAAAAAAACCACAGAGAGTGAGAGATAGAAAAATATGTATGTAACAAGAAAACTGCAGATTTCGAAGTTGCTAGAATCCTAAGTAAAAGTAACTTGTATCTATTTCTATTGTTTATGGGTAAGCATGCACACATACCATCCTATCTGTCTGTCTGTCTGTCTGTCTCTAGAGGTCAAAAGACAAATTTCAAGAGTTGTTTCTCTTCTGCCATGTGAGCTCCAGGGATCAAATTCAGGTCATCAGGCAGCAGACACCCACTACATCATCTCAGCAGCCCCAGCTTTATCCTTTTAAAATAAAATAAGTTTGATTGGATACACTTAAGGACGATAACATAATGTGTGGTGGCTGCAGACAGCAGGGAAGGTTTCTGTAACTCACAGACCAGTTAGTGCTGCCCGTGAAGCCTGGGTATGAGGCAATGCACCGAAGCAACAGCAACCTGCCAGCGGTCACAGTCCCAGACAAGTTCTTTTCTGTAACCAGCAGATTCAGCTGCCAGTAGCTATTCAGCTCTGAGTAGGCCCTTCCTGTCATGCTTGAGTTTTGACTGGCTTGGTCTTGTACAGGTAACCACAGGCGCTGTGAGTTTATGAGGACAGCAGCCATGTCCTCCAGCACCACTCTCCAGTGGTCCTATTTCAAGCACCACTCTTTCCATCCTCCTGCCCTTACACTCTTCCACCCCCTCTTCTACTGTGTTCCCTGAGCCTTGAGGGTTAGGGGTTGGTACAGACTCCCCTTTGGGACTGAGCACTCCCAGACACTGATTCTCCATGCTTTGACCAGTTAGTCCCTGCACTAACTACTCCTCACTGAAGAAAAATGTTTCTCTCAGCAAAGTTGAGAACAACACAAATGTATGGGTATAAACATAAATTTTTATAAGGCAGTTTAACACATGCTCATTTAGCAAAACAATAATAGATTTTTTTCCCTAAGGACTGACTGTCACTTCTCCAGCCGTGAGCTCTTGACCAGGCTTCTGAATTATCTACCTAACATTGACTGTCTACTGTGCAGCAGGCCTTGCAGTCAGAAAGTAGTTAAGAGTTGTTCTGTCTCACCAGTGAGCTCGTGACCAGCAGGTCAATATCCAGTGCTGGGGAAGATTGCTGGGCTTTTTCTCCCCTGGCAGCCTCCATAGTACCACCCTGCACTATGAAAGTTACCAGTAGGCCAGAAGTTTCCCAGACAGTTCCGGGTTAATTTCCTTGTCTTGCACCCCACTGGTGTGATATCTTCAGCAGTAGAGTCTCACCATCTACTTATGGTGAGCATCCAAGAGTAATGTCAGGAGCCTGTAACTATGAGCTTTGAGTGATGATGGTGTGCCGTTACAAATTAATCCCTCTACTGAGGAGTCTTAAATCTGCGTGAAATGACACACGTGGGGGACCTGGAATAGTTGGCAAACTCTGTGTCTTTCTTTTGGCTTTGCTGGAATCCTAAGACTGCTCTTTAATAGCAGAAATTTGTCATTTGTTACATTACTAGAGTGGTTGAAATAGGCCTCATGGAAAAGATGACATTTAACAAGGCTTCCTGTAAATAAGAGTTAATAATGAGGGGGGCTGGAGAGATGGCTCAGCGGTTTAGGGCATTTATGCTCTTCCAGAGGACCTGGGTTCAATTCCCAGCACCCACATAGCAGCTCACAGCTGTCTGCAACTCTAGTTCCAGAGGATCTGGGACCCTCACACAGACATACATGCAGGCAAAATATCAGTGCACATAAAAATAAATAAATCTTTTAAAAAAAGAGAGAGAGAGAGAGAGAGAGTTAATCATGAGGTACCTCAGGGAATTGTGTTCCAGGCTAAATGAATAGGATATTGAGGCAAGAATGTCTGAGTAGCTGCAAAGGATGTCACTAGCTAGCGTGGAATGAACAAACAGGAGGGTGATAAAAGGTGAGTCCTGAAGGCCTGCAGCCACTCCCCTGCTCTGACTTTATCTCTAAGTAAAACAGTATTTTTGGTTTGGTTGGTTGGTTGGTTGGTTGTTGTTGGCTTGGGTTGGGGGGGCATTATTATTTTTGAGATAGAATTTTACTTTGCATCTCTGGCTGGCCTTGAACTCATAGACCAGACTGGCCCCAAATTCAAAGTCCTGGTATTAAAGGCATGACACCGCCTCTAGAGTATTTTGAACAGAGGAATGCCATCCCTCTGTCTGTCTTATTATGGTAGAACACAGGACTGTAAGCAGGGAGGTGCGATAAGTCAGTATTGTGACAATGCAAGCAGTTTGATACAGACTCTGACCAAGGTGATGGCGGTGGGTGGTAAGAAGTGATGCAGTTCTAGTTACATTGAAGCTCAGTCAAGCCAGTCAGTTGAATGAACAGTATGTGGGAAGAACATGGGAGAATTTAGCAGAACAGCAGAAACAGGAGAGTTGCTGCTAGCTAGGATGGAGAAGCTGGAGCAGATGGGGCAGTCTGTAGCTCCACATTAATGAAGTTTGAGATGTTGGTACCATCCAAGTACAGATGCTGAATGTGGGTTTGACATGAGATTCTGGAGTCTGGAATGATGTTTAAAGTTACAGAACTCAGTTAAATGGAGTAAAGTGGAGGCAGGAACATAAATATGGAAAACTTAAATTTAAACCTTAGTGTAGGAGGTAAAGGGAAAAGAGGGAATCAGCATAGAAGAGTGCTTGCAGTCAGCAATGATGTAAGAGAAATAAGACTGGTAGGACCTGAAGATAGGAAAGCTGAAGTAGTCACCAGTGTCAAAAGCTCATTGGAAAGAATGGGAAGAGAAATGAAGACAGTATTACAGGTCATTCTTTTTTGAGGAGTTCTGTTGCAAAAGGAGCAAATTCCAGCAGCAGCCATGGAGGTTTTGTCTTGCTTTGTCCTTTGAAAATAAAGAAATCTTAGCATGTTTTATTCTGATGATAATGATCTAATAGCAAAAGGGAAATGATTGCTTAGGAGAGAAAGAGGAAGTTGTCGTTGCTTCAGCGTCAAGCACAGAAGAGCTAAGGCTAAATTGACCGAGGGACTGACTTGCCGAGGCAGCGTGCGATGTGAGTTTGGGTGCCAGTAGAAGGTAAGGATGATGGTGGAAGTTTAGAATTCAGGTTGTATTCCCAGAAGGAGAGGGTGCATTTGTGCTAGACATTAGTAATCCTCTCCAAAATCATTCTACTAATTTTGTAGCCCTAACAATTTGCTTAATTTTCTATATCCTTACCAATACTGTGTTCATCTCTTGTAGTATGAAGGCAAAGATTGTACTCCCTCCCAGTCTTCACAACTTACTTCCATTGCAGAGCACCTCTGCCTGGAGAAGTAGGATGGTCTGCAGAGGCAAGCGTGGGTTCTGAGAACACTGGAAATAAGCAGTTCTCTACCACGACTGTTTTGCTCCATCATCTTGACTGCAGTGTCTCACACTGTTCAGCCACGCTACTAAGAAAGACTTCTGCCTGTAGAGCTCTCTGCTAAATATCACATTCATTAAAGTTTTAAAGATGAAGGGGAAAAAAGAAAAGATGAATCAATGTAATGGGTTGTTTCCTAAGCAAGGTCATCCATACTGGTACAAGATGTTAGTGTGAGATAACTTACCCCTTGCACCTGCCTTACCCCACCATCACTCAGCCCACACCTCATTCCCAGCCCTAGCATGGAAGACTGGCAGGATATGAGTAAGCAGCTAAGCCACAAACCCTTTCGGCTGGTTGTGTAATGAAGGGCCAGAGAGCAGGCAATTGATACATACAGTATTGGCTTTACCATGAACTATGTAAATGGGAGGGATTGGAGGAAAGTGACATTTTCTGTGTTGGATACACATTTAGCTTCATCTACTCGTTTCCAGACCACAGCCTCTCCATAGGCGCTTAGACTAGAGAACAAGTGAACTCTAGTATCATACTTCACATTTATTGGGCACTATGCCACTTACTGTTGGTAATCACTCTGCATATGCTGTCTCCTTTACTCCACAAAAGAGCCTTGGGAGTTATGGTATTATCTTCATTTTATTGATAAGGAAACAGTGCCTGGATAACCAAATAGTAAGCATTTGGGTCAACTAGCCATCCAGTTCACGGCATTCTCTTCTGTTAAGCCTTCTATAGCTTTGACATTCACCATATCCAGGCTGGGTGGTAAGGACAGGGCCTTTGCCTGCTGGTAATTATGACAGATGTAGTCAATGAGATAGTGTAGTTAGGGGTGTTTATTTTGCTTCTAGGCTTGGAAAGACCTTCTTTTAAGTCTGACTTCTTTGGTGTTGCTGTAGTAGCAACAAAGAAGCATCTATTACTGGCTTGAGTGGCTGCCAGCATGGCAGGGCCATTGCCTTCCACAACTGCAGTGCTGTGGTATAGATCTCCCTCTTAGGCTGGAGCTATACAGGCTTAGAGCACAACAAACAAGATGAAAACAATATCTAAGAGACACAGAAAGGTCTTTATAATGATGTGACTTCAATCACTAGACTTTAAGCCTTTGGAAGGCACAGTCTCTCGTTTGCAACGACATTACTGAGTAATACATACTGGAGAGAGCTAAACTACAGTGAAAAAATATTGGCTTAACCAAGCTTTCCTTTTCATAGTCTTTAATAGCAACTGTAGAATGCTGGAACACTTGAGTAATAGAAGATAGTTTCCTAATTCAGACATATTAATTACACTTTTTAAAGGCATAATACCAAATCAATGAATTAATTCAGACAGGTCTGGAACAGTCCAAAAGGCAAGTATGCCAACATTGCAACTTTGGTATAGCGAAGAAGATCAGGCTCCCACATCGCCTGGATGACAGATGATCTAGTTCAGCACGTTCAAAGCTGTCCCATCACAGTCTCCAGGCTGTCTACTAAACCTTTGCTGCAAAGTTCAGAGAGATGTTAGGAAAGTAGACGAGACCAGTTCTGCTGAGGGAAGAGGAGAGTAGGGGAAGGCCTCACAAAACGACCCAGGGAGTCATGAAGGTACACATAGCTCTTTACCTCTTCCATAAAAAACAGCAGTATAAAATAAGCCCACAGGTTCCTTTTCTTTGTCTCTGGCCCCCAGCAAACACAAAACGTGTGAGCACCTTCTTGCCTCCAGAATTACCATCTTCTATCTGTGGTGTTTTCTTCTTGGGAAAAAAAAGGAGCGGGGATATGACCTTGATTTGTATTTATTTGAGACAAGGCAGCACCCTACTTTCTTAGACTCTCAAGCCTTTGCACTTAATCTCCCGAGAGCACATTACATCTTCTAAGGCCACCTGGGAAACTGCAGTTGGCCCTTCAAACAACCTGTTCTAAGAAGGCTTTCCTACTGTTCTCTACCTAAGCAGAATTGCTCTCTTCCGTTGTCATAGCATCATTAGTCATGACTCTCAAAAGTATTTTGTCACATTTTATGGAGTTAATCACAGCCCTCTTCACCTGCCACAACAAAGTTCTCAGAGCAAAGATTGGTCTTTCTTTCATGTGTTTATCCTAGCACCTCAAAATAGTTGTAGCTGTTAAATAAATGCTGTCATACTGCATTCAGTCTTTGTGGAACTACAGTATCTGTTTCTACAGTGAATTAGAATGAGGTCAAGAAATGGTACAGGATGAGCTACTAAGTTCCAAGATAGGCTTCTACTTTCCTCACAAAACTTTTGTATCTCAGCTGTATAAATTACAGGCAAAGCCTCCTGGGTGTCTAAGGCCACAAAAGAACAATGGCAGTATTTTAGTAACAGATCAAGAAAGGGCTAGTTCTGTTTCATGCTCCACTAGAAGTGGAGGTCCTTTTAATTCTCTTTTCAACACATGTGGTTACCGAGATACACCTATCAAGTGGGAGTTGGTAGGGTGCTTGTCTAGGATGCTCAAAGTCCTGTATTTGATCCCCAACTAGATGTAGAGGTGTAGACTATGATCCCAGTATACAGCAGCTAGTGTCAGGAGACTTAGAAATTAAAGGGACACTATAAGTATCTTATATACCCATGGTTGGGAGGAGGAGGTCGGTCCAAAGGAAAGGTTGAAGCTTGCAGGTGGGGGGACCACTGGCTAGCCTTCCTGAAACAACGGCAGGTATGAACATGTGGGACCATCAGGGAAGTCTAAACAGACATAACGAGAAGCTGGAGCTGGAGCTGAAGCCATCGGTGAGCTGTGGGACGACACTGGCAGTGTGGCATGGAAGTTGCCTCTTGCCAAGCATTTAGTTGCCGGCTTGAGATCATTAGCAGGGTTGGTGGTTCTGAGCAAGAAGCAGGGAAGACATAGACCCACTGCAGCCTACCAGTCGTTTTCCACCAGGGCTCTCTCACCACATTCAGACAGCCTTGCAGCTGCTTTCCTCCCCCCTCCGGCTCACAGGCTGCTCTGGGGGCCACTTGTACCCACAGCCGTACTGGGTGATAGGTTCTGGGAAGTTTACTTCATAGCCAAGTTGGCACTAAATAAACTATACTGTACCTCAAAATTTGAGAAATTGAATTGTTTCAATTTTACAAGCAGTACTCATTTGAACAGTAAAAGGAAAAGCAAAGAAAGAGTGAATCATTGTTTAAAGAATTTCTAGGTAGTGCTTAGCTGCACCCTTTCAGAACACATTTTCAGAGACAAATTGTTGTATATAAATGCTAAATACTACTAAAATGTTATATAAACAATTCTTTGTCTTGTTATTGGTCAGCGTATGTGTTTGTCAGGGTTCTCTAAAGGAACAGAACTACAAAGAATGATGGCACACCTTTGGTAGGCAGACAGGTGGTCTTAAGTCCAAGCCTACTTGTCATACCAAAAACCAAGTTCCAGGACAGCCACAGCTATAGAGAGAGAGCCTGTCTCAAAAAATAACAGGAAAGGCTGGACATAGTAGGACACACTTTACCAGCAGCACACAAGAGAAAGAGGCAGGCAGAGCTCTGTGAGTTTGGGGATAGCCTGGTCTATACAATGAATCCAGGATTACATGAAGCGACCCTGTTTCAATCAATAAATGGGACCTCATGAAACTGAAAAGCTTCTGTAAAGCAAAAGACACTGTGGTCAGAACAAAACAGCAGCCTACAGACTAGGAAAGGCTCTTCACCAACCCTATATCTGACAGAGGGCTGGTATCCAGAATATATGAGGAACTAAAGAAGTTAAAAGAAGTAAATCAAGCAACCCAATTAAAAAATGGGGTATGGAGCTAAACAGAATTTTCTGTAGAGGAATATAGAATGGTAGAGAAACACTTAAAGAGGTGTTCAACGTCCTTAGCTATCAGAGAGATGCAAATCAAAACGACCCTGAGATTTCACCCATGAGAGAGATGCAAATCAAAACAAGATTTCACCTTACACCCCTCAGAATGGCTAAGACCAAAAACTCAAATGACAACACGTGTGGAGAAAGGAGAATCCTTCTGCATTGCTGGTGGGAATGTAAACTTGCACAACCACTTTGGTTGTGCAATCTGGCGCTTTCTCAGACAATTAGGAATAGCGCTTCCTCAAGGTCCAGCTGTACCACTCCTAGGCGTATATTCAAAAGATCCTCAAGTACACAAGGACATTTGCTCAACCATGTTTGTAGCAGCTTTATTCATAATAACCAGAACCTGGAAACAACCCAGATGCCCATCAATGGAGGAATGGGTACAGAAATTGTGGTACTTTTACACAGTGGAATACTACTAAGCAATTAAAAAAGAAGGAAATCATGAAATTTGCAGGCAAATGGTGGCACCTAGAAAAGATCATTCTGAGTGAGGTATCCCAGAAGGAGAAAGACAGACATGGTATATACTCACTTATAAGTGGGTAGTATGCCTATAAGATAGGATAAACATACTGAAATCTGTACACTAAAGAAGATAAACAAGGAGGACCCGGGGTAAGATGATCAAGCGTCACGTAGAAAGACAAATGGGATGGACATTGGATGTAGGAGAAAACAAGTAACAGGACAGTAGCCTACCACAGAGGGCCTCTGAAAGACTCTACCTAGCAGTGTATCAAAGCAGATACTAAAACTCATAGCCAAACCTTCGGCAGAGTGCAGGGAATCATATGAAAGAAGGGGGAGTTAATATGACCTGGAGAATACAGGAGCAAATATATCTGGGCACAGGGGTCTTTTATGAGACTGTATCTTCAACCAAGGACCATGTATGGATATAACCTAGAACCCCTACTCGAATGTAGCCCATGGTAGCGCAGTATCCAAGTGGGTTTCCCTAGTAAGGGGATCCGGGACTATTTCTGACATGAACTCAATGGCTGGCTCTTTGACCTACCCCTCCCCCCGAGGGAGGAGCAGCCTTGCTAGTACACAGAGGAGGACTTTGCAGCGAGTCCTGAAGATACTTTATAAGCTAGGGTCAGATGGAAAGGGAGGAGATGAGGGATTGGGAGGGAATGAGGGAGCAGGATACAGCTGGGATACAAAGTTAATAAATATGACTAATATTAAAAAAATAAAAATTTAATTGAAAAAGAGGCCCTGTTTCAAAAATAAATAAATAAATAAAATGGAAGGAACAGAACTTGATAGAATAATATAAATTAAAAGTAGATTTATTAGAATCGCTTACAGGCCGTAGTTCATATAGTTTAACAATGACTATTTCACAATGGGTAGATTTTTCAGTCCACAAGACTGGATGTCTCAGAAGTCCCAATATGGGACTGGGGTCCCAGAGGATTCCCAGAGAACTGCTAGTATTCAGTCTGTTTTAGAATCCTAAAGAAGTAGCTTCTAATGCCACCGAAAGAACATCCCAGTGACAGGAGAGATGAACTTGCCAGCAAGAGTGAGGGCAAGCAGGCAAGCAAAGTAAAAGCTGTCCTTTTATGTGGGCTGCCACCAGAAGGTGTGGCCAAACTTAGGGCAGGTCTCCCGCCTCAAATGATCTAATCTACAAAATCCCTCACTGGCATGCCCGATTTTAGAGGCAGGTTTTAGATGTGGTCAAGTTGACAACCAAGGTTAGCCATCACAGCTTAGAACTTTAGTAGAGCTTTTAAACTAATCATCTCAAGATCTTCTAAGACCTAAGAAGAAGAAGCAGTGATTAGTTTGTGTAGTGCCAGTAATTTCTGTGTATCTCATCTAATTCCAAATCCATGATGCTCCTAAAAATAAAGTAACCTAAGATTAATTAAGTTCACATAGAAAATTAAAACTTCACCCAGAATTTAGAATCATTTACATCTTAGGCTGGCTTGCTTGCTTTTTTCCTGACTTACCTGGTTATTTTTAGTAATTTTTTAAATAGTTCCGGGAGAATTTCACATAATGTATTTTTGAGCATATTCATCTCCTCAGCTCCCATTACTACCCTCCCATCTCTCCCGACTCAAGTTGAGATTTCTTCTTCTTTGAATCCAGTTTGTGTTGCCCAGGCAGGCACTCTTGGGAGTGGTGCCTGTCCAGACATTTGGTCAGCCCACGGGATTCTGCTTACCTGGGTATTTTATCCTGCCTCCCTGCATCCTTCCCTCTCTCCCTCCCCCTCTCTCTTTTGTTTTGCTAACCCAGTTTCTCTCTTTTTCTTTTTTAACATTCATCTGTGCATTTATTGTGCATTTCTGTATACGTATATTCATGTGTGCACACATGAGCCACAGTACATGTGTGTCAGAGGACAATTTAAGACAGTTCAATCTGTTTCTTCACCATGCGGGCAGGGATGGATTTCAGGCCATCAGACTTGGCAGGAGGTGCCCTTAACCACTGAGACATCTCACCATTCCATACCCTACCTTTTTAAAAAATAAACGTGTTTATTTAAGGGTTAACATTTACATTAAAATACATAAGCCAATCTGAAGGGTAAGTGTCTCTCGTGATTTTCTTCATGTCTGTGTGTTGGTGCAATCGCCATCCAAATAAAAGCACAAACCTTCCATAGCACCCTTGACTGATTTCTCCTTGGGCTCTTCATTCTTCCCAAGTAAATGATCCCAAGTATATTTTGTACAGTGGATGATTCAATTTGTGGGGAAGTGCTGGTGGAAAGTTAACATTAACTGCAAAGTGAAGATGTTAGTGTGTCTCACAACTGCGTGGAATTACGTCTCCTTACACCACTTTCTCTCTGTTTTTGCCCTACAACAGGAAATCAGATCCTGTCTCTTGGGAGTCTCTCAAAAGATCAGATTTATCCAATGAAACTCAAGGGCATCTCCATCTGCTATTCAGCTCTCAAGTCTGCCTTGTGTGGAAATTATGTCAGCTTTGGGGTCTTCAAGTTGTATGGGGACAACCATTTTGACAATGTACTCCAGGCCTTTGTCAAAATGCTGCTGTCGGTGTCTCACAGTGACTTGCTGGTAAGCGCTGCTTTGCCATGGGGCTCTTCATGCACAACGTGAAGTGCCAGCACCACAGGCCTCAAATTGTCACAGGGAAGCCCAGGGAATTCAAATACCACCGCATTTGATGTTTCAACACAACATGCTTGCTCCAGATTTAACCAGATCTGGACAGCTACAGTAATTAGTCATATAATTCAGTGCACAGGCTAAAAACGTCACGACTTTCACTCCTAACCACTTGGTCATCCAAAGTGCTTTAGCTTCTTCATATGAGAGACAGATTTAATAATGGCAGTGAATTGCTTTCAGCTATATTCATGATTCAAAAAGGGAAATAGAGGATGGGGTGCAGGCTTTCCCCTTCCTTTTATTCTACTCTTTAGCTTCTTGCTGTTTGATCTTCCTTTGTATTGGAATATGGCTGTGGCAGACAGTGTTAAACTGAGAGTTGAGCGACCTGATATACTAAATGTAATTTATTTAGTAATTTACCTTGAGTTAATCACCTCTTTTCTCTGGGCCACACTTTTTAAATGCGTGGCCTTTAAAATGTGATTTCTTAGCCCCTTTTCTGTATTGACATTGAGCTTCTGTGATGTATGTCAGTAATCTTTAAACTTTGAAACCCTTTCAGAAATGTCTGGGATGCTTGTTGGAAATGCAAATTTCTAGACTTCTCTGGCTTGTCTCAACAGAGATTCTTTAAATTTTCTGCCAGTTTGTAGAGAAGCGATTGTATGCGCAACGTGTTTTCAGCACTTGTTAAAGTGACCAAATTCAGCACTGGGTTAACTGAAACTTTCCCCCCTGCTCCTACCCAAAAGTTCCATGAACGATCTGGAGAGCGTCTGTGAGAAATAGTCCTGGACCTTACAGTGGCGTAGAATACAGCACCTCAACCCAAGCTTTGAGGCCTCCTTGCAGCAGAGCAAAAGCTCACTGAACACTCTGCCTGTGAACAAAACTTACAAAGTAGTAACCGGAATCTAGTCAGTTACCGTGTTCAGCAGCCTCCTTGATGGGGCTTTTCTCTACACTGTGCTCCTTCACAAAAAATCATCAGTGGTTCTCAAGCCCAAGGGGACATAGGACTGTGTTTACCGTCTATGAAAAAAATGCTTATTTCAAGGCCACACTTCAGAGCTTTTTTTTTTTAGTGAGTCTGGAGTGGGGATTGGAAAAACACAGCTTGAGTAATCAGGCTCACAGAAATGTTCTCATCTCACTAGATGTCATACTACTCTGGGTTATATTTGCCATGATTGTTACGCCTTGATACTGTTTTATGTTACATTTGAGATTTCCCAGGTGTCTTCTCATGCACTGTCTCTTGTCTTTAGAATGTGACAAATAATAAATCATTTACCCAATGATAATCTGGCTAAATGGTCGGCCTTGTACAGATGCTAGCAGGCTGAGGTGCCGTATCCATGTGGCTTGACCTTTACTCTCTCTCTGTACAGCAATACCGAAAACTGAGCCAGTCTTACTATCCGCTCCTGGAATGTCTCACCCAGGACCACATGAGCTTCATCACCAACCTAGAGCCTCCTGTGCTCCTGTATGTTCTCACATCTCTCTCGGAGGGGCTCACCACTCTGGGTAAGGACCACAGAGAACATTGTTCTCCAAGGGAAAGGCTTGACGTGTTTCTTCTATGTTTGTGTTCATTGACGTTTTTGTCCTATAAAGGGAAAAGAGATGTTATCAGTGCAACTGAGCGATTATTTTATAAGCTGTTACTTGCAAATGGGAAAATACACTTTAATATTTTGGTAATTTTATCAGTTTTGAGATTCAGTTTAAATACATACATATTAATGAATCAGCAGTGTGTAAAGTATTTGCATCACTACACAAAGCTCTAGTGTGTCCCCATCAGAGTTACTCCTTACCCTTAACCCTACTCCAAGGAAACTACTGTCTTTCTCTTTCTAAAATCGTATATAAATGAACTCTGAAAACAGGAAATCATTGGTATCTTGTTTTTTCGTTTAACATAATGCCTTTAGGAATCATCTGTGTTGTTTTTAGATCAGTGTGCTTATTCCTTCCTTTTGCTGAGTATTACTGCATCATATGGATTACCACGCTTTGTTTATTCATAGAGCATCCGAAGGCTGGTAGGATTGTTTTCATTACTTGACTATGTTGAGTATAGCCACTATGAACATTCATGCACAAGTCTTCATGTGACAATTCTTTGTGTTTCCCTTGAATGAATACCCAGGGTAGGATTTCTGGGTTGTATGCTATCAGTTTTCCTATGCTGGAATGCCATTTCTCAATGTGGCTACAGTGTTTTGTGCCAACAGTGGAGAAAAGGTCCCAGCTGTTCCTCATCTATACACTTGCAGTGATTCTTTTTAGGCTGAGCCATCGTGGTATATATAAAATGGAATCTTTTTGTGGTTTTATTTCCATATCACCAATGAATAATTTGAGGGTATTTCTATGCTTATTTGTTATTTGTGTATTGCATCAGTATTCTATTTCTGCAACAAAATACTTGAGAGAAGTCAACATACAGAAAGGTATGTTACTATTTTGGTTCACAGTTTCAGAGATTTAGGTTTGTGGGCCCATGTCCCCCTCAGTTTGGGCCTAGTGACAGGAGGCATTTGATGGAACAAAGTTTCTAACCTCATGGTGACCAAGAAGTAAAGAGAACAAAAGAACAGGTTTGGAGTCAGATGATATACCTCAGAGACACACTTCAGTAACCAACTTCCTTCAACCATTCCCTGGTAGTACATTCAGTATGAGTTCATTGATGACTAAGCCATTCATGAAGTCAGCACCCTCATGATCCAGTCACTCTCAGTGCAGTAGTGACGGAGCCACACATGAGCCTTTGGTAAAAGTTGAGATCCAAACAGCATAACCTGCATTATCTTCATGGAGTTTTTGTTCAAATCATTCCCTCTGTTTGTTGTTGTTGTTGTTGTTTTCTTAACTGAGTAGTTTATTTTGTTGGTGATTTGTAAGTTGTTATATTCTAGATACAGATTCTTTTTTTTCCTTTTTGGGGGGAGGTCTGTTTGTTTGTTTGTTTGTTTGTTTGTTTGTTTGTTTTTTCGAGACAAGATTTCTCCGTGTAGCCCTGGCTGTCCTGGACTCACTTTGTAGACCATGCTGGCCTCAAACTCAAAGAAATCTGCCTGCCTCTGCCTCTCAGAGTGCCAGGATTACAGGCGTGTACCACTGTGCTCACTGGATACAGATTCCTAATCAGATAAGATTCACAAATAATTTCCGCCCATGACATGTCCTTGTGTTTTCCTAACAATAGCATCTATAAAGGAGAAGTTTCTATTGAAGAAATCCAATACTTCTTTAGCCTGAAGCCATAAAGATTTCCCATTTTCTTCCAAAAGTATTATCAGTTTGGCTCTCATGTTTAAATCTATGATTCATTTCAATTAAATTTTTACCTATGCTTTAGGAATCAAACATTCTTTTAAAACATAAACACTTGATTGTTCTAGAACCTTTTATCTTTTACTTGTCTTATACTAGCCCTTAAATGCTGAAGTACAGTCCTTTAATATTGTTCTCTTAAAAATTATTGTAACTGTGAGTTCTTTGCCTTTTCATAGAAATTGTAGGATTAACCTGTCAGTTTCTTGTGTTTCCCCACCCCTACCTTCAAACAAAAGAGGAGGGGAATTTTGCTCAGGATGTCATTGAATTTCTAGTATCTGTCTGCTATCCAGTGTGTCTTAATTGTCTGTCTGTATTAATCTCCTTATCTATAATGTCCACCTGCTGTCGGTGTGTCAGTAGTCTCTACAGTGATGTCCTGATACTGGTCATTGACCCATACCTTTTCCTCTCCTCATCACCACTCTATCTATAGTGTTTTCATTTGATGATTTTTCTGATTTTTATTCTCTAGGTACAGTCTTTCCTTCTTCAGTTTACTTTGCTTTCTCTTTCTAGTCTTGTTTTCAGATGAACGTATCGCTCATTGATTTTAGACCTTTAGATCTTCTTTTATAGTATATACATACACTGCATCAGCACTACTATGAGCATATCTCAAAGATTATACGTATTCTGATTTGCTGTTACTCAAAGATGTCTTAATATGTCATCCGTTCTTTGAGGATCTCATAACATGTATATGTGGCGTATCTCTGTACCTGCACCCTACTCACCACACCTGAACTTTCCTCAGATCCCACCCAACTTGCCCTTTTTCTTAGTTTTTTTTTGAGCTCAGGCAGTGCTGCATGCCATATGCTCATGGGTGGGGCCATCTATTGGAGCTTGCAAACCTAACGGTGGATACCCTGAAAGAGCAATTGCTGTCTTCCCCAGGGGCCATCAACTCCTAATAGTTCTTTGGCTTGGGTGGGTTTCTTGAGTCTCACCCCAGTCTTTCCTTGAGTTTTGACTGGCTTATTCTGCAGGTAGCCACAGCTGCTGTGAGTTGAGGAGTCCATTGGCCATGTCATGCCCAGCAGACAGCATTTCTCCATGTCCTCCAGCACTTAATTCTTCCTGCACCCCTCTTCTGAGATGTCCCCTGGGTCTTAGGAATTGAGGACTTGATGCAGATGTCCCATTTAGGGATAAGTACCTATAGTCACTCATTCTTGGCACTTTGATCAGTTTTGAGCCTCAGCTTTCCATGGCAGAAAGAAGCTTCTTTAACCAAAGTTAAGAACAGTTCAAATTTGTGGGTATAAGCATGAGTACCCAGAAGGCTATTTGACAGAACGACCAGAAAAGTCTCTTTATTGTCCTGCTGATTTTCTTCTTTGTTTTTATTGGTTTGGGGGGTTTTGTGTTTTTTGTGTTTTTTTTTTCAAGACAGGGTTTCTCTGTGTAGCCTTCTCTGTCCCAGACTCAATTTATAGACCAGGCTGACCTTGAACTCACAGGGATCCAGCTGCCTCTGGCTCCTCGAGTGCTGTGATTACAGGTGTGCACCACCATGCCCGGCTGCGTCCTACTGATTTTCATTTGAGCATTAGGTGATTTCTTTGAAACGTAATGATTAGTTTTCAATTATTTGAAGATGTTCTTTATTCTGTAATGGAGTGTAATTTTATTCCATTATGTTCATAGAATATACTCAATGGTTTATTTGTATTTTTTATTTTGGTTTTTTGAGACAGGGTTTGTCTATGGCCTCTTCCTCCCTGCGTGCTGGGATTTAAGGCCTGCACCACCACTGCCCAGCTGATTAATGACTTTCTAAAAATCTATATTCTTACTAGTTGGTTGCATAATTTCTTTTATCTACTTGTTCTGTGAATTGGCAAGAGAAAAATACTAAAGTCTTAACTATAATTACAGATCTGTTCTAGGTCTCTGCCTCTGTTTAGTTCTGTCACTTTTTCTACTAAATATTTCAAAGCTCCTATCAGGTGCATGAATATTTAAAATTATGGTATTCCTTTGATGAACTTACCTTTTTATTATTACAAAATTACCCTCACAATCTGTGGCAAATTTCTTCTCTCTGAATGTTCTAATAACATCATGGGTTTTCTTATTACATATATTTATTTGTAATAAATAAATATATGCATTTATTTATTTATTTATTTATTTATTTACTGGTGCATTTGCCAGTGTTCATATGGAGGTCAGAGGACAACTTGCAGGGGTCAGTTCTCTCTTTCAACCGTGACAATCCCGGGGACCAAGCTTAGGTTATGAAGCTTGGCAGTAAGCACCCTTCCCTGACCCGTCTCACCACCCAGCATCCTCTTACTGTCTTATAAATGCGCCTTTATATTTAAAATTGATATTCTTTGATTATAGAGCACATGCATTTCTTTTTATTTGTTTATTTAATTGGTTGATTTGGTTTTTCAAGACAGGGTTTCTCTATGTAGCCCTGGCTGTCCTGGAACTCACTCTGTAGACCAGGCTGGCCTCAAACCCATCAAGATCTGCCTGCCTCTGCCTCCCACATGCTGGGATTTAAGGCATGCGCCACCACTGCCCAGCTCAGCACATGCATTTCTTATTTCTGCTATAACTGTCAGGGACTTGATACCTTAAAACCTAAATGTATTTCATTGCTGTTTTATACCTTCTATGTCTGGTATAGGTCTCACTGAGTTAAATAAGGATGTCAGCAAGGATATATGTCTCGAGAGATATAGACATCTATAGTCCGTGGTTTGTGGCCCAACATCTTGATCATCTCAGAATTCTACAAAAAAAAAAAAAAAAAAAAAAAATCTTTTGACTGACTCTTTCTTCCCCTTCTAAGGACCCTTAGGTTTACACTGGGGCTTTCTTGGGTAATATCAGCCTAATTCCCACTGTGAAGGCTAGTATGTTCACAGTTTCTGGAGACTAAGACATGGACGTTCTCCTGTGTACATCATGTAGCTAGGATTAGACTTGTTTATCAGAGCTGATGTTTTCTGCTGTTTAAATAGTTTCAGGTGTTAGGTTTAACTCCCCATATATTCAGGTCTGAGTCTGCAGTGTTCATGTTTCCTTTCCTACTTGATCTTTGTTTTTTATTTGCCTTTTTCTTCCATCTTTTTGTTTAGATTGAACCTACTTGTTTTAATTTATTGGGTTTAAACCAGTAGAAAGGATTTTTTGTTGTTGGTGGTGGTGGTCTGTTGTTTGGTTGGTTGCTTTTCAGACAACTATGCTTCTTTGTATAGTCCATTCTGGCCCTGAACTTAAACTCTTGCTGCCTTTGCCTCTGTGTAGCTGGGATTGCAGACATTCGGCAGCTTGTTCAGGTCTAATTAAATATTTTAAACGAGCCAATCCTTTATCTTCCTGTGTTTATGAACTGCCTTTATTTATCGGTGTGGTATCTGTTTAAACTGAACATACTCAAATAATCTTACCAAAGTTTACTTTTATTTGCCTTGGTTTTTGAGACAGTCTTACTGTATCTCTGGGTAGCCCTGAGCTCACATAGCTCTACCTGCTTCTGCCTCCCTAGCACTGAAATTAAAGTCGTGTGCTACCATGCCTCACCCACTGTGTACTGTAGCTGCTCTTTGCTACTTTGTGGATTCCTCTTTTTCCCACCCTTTATCCATTCCTGCATCCCAGTTTCACACCTTATCAGTAGATAGGAGAGAAACAGGGAGAGAGGGGAGAGAGGAATTAGGAAACTCCTTGAATTCTTTCCTTTGTCTCTTCTTTGACTGGCTACTAACAAACCCAAACCAGCCTCCCGGAATGACCAACAACCCTGACCCTGCCTCTTGGCGCTCACATTTATATAGCCTCTGAAGAGTTCCCAGAATTCCAAATGTCACACAATAGCAGAAACACAGCTGGCAAAACCATGCCTCTGCTAGAGCTCGGGGTAGATCGTGGTCAGCTGCTGAGGACAGTCCGAAGCAGCCCCACGTCTCTACACCTGGGAGTAAAATAAAAACACATTCTTATTTCTGTGTTCTTTAAAGAAACTAAAATTCCAGAATGCTTCAAAATGTCAATGCAGTATGCTTTTGAACAACCACAGTCTGTGTCTCCATTTCATCCCCAAACTACAGTCTACATATGTGCTCTAAGCCTCTTGGTAGCCTGTTAGCTCAATTGTGCCGTTTTTTTTGTTTGGGGGTTCTTTTATCATTATTATTATTGTTGTTGTTGTTCAATTTTACTAATTTCTATAGTTGTATGTCAAGTTCACATATTGTTCTACAATAGTTAAGCTATCAGTGTTGTACTTTTTTAGGTTTTTTTTTTAGGGGAGTTGTTTTTGTTTTTTGTTTTTGTTTTTGTTTTTGAGACAGGGTTTCTTTGTGTAGCCCTGGTGTCCTGGAACTATTTCTGTAGACCAAGAAGGCCTCAAACCCAGAGATCTGCCTGCCTCTGCCTTCCAAGTGTAGGATAAAGCCATGATCCACCACTGCCCAGTCCCAATGTTGTTCCTTTTTATTCAATATTATAGTTTTATTCTCTAGAAATCCCATTTCTCTCTCTCCCTCTCCCTTTTCTCTCTCTCTCTTTCTCTCTCTCTCTCTCTCTCTCTCTCTCTCTCTCCCTCTCTCCCTCTGTAATACAGGGTGTCACTTCATTGCCTGCGCTGACCATGAGCCCTTGGGCTCCAGTACTTACCCTGTTCCAGCCTTCTGAAAAGCTAGTACTACAAACTGAACTATTACTCTAACCTTTGGTCTTTTTTGTATCTTCTATTTTCTCATTAAGCTTATGTTTTCCTTTAACTTTGATACTGTTTATAAGTTTTATAAGAAGAAATAATTTTAGATCTTTGTCTATTAAAGTAATTTCTACATATTTTTCTACTGATTTATTTTTCTTGTTGTGGGTCATATTTTTATGTATGGCTCTATTTTTTTACTGAATATCAGATATTGCGACTTTTATTTTGCATGGTATTTGATTAAGATTTTGAATTTCAGGCCTGGAGAGAGATGGCTCAGAGGTTAAGAGCACTGGCTACTCTTCCAGATGTCCTGGGTTCAATTCCCAGCAACGACTTGGTGGCTCACAGCCATCTATAATGAGATCTGGTGCCTTCTTCTGGCCTGCAGGCACACATGCAGGCAAAATACTGTATCATAATAAATAAATAAATCTAAAAAAAAAATATTTTGGATTTCGTTCTTTGAGTTGAGTCAGTTTGTAGTTAATTTCATTTATTTCAGCTATAGTGGCAGCATTTATTTTGGAGTAGTTGAGCCCCATACTATGTGCAACACTTAAAGGAAGTACTCCTTGCATTACAAACTTCCCAGGAACCATTCTGGCCCTTTGGGTTCATTAGGAATCTTTGGGTCTCCAGCTTTGCAGCTTTGGTGAGTTTCTTCTCATACTTCCAAGGAAGGCACTAGGGAAACTCCCTTACAGATATCTATAACCACCTTTCTCTGTAATTCTCACACTCTGGTACTTTGTACACAGTTGTAGCTGCCTCGGTCTCCCACATTGTGGTCTGTTAGTCTCTGACTCACTGAGACCACTTGGCTTTATTTGGGTTGCCCTTCCTGTCCTGCCGTCTAGTCTGCTTTGGGCAGTGCGCTGCAGCAATTGTAAGTATTAGCTCATTCATTTCCCTCTCCTCCGGTTTAATAGTCCTATACTTCTTGTTGTGCAGTAATTGAAAACTGTTGTTTCATATATTTTGTCCTGTTTCTGGTTGTTTATGGCAGGAGGGGAAATCCTCATAGCAGTTAATCCTTCGTGGGAAGAAGCAGAAGTCTTGTCTTTTGTTATTACAGTTTAGCTTGACATTCTGTTATCTTACAGCATAGCAGTACTGAGGGTTCTGAATCAGTTGCAAGCAGCTCTGATAGTCTCAAAGTGTGATGTTCATCAGGCCTGGGATCTGCATTTCAACAGGATCTTGACAAAACAGCATTATAAAGGGGTGCTGAAATTTAAGTCCCATTGTCGTGTACGCGGTGACACTGGACACATCCTGTGTGCCTGATTCTGTCATAGGTTCTTGTGTTCACTCATTTTATTCTCATGAAAATCTTGTATGCCAAAAGTGAGCAGAATTTTCTAGGAGTACTGCTTATCCTCATTTTCATTTGGACCATAACCTTCTGAGGAAGAGGTGTGGTGTTTTGTATAGGTTTTTTTATTCTTTGAAAAATCTCATACAGTATAGTTTGATCATATCTTTATGCCTCCCCTAACTCTTTTCAGATCCCCCTACCCCTTCCTGCCCACCCAGCTTCGTGTTCCTTCTCTTCTATTACAAAATAAAACAAAATGCACACAGAACAAACCTTTAAAAAAGCCTGACTTGTATTGGCCATCTACTCCTGAGCATGAAGCCTGCCCTGGAATGTCGTTGATATACCTGGTATTGATGCAGTTTTCCTCTCCCAGCAGCACCAGTTGTGACTAGCTTCTTGATTAGTGACCCCTTCTCCGTGCTGGGATTTTTGTCCGTCTTAAGCTTGTGTAGGTCTTCTATATGCTGTTACAGTCTGTGAGTTTGTATGTATATCTGTTGTATTGTATCTGGAAAACACTTTCCCAGAAGTCATCTACCGCCCTGGCTTTTGGGATCTTTTCAGTCCCTCTTCTGCACAGATACCTGAGCTTTGATGAGATTGTGTAATAGCGACATCTCACTTAGGACTGAGTCTCACACTCTGCACATTATCCAGTTGTGGGTCCCTGTGTTATTTACCATCTACAGAAGAACAAACTTCTCTGATGAGGACTGAGTCATGCACTGACATATGGTTATAGAAATATGTCGTTAGGAGTCATTTTGTTATGTTCATTTATCAGAATAATGTAGGTCTTCTATTAGGCCCATGACCATCTTACGTCCCTGCTCATTGGCTGTTTTGGGTATGGATTTCACCTCATGTAGCAGACCCTCCTTAAAGCCACTTCTTTACAGTGGCTGCTTACTCTATGACATTCATCCCACTAGTGCACCTGTGGGCCTATCTTGGAAGCAGGTAATTACGGTTACTCAGAGCTGGGTGAGATTGATGATCATTTTTCTCCTCTGCTAGCATGCACAAAACCTCCCAACACTATGAACACCAGCCAGTAGGGATAAAGCTTCCAGTTAAACATTGGCGAGGTTTATCTTAGTTTTATGCTATAAGTATGTGGTAACTTCAGCTATAATTGGTCTTACTCCCATCAAGCTGTAGAATTGAACCAATACCATTAGGAATGCCCATCTATATTTGGGGAGGGGTATCTGCTGGACCCCTTTGGCCAATAAAAGAAGTCTTGATCACTTCTTTATTCCTTGGGCTAGTACAGTAAGTGCCTGCTAATTACTTATTAAAAGAATTGATTAGGTAATATTTTCATACTGTAATATGGATAATTACAGTATGGCTCAGAAAGGTATGTCTAAGAGTCTTTCCCATTTCTCTTCATCGCACAGCCCTGCTAGATCTACCTGATAAAGGTTGTAGTTTTGACAGCTGGGAACATAGTAGAAAGGGTTATCCTTGTATTTATGGTTTTGCCTTCAACCTCTTACATTGTTGCAGCTTAGGTGAATGACAGGTGGGTTAGACCCTGTGCCTTCAGTAAAGATTGAATGTTGAAAATAGTTACTTGAATTTTTTTTTTCTCTCTTGGTATGACACACAAACAAAAAAAAAAGTTACTGGTTTTATTTGAATGCAAAGTAGGTTTCAATTCTATAGCTTTGGTATAAGTTAATGGGACAGAATCAGAAAGTTGAATCAGTCATGGATTAGTTGCTTGCCTAATATTCTAAACGAAGCATTTTTAAATGTAGTTAGTTGGCATTCATTAATGTTTGTAGTCTTGGGTTACATTTTGCTCGTTTGTTTTTAAACAGGGTCTCACCTTGTAGCTCTGGCTAGCCTGGATTTCATTCTATAGACCAGCGTGGCCTCTAACTCACAGAGACTTATGTCCATATCCCTCACCCAAACGCCAACCTCTGTCTCCTCCTGAGTGCTTGGATTAAAGACACGCACCACCACAGCTGGCTCTCAGCTAACTTTTTAAGGACCTATCCCCTACCACCCTCATTCTTTTACAAATGTAGAGAAAGCCCTGGACCTAGAAATGATTTCCAACTCATTCATTCAATAATTAGCACTCATACGAATACTACATACCAAGTAGTATTGTAGACCTTGGCAATACTGAGGGGAATAAGACATGAAAGCTTCTGAACAGCAAGTGAAATACAGCAAGTGAAATACTTACACAAGAAAATAGCCAGTCGTAAGTGTTAAATAAGTAATTAAAATGAGGTGGTGAGCGGAGACTGAGTGCGGCGGTTTCTGAAGCAGTGATGTGAGGTGGGTCCTGGGATCAGCTGTGTGGTAGGAATGTAGTCCAAGAGCAAGTCAAGGATAGCACAACATGCCAAATGGGGACCAGCTGGACTGGCTGGCTGAGCACTTAGTGGCGTAAGTACTAGCTAGCAAAAGTGAAGGCAAGCAAAAAGTTCAGTCAGCTACACACCACCAGACCTATTTGTTATCAGTGAAATGATTGTAAATGTTGCCATTCCTAGCATCCTTGACTAGATGTTCAGTATTGATATCAGAGTGAACCGTTGATGTTTAGAGGGATTGTACCTTAGTTTTTCCCACCACAAATAGTGCTAAAGAGAGAAGACAGCTGTGGATTAGTTTGGTAGGTAGGCTTTGTATTTAAGGGATTGAAGGCTAAGAAAATGCTTAGGAAATGGAAAGGGGGTAAATGCGATATGGGGGAGCACTGTCCCAGTCTGTACATTCTGTAGATCATGGTCAAGCTTCACAGCAGTGTGAGCTTGGGCTGTGTGTATTGCACGCTAAGGATGTGAAGTCAGACAGTTCAAAAGAACAGCTTTGATGTATGCTTGCCTCTTATCAAAACTGCCGTTCCTCTCCTGTGATCCTTTGTCTTGGAAATTACCTTTCAGACAACATTTTTCCAAGGCCATCCTCCCTTGTGCTGTGGTGAGCTCTGAACTAAAGCCAGATTTTAACTCAGCCCCATTATCATCCTCCCGATTCTCTGTTGTGCAGCTCGTGTACACAGCTAACTTTTCAGAGCAGCTTTCTGTGGTGGGTCTTAGTAAGCAGGAGGGCTATTAATGACGTGTGCACTTCCTGCAGAGACCACTTGCAAGAGAGCCAGAGCACTGGTCTGTCTCGGTGCCAAACAGCAAATTGCGAGAGAGGACAGAGTACCTAATGGGTGTCAAAACATTTCCAAACTTGTCTAGCTTACAGATGTAATTGTTTTCAAAATATTCTAAAACCCAAGGAGTAGCATAAAATTTAAAAATCAGCAGTACCTGTTCATTTTTTGAGAAGTCATTGTCTCACAGGATAGTTTCCTCTGCAGGTAAGAAATGGTAATGCTAATGTTTCATCTTCAGAACTGTTCATCCTGCTTTGACCAAATTCCTGTGATTCTCATAATTCCACACATTTAAAACTACCTGGAAATGCCAGGCGCTGTGGCACAAGCAAGCCGTTAACCCCAGCACTCAGGAGACAGAGGCAGGCATATGAATCTCTGTGAGTTTAAGGTCAGTCTGTTCTACAGAGTGAGTTCCAGGATATCCAAGGCTACACAGAGAAACCCTGTCTTGGGGGGGAAAAAACCTACCTGGAAATAACATTTATCCTTTTCAAAGCCCAACCATAAATCAACCATAATGGAACCCCTCACTTTTATTGCAAAGCTGTGCGCTCCAACCTTTGAATCTAAAGTGTTTACCTGGCTTTTCCACAGCTGACTCAGTGGATTGGATCCTTTTAATGCAACTTGCATGGCAGTGTGGTCACCAAATTACGTGAAGTCTTTAAAGTTTGTGTATGATTGATAGCATATTGCTCTTTACTTCCGTGATCGAGGCTTCAAATGTAGAAAAATAAAGGAGAAATAACAAGGAAAACAACTCAAGAAATGAGTGTTTGATTCCTGGGCTTCCTCCCAAAGTTAGAGCACAGGGTTTCTTCCTACAGAGAAGGCCTAGGTGTGGGGTATGATAAAGAGTGAGTTATCTAGTAGATAAATTCCATAGCTTTGAGAAGCCGGAGAAGGCTTCTTTCTTAAAAGATTTCTTAACCGTCTGTATTCCAGAACTATTGTCCATACCATGACCTTTCTTCAGCCTCTCATTCCTTGGGATGCTGTGTGGCTCCCATCATCCTGTCTGTATCTCAGAAGCCCACAACCTTTTCTTTTCTATTTCTAGGACATGGGTCCATAATTACATGACCATTTTCAAGCTGGGGTGTTACTTCTGGTGTTGGAACCTTCTCTGGAATATTCTCTCAGACTAGTTTAACTTTGCATCCTTTAAGTCCCTCTTTCACCTCTGATCTATCAAACATAAGATGATCTTTTCTAGTTCCATTCATTTACCTACAAATTTCACAATTTCCTTGTTTTTAATTGCTGAGTAGTATTCCATTGTGTAAATGTACCACAATTTCTGTATCCATTCCTCAATTGAGTGACATCTGGGTTGTTTCCAGATTCTGGCTATTACGAATAAAGCTGCTACAAACATGGTTGAGCAAATGTCTTTGTTGTATACTTGAGCATCTTTTGGATATATGCCTAGGAGTAGTATACCTGGATCTTGAGGTAACACACACTATTCCTAATTTTCTGAGAAAGCACCAGATTGATTTCCAAAGTGGTTGTACAAGTTTACATTCCCACCAGGAATGGAGGAGGGTTCCCCTTACACCACATCCTCTCTTGTATGTGTTATCCTGAGTGAAGTATACAAGAAGCAGAAAGACACATGGTATATATACTCACTTATAAGTGGATATTAGACATATAATATAGGATAAACATGCTAAAATCTATACACCTAAACAAGCTAAGCAAGAAGGAGGATCCTGAGTAAGATGTTCAGTCCTCATTCAGAAAGGCAAATGGGATAGACATCAGAAGAAGGAAAACACAGGGAACAGGACAGGAGCCTACCACAGAGGACCTCTAAAAGACTCCACCCAGCAGGGTATCGAAGCGGATGCTGAGACTCATAGCCAGGGAATCTTATGAAAGAAGGGAAAGATAGAAAGACCTGGAGGGGACAGGAACTCCAAAAGGAACTCAGAGGTCTTTTCTGAGACTCAAACCAAGCACCATGCATAGAGATAACCTAGAACCCCTGCACAAATGTAGACCGTGGCAGTTCAGTCTCCTAGAGGGTTCCCTAGTAATGGGAACAGAGGCTTTCTCTGACATGAACTCAGTGGCTGGCTCTTTGATCACCTTCCCCTGATGGGAGAAAGCTTTACCAGGCCACAGAGGAAGATAATGCACCCAGTCCTGATGAGACCTGATAGGATAGGGTCAGAGGGAAGGGGAGGAGGACCTCCCCTATCAGTGGACTGGGAGAGGGGTGTGGGAGGAGATGAGGGACATGGGTGGATTTGGGAGGAGATGAAGAAGGAGGCTACAGCTGGGATACAAAGTGAATGAATTGTAATAAATAAAAGGAAAACTCTAAATATATATATATAAGATGAGTAAGGAACTGTTTCTCAGTTTACTCTCCTCTCCTCCCCTTCTTTGTTTTTCTCTATTCAATTTGACTTGGGTTTGTTTGTTTGTTTGTTTTGAGACAAGATCTCAAATAGCATAGGTTAGTCAAACTGCTGATCCTCCTGCCTCTACCTCCCAAGTATAGAAATTACAGGCTTTTCAGTCTGTTGCTCTTGTGAGACTACTCTATTTGCCATTTTTGTTTTTCTTTAGTCATCAAAATATTGCAAGGGATTATGTCAACATGTCTTTATTAACCAAAAAATGGAGTCATGGGCTGGATCCCTAGAACCTCATAAAGCCATCATGGTGGCTTAGTCCTGTTAGTCTCAGCACTAGCCCTGAAAAGGTAGATTCTGGAGGAGGAGAAGAAGTTCAAGGTCATCCTTGGCTACATAGCAAGTTAGAAGACATCTTGGGTCATGTGAGACCTTGTCGCCAAAGAAAAAATAAACTTAGAGTCAAATTTTTAAGTGTACAAAGGAAATTATAAATGGTTGCATAACAATTACTTGTGTAGAAAACTTTGAATAGGGATGGGAGTGGTGATGCACACCTTTAGTCCCAATGCTCAGGAGGCAGAAGCTGACAGAGATCTTTATGACTCCAAGGCCAGCCTTCTCTACAAAGTGTAGGATAGCCAAGAATACACAGAGAAACCCTGTCTCAAAACAAAAAACAAACAAGCAAACAAACAAAAAGAAGTGAAAAACAACTTTAAATAACATCTCTGTTGACTTTCAAATTAAGTACCAGTATCCACCCACTTTAGCCTTCTGTCATGATTCCCTATACATTTTCCTATGCAAACCAAAGTCTCACCTCCACAGTGCATCCTCCTTTTTACTGTGAGTGACTGCAGTTTGAGTTCCCATTACGGGGCTGGTGGTTGGTTTGCTTCAGTTGGGTGGGCGTCAAGGCTCAAGCCCCCAGGGTTTATGTGTGCTATAGAAGAACTTTACCACCGTTAGTGCCACCCCCACTGTTTTAAAAAGCATTTCATGATTTTGTATATTTTTACTTAATACTTAGTTCTAATATAGTTATTGACAATATAGATTCATGGTCCAACTTCTTAGTCACTGTCCAACCCTGATCTTACAGGGTTCTAAGGGCATGTCCTTGGACAAGTTGCTTTTTCCTCACCTATAAAATGGGGATAACTATTACAGGACTGTAGTTAAAAGATTAAAAACAATAATCTATGTAAAATGTTTAGCACTGTCTCTAACATGTAGTAAGCCCCCAGGTGTGTCAGTGTTCATCAGTTGTTACTGATGAACGTTTTTCTCGTTCAGCTTTGCAAAATATTTTGCAGTTGATGAAAAAGTAAAAATAGCACTTTCAAAGTAACAGTACAATTAATAATTGAAAAAGATGGGATTTGAAACCAGAGCTGTTCAGCTCCAAAATCCAGAATTCTCACCATGTTGTTAACTCTTGTCTCCCTGAAAAACTTTCTCCTTATATCTCACTGAAATAACCTTTCCAAACTATGTCAAGCCATGTCCTTTATCCAGCTCACTGTGATCACCACTAAAACATGCTCTTTCCCTCACAGTGCAGCAGTTAGGGCTTAGCTGGTGAGGTACCTGCCACTCAAGCGCACTGACCCCATCTCCCCCTGTGAAAAGCCAGGCATGTCAGCACAGTCTGTAACCCCAGCTTCAGGAAGGTGGAGATGTAAGATCCCTGGGGTTTGCTAACCAAATAAGTAAGCTCCTGATTCAGTAAGAAGTCCTTGCTCCAAAAACTAAGTTAGCAGGTAGTTGTGTAGGATACTAGATAGCAGTCTCTAGCTTCCACATGTGTGTGCAACCTCCACGCGCATGTGCACACACCAAAAAAAAAAAAAAAAAAATCCCAGCAGCAGTATGTGACTATGCAACTCTTTCATACATTATTTTATACTGAGTGACCCCAATGAAAAGCCATGAACTTTTTGTTACCAGGGCAGGGTTTGCGCCTGTTTCCCTGGAAGCCATTTTCCTGGAAGCACAACTTTTCACTACATAGATGCTTAACAACTAGTCAAATTAAACAGGGGTTGTTCCAGTCCCAGATGGGAAATTCTGTCCAGTTCAGACCAGGAATCATTTTCTTGCTAGTGTTGCTCTATGCCAGGCCCTGTAATCGACACAAGAAGCCAGACCCCTTCTCTCAAGGGTTTAGAGTTTCACCAAGTGCTTTGAAATCCTGTTTTCTAATGGAGACGATGTACTGAATGAGCCAACAGTTCAGTAATGGGAATGAATTGTTGTCTATTGTTTGTACAGATACGGTCGTCTCCTCCAGCTGCTGCACGAGCTTAGACTACATGGTCACCTACCTCTTCAAGCACATCGCAAAGGAGGGGAAGAAGCCTCTTCGAAGCAGAGAGGCCATGCAGGCTGGTCAGAGGCTGTTGCATTTTATGCAGCAAAACCCTGATGTTCTGCAGCAGGTAACCTGCCCCTGAACTTACATAGCCCTTCATTAGGGTGTTTAGCACTTACTCTCCTTGATAGTTTCCCTGACAGCGGAGAGTGCAGTGGCCAAATTCAGGGCTACCCATCCATAAACAGCCCAGCACTGTCGAGCTCACTGCAGAATGCAGAAGGGACAGTTCTTTTGAGGCTAAGAAGAGTGGAACACCAGCACTCGGACTTCCTCCCTGGACCCCGGGCAGCACCTGGTGAAGTGTTGCTTCAAGGACATGGCTGCTGGGACAGTCATGGGCTAGTCCCGTTCCTCGCAGACACCTTGCTAAGAGCTGTCCACTCATGACAGTGTAATCAGCAGTTGTTCTAGCGTAAGATTAGGAGTCACGCAGTTCAGACATTAGGCAGTGTTCCCCAGCATCCAATGAATACGTAATAATGTCTCAATTTCTTTGTTTTCAGTTGTGTTTTCTAACTGGCTAGCATGGGCAAATCACAAGTTTGTGATTGTTTTAAATAACTTACTTCTACCAATCTGAGAAACAACATACATAAGAAATGAAGATACATGCCAGGAATAGTCCAAAGAAAAGTAAGCCATTTTGCAGCCACACCATCACTACAATTGATGTTTCTACTTCCACAAAATTTGGGGAATATCTGTATACTGTTTTCAGTTTTCTTTTGCCCAGGTTATACCCATAATAGTCCGATTTGCAAAACACCAAGTTCTATGATTGGTGTTTCTACTTCTACAAAATTTGGAGAATATCTGTATACTATTTTCAGTTTTCTTCCGCCCATGTTATGTCCATAATAGTCCAATTTGCAAATGTAAGTTTTTCAACTGACTCTATTTTCAGTAGTGAACAATATCTTCTTAGTCAGAGAAGCTTCCAGGATAGGCCTAGGTTAGCAGATGGAAGTAGTAAGCCTTCAGCAGGAAGTCTCAGAGGCTGAAAGCACTCTAGGCCTAGATTGGATTGTACCGAGGCTAGGAGCTGCCACGACGAGGCCTAAGTAAGCAGATAGAGGCAATCAGCCTCCTGACACAATTCAATCAGGCAAGTAAAGGTTACTTTTACACAGTAGACTATATCACTGCATGTGAACATAATGAAAATAGAATGGGAAATTCATGGAAGAGGTTTCCTTCCTGACTTTAATGTTTTGCTAGGATTGAAATGAAATTATGAGAGTCTTATTAAAGTGACATTTCAGTTAACTAGTTGCATTCCAAGGATGGATGACAGGAGTATAATTCATTCATATTTTGGGTTACTGGAAAAGAACTTAATTACTTCAGGCCTATAACTATATGCGGTAGCCCTAAAACTATTCAACTAGTTAGTAATGTAAAAAATAAGATAGTTTATTGAGAATCTGGTGAATGTGATTTCTAGCTTATCCATGAGCATCTGTTATCTCATTGATGGCTTACTCGAAGTCAGTGATCCTCAGCCTTCTCCAAGAAGGCACATGAGGGCTGTATCTACTCTGACTTGTTGCAGTAGTGACTGGCTTTGGGTGGGGCTAGAGATATGGACCTCTTATGGATCTGAATGGTCTGTTCATTTATTGTTTACAAAGTACAAAAACAATATTTGTAAAGATACAAAATAATCAGTTATGCTACAGTTCTGTTAACATAGTAATAATAGAGACTGACACAGAAGGGGAGAACTATTAGAGAATTCTTTTATATAGACTCCACAACGACCTAGAAATGTGGCTGTCATGATCCCCAGTTTTACAGATCAGTATCCTGGGTGCCTCAAGATTCTAGAAAGTAATGGAATTGGAATTGGAAGCAAGGTCTGTTTAGCTCCATAGCCCACATTCTTACAACTCAGACCACGGAGCCTCAAGGTCTCTCATCACTTGGATGCCTGTGCAGAATACACACTCTGTTTTGGTTAGGTGCACTTCTCTACGGGTACTTGAGGGCTGGCAGTGGCAGTACGCTGCAGCCCTGTGGGTCTTCAGCATGGAGAAGGCTGAAGACCACTGACTTGGAGCATCTAAGATAGCAAATACCCAAGGATCCGCTAGAAATCAGGCCCCGCCTCCCATGACAAAGGACAAATCTGCCACCAAGACATTCCTGCTAGTAGTCGGTCATCATCACAGTATTGTCCCATCAGCTTTGGGCAGACACTTCTAAGTTGGTTGAAAATTTTAGCAAAAATCAATAGGCTGCAAGCAAGCAATATGACTGTGCAGGAGATCAGCCAGTGTGTGTTTACTCAGAATCTCCATGCATTTGTTGGTTTAAGCAATTTCTGTGTGTTAATAAGACTTGGTAATCTTTCACTTTATAGCATATGACTAAGTAGTGATATATCTCTATTAAGCAGTAGAATACATTCTATTTATTTGGGATGTAAGCTTTCAGATAACATTTTAAATATTAATGACTGGTCTCTGGTAGTCAGCATAAATATGATTTGCATTAGCACTAGGTTATATCATCTTGAGTGCCTCTGATGTCAACTGTTGGGTATAGTAATATCTGACATCATCTCCTTAGGTCACTGACAACTTTGACCTCTATTCTCATGCACAGTTTTCGTCGTCTCAAAAGCTCTTTTGAATTGATTTGAAATTTTGACTCTTCCCTTTATGAGGCAGTAAAATTGATAATTATTCAGATGGGAACTGAGTACTGAGTGAAAAATCAATTCCACCCGCTCTCTGCTGCGTATAAAATTACTTCTGAGTCTGCTGGACTGAACGGATGGCCAGAGTAAAAGCAGCAGGCAGGAGTAGTGGGAAGAATTAGCTGGACAGAGCTAATAGCCTGAAGGGATGGACCTGAAAAAGAGGGAGTGGGCCAGTTGGGGGTTATTATGAGCAGGGATGGGCCCATTGATCATCTGTTTACATCAGCTTTCCAAGACCTTATAAATCAGCCCTGAAGAGTGGCAGAACCAAGATTCAGACTCTCACCAGTGGGACTTGTATTAGATTATTCTCATTTTCACACTCAGATGAAAAGTGAGCCATTGATTATTCATTGGTTGCCCATTAAATGCTGTTTTTATAGATGATTTGCCTATCACAGAAGGTAATGAACAAGGTTGCTGCTTCATAACTTGAGGTTTCACTTTTCAAGGCATCTGTGTCGTTAAGTAATGCCTAACCCTATTAAAAGGAATGGGTTACAAATTGCTTAACAGTGCTGAAAAACTAGACCCTAATGACTAATTGTGCCTGGAGTTTAGAGAGGGCTTGTCAGCTCTTTAAACTAAACGGATGCAATGATACTGCAATTATTTACTGTTTGAACTGTTTTCCTCCCACCCTAGACATACTTGGTAACTGCATGGAGAGTGTTAATCCCAAACTGCAAAGGTGATGTCCTCAAGTGTCCACAGAAAAGCCCATATCTTCACGGCCCTGGCCATTTGTGTGCCTCTCACCGGAAGTGCAATTATTATGACCTGTCACATGACTATAGATCTTCCATAGTTTGTGAGCAGATGTAGGTCTGCAAGGATTAAAATTTATTTCATATGAGGAGTCATTGAATTTAAGTGAGTGTTTGAGGTAAGAGTTGTTGGCTTACTAGGATCACTTCGACTTAACATGAGAAAAACCCAGTTTGCATAATTTAGGAAAGAAGAATTTCCCAAGTATTTTTATGTCAGTTGGAGAATAAACTAAAAACTTAAAGAGCTTAGCAGTATAAGCGGTCAGATTGTAGAAGGTGAGAGTAATATGCTGTAAGAATTTGTAGATAACATTTGTATATTTTTTCAGTTTCATTACTGGTTTTGTTAAATATTTGCATTCATAACCAGTAGATAGCATTCATTCTGGCATATGAAAAGACAAAAGCTGTGCCCAAATTAGATGAGTATAAAATTGATAAACCATTTTAGAGACATGATGAATTGTTTTGAAATGTTAAGGACGCTGAGGCAGAATCTTGTCTGCATCAGAATCTCCTTGAATACTCTAGAAAGAGCAGTACCTCCTGTGGGAGAAGAGCAGCCCCCATGGCCTGCGCTGTCACTGAGTGTGTTATGCAGATAGCATGCTGATGAACTTCATTGCCTAAGAGAATTAGAGCCGTTAGATTTGAGTGTCTCTTGCCCAGCCTAGTCCACTCAGCCATTTGGCTCAAGTCAGCTCTCTTAAAAATGCAGAGAGGTTCTAAGTATGATTTTCTTTCTCTTTTTTTTTCTTTTTTCTTTCATTTACTTATTATTTATTTACTTGTTTGTTAGCATGCCATTTAACTAGAAATTGTGAAAAGCTGTCAGGAGCTATAAGAATCATACTTCAGTAGGGACGCAAAAGAACATTCACCCTTTTCCTCAATCAGTCAGTCAATCAATGAAAATTGCTTTTGTATAGTGCTCTTCATGACATGCATCCCAAAGTGAATTACAGCAAAAGGGAAATCATCTGCTCTTTTTTCATTTCTCGATCTAGACTGAAGCAATATTGCTCAACATTTTGACATACTATACAAGACATCTTTCATACTTAAGATTCCATTCCTTAATACTAAGTAGGAGAAAGTGCCGACACATATTTAACTGATGTTGAGGCTTTGGCCTGTGGACCCTTAGCAAGAATCTGAGGACAGAAAATACTGAAGCAAATGAAATATTACCATTTCTTATTTAGCTCTTTAAAAAGTAATTAGCCAAATTTGCTAATATTAATGAAACCATTCTCGGGATCCTTAGACTTCAGAAAGATACCCTTCATTTAATAAGCTAGTTTAGGCTGTGTTTACAATTTCATTACTGAAAACGTGACAGTAGACTGATCAAAACAGGCTGAAAGAACATTTATAACTTGGCCAGAGGACTTAAGGAAGCCAAGGGACTGTCATTAGATGCAGAAAGAAAAAAAAAAAATAGGCACTTAGATTTTGTGACAATTGTTCTTACCTCTGTTGCCATTATCTTAGTCTTTTTCACAGAAATTTCTGCATATACCCGTGTGCTCTTTCTAGGAAAAAACAATACAAAACAATACTGGCAAAGACTTTAAGACTTTCCTATGTGTGGGCCCTGCCTTCAGTTCTTTGTGCACACAGTGTCTGATGTCATCATCAGGTATCTTTGTGAGACATGTTAGCATCATCATTTTCCAGGTGGAGAAAGTGAGGCAGAAGAGGTCAAGTATCCTTCCCACGGCCACAGTCTGTAAACTAAAGAAGGAAGTCATTCGCCCTTCGTTGGTGTCTTTATTTCCCACTCTTTGGAGATACTAGTTACACCTATAATGGGTTTCGCTGTGACATTTTTATCCATGTGTGTAATGTACATAATGTTCTTGATCATGTGCCTCCCCCAGCACTGTCTCCTTCCTCTCCCACACCCACTCTCCCATTTCTGAAGAGCTAACATTTTAAGAAAGGTCTGTTTAACTTCAGGGTTTATGTACTTACGCACAAAGCTATGTGCCCTCATTTGATGGCTCCTCAACTAAGAAAGTGTATTGTGTTTTGAACACTAATAATAAGGCAAGTTGAACATTGTAAATTCAGTTGGGTCATCATAAAGTAAAATGATTTAGAGTACTCATCCTCTTTTTTAAAAAATTAGGTGTACATCTGTGTGTTTGTGTGCACACATGAATGCAGTGCCTATAGAAAAATGCTTTGGATCCCCTGGAGGTAAGGTGCGGGTGACTGTGAGCCAGGAACAGAACTCGGGTCCTCTGCAAGAGCAGCAAGTGTTCTTAACCATCTCTCTGTAACCCAACTTTGTACTGCAGTCAGAACAAAATAGATGGACAATAGTCCAAAGAGGCAATGTGCAAGGACAAGGGAGTTTCTCGGCCAGCTGGCACAAAAAGAAAAGGAAAACAAAAAGGTCAATGACCCCAGTCTCACCACTGACACAGAGCTGAGCTTCTTCTCCTTTATTATTGTACACGATTGCCCTCACTAGTTCTATAGGTAGGTGAGGAGGGTGTAAACCTGAGGACAAGTGTCCTTGAGGAAATCAGAGTCCGATAGTATGATTACCTACTGGTGATCTTTGTGACTTTCCCTAATATCTTTGTGACTTTCCCTAATATCTTTGAGGTTGTACTTATTTTTATGCAATAGGCATTTGTGCCTTGCATATGTCTGTGCCCCATTTGCATACCTGGTGCATACAGAGGCCAGAAGAGGAATGAGATCCCCTGGAACTGGAGTTACAGAAGGTTTGGAGCTGCCAAGTGGGTGCTGGTAATCAAACCTGGAACCTCTGGAAAGGCTGTCAGTGTTCTTGACCACTGAGCCACCTCTCCACCCTGCTTTTGGGTGTTTCCTTTAACCTGATGTCTCTAGGAGACTATCCAGATGGCGGCTGCTCACTCGGCTGTCTGGTATTTCCTTTAACCTGATGTCTCGAGGAGACTGATGGCAGCTGCTCACAAAGGTAAATGTGCTGTGTCTCACTCCCCCAATGCATCACAGCTCTGTCTCATCCTTAACCTCAAACTGACTCATTGATACAGAATGCCAGTTTCTACTTCTTTCTGGTGAAGCCTTCTTTTCTCAAGGAAACTTTTGCCAGTGATAGCACTAGCCATTTTTAAGCTCTGAATCTAACATTTATTTGCTTTGGGCCTTTTTATACATTTCCTGGCCATTATCAAATATATTAGTCATGTGTCTCTAGAGCAGTGGTTCTCAACCTGTGGGTTGTGACCCCTTGGGGAATGTCAGACGACTCATTGAGGTCATCTAAGACTATTAAGAAACACAGAGATTTACATTATTATTCACAATAATAATGTAGCAAAATTACAGCTATGAAGTAGCAATAAAATAGTTTTATGGTTGGGTCTCACCGTAACATGAGTGTCAAAGAGTTCGGAAGGGTGAGAACCACTGCTCTAGAGGATCAGAGCTGAAAGACTACAAAGACTCTGTGTATAGTAAAAGATATATTAGAGTGGCTTACGGGCTGTGGTCTGCCTAGTCCAGCAATGGCTGTCTCCCTACAGAAAGGCCGAAAATTCATTAGTTGATGAGTCTGTGAGGCTAGATGTTTCAACCTGTCTGCAGTACAGGTTGAAATCCCAAAGAGGGAATTCCTTAGCAGGATAGATGAAAATTCCAGTGAGAGCGAATGCCAACAGGCAAAGACCTCCTTGTCCTTCTTCCATGTCCTTTTATACAGGGTGCCACCAAAAAGTGTGGCCCATATCTATGGCAGGTATTCAAGTGACCCAACAAGAAAACCCTGCACATGTAGATCCACCTCTGTGGGTTTCAGTTGATCCAGATGTAGTCAGGTTGACAACCGAGATTAGCTGGCATGCCAGGCATCACAGCTGGGATACTTGTCAGGCCAAGCAGGAAATATTATTGAAGACAGGAAAGAAACCTACAGTTAAGAACACATCCTGTCTAAAGGGGGCAGCCTCATCACATCTCCAAAAATCAGCTAACCATTGCCTTGCCTGACACATTGAAATTTGTCCTAAAGCAATGCAGAAACTTGGGTTTTTTTAATGTTAGACACTGACCACAAAACAGCAACAGAAAAAAAAAAGCAATAATATCACAACAGTCAACAGGTTGTGTGTGTGTGTGTGTGTGTGTGTGTGTGTGTGTGTGGCCCTCAGTTTCTTGTCTGTGTAAGTATGTGACTCTGAGGAGGTTTAGAGCTAAGACTTGTGGTGTGGCGCTCTCTGTGGCTTATGGCTCTGTCCTGAAGCACTACTTTTGGTGGTGTTTTTATCTGATTTTTTTTCACAATTTTTGAAGTATTTTTGGTTTATTGTTTTTTTTTAATACAGTTGATTTTTGTTTCTTTAAAAATAACCAGGTTTGTTTGAGGCAAAAGTCAAGAGAGTACTCTCTCTCTCTGTGTATGTGTGTGTGTGTGTCTGTGTGTGTGAGAGAGAGAGAGAGATGGAGAGATGAACAGACAGACAGACAGAAATGTAACTACTAAGGGTGAAGTAAGAATATGCAAGAAGGCCAGGTCTAAACCAAAATGTCTAGGTAACAACGAGGCAATAAAATTCCAAGAGGGAGGCCAGAGAAATGGCTCAGAGTTTATGAGCACTGGCTCCTCTTCCAGAAGACCTAGGTTAAGTCCTGGTACCGACATGGCAGCTTCCAACAATTTAAACTCCAGTTCCATAGGATCTTCTGGCCTCTGTGGATGCTACATGTACATGATACATAGGCGTATACGCAGACAAAATGCCTATATACATAAAGTAACAAAATAATTGTTTAAATCCAAGAGGGAATAAACCTCATTGGGGAGATGGTAGGGAAGTTGAAACAGGGTTTCTCTGTGTAGATTCACTTTATAGATCAGGCTGGCTTCAGACTCACAGCCATCCAACTGCCTCTGCCTCCCTCGGTGCTGGGATTACAGACCTATGCCACCGGCTGAGAATAAACCTCTTAAGAATGAGGTTGGAGAGATGGCTCAGTCAGTTAAGTCCTTGTCTTGCCCTGTGCTTGTAACCCCAGCACTGGACGACAAAAACAGGTATGTCACTGGGGGTCACTTCCTAGCTTGCCTAGCCTATTGGTTCTATGCCAATGAGAAACCCTGTCTCAAAAAGCAAGCTGGAATAATAATAGCCAAGGTTGACCTCTAACATATGGACACACAGGCAGACACACACACACACAAACATTGTATCACCCCAAAGACAAGTTATTAAAGTTCATGTTTTTAATTTTAAAAATAGAAACGTAGGGGCCGTAAGACGGTTCCGTGAGTAAAGGTACTTGCCACTCTGACTATTCTTTGATCCTGGGGACCCACATGGTGGAAGGAAAGAACCAGCTTCTACAAACTCTCCTCTGATCTTCACGCATGTGCTATGGGATGGATGGATGGATAGATAGATAGATAGATAGATAGATAGATAGATAGATAGATAGATAGATAGACAGACAGAATTTTAAAATAAGTAGTAATTTTAAAAGGATATTTTATCTGTAAATAGAATTATTTGCTCCTTTAGGGCAAATCCTATGTTCTTTTAGAAGAATGGCTATTGTCTTAATCTTTTTCTTAAGTATGTCCGCTACTTTGATGCTTGTTGTAGATATATTTGTTGAATAACTATTTGAGCAGCAACATAGATGTCATCATATTAACTATAATACATTATATGATTTGCCTCTTTTTTTCTCAAAGACCTCCTACATTTTGACATTTGTCCAGGCTTCAGCACAGCCTGATTCTTCACCATAGTCCATGGGTATCTATAAAGGAAATACCTAAAACATTAATTTTTAAAATCATAGTCTATGGACATAATTTTAGCTGTACGTCCAGTATGGTCATGCACTGCTACTAGAGAATAAGCCAAATGGTAATGCCAAGACTCTACCTCAATATAAAGTAGCCCTTCTGAAACTCCAAGAAAATTGTCTAGTGTACACATGGGCCAGGGAAGGAATAAATACTGCCAATACTGTTCAAGTTAACAGAGCAGAGAAGGTTCCCACCCCATGAGGATGTGTGTTCTCACCTCTAAGCACAGTGGAAGGATACAATCCATTGACAGCATAACTTGCCTTATTAATTGAAAGGAATGGAATCCACCAGATGTAGCCCAAGCCAGTAGAGAGTTGGGTGACTAAGCAACAGCAAAGAGACCATATTGAGCGAGCCAGAACCCAGTCTCCAAGTCATTTATTTCAGCCAGTGACAGTACATTTAAACTCCTGTGCCTCTGCAGTGATTGATGGTTTAATATCATATATAATTTTTTTAATGAAGGAAAACCATTTAAATATGTTACCATTTGCACTGGTATTCTCCTATGTACATAACTGCATTTAATCATTATGGGGATTGTTTTTATACTTGTGTAATTTGTATCCACGAAATAACTGTCAAAACCATCTCATGCTGTTGCTGGAAATGGTACAGTGTGCTTCATACACGAATAGATTCATTCTTCCCTGCACATAATTAAGAGTGTTGGAGCTTTCACTGCTACCACATAGGAATTCCATGTTTACATTTCAGAGAATGAAAAATAAGCCACAGTGCTTTTGCAGGTTCTTGCTTTCTGAGGCAATGATATTTAAGTGCTTTAGTTTTGTACCAGTATATGATTTGAAGAGTTTGATTTTAAGACTTTTAATATTAAAATACATAATAAAATTTTATTATCTAATTACAAGAGGGTTTAGCCTCTTATTAAAGTTGCTAAATCAGGCCTATATTAGCATTATAATGGCACAGTTTGACATGGAATACTCAAAAGTCAAGTTCAAAAGGGGGGGTTGGTTGTTGGGAAGGTCTTTTACCCCTACCCCTCACACAAAATAACAAGGATGAAATGCATGTATGGAAGCAAACAAGGAGCAATTTGGGATGCTGGAAAAGGAGTAGAGGTGTCAGCCCAGGATGGTACCCTTAGGCAAGGCAGCTGGTGTATGTAGCCTTTTGTTTATCTGCTACTGGTTTATGTAGCCTTTAGGCCGGCACCAGAAACAATCACTCCTACAGGGTCAGCTGCTGGTCAGAAGCAAAGTAAGAAAAGATTTTGCTTCCAAACACAGCAGCCATAATTTCTGTACAGCTGGCACCTGCTACTGGTGCACAGCATGAAGGTGAAAGGTCAAAGAGGCAGTTGTTCAAAACTCAAGAATGGCTTAAAGGGACTTGTAGATTAATCTGCTTTATTAACTTCTGTATATTAGATAACTATTGCTGTGAATGACAGTACATCTTTTTGAATAAGTCACATCTCTTTCTCTTTTAAATTAGCTTTTGAGTAATGAATATTAAATAGAAAGCATTTCAGAAGTAATTAAATGAAAACAGAATGATGTCATTTTACAGTTTTGTTTGTGTGTTTATAGAATAGGAGAATTATGCTTTCCAAGAATCTTTAAAAGAAGAAGAGAAAGAAAGAAATAGGAAAACAGCTCTTCATAAAGAAGTAATTGGAATAAAGAAGCCAGCCACATGCCCATTAGCCTTTTTCTTTAAACTGAGAAAAGATGATGTCTCTTGTGCCTTAGCATGGAGTTGCTGGGTGCCAGTGGCTGGCTTTGACATTCCCGGGGGCTCCAAATGCTTTCTTTATGAATTAAAGTGACTGCAATCTGTCATCATTCTTTTATCTACAGTTTAGCACAGTTCAGTTCTGCTATTGGTCTGCAGCAAATGTTCTCAGAATAGTAAAGGAGTTTGTAGGGAGACGTTCCTTTTCTTTCATATAAAGTGGATAGAGAATATTTTCTAAGGGGAAACACACAGCTTTACACAGACTTAGCCCAGTGATAATTAGGCGTGCTCTGTAATAGCCTCTCACCCTATTCTGGCAAGTAAGATGGTTTTTAGCCTCTTCATTGATAGTGAGGAGCATAATTGGCTATCTGTGTAAATTAAAAACAGTAAGAACTCAGTGACTGTATCCTTTTTTAAAACCTCTGCAAAAAATAAGCCACTATAGAGATTTTCCATAGGTTAAGTGCTGACACAAACTCTGGAAAGATTTTAAACAAACTCTTCAAACAGGATGGCTTTGTCTGTTGACTGACAGTGATTTTTCATCTTCATTCTTTATTTTAAGGTTTCTCGTAAAATGAAAGTACTGTAGAGGACTTGTGCATTTCGTGATAAAGAGAGCACAAGCAGCAGCATTCATATATATTTCACAAAGAAAACTGTACACCGAATTTTTATACAAGTATAATCTTCCCACTCTAAGCAATATTGCTGTGAAATACAGAGGTTACACCTAAAATCATCTCCCTACTCCCCAGTTCATTGCTTAAAGTAGAGCTTTAAGATCTGACCCCGTTATCAAGGGTTGCTGGCACCTAAAAAGTTACTGTGGGAGGAATATCTCAGACTCATCCAAAAAATGTAATAGTGAATGATTTAAGCAAAAAAGTGGCATAAGCCATGCAAGACTGTGCTGAGTGTAAGACAGGCATATACAAATGCTGGGTGTGTGTGTACACGTGTATATATGTATATGTATATACATGTATGTATGTATTAAAATGTGTTTGAGCACATGTTCCTATTTAAACCTCTTTACTCTGAAGTCCTTGTATAACCATTTTATAGGGTAAATATCACTGAGACTCCAAAAACTTAGAAAGTACAGTGTCAGGCAGGTAATAAACAGCAAAGCTTGTGTTCTCACCCTGGAAATGTACAGCACAAATTCCTGACTGAGCTGAGGATCCCTTCCCCCCCCCTTTTTTTGGGGGGGGGGGGTCCTGGAATTTTCTTTGTAGACCAGGCTGGTCTCAAACTTAGAAATTCTACTGCCTCTGCCTCCTGAGTGCTGGGATTAAAAGTGTGTGCCATAAGGTGTTAACACTTGACCCAACCTGGGTTTCTTAACATCTTTACTGGATTGTTTTGTTTGTTTGCATTGCTGGGATCAAACTCAGGGCCTCATGCATGCTAAGGCAAGTTCTCTACTGTTGAGCTACATCCCCTGTTCTTCCTTTGTAGATTCAGAAACTAACACTTAGATGACTGTAGCCAGCATTTGCTGTATTTTTTCTAATCCACCCTTTTTCTCCTTCCCTTTCAACCCCCTAACACTGGATAAAAGAGAGAAAAAAGGATAGAGAGGAAAGGAAAGAGATCCCTAAATAAGTCAGGAGTCAGAAAGGGGGCGACGTCAGGCCATTTCCTGCTGATTAGGGGCATTGAGCTCCTTGGGGCAAGTTTGATCTTTACTGTCAGGAGATCTAATTGTTTGTTGCTTCTTCTTTGAGTAAGGACGACTTAACAAAGAGATCAGCAACAATCAACCATCAACAACAATCATCTCTCCCCCACTGCCTATCTGAAAGTCCCCAGAATTCCAAGTGTCACACAGCCGTAGAAACTATCGGCAGCTGGTAAAATCGTGCCCATGCCAGAGCATGAGGCAAATCATAGTCAGGTGCTGCAAAGCAACCCCATATCCCCACACCTGGGATTAAAAGTAAAACACATTCTTTTTTTTTGTGTGTGTGTGGTTTTTTTTTTTTTTTTTCAATGCAGTTTATTCAGGAACCTTGAACAATCCTCGGACCCTGGGGAAAGCCAGCCCACAGCTTAAATAGCCTCTGGGTAGCCAACCCAGGCGTGCCACGTGGGCAATGCAGATAGGTCCACATACATGGAAGCAAGCCAGATCCTCGGCCTTAGCCAAATGTGGAGTTGTTCGTGACAGAGAGCACTCACCATTGGGAAGGTGGAAGGCGGAAACCAGCTCCATCTTTAAGGCATAGCATTCCGCAGCTCTCTGCAGTTCCCCCTTTTTGTTTTAGACGCATCAGGCAAGAGTAGAGGTCTGATCTCTGATATTAGAAATAAATTGGGACTTTGTACCGATGTTCATTTAGGTGTCATCCACCCAAAGAGCATCAGACCCGTCCGATACCTTTTTCTCAGAGGCGGGACCTGGGGCATCAACCCGCATGCAATCAGACATGCTCTTCTCTGGGTCGAAAGCGGCTGACCCTGAGTGCAGTGCTTAGCCTCGCATCCTGAGCGTATCATTTTAGCTTTTTATGGTATCCAACCATGCTTGGGGAGAATGTCCTGCTTTGTGCATCTAAAGAAACTAAGCAAGAGAGAGGACCCTAACTAAAATGTCCAATCCCCATCCGGAAAGGCAAAGAGGATGGACATCAGAAGAAGAAGAAAACAGGAAACAACCTAGGAACCTACCACAGAGGGCCTCTGAAAGCCTCTGCCCTTCAGACTATCAAAGCAGATGCTGAGCCGGATGGGCAACTGTTGGGCAGGTGAACAGAATTTTAGGTAAGAACTGGGAAATAGTAAGAGCTGGAGAGGACAGGGTCTCCACAAGGAGAGCAACAGTACAAGAAAATTTGAACACAGGGAACTTCCCAGAGACTCATACTCCAACCAAGGACTATTCATGGAGATAACCCAGAACCCCTGCACAGATGTAGCCCAGGGCAGTTCAGAGTCCAATTGGGTTACATAGTAATGTGAAGAGGGACTGCCTCTGACATAATCTGATCGGCCTGCTCTTTGATCACCTCCCTCTGGGGGGGAGCAGCCTTACCAGGCCATAGTAGAGGACAATACAGCCACTTTTGATGTGAACTGACAGACTAAGATCAGAAAGGAGAGGAGAACCTCCCCTATTAGTGGACTTGGGGAGTGGCATGCAAGCAGAGGGAGGAGGGAGGGTGGGATTGGGAGGGGAGGAGGGAGGGGCTTATGGGGGGATGCAGAATGAATAAAGTGTAATTGATGAAAAATTTTTAAAAAAGGGGAAAAAAATAATTTAAGAACCTTAAATGACTTTCAAAATTGGAGGAAAACATGGAGTTAGTCAATTGGCATGGAGCACGTCTCGCCCCTGGGGGCAATGGTCTCCTGAACCTACTCAGACCTCGGACACCACCACTGCTAGTTCTAGAACTGATGCAGGATGTTCCAACGAGGGGTTAAGGCTTCTCATAATATTTCCTATAAGCCCAAAACACATTCTTATAATATTAATGTTTTTTGTGTTTTTTTTTAAAGAAAGCAAAGTTCAACCAGGCGTGGTGGAAGCACTCTGGAAGGCAGAGGCAGACAGAACTCGATTTTGAACAGGTCCAGGATAGCCAAGGCTGCAGAGAAACCCTTTAAGAAAAAATCAGAAAGAAAAGAAAGGAAAGAAGGAAGGAGGGAGGGAGATAGGAAGGAGGGAAAGAAGGGAAAAGAAACCAAAATTCCAGAATTCTCACTACAGATGATGGTCAACCTCTAAGTCTGACATAAGCTGAATATTTAAAAGCCACAGCACACATTCCTTGTCACATGCTTAGAGAGGTAACTGGTCTACAAAGAGAGAAGAAGGAAGCAGGTACTCCGAGAGGTTCCCAAATGAAAGGCCAGACAGCTGTGGTGGGAGGACAGCTATGGAGAGATCCCGGTGATGCCTTGTCTCATCTTAAGAGCCTGTTTTGTTTTGTTTTCTTTTTTGTTTTGCCTAGCCAGGAAACAATAATCTCTTCATGAGATCTTTTAGATATCTATATCCTCATATATTAAAACTTCTTGACTCAGAGAGTTGTGAGGACCCAATGAGCCATGAATATAGACTCACCTACTACAGGAAATTCACCGAATAATTTGGCTTCATGTGTGATGCACAGCTACCACTAACCTTAGTTTGATGCTACTGTTCGCCCTTGAGAAATCACCTACTATTTATAAGCAGATCCTTGCAATAGGAGTCTAAGCCTAAGATTTCATTCATATGATCATTTTGTTTTGATAATAGGCAGATTATCAAGGTCGGCAGGCATGCCTTCTGTGTGCTTTGCTCTTTCTGTGATACACATTCTCAAAAGTCACACTCATTAGACCCAAAATAACTTTTCATCACTTATTCCTCCTCCATATTTTAGGCTTCACCTTGTAGTGGCAAGAATGAAAATAAATACTGTAACTCTTCTCATTAATACCACCCTGTCATGTCTAAAATTTATTGTAATTCTCAAAACAGTAGTAATGGGCATGGAAGTATCCGTACATTGGTGTGTGGTGGCACACACCCTTAACGAAGAAGGGTTTGGTACATCAAGAGTAAACTAGTAGAAGAAGTGTGCAGAGACTCAGAGTTGAAAGAGCTTGTGCAAAGTTGCACAGCCAGTGACAGTGGTGCCCAATGCTGTGGCCTGATGTGTTTGTGTCCCCACAAGGGTTTGTGTGACTTGGTTCTTAGGGTGATATTGCAAGAGGGGCCTTAAATCACCTGATTCATGAAATAGTTTAAGGAGATATTATCACAAAAGCCTGGCCCTGCAACTCAGCTTCCTGGCTTGAAATGTACCTCCCTCCTATGTGTGTGCCTACTAAGTGGTGCCGACCACCATTAGCCTCCTACCAGAGGCTGAACCAGTAGAACCCAGTCCAGGGATGAAAACCTCCAGAACTATAAGCTAAATAAAGCTCCCTTTCTTCATGAGTAGCTTTCCTTAGAAATGTCATTAAAATGACAGGACTCAGACTCATGGGTCTAGATAATAGCTAGGATTGCTTGTCCCTAGATCTCACCCAGTTCTGACCACACAAAAGCTTTCTGGGGCCTTAACCTACCATTCATTCCCAGGGTATTTTCTTACCCATATACCTTTGTCCAGGGAAGACAGGCAAGATTTCCCCTGCCTTTGCTGGCACTGTGAAAAGGAGTGAGAAGCCTTGGAGTTTCTTGAAGAATGACAGAGTTGTGGGGATGTGAAGGTTGGCCCAGTGGTGGTATGACATACTGGTTTTGAAATGATTACTGGTTTTCAGACACTTGCAGACTGTTCTAGAACTCCTGAAGTAGATCCCTATGACAAGAATGTAAAGCTAACCTTCATATTCATTTGCCTTTTAACTCTGAGGCAGTTCAACCAGCAGTAGACATTGACGAATCTGAGTTTATACAGAATGTAAAGGAAGGCTTGTTTGTCTGCAGCCTGATCACCTTTGATGAATTAATCCTGCCCCATGCACTCATGCAGCCATACCCATGGGCAAGAGCCCATGGATTCTGTATGCCTCGTCATGTTTGGGGGATACCAAGTGGTCTTAGACTCCTGAAACGCCATCTTCATTTGTTTTTTCTTTTTTAAGTGCTCTATTTAGTAAAGGCTTGCATACCATGTGTCCTTGGAATCATTCACTACCTCTTTAAGGATAAAACTACCCTACAGAGGAGAGTTCCTAGCATAGTTGAATTGGCTTCTAGGATCAGTTGGCCGAGCCACTCATGGCCTAGACTCCCCAAGACTCAAATCTTAGAGTCGTTCCCATTCCATCATTTCTTCAGTGTTCTCTATCACCTGAACATGGGTACCAAAGACAAGAAGAAACACCTTAGTACATACTTCCTGGTGGTTCTGTCAGCCAGGAACGTAAAATAATACACCACCATGAAAGATAATAATAGAAAGTGCCAGGCTTGAAGAGAAGTGGCTTGGGCCCCAAGGCGGGTCACCATAAGGAACACCCAAGAGCTCTCTGTTAATGCCCACACTTAATGTGGCCTCTCCGTTCAGATGGAACACAGGAGTTCCACTCAGCAGCAATTAGAGATAAGTGCATTCAGGATGATTTCTCTAAGATTAGAAGGAACAGCTTGATGGGTGGACGCTAAGAGATTAATAAATACATGAGCTCCTTCAGGCCTGTTATGGTTGACTTTGAAATGGCCTCCACATGTGCTCACTGCTTATCCCCAGATGGTGGCACTATTTTAAGGGTTCTAGGAAATTTACCAAGTAAAACCTAGTTGCAGGAAATAGGTCACAAACAGTCCTTGGGTGTGTCTTATGAGAGGCCCAGTCCTGTCTCTGTTTCCTGACTACCATGAGATTAGGAATCTCCGAAACCACGCGGTGTTCTGCTCAGGCCCTGAGGCCAAGGCACCAGCAACTGAGCCTCCTGGAGCCATGAACCAAAATAAATCATTGCTCTTTGTTTGTGTCAGAGCAGTTTGGTCACAGTGATAGGAAGCTAACTAATACAAGACCACATTTTATTCAGCTCTGTGCCAGAAATGTTCAACACATTAATAAGGCCAGTAATTCCTTAGACAGTGACTAAGTGTGAGAAATAAAAAGGAAGGAAAAAAGAGGAAAAATCCTATAAAACAATACCTGGTATACAGCAGGCACTCGGTGTGCTAAAGAGCTAGTAATTAAGTCATGATGGCATGTGTGCAGGTGATAGGCATGCAGAGATGAAGGGGCCATCATCCCTGCAGAGGCCCAGCCTATTTTGGAAAGTATAGAAGTTCCATTCCAGGTGCATAATGTGCTCTTATCCCACAGAGGAAGAAAGCCTTCCCTCTCCACCCCCCATTGCTCTCCTCAGCTCCCCTGCATTAGAGAGAGGCAGGAGACAAATTGACAGAAATCTGGAGGGAAGTAACTCAAGTGATTTAGGAGAATGGAAGGGCTGGCTTATGGGGCCAGATTAAAGAAGCTAAATATGTATAGCTTGCCTAAGTGACAACTAAATGGGGCATTTGATAAGTCTATAAATACTTGGAAGATGTAAATGCCAGGAGGAAAGGGAATTACTTAGCATGGCACAATGGAGTATTGGCATAATGGGATAATATTAAGAAAGGGAAGATGAAGGTTGAACATCAATAAAAAGCTTCCTGACAAGAAGAACCATTCCTGACAGGGGACACTATTAGGTTATGTGCTGTGGGCCAAGGGAAATAATGTCAGTGCCCTTCCTCAAAGTATGGCAACAAAGCCAGCAAGGCAGGGGATGATGAGCAGTGTCCTAAGTGGGGCACAGAAGCCAAGCAAGTGACCTTCTCTGGCTGTGGCCTCCCTTATCTCAGAATAGGAAGAAGCTGCTGCTGCTGCTTGAGAGAAATCATATGGCTCAGAGGCTCAGGCCCTGGAGAGAAATGGCTGTGCCACCAGTGGTTCATACTACATCACAGCCAGAGAGATTATCATTCTTTTGTAATGACACTCATTTCCTACAGGCCAGAATCTACTTTTCTCTTGCAAACATCCCTAGGCCTTTACCAGATACAACCCCTGCCTATATAAGCAGCATCCCCTCCCCTCCCCACACAGTCCCACCCCGCTGAACACCTTTGCGCTCACTTTCCCTACTCTCCTTATGGCGTGTCAGACTGCTTGTCTCTACCGCAGACCAATGTCCTCTTTTTCTGAAGCCTCCTCTACCTGCCCCAACCCCGCCCCAGAAGAGTTGGGAGTTCTTCTCTGGCCTCTCCCTCCTGTGAGGGCTTGTTTGCAGTATTTAATGTACTGCACTGTGAATCTCCTCCTGACTGGGCTGCAAGCTCTCTGAGGGCTGACACTGGCTTGCTCAGCTCCATCCTCAGGATATGTCTCAGAGCCTGGTCAACGTGTACATCAACAAATGGTGGGGTAAATCACGGAAGAGGGTCCAGCACTCTCGGTTCCTCTCATGCCTCGGGCCCATGTGTTTATTTGGGGAAAAGAGCTTCGAGCTCTCAGCATCTTTGGACAATCTCCCCAGCTCTTGGCTCATCCATTCGATACCATTTAGCTCTAAATAAATCCTTGCTCATGTTGCACATGGAGGTAGCTTTCTTAACATTTCTAGGAGATGCAGGATGACCCCGTGCTAACATGGAAAGCTGAAATCTCACAGGCACCCAACGCTAGATAAAGAACTATATGCAACTATATGCTGAGAGCAGAAGAATTAGTCCCCCTCAGGGAAGAGCCCCCAACTGATCATCCAATACCAAGTGTTCAGCCCTGAAATCATATAGGTACAAGTAACAGATGGACTGAGCAAGTGGTTTTTATATATTTAGGTAAGGATGAGTGTGTGCGTGCATAACTACAAAGAAAAGGCATCCACGAATTTGAGACCATGCAAAGGAGAGACTGTATAGGAGGGGTTGAAGGAAGGAAAGGGAAAATTAGGTAATTGTATTTTAATTTCAAAATATAAACAATTGGGGGGAGGAGAAACCTTAATTCTGAAATACCAGAATGCCCCCACTGTGGTTTCAATGTAAATACTAGACTAACTCTTAATGAAAAAAAAAAACAAATGCTTTCAAGGGGCCCCATGAATTGTCCACAGAAACACATTTTCCCCATATGAAAATATTTTTAAAATAAGTAACATAATCCTTTGCTGGTGACTGGAAATCTTTGGGGCCATCTAACCCAGCCTCTTCAGGAAGTAGGGAGAATGTACCAGCAGATGAGATGCAGTGAGATTTTGAGCCCTCTCCCAAAGGGATGATAGATCGTTATGATCTATCTGCTTGAAGACTGCTAGGGAGGCCCTCATGCCATTGTGCATATGTTCTTCTGTTGTCAAATGTGATACTCAATGGGTAGTGTTGTGCTGAGTGATCAGTGAAGTAGCATGTTTTTCTCACTCCCTTTGCTTTTGAGTGGCCTGAGTCCTCACTTACGTCATTGCGGCCCTGTGTGCATGTGCCCAGCTAGGCTCGGCCTCACTGCTGCTTGTTCCTAGTTAGTGGTTTGTGTGGGTGAACTCTCCAGCAGCACCCAGCGTGCACTCACGTACGGAGCAGCACCTCAGTCATCGGATTGAGAGCCTCGAATCTGGGTACCTGTTCTTAAAGTTCTGAATCTTTCTGTGGTTTCGGGCTCCAGGCCTTTCTCAGAAGGAGTGCTTTGACTGAGAAGAACATGAGTTGAGGATCCTAACCAGGCTGGCTCCAGTGAGCTCTGACAGGAGAAACTCAGCCAGCCTGGCCTCTGCATTTGCCCTAATCCCTCCCTCTATAGCCTTGTTAGTTCCTGCCCTCCATGGCAGACTCCATCCGACAGCTGCATGTACTAGCCAAATGTATATCTGCATGGCATAAAAGGTCTTGCACAGCGTGGACCTGGGCCAGGGTTTGCTCCTCACCTTCAGCTCTACCTCATGCCGCCCCAGAGCCTTCGGTACAAGGTCAATGCCTTCTTCAAGCATGCCAAGCTCTCGCCGTGTGCTAGAGGTTTCCTCACGTCATTTCCTCTTCCTCGTACATGTGTGTTCCTGGGTGAGGCTGTGTGCAGCTGTTAGTGCTCAGCTGCCACCTGTCCTGCGCAGACAAGCTGGCCTACGTAGGCTGTCGGGGCACACACGCCTTCACTAGTGTCTCACGCTGCATGGATAACTTTGCTCAGAGGCTTCTGTAAGCCATTCGAAGTTCTCAAATATGGCTCCAGGTAGTCATTCAGGTACTACTGTGATCTAGAAATAAGTATTACTTGAAGAAAAACTAGGGGGAATGACGTTGGAGTTGGAAGCACAGAGCACACAGATTGTCTCAACGTTCCTACCCACGGGAAATTTAGATGATATTTTTGGCAGGTAATGCTGAATTTCAACATGAAATTGAAACAAATTCTGTTTGATATTGGCAAGATGTGTGTGTGTGTGTGCATGTGTGAGAGGCAGAGAGAGAGAGAGAGAAGCCCAAATAGTGCTGAGTGGCAAGCCCCGCAGCCTTGAGTACCCCAGGTTTTCTGGTTTATTTTAATGTAGCAAGCTGCTTTATGAGATCTGCAGCCACTTGAAATATGATTTACTACATGTAAAAAGTTTCGGATGGATAATGAAGATTCAGGATTGAGACTCACAGTGCAGTGCAGTCAATTTTCTTGCTGTTGCTCTCCAGTACATCTCTGCCATTGAAATGAATAATTTATTATAATTTATTTCAACCCTGGAAAATAAAACTGTTTTCCTAGTGGTGTGTGCTATAACATTCAGAATAGACACATTGCATGCAGTACTCTCAATTAATTAATCCTGAAGTTTCGTTCTTACTTGACCTTCTCATAAGCTAGGAGACTGGCAGGTAATTCTTTCCCCAGTAAGCCATGATTAAAACGAATGTTTTGAGGAGTTACAGGTAAAGTTGGTAATGGAGAAAATTGAAAGAACAGCAAAGCTAGGTTTCCCCTTAGATATTACATTCGTTGCAAGAGTTTTTAAATATTCTAAACAATCCATCACTTAGAGCGAAAGCGTCTCTTAACTTTCTGTGAGGGGGGCCAAGGAGGGCGCTGTCTGTTTCCATGTAAATCCGGAAGTACTCATTTGTGACCAGAACTGGCTAAGCTTACTGGACCTGGGGTGCCTTCAAAGTGCTTTCCCCCCAGTTTTAGAACAAAGCTAACTTTGTATAAAGGCCAAGCAGTCAGGACTCCCAGGTGACCTCAGGGGAGACAGGTCACCCATAATTGATTGCAGGCTTATTCAGAAGAGGAGGCTCACCTCATCTTGCATTTCGTTCATTGTTTTTCATTTTAAAAGCTAAATACTTCAATTATGAGGCTGCAGAAACACTATCAACAAACATAAAGGGAGTGCTTGATCTGTCCAGATACTTTAAATTTCATGTAACTTAGATGGAGAGCCTCAGTTAATCTGGAGAGGCAGAAAATGTTAACAAAATATGTGCTTATTTATCCACTATGTTCATTTTTCATAACATCTACTAATATCACAAAGGAAGATGGCAGATGAAGGGAACAATTGATTCTCTTTCCCTAAAGACAGCTAGTATCTAATTTGAGCAGGATCACATTTCAATATCTGCTGTGCATGTGGCCTCAGGAGCAGCATTCAGTAATGACAAAAATTCCTTCCTTGCATGCATTGGGAACCAGGAAGCAATTCCTCCTTCATCTGCATCTTCTCTCCCTGCGCCTGAACCTCTAACCAGGACAGGTGCTCCGGAGAAGCCTCCATGGAGGTGGAGAGATTTCTCTACTTTTTCAAATCCTGTTGCATTACGCAGACAGTTGTGTGGGGTGGGGTGCTCTGCTCTGTGCTGCTCTGCTTTGTTTGTTATTTTTGTTATTGGTAAGGTCAGCCTTCCTCTCCTCTCTTCCTGGCCTTCTGAAAGGCTGGTGCATTCCCCAGGCACAGGGTAGCTCTTAAGAGTTGGATGCATTTATCCTTTGTTGTTCCTCAGAACATCACCCGTGCTTTACCGCACAGTCAGGACACCGTAGCTTGTCTGGGGTGTGGATGATCCATGCCCTCTATAGATTAGTATACAAGGCAGCCTGTCCTGCACTCTGTCCCCCTGCTTGTCCTTTGTGGTCTCCCCTCAGCCCTCAAGGGCTAAAGCACAGGGCTGCTCTGTCTTGCTCTCACTCTTCTTTGGCATGGCTTTGCTAGGCCTCCTCTGTATTAGCCAGAAGACAAGGCCCGTTTTTCACTTACCTCACAAGCAGACAGCAGAAAGTGCAGCATTCCGAAGGGTCGTGAGCATAGCAAGTGGCTGGAGACAGGGAGGAGAGAACAGAGTTCCCTACGTAGACTGAGAATCTGGGCCCTGCAGGACCAGCACTCATGCTGTAAGGCCCGGGTTGTCTATGGGCTACAAATGGGAACAAGACGGGAATCTTAGTTTTGTTTCATTATGTTTTGTTTCCATTTTTTCTTATGCTTTATAGAATGTATGCTAGTGACAGTGTTCAGCACACGTTACATGCTAGTCATGGACATTTACTTTATAGGAGTACTATAGCCTAGAGAAAATTAGCCTCATCTACTGATTTCTATGATGTTCATTTAAATCATGGTATTCTCAGTAGGAGGAAAATCATTATTTCCCATGAAATGTTCAGTAGATCAACTTCCAGAGACATCCCTTTTTTAAATTTACTTATGTATATGAATGTTCTATTTGCATGTGTGCTTGCATGACAGAAGGTGGCATCAGACAGAAGAGGGCATCAGATCCCATTAGAGATGTTTGTGAGCCACTGTGTGGTTGCTGGGATTTGAACTCAGGACCTCTGGAAGAGCAGTCAGTGCTTTTAACTGCTCAGCCATCTCTCCAGCCCTCCAGACACATTCTTGAGTTTGCCAGTGTTCACTTTCTGTAAATAGATTGACTAAATTTGTAAGCATTTTGGGTCAGAAGCAGAAAGGTTTGCTGAAAATTTTTCAGAAGCCCTGGATCCTAATAATCACAGACTTCAACAGCTGCATGACTACCAGAAGGTACTAGAGCAGGTAAGGTGACATGCCCAGGCCACTGAAGGTGGGAGAGTGAGCCTTTCCCCTCTTACTCCTCTAAGGTCTGCAGTAGGAACCAGCCACTGCTGGGTGCTCTGAGCCTCACTCAGAACAGCCTGACACAGTGAACTCACACAGACCTTTGCAAATGACCTGAATTAGCCTTCACACCCTAGCAGTACCTTGATCAAGTGAGTTCTCCTTGACCTCAGACCCCTTAGTATATACAATTGTAATAGATGATGCCCCATCCCCTATGTGAGAATAGAGCCCACACGTGCAAGTGCCTGTCAGTGTGCTGAGCACCCAGCAGCCTCCAGAATGGTGGCTTTTTTTAGTTAGATGGTGAGAAAACTCATCAGGCACCACCTGCTGTTAGAAGGACCTTCCTTAAAATGATGGTGCCTTAAACTGTGGCCTGTGTAACCTGAAAAGTCCAGCCACGGCCCTTCCCAGAATCTCCTGGCTCAGAGTTCTCGGTCTGTTTTTTAAAATATGATCCTTGGAAGTGAAGGGTTTAGATGTTTAGCCGTCTCGTGTGTACAGTAGATTAAGGCTCCAGTGTAGCTTTCTGGGCAGCACTCTCCACACCACAGGGTGCGCTCACTGTGCTAGCAGGGGCATGCCCAGCATATGCTAGAACATCGGGCATCAGGGAGTCTCTTTAGTGACTGCTGTGTGGCTGAGGGCATTCAGGTGGGAGCTGCTCTGCTCTGTACTTGTATCTCATGCCCTTGTCAAGGGAGCATGATCAGGCATCGTAGGTCATCACTTTTCTCCTGGGTCATACATTTTCAGTTTTGGCCTTAAATGCGTTTGCATGATTACAGTAGGGCACTCCCATTTAAACCCATGCTAACATCCCCAGCAAAGCAAATGGGTTGCTTTCTGGGCTGCCTCCTGCTCAAGGTTATTTTTTGGACTGCAGCTCTACATGAAGTTGATAACTCTGAGGAGACTGTAGTAAGCTCGTTTACCTGTCTAAGCAAGGCATGACTTGGAATTCTTTGTTGAGTCGTGAAATTCCATTGGCTTAGGCCAGGCAGAAGCTCCACTGTGTTAGCAGGAATGTGCCCAGCGTATGCAGTATGGGAACGTTATGTTTAAAGCATACTATGTAGCAAGTACAATACAGATGTTTGGTTTGCACAGAGGAAATTACTTCTCACCGCATCCCTTTTGTATCAGCTGTCACAGTCCCTACTTTATATCTGAGGAAATAAAGGCAAATGCCATGGGTTAAATAGAAGGGCCAGCCTTGGGCTTAGTTCTGGGTCTAATGCCTGTGGCTACCACATCATTGAGCAAAATTCCAGTCAAAATCTGTAAGAAGGGGGAGGAGGAAGGAGGAATCAAGTAAAGTAGTGTAGACTCTGATTTTCCTAAGTAGACAACTCCCTTCCGAGATAATCTCATCCCTGCTTTGGCAAAACAGCCACTTACTAACGTTGGTGGATATCATGTGTGGTTTGGGGTATAGGCCATAACCTATTTAAAGTGGCCTTCCAGCCACTCCTGCAGCAGAGCTGGGAGAGAGTAGACACTGGAGAACTAGATGGACTTCTGCACCAAGTACTCACGGCACCTGGTAACAGAATGTGGGCTTGTGGGTACAGAGCCAAGACTGCTTCTTCCAGTATTGACTCTTGCTGTCCTCGGCCTCAGAGACCACCCATCTAAACATCACACTACCTGCAAGGGAAAAGGACCGTACTTTCGCATTACACCCAGTACTTGGGAGTGGGGGCTGTTTTACCGCTACTCTAAGATTATTAGGAAAAATAATTTTGGAAATTGGCTGCCACATCAATGCCATTTAAGAAGATTACTTGGTAGTTTACATATTTTCAGAAAAGTAAAAAAGAAAAAATCCATTTTTGCCAACTTTATTTTTAGAAAAGTATTTTATTCAAACATCCCCTTACTTATTACAGACATAAATACATGCATTCAGACAAATGAATACACGAGAGAACCGTATAAAGTAATTGGCACATCACTCCAGGATGCTTTGTCAGTTACGGGAAGAATTTGGTGCCTCTAACTTTAATCTTCTCCATTAAAATATCCATTCTGCTTCAGATTGTGAAGCCCATAATATTTTAGACTGTCTCCGTGGATCTGTTAGTTTTGCTTGTCAATTTAATTTGTGCTCTATGACTTTGAGTGGCTTGCTCAACTGTTCATGGGAGCATGTGATCTACAAAGGACGTTGAACCTGCCAGGCGTGGAGTCCTAGCCTCTCCAGAGAGACTGGACATGGAGTGTTGGTGTTCGCACATAGACTGGCAGATTTTGTTTAACCAGCGTGATCGTGATGGTGAGGGGAATGGCAGCTGTTGAGAGATGCAGAGACACACGCTGCTGGTGATAATAGGCCTCCGGTGTCTGCAGGGCGCATTCTGTGCAGCACTTCTCAAACATTGTCTCATCTCATTCTCAGAACTTCCTTGGGCTGGATTATTTCTTTCCCCCTTCAGAGCTAATGAAAACAGGCACTGCAAGAGCAGTTCAGTTACTTGCCAAAGATCACAGGATAAATTAGATCACCAGAACTTTTTGCTAGGGGCAGGGAGATGGCTCAGCAGATAAGTAAGCACCCATGCAAGTGTGAGGACCAGGTCCCTAGCACCTACATAAAAGCATAAGTGTTGGGTGAGTGCAACAGCCCGCCTATAATTCCAGGGCTCAGTGTGCATGGAAGCCCACTGGCTAGATGGGCATTAGCCTCAGGCTGTGGGCTCAGCAACAATTAACTCAACTACCTCAATAAATAAAGTGGAGAGCATTTGAGAAAAACACCCAACTTCACCCTCTCATGCTACACATGTAAATGCATGCATGCATTATACATTCATACTCTTAAGTAACAGGGAGGTTGCCAAGCACTCAAAGCAAACCAAGTCATCCAAGCCTAGTTGGGGTGGTGTTTGTGGGGTCTTGCCACACAGTTGTCCTGTTCAACAAAAGAGCTCTAGAGCTATAGGAGCAGACAAACTGCAGTGGGGAAAGTGAGCCCACTTGACAGTCATTTGGCTGGACTGTGGTCATACGCTCACCCTGGCCTCCTGCCTGTTCCGTCTCCTGCCCAGGACAACACAAGCCCATCATTAGCTACCTTGACCTCAGGATAAAGTCTAGATTCCTCACCATGGTCTTCCATTGTAGCCATGAGGTCTCACTTCTCTCTCCTGCCTTACTTCTTAGCAGAACCCATCATGTTTATTCCCACCCTCTCCTTGCTTTGCCTCTTGGTCTCCTTATGATGAACTGTTTAGGTGTTACCTGCCCTGTGCCATCTCCCTGCGTGTCTGTAAGAACTTAAAGGCATTTCCCCCCTCTGCATGCTGCTGTTCTTTTTCTAGACCTTTTCCCCACTGTTTTCTCTTGGTGACTTTCTTAGCAAGCTGTCAGGTCCTAGGCAAGAGGTTGCAGTCGATGCTTGTCCTTTTATCTGTTCTATGCGTCTTATAAACTCAGAGGTTAAATATGTACATGTAGGGGTGAGTGAGCGATTAGTAATGAATGATTTAAAAAACAACAGTCCAGTCTGAGCCAGCAGGAAACATGCCATTCTGGGGTCTCATGGAAAGTGTTTCATTCCACTCAGTGATGAGCTGTGGAGAGGTGTCCATTAACATCACTAACTGTTTGGTGCGGTAAGAAGCAGACAGGACAGTGAGCTGGGCCTTTACCCGGTACCTAGCACAGAGCAAAGCATATAGGACATGAGAAGCAGAGACTGCACCTACTGGCTCTGTGGAGTCTTCTGCTCACTGTGAAGGTTCTCCCCAAGCTTTTGGTGGTAGAGACTCTTCCTCAGGGTGTGGGGTGCATAGTTTACATAAAAGTCTATGCTTCCAGAGTGAGCGCCGACTGTCCAGGAAAAGCTCTCCTGTCACCAGAAAGGTGGAGGGAAAGAAGGAGTACATAGAAAGCCTGGGATTCAGGCAAGCTCTAAGCCAAGGGTCCCGATTACCGTGTGACTCTGTCTTCTAGATGATGTCTGTCCTCATGAACACCATTATCTTTGAAGACTGTCGGAACCAGTGGTCAGTATCCAGGCCTCTCCTGGGGCTCATCCTGCTCAATGAGAAGGTGAGTGTGCTTTCAGGGAGGGCCACAAGAGAAAGAGGTGCTTTTAGACCCTGAAGACCATGGGCTCATGAGCTGGGGCCTTGGCAGCCTAGAAGACCTTTACCCAAAGGCTTCAGATCTTCTTCAGTTAGCAGGGGCCACAGAGGCTACACACTGTGTAGATTACTTGGCAGTATTTCAGAGTCTTTCTCACTTTCCTTGCTATTCCAGGGCAATTCTGAGCAACAGCCCTTTTGCCTTCTCCTCCAACCTCCCTTCATATCTGGGGACCCTGCACACAACCACAGGTGATGACAATAGCAGCCCTTGAGAGACTGCATAGAGCCAGTACCCTTCATATAGGAGGATGCATCCCAGCCTCCTAGCACTCTGCCTAGCCTTGACGACCTCCCAAGCATCCTGGCTTCGTTTGGAACTCACCCTGGCCCCTCGGCAGTCAGTGAGAACAGTGCATTACTGCTTGGGAGAATGAATTGTCTATACAATAAGATAGTACTGGGAAAAAGACAGTGAGATTAGAGGCAGCCGCATACATTAAAATTCAAACTAAAATCCCAGCCTTGGAAGGAAACTAATAGAAGAAGAAAATATATCAAAAAGAGAAGAGCTGTCTCATCACTCACCTGTGCTGAAGTATCCAATTTTAGCCACATTCAATAGCACTGCCATTCATCTTCCCTCGGTGTTATTGTGATTTAAATCCAGGCTCTATAAAAGAGAGCAGTTCTTTTAAAATGATTGAGAGGGAATAAGGGCAAATTCGGTGTTTAGAAAAAGCTTATGACATCACAATATTATACTTTACTGATGGAGGCAATATTTCATGGTTTAGGATGAAAAACTAATAATTTTCTATTTGGTGTGAGTCACTGCATCATTATAAAAGGGAAAAATAAGTAGTTTTGTGCATTCCCAATCTTGTTCAGGAAGACATTGTGGTTTGAGTATAATGCCTCTGATATATAGTATTTAAGCATTAGTCTGACTGCATATTAATTATGTGTGTTTTCTGATGTGAGCTGTTTTAATGTATGATAGAAATTAAATAGCATACAGCTTGGGCTTGAAGAGATAAACATATGACTGGCAAAATGTTGTCTTTTGCTGAAATCCGGCTGTTCCCAGTGATTAGGAGTTCAGCTCGACATCAGAGCTTATGTTTGTATAAAAGACCACAGACCCCAGCAGATAAAAGGGGGCTGAGCAGCTGTTTGTGACCAGGTATGACAAATACTGTTCTTAGTGCCAGCAAGTACTTCCAGAACTAAGCATACCCCTTTAGGACCCTGCCTCAGCAGAGCAGACCCGTGCAACCCAGGATGACAGACTTGGAACACAGCCCAGAGCTCCTTGAGAAGTGAGTCACTGATGCCAGGAAAGATGAGGAAGCCAGAGGGGAGACCCTTGGCCTTGCCTTCAGTCACCTAAGTGCTCCCTTAAGCTCTTTTCCACAGCCTGGAGGCCCTTCTTCTTTTAGCCTTCCTGTGATGATGAACCCCAGAAGACCCAGGGTTCAGTCCCCCACAATGGAGGCAAGGACTCCATCAGGCTAAGCAGTGACAGTACTGCAGTCACAACAAGAGATTCTTAGGAGCAAGTTGGGGGACAGGCTTGACACGGTACAGCTAGGTTCATGGTACACCTCTGCCGCTTAGGTTTTCTCTAAGGCCAGAAAGTTCAGTGTGGACCTGCACGCAAACCCTTGAGCGCCAGTGGGCCCAGGTAGACGCCTAGCCGTCCTGGCTTCCCGCTGCTTCCTTCCTGCCTGGTTTGGAATTGGAATCTGAGCCTGAAACCTCTCTGTCTCCCAACAGTACTTCAGTGAACTGAGAGCGAGTCTAATAAACAGCCAGCCCCTCCCGAAGCAGGAAGCCCTTGCCCAGTGCTTCAGGAACTTGATGGAGGGCGTGGAACAGAACCTGTCTGTCAAGAACAGAGACAGGTGAGCATTGCCCAGTGGGGCATCTCTGGAGGGTGGGGCAGTCCAGGCTTATTAAAAATAACGGGACTATAGTTAGCACAGCTCACAGATTGATGCAGATTTCCTGTTACACTTTGTGATTTTTTTTTCGTTTTTTATTACAGTTTGTTCACTTTGTATCCCAGCTGAAGCCCCCTCCCCCATCCTCACCCAATCCTACCCTCCCTCCCTCTTCTTCTCCTATGCCCCTACACTTTGTGATCTTAAACCCAGGTCAGTTCTAGTCACTACATTTTACTGGGTATTTGCTCAGGGATGCAGAGGTTACTAAAGTACAGCCTTTGCCCTTAAGCAGTTTATAATACAGCAGAAAAGGAGTGAAAAATAACTAATTGGAGAGAGCAAATGAAGGGAAGCGCACATTGTCCATGGAGATGAGCAAGCACAGGCCTTGGGCAGAAGGACCCCATTCAGGGTTACTCCTGCCTCTGTAAGCTGTGTGGCAGAGAAGCAGGCAGCCTCACTGCTGAGTCTCTTCAGCAGTAACATGGAGCTGATGGTGGCAGCGACTGTGGTGTTTAAACAACAGAACATAGTAAAGCAGGGTTCTTGGGCCAATGACCCATTAAGTGCTGGTTTCTTCCTCTGCCTAGCATCATTGGCCAGTGAGAGCTAACCAAATTCATCACTGGGACTGGATTCATTCGTTCGTTCATTCATTCACTCATACACGCATACATTCATGCATTCAGTGTATAGGACTGCAGCATTGGCAACCTGTGGTAAACAAACTGTTCTAAGTTCTGCTGCCCTCATGGAGTTTACGTCGTAGTGGATGAGACAGACAGTGGTTGGTGATAAGGAAGAAAATATGTTCAAGGAGAAAACTGCCCCCACTGACTTTCCTCAAACGCTGTAACCTGCTGAGCCTTCACACTGACCTCTAAGCATAACTTTAAATTTCTTAACCTCCAGTTCCTAAGTGCTGGGATTACAGGCATAGGCCACCATACTCAGCCTATATAGTGCTGGGATCAAACTTCATGTGTTGTATACAGGCACTCTCCTAAACCACACACACACACACACACACACACTTGCACCCTTTTCTAAGATAGAGTTTCACCACATAGTGCCAGCCAGACTCAAACTCAAACTCATAGTCCCTCTACTGTTTTCTGACTGCTGGCATTATAGGTGTGAGCTGCTTCCCTGTCCCCCACACCCCACTTTTTATTCTCTAAATTCCATTCTACTTGAGGATACTAATATCTACCTTTGGGAAAACCTGTAATGACTGAAGCATTCGTATATAAACTCAATCCAGTAATTGAGATGCAGGTGTAAATTTTTTTAATGTTTTATATGGTGGAACTTTAGATGCTGTCCGTCCCTAAACTACTCAGAGTGGGCTTGGTGGTGACTCTTGTTTTGGGGGCAGGATGGTGCTCGTGGCAAAACGGGCCCAGCACAAAGGAGCCGTCCTGCAGGCAGAGCCCTCGTCTGGTCCTGCGCTCCACGGTGCCCTGGTCCAGCATTTCATGTGGCCTGCATGTTCACTTCTTCTCTTTCCACAGGTTCACACAGAACCTCTCCATCTTCAGAAGAGATGTGGCAGAGGCCCTGCGTAATGATGGCCACACAGAACTGTGCAGCCTGGACATGATGAGCTGACCCAGCTCCTGAGCGCTGGCTGTGCAGCCTTTGTCAAGAGACTCTGGAAGGTCTGGGTCACAGACTGTGATGCTGGACAGCCCGGAAGAATGTATTTTTCAGAAAAACAGCAAAAAGCCCTACATTTTTATAAGTCTGACCTAATTATAAAAATTTATAATAGTGCACATACAATGTAAATCCAGTATTCAAAGCAGAACATGTTTCCCGTCCATCTGGGTTCCCACAGTGCTAAAGGTCTAGAAACTATATTTAACCAAAGAACTTAATAAACCAGGCTAGCACCTGCGATCAAGGTTGTCGATTTGGTGAAGATGCAGCCTTCAGTGTGCGTCCTGGATTGAGACAAATGCCATTTGAACCTTTTGAATTAGTAGTTTTTACATCTGGAAAGTGCTCCATTAGGGACTCTGGGCTGTGGGCATTTAGAAGGAGCCAGGGAGCACCATAAAGCCGCCCTCAGAACTGCACACAGGCCTCTCTACCCAAGCAACATCTGATAAAGTTGAGAGACAGTAACACAATTAAATGACTTAGAAACAATGTTTGCTTTCCACTGGCATAAATCTGAAGCTGTTCAGTCTAGAAGAATTAAGCTGTGCAATTTCTGCCTGCAGAGAGATGTCTTTAGGACTCTGCAAGCCCCGGTTAGACCCTCTGGGTGCACCAGCTCCTCATCCTCTTGGCTCCTTGAAGAGAAGCTGAGGGTGGCGAGGAGTGCTTGAAGCATCTCTGCCTCCTTGGACCACTCACAACAGTTCAGCTGCTGCCTTCTACCTTCCACACTCTTAACCCACTGTTGGATCGTGACTTCATCCAAACACAGGAAATGAAGGCCTTTGCAGTTTGTGTTCCATCATAACTAAGCTGTTAATTTGAAATTGCCACTGTCAAATGGGCTTCCTATCTCAGTGCTCTGTCTTCATGGTTCAGGCTTACAATAAACACTAGCCCGTTATTTCTGATCAGACATGAAAGGTTGGCCCCAGTGTTGCAGGGAAGAAATCCACAGGCTCTTGTAATCTCGTTTCTCAGACTAGCGTTTCTCCAAATCTTTCTTGATAGTTGATTTTTGCAGCAAGCAGGTCACCTAAGTTCCTCTCCAAGTGTTTGTCCTCCATGTGCAAAGGGAGTCAGGGGAAGCAGTGGTCTGGATGAGACTGCTTGTGGTGTTTCACAGACAGGTAAGCCTGAACCTTACTCCTTCCACTCCCTTAGGAAATATATCTCTACTAGAGAAGACAAATCCTGTGCTTTGAAACATCAGCTTTCAAAGGAGCTTGACAAGAATTTCCCCTTGGTTTTTGTTTTGTTTTTAATTTGTTTAGTTTTGGGGTTTGAGCCTCCCTCTGTAGCCCAGGCTGGCCTGGAACTCACTGTGATCGTCCTGCCGTAGCCTCCTCAGTGGAGGTTGGCAGGTGTGGGCCACAATGCCTGGCTTCTGCAGTCAGGGGCAGAGTAGTTCTAATTGCATTCACTCCACAGAAGCTGCAGATGCTTATCCCATTCTAGCACTGTTTCGTTACAGATGCCTAGAGTCAAAAACACTATATTGTTTGCATTAAAATGTTGACAAGAAACGAATGGTGTGTTCTCTTCTTTTGGCCACACAGCCAGAGATCACGTAAGAGCAGGTGGAGCCCGGGCAGACTGGCCTTGGACAGCTACATTTTGAGAAGCAAGGTCAACCTGTCTCCTGGTGCCTCGGTGGGCTTGAATGGTCGACTTAGCAAGCACTTTGGGGGCCCACTTGGGAGAAGACAGTCAGCAAGCATGGAGCCCCTACCCTGACCCACACGACCTCCCACTGTGCACACCAGGAAGTAAGGCCCAGGGATGACTTGGAGCTGACAACTCGTACAGGGAGACTTTTCACCCAGATCTGTCCTGGCCGCCTCTCGGTGGTAAACGGAAATGTCACTGATATTAGATTCATTTCTACCTGTTTCTCAGAGCTTGGTTATTAACAGTAAATTACTCCAAAACTGTGGTGGCTTCAGGCCTGGAGATGTAAGTCAGTGGTAGAGCACATACCTAGTGTATATGATGCCACGGGTTCTAGCTCCAACACTTAAAAAGAAAGAAAAAAAAAAAACCCGAAGTGGCTTGAATTAACAGCTCCCAATTCAAGAAAGGGAGAAGCCTGGCTGGGTCCTGGTATAGTCACTCACAGGCTACAGACAGTCAGGGTGGTTGGCCAAAGTTATGATCACAACCCCAGTGAGGAACTCCTGCACACAAGCCCATGTGTGTATTTGGCAGGAGTCAGCGCTGCACAGGTGTCATCAAGGAGCGGGGCTCAGCACACAGGTCTTAGCTTGTAGGAAAGAGCCAGAGACTGCAGAGATCCAGTGACAGTCTTCAGCCACCCGGCACTAAAGGGCTTCCATCCGATACTGTGAAAACACTAATCCTGTCCCGCACACCAGGAAGGCCCTCACGGGGACCCACTGGATGCGGGAATCGGGAGCTATTGGAAGCCACATTCTTCAAAGTTGTCGGCCGCAGTCTGCCTGGCCTCTGCCACACAGGTTTCTCCCTTAAAATAGCAAGTTTTCTAATCTTGATTTTCCTTGGAAGTTCCACTGTGATCCCTTCCTCAGAGAAGAAAAGGAAATGGGAAAGCCAAGTGTTCAGAGGTCATCTTCACAGCACCACAGGCATAAAACCAGCTTGGGACTAGCAAACCCACCAAAGCTTAGGAGGCCTATGGGGACAAAGACCTGCAGATTTAATTCAGGCGTGGCCTCCGGAAACATTCTAGCCCAATATTAAAACCAGCCTGTTAGGACACCCAGCCAACCTGCAGAGGGCACATGGAACCAGCTCAGATAACCAGGTGCATCTGCCTACCTTGGTTCAGCAATAGAAAAAAAACCAGTGCTGCCGATTCCACGTGGTAAAAGCAAGGTGTGGGATGTGTTCGCACCCCTCCCCCTTCTAGAGAAAGTCTGGTGTACAGACATTCAGTATGGGCTCTGCATGGTGCCAGCTGTGCAGTTGAGGGTATCCTGAGATACTTCTCACTTTTCAGGCTGTGCCATCAACACCCAGCGCCGGACACCAAGGAATATAGGGTCCCTGCACTGTATGTAATGGCCTGAACCGCCCAGAAAACTCCCCTTGGCGGAGTTTGCTTCCACTGGCATGACAATCTCGGGGAGGCCCCTTCCAGAAGGCAAAGGTGCGCTGGTGAGAGCTAATAACGGAGATGAGTGGCCAGGCTATTTCAGATGCACTGACCATCAGAATAGGGCAGGCTGCTGAGGGAGCCTGAGAGTAAATGAATGCCCTGTCATCCTGCCCTGTCCAGATGTAACCAGTCTGGCACTTTGGAGGAAGGAGTATTTTGGAGTCATGACCAGGAATGGAGCCCCTGGAGAGAGAAGCAGGACCTGGGGTATGGCTCTGATGGAGCATGTATGTGCTTCCATCCTGGCACCAGTTGGCAGGGACAGAGCAAGAGTAGGAAGGAAGCCATTGCCAGAGAACCAGAACCACTGTAACGCTGAGTTTGCCTGCTAGACCTCGCTCCCCAGTAAGGATGTCAAGTACTGTTTTCCCTGTTTCAGAGGTGAGAAAAGAGACTAATAGAATGAGAGAAGAGGAAAGGCAACATAGCTAGGCCCTCCCCCAACTCTATCCATGAGGCGAAGAGGGAGTTGGCTTATTAGTCCACACAGTCAAGGTACATCCTAGCTCTGTCCCTCCCCAGGAGCATGATGTTGGTCAAGGACCTCTCCCCTAAGGCAATTGTCCTTGAAGCCTCAAGCCTTCAAGCACAACCCATTGCCTGGAGCCTTTCCCCCATCCCCCCACTCCAGCTGGCAGGCAGCCTGAGCCCAAGTTAGATGTTCCTTAACTCCTATCTGACTTTTTTTCTACTTAATCTCAAACTGGGTCCTCTGAAACTGGTACTAAAGAGGTAGACAGGGACCCTTCGGGCTTCCGCAACCCATGGGACTAGATACTTTGGGAGAAAAGCCAGCCTGCCTAGACACTTTGAGCTGTGCCTGTGAGCCCTGCCATTGATTCATCCTCCTGCTGTACTTCATAAAATCGTTCTTGAGACTTTTTAATGTTTTATTGAGGTGCAAGTTTGCGAGGAAGTAAGCCTTTCCAACTACAGCGAGAGTAACCTGCCTCCTTGGCATATTAAAAAATAATGTTAGTGTCGGGTTTTACGTCCCACAGTTTGGATTGCTGATAAGAGCGCTTCCCTTGACAAGATTCTTTTTGAGGTTTACAGAAAGCGTAATAAAATATGTAAGTTACATCTCCACAAACAAAAGCTATAACATAAGTTATTTATAAGCGTGAGATACAAACAGTATCACGATAAATAAGCCATAAAGGATACCTGCAACATCCATCTTAATGTAATTTGCCCAACAAAGGGGTTGAGACGAAGTCAAATTCAGCAGAGAAAATTTGTCAGGAAGGGAGGAAAAGTTGTAGACCACAAGCTGGGAGGAAATGGCTGATGGGTGAGGGAGAAACGGGTCTGAGGTGAGGCTTGGAGACCCCTGACCAGACTGCAGCATATGCTTGCCCACAGAGACTGCCCCGCCCCTCCTGCCCCACACAGCCTGCCATCTGCACCTAGTCACATCTCCAACAGCCCTCAGCAGCCACCAGCCCCACCCCCTAGGAAAAGGAATATTCTAGTCCCCTTCCCTCCTGCCCCGTGGCCTCATGCTACTGCCAGCTCCCTCCATTCGTCCACTCAAGGCCATGGTCTGAAAGTGACCAAGCCCAGGGATCCTAGGGAGCCTTCCTCTACTCCAGTGGTCCTCAACCTGTGGGTCATGCCACCTTTGGCAAATTTCTATCTCCAGAAATAATTGCACCACATTTATAACAGCAAATTTATTGTTATGAAGTAACAACGAAAATAATTTTATGGTCTCGGGGGTCAGCACAACACAAGGAACTGTAATATTAAAGTGAGTGGCATCAGGAAGGTTTAGAACCACTGACCTGCTCCTTTACTTACCCACCAGCGAGCCAATGAACGAGACCAAGTCTCTACCCTCACAGAGCTTGTGGGCTGTTCCAGCAAATCAAATATAACACTGTACATCAAGGACCGGAAACGGGGATACAGATGGTCTGGTGCCTGGGGTGCTGTGGAGGCTGGGGACGGGGCGGGGGAGAGCTGACCCGGAACTCTTAAGGATGCAAAGGTCCCAGCCATGAGGTGAGCCAGAATGGGGTCCCCAAGTTTCTGAGCCCAAATCCTCATCGTTTTTTCTTTACTCCCTCATCTGCCCTGAGTAGATACCACAAATTTAATGCACTGAGCCCAGACTCGGTTTACCCTAAGAGAGCTCCCAGGCCACCACAGAGCCCTCACCTGCACACCTGGCTCCTTTACCCAGACCCACCCAGGAGCAGAAATAGTGGGTGAGGGAAAGGAAAAGTGGGCCTCGTAGTCCACACAGTCAAGAGCCAGCCCAGCACTAGTCTCCACATGGCATGAGTGGAATAAGCACCTCATTTCCCTAGAAGCTACACGTCCTGTAGTGAGTTCTCATACACGCCACCACCTCGGGCTTCTCCTTCTTCCAGCTGGCAGCCTTGAGCCTTCTCAGATCCCCCAGGAACTTTCTTCCCAAAGCCCTTTCCACTCTGGGAAGCTGTGGTAAGGACTCAGATTTCATTGCTCCACTAAACAGACAGAGAAAGCAAGTACGGAAATCTGTGTATCTAGGAAATCTGAATAAGTTGGGGCAGGTGTAATTTTCCATGCTGAAAGCTAGAAGGACCCTAGTCTCCTACAAAGGATGTGCAGGATGTGTCGGCAGGTCAGCAACCTGTAACGTGCTGTGTGTGTCTTTTATGGAAGTAGACCATCACACTTCCTCAATCCTTCAACTAGGACAACTGGTCTGGATACACTCCAGAGCCTAGACTCAATCCCTACACTATTTTAAAGACAAGAATTTTGAACTCCAAATCACATAGATAGCAGAGGAATTTGAGCTGCCTTCGTCCAGACTCATGGACCACTTGCAAACTCCAGTACCCTGTCACTCATCCCAAAAGCCCCACCTCTCTCCTGAAGGACTCCCAGCAAAACCACCCTTTCTCCCAGTTTCACTCCTGGGGGACCAGGGGAAGATTCCTGCAGCCTGGAAGTTTCTGGGTCCCCAAGAGTCCTGACTCCTGTTCCCTAGCTCTTAGAACATACATTTTTTCTAACCATTTTCTTCAGGGCATATGCCCTTCCCCCACCTCGCGTTGAATTAATAGCAGATACAAAAGAGCAGCAACTTCACAGTTTTAGGAACACTAAAATGCATAGCAAAACATATTCAGCCAAACCAGGCTTGAAGGAGACAATATTGTCTTGATTACTTAAAGAAAAAAAAATTACTTAAAGAAAAAAAAAAGAGGAAGGAATTTTGACAAAATTAATTAAATTTTCACCACAACAAAGAAGAAATGAATTCATAAAAAAGTAAAAACAAAACGAAATTCATGGAAAAGATGACTCATAAAAACAAAACAAAACAGACAACAAGGGGTGGGCATCTAGCTCCAACGACAGAGTGTTTTCCCAGCACCCCAAAAGCCCTGGGGTTCCAGAACAAGCCCCACGTGCACATCTGTAACCTCGGTGTTCAAGAGGCAGAGAAAGAGATCAGAGGTTCACGGTCTTTCTCAGCTACACTGCTGCTCTGAGGCAGAACAAACAGGATAGGGAGCCGGCATGCTTACCCATTCCTGTTATCCTAGCACTTGAGAAACTGGGTTTGAATGACCGTTTGAGAGGCTCAAAATAAAAGGATAATGAAATGAAGCCTGTCCCTACCCCAATCCTAGAGACTGAGTCCAGGGCCTCCCCCATGTTAAGCAGGAACTCTATCACTGAGCTTTATGCCATTAAGGACACTTTTCAAGACCAATAAAGCAGACTTTGGCGAGTGTTATCCGCAACAAGCACAAATATGTAAGAAAGGGTGAGAAGCGGATGTCAGTACCAACAGTCACTGTGTTTACTTCCTAGTACATCTGAAAGCTAAAGGAGACAGACAGAGTCTGGGCAGTGGTTCCCGGACTTGAGAGGCACCACACTCATTAGGTGGCTTGTCAGCAGACTGCGCAACCCCACCCAGAGTTCCGGAGAGAGAAGGACTCCCCAGGATCCAAGAAATGGCATTAGAAAAACAAACTGCCAAGTGCAGCTGACACTGCTGGTCCAAGATCACGCCTTCCTTCAGATCCAATGACCTAGACCAAGACCTCTCCCCTACCCCCACCTCCAGATTTACTCCCCTTCCTGGGCTTCCTAAATACCCTCCTTTGTCCAAGGAAGAATGGAAGGGGGTTGCGATCAGCAGCCCAGCACTCAGGGCGACTGAGGACCTGGAGCTGAGCCCTCACTCCTGCCCTCCCGCTAATGCTTTCCGCTGGAACAGCTCCAGCCCTTGAGCTACCCAGAAAAACTGAGGCACAGGGAGGTTCGACGCTCCTGCATCTGAGTAAACTGAGATGTTCCCACACATGACCTGTAAACAGTGCTGGCCGTGCCACCCACATCCTGGTCACCTTGTGCCATGGACCTTTGCGCTGCAGCCTGGTGGGTATCTTACCAGGTCCTGAAAGTGGCCAAGCCTGGAACCCAAGGCTCTGGGCAGGCAGGAAAGTAGATGTTGTGAAGTGCCCCCAAGTCTGGACTCAAGTGAATTATCTGACCATCATTTCCCTCGGTGAAGGCCTCGCTGGGTGAGTGGGTAGCTAATGGCCACCCCTACCACACACGGTTCTCAAGGACAAGAGGGTCACCTCTGTCCTTAAAGGCACTATTATATAATCCAAAGTGGAGACTGGCGGGAGTGGGATTTCTTACAGGCACCTCCACTCTGCTGTTGTCTCATTTTGTTCTCATGGCCACCATGGGGGTAGCTAGTACATTCTCTGTTTTACAAATAAAGCAAATGAGGCTGGAGAAGGGCAGTGGGAGCCCCAAAGCCCTCGGATCTCCAGCAGCAGTGCCTGCATTAGCAGAGAGAGGCCCCCTGAGCCAGCACAGCGGCATCTCTCCTAGCTGATGGTCCTTGGCCAGGGCCAGGGCATCCTGTACTTTCCAACCCTCACTGTTGCCAGGCACAGGGGTTCTGCCAGAGCCAGCGAACTACCCAATGTCACACAGCTGGCAGGTGACCCAACTGCCCACCCACCGGGGCCTGGAGGAGCTGCAAAGCCTGAGTCATCTGGATTGTTGAGAGCAATGAGACTGAGAAAAATCAAAGCACCCTGTGCTCTGACCCCAACAGTGAAGAAATACCCCTGCCCAAGATACCTCTGCAAATAAAAAAACTACCAACATAATACACATGTACCACAACATAACACACCATCCATCACGCTGGACGTAGGGGTCGGAAAGGAGCTGAACGATGTGCTACGCTCGGGGGTCCTATGCTCTTAGCAATCTCAATATCCGAATACCCCGAACGCTCCGCAAGCTTTACCCCGTTTTACAAATGAAAACCCCAAACCTAAAATAATAGTCACTCCTCAAGCTTACTCAGCTATAAAGTGACCCGCCCAGATCCACACACAACTTCTGACCAACAGCACAGAGATCACTTGGGGCTTTCACTCTCTGGGAACCGGAGGAAGGCGTCCTGGCGGGAGGGCAGCGCTCAGAGTTTACAACCAACGACTTTACTGTGCGCCGCCAGGTAACTGGGTCTCCCGCGGGCCAGGCCGGGAGGAAAGGTGAAAGGTGACCCTACTCCACGTGGCGCCGACCACGGGGCCGCTGGGCTGGTGGGCACAGACCCGGAGGCGACAGCAGACCCTGGGGTGGTCAGCGCCGGGACTGAACTGGAGCCCGCGGGAGCTGGCTGCTCAGATTTCCAAAGGAAATCTCTCCGTTTGCTCTAAGTGGGAACCGCCCCTCCTGCGCCACTTGCAAACAGGGGTCCCTAAACCTGCTGAATCCCGGAGGGGTCCCCAAAGCCCGCGACCACAGCCCCATCTATCCCGCAACGAATTCCAAGGGGCCGGATCCCAGCTCCCCACCAGTTGACCTTGGGTCCCTAGTCCAACCGGGCCCTTACGCGTGGGCACCTGAGAGTCAACGCTCAGTCCTCCCGGCTGGGGCCAGGGAGCGTCTCCAAAGTGGCCGCGACGCCTCATTGGAAGCCGGGGCGGGGGCAAATTCTCCCCACGCGGGTCGGTGTCCTCGGTCGCGTGGAGGACGCTCCGGTGCTCTGCTTGCTCCACGGGTGGACAGCGCCGAGCTCGCACCCCAAGAGGCGACGCTTTCGTTGCTCCCGCGGAGGGCGAGCGGCCGATAGGCTTCCGCAGCTTTCATAGGACCGTTCTTGGGTTGCAATTCCATTGACTGAAGAGTCATTTTGTTTGGGGCTTGCTCAAATGAAAAAAGAAAAAAAAAAATTAGAAGACAACGAAACCCCCCCGCGGCAAAAAGCCGTTTCCCCCGCAGCGCGCCTGCCGCCGGGTGCGGCGCTGGGAAGCGGCCGGGCCTGGAGCGGGGAGCGTCTGCTAATTGCAGCTTCGTTAGATTTCGGGTTTGAGAGGCTGCGGTTCGGGCGCTAATATCCGCCGCCCATTATCCCGGCTAATAAATTTGACCTATTGTTCGTTTGTTAAAATGATGTCACCTTGGAACAGTCCCTAAGCTCCTATTTCCATGAATTAGGCCTTTATTGAAAGCCGGGAGCCAATGAGAGAAGAGAGGCTTGTTGATCGCAGCCAATGGCTGCGGCGGGAGAGGAATTAGCAGCGGAAACTCCAGGTTCGGTTCAAGAAAGATGACACAGAGCCTGTCGGGCCCGCGCACTCTTGGCAAAGTTTCAGTGCGACTGGAGGCGCCGGGCGCTCCATGGCCGCGCCGTAACGGGGACCCAGCCGCCTCCCCGCCCAGCCCAGCCCAGCCCTTCCGCCCGCCCAGGATGGAGGCGCCCGCCAGCGCGCAGACCCCACACCCGCACGAACCCATCAGCTTCGGCATCGACCAAATCCTCAACAGCCCGGACCAGGACAGCGCGCCCGCCCCGCGGGGCCCCGACGGCGCCAGCTACCTGGGAGGGCCCCCCGGGGGTCGTCCGGGCGCCGCGTACCCGTCCCTGCCCGCCTCCTTCGCGGGCCTCGGCGCGCCCTTCGAGGACGCGGGATCTTACAGTGTCAACCTAAGCCTGGCCCCCGCCGGCGTGATCCGGGTGCCGGCGCACAGGCCGCTCCCCGGGGCCGTGCCGCCGCCTCTGCCCAGCGCGCTGCCCGCCATGCCCTCCGTGCCCACGGTCTCCAGCCTGGGCGGCCTCAATTTCCCCTGGATGGAGAGCAGCCGCCGCTTTGTAAAGGACCGCTTCACAGGTGAGCAGAGCGGGCCGCCAGGAGCCAGGCCTCGGCCCTCGGGGTGGGGTGGGGGGGCCAGGGTCGCCGCGCCCCGGACACTGCGCGCCCAGGAACGATTCCCGAGGCCCGGGCAAGGCGGAGGCCTCGCTTCCCGGGGCCTCCCGGGGCCGTGGAGGGGAGGGTAAATCGGAGAGTTTCGGGGAAGGGGGGGAGAAATCAGAGTCCCGGGGAAGGGTGGGGAGGAGGAGGGGTCCCTGTCTGGCTTGACGCCGCCGGGGACGAGCGCGGGAGCGGAGCGCCGCGTCCCACGGGGCTCCACGCGCGGCCTGCACCGTGGCGGGGCTGGGCTTCAAGGGGGACCCCCTCCCCTCGTGTGTCTCCGCAGCCGCGGCCGCGCTCACGCCCTTCACCGTGACCCGGCGCATCGGCCACCCCTACCAGAACCGGACGCCGCCCAAGCGTAAGAAGCCCCGCACATCCTTCTCCCGGGTGCAGATCTGTGAGCTGGAAAAGCGCTTCCATCGCCAAAAGTACCTGGCCTCGGCCGAGAGGGCGGCGCTCGCCAAGTCCCTCAAGATGACGGACGCGCAGGTCAAGACCTGGTTCCAAAACCGGAGGACCAAGTGGCGGTGAGAGAGGCCCGGCCCGGCCCACCACGCGCACCTGCCCCGCGCCCGCCCCGCCCCGCGCCGCCGCCGGGCCTCGCGCCTCCCCCCCCCCCCCGTGCTAGCCCGTGCCCGTGCCCCCCGGACCATGCATCTCCGCTGCCTCCTAGATGTGTCGTCCCGCCTCCCTGCCGACCTGTACTCCTCGCTCCATCCCGCCCACGCCTCGCCGCCCCGTTTCCAGCTCCCACCTCGCCGGCGTTTTGTTTCTGCTCCTTGGCTCGGCTGGGTTCCTCCCATCCGCCCCCCACCACGCGCACACACACACAGACACACAGACACACAGACACACACACACACACCCCACCCGGGCCTCCCACACTCTCCTCCCTCTCCCGTTCCAGCCCACCCACTCGGATTTCGGATTTGATGACCGGGGCTGTATAGGGTCCTCGCTCTAACTCTGGTTTTGTTTTTGTTTTTTTAGTTTATTTATTTATTTTTTTAAATACGATCCTTGCTTCCACCCAACCCGTAAACGACGAAGCTGTGTGCTCTAGAGGGGGCTTCCTTCCTGAGATTGCTGGGGGAACCTACGGGGCCTCCCAGCTGGTGGTGCCCAACCAGCCAGTCCACCCGCGGGCCCAAGTGACCCGAGTGGCCGCAGGGCCAAGGCAGTTTCACGCCGCCCTGCCGCTGTGATCCCGCAGCGGGTAACAAAACATACACACTCACGCCAAAAAAAAAAGCAAAACAAAACAAGATTTATTGTTGGCGAAGCCACAAAATGCGGGTGTGCAGGTGGACGGCGGGCAGAGGGCCTTCCCAGCGGCGCCCCCGGGGTGCACAAACAAAACCAGCCGTCCCACCCGCCCCGAGGGCCTCGGGCGAAGGGTATGCCGGCGGCAGCGGCTCTGCGCCCCGGGGGCCGGGACGCCGCTCTACCGGGAGGGCTGGGCCCCCCGCCGGTGGCCGAGCAGTGCCCGGCGCGTGACCGTGCTGTCCCTCTCCCTCCCCGGGTGCAGGCGGCAGACGGCGGAGGAGCGGGAGGCGGAGCGGCAGCAGGCGAGCCGGCTCATGCTGCAGCTGCAACACGACGCCTTCCAGAAGAGCCTCAACGACTCCATCCAGCCCGACCCGCTCTGCCTGCACAACTCCTCGCTCTTCGCCCTGCAGAACCTGCAGCCCTGGGAGGAGGACAATTCCAAGGTCCCCGCGGTCACCTCGCTGGTGTGAGCCACCTCGGCGTGCGCGGTAGCTAACGGATCGCCCGGCCCCAACCAGGCGGGGCGCCCGGGTCCCCCCCAGCCGGGCTGGGGAGGGAAGCCCGGGCCCACAGGGGCTCGCTTGGGCCCCGGGGCGCGCCGCCCAGCGCCGGCCGCGGAGGGGGGCTGGGCCCGGGGCCGCGCTGCCGCACAATCCGAGCCCCCCCGGCCCGCGCCCCGGCCCGCCCCAGGCCCGGGCCTGACAAAGAAGCGCCTTACGTTACTCCGCCCCGCGCCCGCACCCCCCGGGCTGGGCGCCTGTATTATACTTTGTACTTTTTGCCCAAACGTGTAAATAATAAAAAGTTTTGGCTTTTTTTTTTTTTTTTTTCTTTAGAAGCCGGCCACCTGCTTCCCCTGTGGGGGCCGCCGGAGGAGGGGCAGCCGACCCGGCGACCTAGGGGAAGCGCCCGGGGCCGGGGGGGAGGGGAGGAGAGGGACACCCTGCGTTTAGGCGGGGTGCGCGCCTCTCCTTTTCCGTTCCTTTTATTTAAGTCGTTTTATTTAATAAAAAAAAAAGTTAGCTATTTCACTTAACGCCGCTCTCATTTCGTTTTTTATGTTTCGTTCCTCGAGCGCTCGACGAGCCCGGCCTTGGCGCCCCCCACCCCCTGGAGGGCGAGCGGTTGCGCGCCGGCGCCTCCAGGTCTGCGAGCTGCCCTGGCTTCGCCCCGGCCCGGGGCCCCGGCGGAGGACGCGCGGCGCAGGTCAGTTCCAGCCGGCGGGGCAGGGAGTGGACCTGCCGGCCGGCCGCGCCGCTGGGGAGGAAGGTGCCGGCCTGCGCGCGCGCGGCGTCTGCCCCAGGCCAGGTTCACCCGGTAGGTGGGTGCGCGGAGGAGTGAAGGGCAACTTTCTGCAGCTGGAGAGGGGACCGTTGGACCCTCCCGCACCCAGCGGCCCGGAGTCACCCACAGACCCGGCTCGGAGGGACCTGAGCGCCGTGCGAGCCCACGGGCCGGGGCGCAGCCCCCGCGTTCAAACTCCTGGGGTTCGTGCAAGCTCCTAGGTGGGGCGTGACGTCATAACGACGTCACTTAACCAAGAGGGGCTGGGGTGCCCCAACTCCCAGAACCCCAAGCCTGAGTGAGGCAGCAGCGGCCCGGCGTTGTCCTCTCGGGGTCGGCTGAACTTCGGGAGTTTCTAGAGCCAAGGGCCGCCGCGGACCCTGCAAACCCTGGTCCCTAGGTCCTCTCCACCCCTTTTAACCTTTGTGTGGTCTTCTTAAAACCCTTTGCCCCCCTGTTTTCTGGCTTCTCCGTTCTTTCTCTACCGTACTATCTGTTGTCTCGGTTTGTCCCTCGTGCTATCCGTCGGTGTGCGGTCGCGGCTTCCTTCCTTTCCCGTTTCGTGCTTCTCTTCACAGTGTGTTCGCTGTCGGCTTCCGCGCCTCGGAGCCCGTTCCTTTTCCGTACCCACCCTCTCCCGACTCTACTTTGTCCCTGTCCCGCCGTCCTCTCTTTTCTTTTCTTTTTTTTATTTTTTATTTTTTGTTCCCTTTCTCCCTTCTCAGAATCTCTTGGCCTTCATTTCCGTCTTTGTCTCGTTTTCCCGTCCTCTGTCCCTCCCCCCTGCAGACTCTAAGGTAGCTCTCAGAACCCAAACACTTTTGGGGCCGCGTCCTCCCCGACCCCAGCAGCCACACCCCACACCACGGTCTGGCTCAGAGCCAAGCGCCACCCTGCGGGCGGCGGCACTCGAGAGCCTTCGTTCTAAGCGGGCTGGGAGGCCGACAGTCCTTGCCCGGCCGGAGGTGCTTGAGCTCGGCTGAGAAAGTCTCCCTTTCCCAGCTCTCGCCCTGGCTGGCGCCTCCAAGCCCTTCTAAACCCGAAACCTGCGCGGTTGGGGACTTAGCGGTCACAAGGGGAGGGACTGGAGCGACTCAGACTTGAGGTCTCTTCCCAGGGCTTTTTCTTAAAATGCTTTTATTTACTGTGCGGAGGAGCCTGCCGAGCGCGGTCGGGTGGTGGGGAAGGTTGGCCCTTCGGCGGGGGAGGAAGCCCTGCTTTGCTCACCCCTCCCGGCTGGCGCTGGCATCGCTTTCTGGTTCCTCCAGGATTTCCTCTGCTGCGCCCTAATAAGGCCTACCATTTCTGTTTTTCCAAATTATTTGTATTGCTTTGACAGGGTCAGCCTCGATTCTCGGGTCTCTGGGGACACACACGCGTTGTCTTTTTCTTCCTTGCAGGCCCTTCATCTCCTGCACAAAGGGGCTCTGTGGGGGTCGTTGTCCGGCTGGAGTTGGGGTGGGGCGCTGGAGTCCCCTCACTTGGTACCTTAGCCAGTCCCCGGCCTCTGAGCCAACTTGCCCCAACGTGGCCTTGCTGAACTAGATTCCCGCCACCAGTCTGATTGAGTTTTGGAGACTAAGCCGGGTCGCGCGAGAGTGGGCCGGGGCGGCGACCATCTCCTACCCGGCTCACCTAGGGTAGGATGAGGGTGGGCGACCCCAGCGGGCGGGAGCGGCGGCTGAGCCGCAAGGGTGTGTTGTGTCTTCCACTCGTGACGTGCCAGTTCTCTAAACTTTCTTTCCTCCGGTCGTCAAGCGGGGCGAGAGGCGGAATCAGAGGCCGAGCGAGCTCCGTTAGGGGACACTGCTCTCGGCCTACCCACCAGAAGGGCTGCGGATCAGGGTCGGGGGCAGGCAGGCTTAGAGGCCGAGTAAGGAACAAGGGGCGAAGCCGTTGCGACGCTCCCTCCTCCTTGGGCTAGGGCGAGGCTCCCCAGGACGCTAGAGGGTGAGTGCCCGCGCCCAGGCCGAAGGCAGCAGGGGTGAAGCCGCCAACAGCCGTGCTGCTGGAGGCCTCTTGACCCTTCTCGGTGGTCATCCCAGTTGCACCCATTTTACAGATCCGAGGCTGCCTCGCTGGCCGAACCACTGGGTAGCTCAGGATCTCCGGGGCCGGGAAACAAGGCTTCAAGGACGCAGCCGGGAGCTAGGTTTGGCACTGAGGGTCACAGTGCCACCGGGTCACATCAGAGCCCTGCAGAGGGAGCAAGGAAAATTCCAGTCCCCGCCCCTCTTGGTCAGCCCACCAGGCCCAGCTCGGTCAGGGTTCACACCCTCTGGGTCTGGATGCCCTCCCCAGTTTGCAGGTGAAAGCGAGGAAGCCTAGAGAAGAAGCTCCGAGGTTAGCTCTGGCTGGCACAGACGCCACAGCTCCTTCCTCGCTCGCAACAGCTTTGCCCAGTGGTTGCAGCGTGCTTAGTGCCCTGAAGGGTGGGAAAGCAGTCTGGGGCCTGCCTAGTGCACCCGATGCGGGGTCCCCAAGTCTCAGTAGGCCTAAAGGGCCTGCCCATTTGCGCGTGAGCGGTGGACAGGGTCGCGGAGTTAAAAGGGGTCCCAGTATCTCTGGACTCTCAGCCGTACTTGCCGGGCCATTTTCGCCATGAATGCACGTGCGACCCCAGCTACCCCAGCGACCACCCCAGGCCAGGCCGAGCCCCTCGCCAAGCGGCCCCTCTTGGCCTAGAAGGCTGCTCCCCGCTCAGGGACAGCATCAGTTTAGAAACTACGGGATGTGACTCAAACCTCACCCCCTTCCCCCCAACACACACACACACCTGCAGGCAGAGCAGGGCCTAAAATTTGCAGCATGTCATGCAGAAGGTTCCTGGGAACCTTCCCCCAAATCCTGATCTCCACGAAAGCTGAGGCAGGAGACGAACTTTTGGTGTATGCGCCCGCATTCTGCAATAGTGAGGGTTTCCAAAGGCCAGGGTGGTTTTACTGGTGCCGAAATCCACACGCCCCTACTTTTCCAAGCAGCTTTCAGTGACCGTGGTCTCAGCCCGGGCCGGCTGGGTTTAAGTCTGACAGATTCCTGGTGGAATCCATCCATCCACACCCTCCCTCCAGAATAACCCAGGCAGACAAGAGAGATGGGGTTCTGCTGTCCCGTTCTGGGTGGCCCCGCGTGAGTGACTTCTCTCTGCGACTTGTTTTCTGAGTCTTTTAAAAATGATAGTCAGGCGAAGACTTTTCGGAAAAAAAAAAAAAAAAAAACAGTCATGGCTTTACAGTACAAACGTTTATAAAGTTATCACGAAAATAAAGGCATTTTAAAATATTTTTCGTACAAAAAAAATCTAACTGACCATCGACTAATGAGGCAGGGGCTTAATCACAGTGTTGTTTGTGGGGGAAACCGCAGGCTGGAGCAGCGTCCTCCCTGGCTAGCGGCACTGCCGAGGTGGGCATCTCAGACCCGAGCAGGGGCAGGCTTATCAGTATGGTGAGGGCATTACCCTTTCCGGCGCCCCTGTGACTGTATCTGCCCCCCCACACACACACACACACACTTCGGCTGAACAGGATGCTCTCGCTTCACAGAGGCTCCCAGTCGGTGTGGCGAGAAGGAAGCAGAAAGGGAAACGGAAAATAAGTAGCGGAACAGAATATTTGAGCCTTTTGTCCCCTCCTCTCCACCTTCCACCCTCCCATCTCCAGAGCGGTCTTGTTTTCCAGTTCTGCCAATGGAGAGACGAGAGGCAGAGAGGGTGAGGACCAGAGGGCCTCCAGCTGATCCCTTAACTGTCTGGACCACAGAGCCCGCTCTGTGCCTCTCGGTCCCAGCAGCCCGCTGTGCTGGCTGTGGAGTCGGAACCAAGCTGGGTCCTGTGCATCGGAAATCAGAGCTGGGAAAAAGTCCAGAGCAGTGGGCTCGCTAGACAAGTTTATATAAGCTGACCCAGACTCCCCCGGTTTTGAGAAGCCAAACGCTCACGTGGAGTGAAAGTCTCAGGTCGGCTTCAAAAGCTCCAGCAAGCAGGCCTAGCCTGAGACGCGCGTGGCTGCTCTCCGGCCCTGTTGATGGGTGGGTGCATCCTCCGCATACGGGGAAACTCTTGAGGGCCTGGCACCTGGGTGGACACTCTTTGCCACCTCCGTCCCCCCCATTCAAGAAAAAAGGGAAGAAAAAAAAAAAAACCCTCTCCTTGCTTCTACCAGCCAGGCCGCCGCAAAGAAGAAGAATGCTGGGGGCTCCTGGAGAAGGTGGCCCGGGTGGCTCCCTGAGGGCTAGGTTCCCGGGGCAAGAGAAAGTGAGCGGGGGCCCGGTTCGCCCCGCCTGCGTGAATATGCTAAGCAGCCGCGTGCTCGCATCTGCTGCCTGGGCACCACAGCTGGGGCACTTTTGTTCCGAGGACGGAGTGAAGCTAAGGAAGGTGGGGGTGGGGGAAGCAAAAGGGAAACCCAACCCCGGGAGGACCCCTGAGCCCCCCCCCCCCGGGCAGGGGTGGACTTTATTAAAGCCTCCGGTTTCAGTTCGTTTGGGGAGGAGGAGTACGGGGGTTGGGGGGGGGCTTCGAGCAAGGATGGCATCACGCCAGTTCTCAGCTCTGAGAGCCCCTTCGGATTTACAAGCCACCTGTACCCTGGCATGGTGGATCTGGAGGTGGGTTGTGGATGCCCAGCGGTAGCTGCTGTTGAGGGGGCCTGCACGATCTGACTAGCCCTCAGATAGCCTAAAAAATAGGTGTGCGTTACATATAAACCCATTTTGCAGATGAGAAAACTGAGGTTCTGAGGGGGCACCCTAGCATCCCAGGGCCCCCGCTGGTGCCAGAACATTAATGGGAGCCAAATAACCCCATTTCACCAGCTCTCCGCTTGAGGGGCCTCAGACCTCCTTGTTATTAAAACCGAAGTCTTTGTGTGCCTGCCAAAGGGAATTCTGGCCTCTTTGAATATCATTATCTTTAAGCGGCACAGGATATAAAGCAGAACGTGTGGGTCTGTTTATAAACATCATCCTGGTCTCTGTTTGCTCCAGCCCCCCCGCCCCCCGCCTCCATCCGTTCTCTTTAGAGCCTCTTGAAAGCAGCTGAAGGTCCTGCGCTTACAGTTTAAGGAAGCTGAGGGACCACCACTCCCTGGTCCTCGCCTTCTGCGGCAGCTAAAACCAGGCTCTAGCGGCCCCTTGCTGGTGTGAAAGCCTCAGGTGGAGGCCTCAAGCCCAGACCTTTCCCTCCCTCCAGGTCTAAGGAAGAGTGGTTGAGCCGGGCACTGGATTTCGGGAGCACACACAGGTCTCTTTACAGACCCCGGTTTGAAAGGTCAGCTTCACTGTTCAAGAGCTCTTGCTCCGAGCGAGGCGTCTTTGTCTGCGCTCAGGACAACTTTACTGAGACTCGTGTTCACCGGCAGGTGAATTCTCACACCGAAGGCCTTCGGTTTTGCTCACGAGAAAAGGAAGCAAAGCTGGGGGCGCACAGCCAGAGGAAGTAGGGAGGGCAAATTCAGCCTGTGTGTGTCCCGCTTGTTTCAGCCTCAGTGCCCAGCACCTCCCCGGAAGAGGACCTTCCGGAATGGATTGTTGATTGACATGTGGAAATCCAGATTATCCTGAGGGAGGGTAGCGAGGGCCTAGTGCCTCTGTGGCTTCTTCCTTTACTGTTACTATTGCTCAATAGGCAATAATAGTAATAGAAAATAGCTTTTATAAATTACCTACTGTGGGCCAGGCAATGGACTAAGCATTTTACCCAACTATCTTACACATTTAACCCTCAGAACTAGCCTGGGAACCCAGGAGACATTAATATTTCATTTTGGAGAACAAAAATGAAAGGTTTAGGGATATGAAGAGAACATGGGTTGGACTCCAGCTGCTTTGACTGTAGAGAAGAAAACTAATTTGTGCTAAGCGCCTACTCTGTGCTGGGCTCTGGGCTCCAGATCTCAGTCCTTCAGGATCTTACAAAAGTCTAAAGCCCACTTTACAAGCCAGGAAACAAAGCCCACTCAACTTTACTGCGTGTTTGTCCAAGGTCTGATAAGTGAAGCCAGCACTGTCCCCTCTACACAGACTGGGGAAGCCCCAGTCCATTTCAAAGCCGGCTTTGAAGTCGTCGATCCAGTCAGGCACCCTGGAAAGGGGCAGCTGCATTGATGGGATGGAGTCCTCCCCAGACAAACCGTAACTCCCCAATGACGAGCATCTACTGGGCTCGGCCTGAGGGACAGAAAGGGAAGTGTCCAGGGATGAGAAGGAACCAGAGAAATCAGGGTTGGGACGGAGAAGGGGGCTGCCTGAGACTGCACAGCTGGGGACCCGTGCTGCAGCCTCTGTGTCCTCCCTTCACCATTTCATCTCCAATTCCTCCCCTCTTCTCTTCTATGCCTCCTCCTCTCTGCCTCCTTTTCTTCTTGCTTTCTTCTTCCCCTGTCTTTCCTCCCCTCCACTCCACTCCTCCCTTTCCCCTCTCCACCTTTCATCCAGTTGCTGCACTTTCTGGAATCTTCCCCGCCCACCTCCAACAGGGGCTTCTTTGAAGAGGTCTCCAGGCCTTTTATACAAGCCATGTCCAAAGCAGAGGAAGTTGGCATCTGTGTTGCCCAGATACACCTGAGCTTTTTGAGATCAAGTAAGATGGATTGCTTTGTGTGTCCTCAAGTTCATCAGGTGGAAAAGCCAAAGACCTTGAACCTGAAGTTATTAAAATCCTGGAGGGGGCAGGGTCTGGGCTGATCTCTTGGATTTCTTTCTTCCACAAAAAAAAAAAAAAAAAAAAAAAAAAAAAAAAAACAGTTTCTGCCAACCTGGCTGTGCAATGTTCCAGCCCATTACCAAGGCTCTGTGATGATCAGCCAAGGGCCGTGCACTTAGTGGGTGGCTCTTTGAGCCCCTGTGACGTGCCCTCAGAGTGGGAGATCCAACCCTGCGAGCTGGCTGCCTGCACTCGGTTAGCTGAGGTCAGGGACTGTGGCTGCCCCCGCAAGAAGGTTGCCTGCATTTCCTGGAGAGGAAGTTGAACCTGCATTGCATGTAGTTTAAAAGCAATTTGTCAGTGGCGACAATTTACAGAAATATATTCCTGTTGCAGCATCTTCCAACCGCTGGGATTTATGGCTTCATCTCTCAGCTTTGAAAGCACACTCGCATGCTCCGGCAAATGGAAAAATGTATGAACAATTTGTTGGCTCCTTTTTTTTTTTTTTATCAAGTTTTCCCAAATATGTAAACTCTGAGAGCGCCTTATTCTTTTAAATGATCATTCATTTGTCTCCAGACTCTATCTTTTGGCACAATTTATTATTCTCTATTTCAAAAAACTTAAATGCATTTTGCATATTAGCACGTAACTCTTGCTCCTGTCTCCTCAGTTGTGGAAAGGGCTGGATTGCTTTTATAAAGAAAAAAATGGCTAATAAAATTGGCCTCAGCACCATTGCTCTGCAATTCTTATGAACAGTAAAGTGGTACTTACCGTCATTGATGTTAAAAGCTATTTCTAAATTATGGTGCCATTTATTATCTCTAGTGTCCAAAGTAAGTTTAAATGATGCTTATAATTCATGTTTTACCAAATTTCCTTTTCCCCCCGAGGATACCTCTGATTAACTTATGCACATTAAAGCGCTTTTTAAATTCTTCTTTTATTGCCATTATGCTCTGAAAATCTCAGCGATTCTCAAAAATGGGTAATAAACTTGAGATAAAATGCTGCAGTTTTAGATCAATGCTGACATATCACTGTGGTGATTTCTTCAGAGCTAAAGTGATAATGCCTCATATTTACGGGATATAAACTAGGTTATTACTACAGTATTACCATTTTGTTCTAAGATGAAATGAGTAATTTGCCAATTTATTAAACAGTTACATTTAAGTATTGCTTAGGACATTACCACCCCAATGTGTTTACTTAGCTTGAAGAGTCGCCATTAAGATACCCTGTTTATTTAGGTAAAATTTGTAATCATCATGCCTTCCATTAACCAACTTATTTTTCTGCAAGGCTAATTGTCTGGAAATGAGTTTCTTCTTATTTACTGTGCTACATTCTGCTTAGCTGGCTAAAAATGTCACCCCAGCAAGAAGTGCTAGGGAAATTAATAATACATACAGAGAACAGTTTTAATTAGTATAATACCAAACGTTAATAAAAGATTTATGACGCTGGAAGAAAGTTCTAACAGAACAGATCTTATCAGCTTCAGGCTTGGTTTGTCCAGAGAGTTCTTCAGTGGCTCTGCCCTCTATGGGAGGTCAGCGTGATTCCCCCACTCTGCGGGGGTAGGGAGCTCCCCTTGAAAGGACTTTGCAGGGAGCTGGCCTCAGGGCCTGGAAGTGGGGTGCCAATGGGAACTGGTGTTCTGCAAAGCTACGGAGGAACCATACGGGCCAGCAGAATGGCCTCCTGCACATTCCTGGGGAACCATCAATCTTTGGTCCAAACTGGGACTAGATGTTTTGAGAAAGAAGCCAGGTTGCTGTTAGTTCAAAAGCCACGCGGAACCAGACAGATGGGCACATGGGCAAAGGCTGAGTGACATTTCTTGAGCTGTACATTGTCTGCACACATACATACATAGGTACACACACACAAACACGCACACATCTGGGTGTGAAAAGTATGTTTTCCTCATCTGGCAGCAGGAATCAAAGCCTGACAGGTCAGTCCCAGACCCAGGGCTGTACCTCAGGGCAGTGGAGAAGATTTGAGCTCAATGTGTGACAGCCTCTGAGAGGCAACCCTGCCACCTGGCTGTCTGCCTGCAAGCCTTCCACATCACTTGGCCAGGGGCTGGTCCAGATGGGGACACTGAGTCAAGCAGTTGCCTCTTCCCATTGGGTGGGCTGATGGTTCTTTGGCTGTGTTGTTTCTTTGTGTCCACACCTTTCTTGTCCTGGAATGATCTGGAAGGTACGGGCACCGTTTCTTGCCTTCCTTAGCTCACCGTGTGGCACACAGTAGGTAGATTTTAAAAGCTTTAAGAGACCAAAGGAAAAGGGAAATGAAGAAAAATAGGTGCAGCTTTGCAGTGTGAACAGGAAAACAGCAACCTCAGCAGCTGCAGAAACTTGGGGCCAGCATAGCGCACACCCCACTGGCTGAGGTATAAGACATTATTACAGTTGCCAGTTGCCAGCCCCCAAGGGTCAAATCTCAGGAGCAATGGGAACCCTTTGTAGAGTGAGCTGGTTCATTTTTAGCACACGTAATAAAAACTGACCAAGCCACCGACTTTCCTAAAATTCTTCCCAATTCAAGAAACTCCATCTCATGAGGCACTTGAGGACCTGTGGCTCTTTTACCCAACTCTTGATTTAAAAGAAAAAGCAAAACCAACAAAAGTTCTTGGAAAGAAGTCTTCCAGGATATGGAACAAAACAGTTTGGGTCACTTCTAGAAAAAGAAACACAGTGTCTAAGACCAGGGCTGCCCTTGGGGAGGGCCCAGGAGGCTTCCCTCTGCTACCCTGCTTTTCAGGATTGGAAAAACAAACCGTGGTCCACCCATATAATGGAGTATTACTCAGCAAAGAAAAGGGGCATGGCACCGAGACATGCTATAGCATGAAAGAACCTTGGAGTCATGATTCCAGATGAAAGACATAGCAGGGCACATATGGCATGGTGCCACCTGTGTGAAATGTCCAGAGCAGGTGGATCCACAGATGCAGGTGGGAAAGTAGAATCAACAGACAGAAGGGAAACTCGGAAATAGGGATGGGGGAGGCATTCTCTAGGTGACAGAGGTTGAGGAACTTGATACTGGTGATGGCTGCATGGTGTTACAGAGGCACAGAGGCCCTGAACTAAAACTTAGGTGTTGATTTAGTATTCAAGGCTGGGCTGGAACTCATAACTTTCCTGCCTCAGCTTCCTGAGTGCTGGGACTACAGGAATGCACCTGGCCTGATGTGACATGAATTCTACCTCATTAAACAAACAAACAAACAAAATACTTTTTAAGGAATACCAGTGTTTGAAGCTACAGATTCCTATAGGTTCATTTTAGCAGTGGCTTGCAAGAGTGGAAAATGGGAAGTGACCACACATCCGTCATTTTGAGGTGAATCATTCAAACCAATTCGTTCCATGGCGGTTATTAAACTACTCGAAAAATGGACAGATGCACCAAATGGTAGGACAGGTTAGCCACAGAGCAGCTTGCATGTTACATGCCATTAAAACACACACAAACACGCACACGTGTTCTGTGGGGCAAACTAGGAGGACACGTGGGACAAACATCCACAAAGACAGGCACAAGACTGAAGTTTCACAAGGTCACAGCTGAGGGGAGGATGCTGGCAGAGAGCTGAGGGGGCTCTCATTTTGTGAACTGTGTAAGAGTTAAAGACTTTCTGAAAGCATGTGAATATATTTTCGGAGTAAAAGCAATTATTTTCGAAACAGGATTTCTCTATGTTCTATGTTCTAAAACTCTCTACGCCGACCAGGCTGGCCTTGAAATCACAGAGATCTACCTGCCTCTGCCTCCCGAAAGCTGGGATTAAAAGCATGTGCCACCACGCCCAGCTTGAGGTTAATTTTTTGGGAATTGTTTTGTGTTATTTTTCAATTCTACTCATGTGGGCAGGTATGTGACATGAGTACTGGTGCCCTGTGTCAGATCCTGCCGGGGTGAAGTTGAAGGTGATTGTGAGTCACTCCGCCTCCGCGTGGATGTTGAGAACCGAGCCTGGGACCTACCTCTGCAAGGGCAGCGGGCACTCTTAACCGCCAGGCCACCTCTCCTGCGGAAGTGAATATATTCTCATTAAATCAAGAGTCAGAACAATGCGCAAGATGAAAACAGCCTTTCTTTGTGTGGTTCCTTGTTTTGTTTTTGTTGCTTCTCGGTGCAGGGATGAGCAAGGCCTTGGTGCATGTCAGGCAAGTGGTCCGCTGCGGAGCTGCACCCTAGCCATGTTGGAGTTTCTTGGACACCAAGGTCTGGAGGGTGGAACAGGCTGCCCTCAGACTCATAGAAGCCCACCTGCTTCTGCCTCTTGAGTGCTGGGGTTAAAGGTGTGCGCCACCACCAGCCAGCCCTAGAGATTTGAAATGAACTCCATTTGCCTGCAATTTTCAGAACTCAGAATAGAAACTGGGAACATGAAGTGCTCATGGGTGAAGAACAGGTGGAGACTCGGCTCGGCGCCTGGGCTGAGTGCCCATGGAGGCGCATTGTCACCATGCGGAAGGTGTTTTTGCCCTGAATGACTGGCAGGACTTCCTGTCTTCACCTTGTCTTGCCTAGGTCTACAGAGCGACCAGAGTTCAGCAAGGGGACCAGTTATGTGAACTAAATGTGCTTCCAAGACCTGTGACTTTCCAGTTTGATTTCCTACAGCTTGTTCTCAACCACGGCCAGCATTGTCATCTCTGCTGCTTCATTCCTCTTTAAACGACATCATTCTTAGATGCCAGAGGAACAGAATCAACGGGCCCGTGTGGACTGCAGTGTTCATAGGTTTTGAGTATGTGTACTGTGTGTATCTGTGAGCATACACTTCGATGGCCTGGTGTCAAAATACTCGAGGCAGAAGAGGCCACTTTTTCTCTATTGTTTTCAATGTATTATTTTCTCTTGGATCTAAATAATTAATAAGGAGGCCCTTTGCCATAATTAAAATGGATGTCCCTACATGTCACCACCGACAGCTTTTCCAGTAATGAACAAATTGAGATCCCCATTAAGCACAGCCACTCCTCAGCCTCTGTGGCCACACTACACAAAGTGCTGGGGGACCATGGTGACAGAAGCCAGGTCAGTTCAGTGGAGAGAGGGCGGGGCCTGAGGGCTGATGCCAGCTTGGACCAGTTGATGAGCCAGGCCTTGTAATGGCAGGCAGCTTGATGACTCACGACCTCTGGGCTATGACTGCCGGCTAGGGCCCTTTCCTCCACCAGAATCTATAGTGAAAAACCTCTCACTGAACGGGGAAGGACAGCATCTGGAACCTTCTAGGTAGAGATGATGAGTTATAAATGTCAAAGCCTCAGAGTGAAAACATACTTTCCCTTCTCCCTGGGACCATACCGAGCAGCCCTCCTTGGGACCATGGCTTTAGCTCAGTGGCAGAGAGCCAGGCTCTAGTGCACAAGGGCCTGGGTCTGTCCCTAGATGCATGGGGTGATGAGACCCCATGTCCACTGCAGCAGGCTTCCCGGGAAGCAACCTAAATGTTTATGATTGGAGAGGCATGATGAGAAACAGGGTTATCGTAAAATACTGCTGAACCCTGAAGAGGAAGTCAATCCTGTCGTTTATGGACGGCACGGGTGCACCGGAAGTAGGTACTGTGCTAAATGACTAAGCCAGACACAGGGAGATGAGTGCTGGGTGATATCAGCTGAACTCATGGAAATAGAGTGGACAGGTGGGTACCACAGCTGGGGGTGGGGAATGGTTGCATCTTATCAATAAGACAGCCTGGAGCCCGAGTGCTAAACTCACAGCAGGATGGCTGCAGTTGAGTTAATATGTTTACATTTCAAAATTGTGAAGGAGAAATTTCAAATGATTTCACTACAGAGAAATGGTGAGTAGCTGAGGTGATAGGCATGTAAATTCGCTTATTTATCATGTATGCATATATTGAAATGCCACACTGCATGCCACAAACACATGCAATTATTATATTTTCGTTATAAAGAAGAGGACTGGGGGGTGAAATATGTATGGCTCATCTTGTAAGAGTGCTTACTAATCTTCCAGAGGACCCAAGTTCGGTTCCCAGCACCCATGTTAGGTGGCTCACAACCACCTGTAATCCAGCTCCAGGGGATCAGATCCTCTTCTGGTCTCCAGGGATATACATGGCAAAAACACACACAGACACACAAATAAAACTTGAAGAAGAAGAGGAGGAGGAAGAAGAAGAGGAAAAGGAAGGGGAGGAAAAGAGGAATGTAGTGATAGAACAATTGCCTAGCACATATAAAACCTTAGGTTACAGGGGGCAGGGAGGCACATGGTGAGCTCGAGAGACGGCTCCGCAGTTTCCAGCGTGTGCTGCTCTCGCTGAAGACCCAGGTTCAGTTCCCAGCACCAACACGACAGAACACAGCCATCTGTAACTTCAGCTGTAGGGGATCTAACTCCCTCTTCTGACGTTTGCAGGTACCAGGCATGCACAGGAAACACATGCATACGTGCAGGCCAAACACGTGTGCACACTGTGGTGGTTTGGATGAGAATGGCCTCCATGGGTTCATGTACTGGAGTGCTTAGTCTGGTGGTGCAACTGTTTGGGAAGGATTAAGAGGTGTGGCCTTGTTGGAGGAGGTGTGCCACTGCGGAGTGGGATTTGAGAATAGCCCTTGCTACCTGACTTAACGCTCTCCACCTTGGGCCTGTAGATCGGAATATAAGCTCTTAGCTATTAGCCAGGGCCTCTGCCTGCCTGCTGCCTTGCGCCTGCCATGATAGTCATGGACTCACCCTCTGAAACTGAAAGCCCAACAAGCTGTTTCTTCTATGAGCTGCCTTGGTCATGGCGTCTTATCTCGGAGATAGAAAAGTAACTAGGACATAAAAAAAAAAAAGTAAGCATGAACACACATATACACTCATACACACCTCCTGGGCATGGAGAACTTCAGTAGGATCCAGCAGACAGGTTGACCAAGAGAACAGAATGTCCAGGGACCAGGCTCAAGAGAAATGATGAAGGAGAAGCTTACTGGCCACCAATGCCGGTGCCCTGGAATGGAAAGTGAGACAGGAAAGGGGGGTGGGGTGGAGCCAGTAACTGGGTGCAAGTGCCATGTCAGTGGTGAGAAAGGCACCCTCAGAGAGTGCTGATGCCCGAGTCAAAGAGGCAGGAGAGTTGCTTGGGTGCAAGACAGGTGGTCTCTGTGAGTTCAAGGCCAGCCTGGTCTACAGAGTGCGTTCCAGGACAGCCGGACCTGCAGAGCTACATAGTGAAATCCTCTCATGGCTACAAGAAACGGGCCTGGAAGCAGGACCCAGACTGTTCAGCAAGGGTCCCCACAGGCTCCAGAAGCGTCTAAAGCAAGCCAGCCCAGGGACCTGAATGAAATGAGGTGGCAGGTCCGAGAGAACTGAGAGAGAGTGGTGCAGGGTTCAGACCTCAGGACACTCAAGTGGTCCCTAACAGGGAAGCAGAGGTGAAACTGAGGCCCGGTGCTGTCACCCAGTAATGCCGTGACCTTGAGCTGGTCTCTTTGCTTCCGGAATAAGACAACATTTGAGCTGTATGTTCCTGTCAGCACGTCCTCCACGCAGTTTGCAGTGGTGAGAATTATGACCTGAGAGCATAATCTGATGTCTCACACTGGCGCTTGTCGAGGGACGTGCACAGGAGCGCATGAACAGGGAACCCTGCCTAGAGCCCCGGGAATGGGCAGCTAATCACAGAAACCCTTCTGAAGGAGAGACACAGAGAACCAGGAACTCCAGGCTAGGTGTATTTTGTAGCAGACTCTCGTGAAAGTTGAAAAAAAGAAAAGGAAATGGTGGTGTGTGGTCTGAAGACCACCTGTTCTCCCACGCTGCTCTCTGTCTGCCTCCCTCCAGCCTCCTCCAGATACTGTGGCTTTGAACTTGTCACCTGGCTCCAGAAGAGGCAGTGGATGACCTCTGGCCAGGAGGGAGAGCTAACCTTGCAAGAGGATTGCCCACTCTGACATGCTGCCCTCCTCTTGCTCCTAAGAGGGAATAGGCCTGGCGCTGATGCAAACCTTCTTTTAGTATTTTGGAAGCAGGCATGCTGGGGTGCTAGAGAAGAACATATATGCATTTACTTTCTTTCACATAGTCAATGTTTCATAATTCCCAGGAACTTTTTTTAATATAAAGATTTGTTTACTTACTATGTATACAATGTTCTGCCTGCATGTATACTTTGTATTTGGGTGTTTCTTGCATATTGTCTAAACTGTATGTATGTGTCCCTTAAAAGTCCAGGGGCGGTTGTTGTATCCCCACAGATTGGAATTACAGATGTTTGTTAGCTGTCATGTGGGTGCTGAGAGTCAAACCCGGGTCCTCTGGGAGAGCAGCCAGTGCTGTTAACTGCTGAGCCATCTCTCCAGGCCCTAGGAACCTTGGGAGTTTTGTTGTTGTTGTTTTGCATTTTGTTTGTTTGCTTATTTGTTTTTTCAAGACAGGATTTCTCTGTGTAGCTATCCTGGAACTCACTCTGTAGACCAGGCTGGCCTTGAACTCAGAGATCCTTCTGCTTCTGCCTCCCAAGTGCTGGGATTAAAGGCGTGCACCACCACCGCCCAGCTGGAACATTGGTTTTGTTGTTATTGTTTTGTTTTAAAATTTATGGGGCAAAAAAGATAGTTCAGCAGTTAAGAGGCCTCGCTGCTCTTCCAGAGTTCAGTTCCCAGCCCTCACATCAGGTGGCTCACAACCATCTATACTGGGATCTGGTGCCCTCTTCCGGCATGTAGACACACATGCAGGCAGAATACTGTATGGATAATAAGTATATCTTTTTTAAAAATTGAATTCTAGCTTCTCATCATTTCTTTGAGGAAGAAGCAGAAAGCTATCTTTACTCCAACAAAAGGGTGGGAGGGAAGGGGTTGGGACTGGGGGACAGGACAAGTCCTGGCTGCGAAGGGCTTTTCTGGTGCAGCCTGGCGGTACTGTGGTGGATTAGAGCCCTGCGTGGGAGCAGCTTGCCGTCCCCAGGCCATGCTTCTGCTTTGCTGGGCTTTGGTTTCCTCACAGACTCATTAAGCAGCCCCGGTTGGTCCAGAACTTATGAGCACTGTCAGTCCTGTCCTCAGACTCCTGGGTGCTGGGATTACAGATGTGTACCACTATGTCTGACTCAAAAAAAGGAGGGCTTTGAGTCAGCAGGAGGCTACAAGCATTTTTTTTTTTTTTTTTTTTTTTTTTTTTTTTTGCCTGAAAAGAGAAACTATAATTATGGGGGAAATCCCAGGGGCTGTACCACCAAAGTTGTGCGTAATGTATGGCCTATTTGCAAAATATTGCAAAAGAAATCTGGCACATTGCTGGGTGCCCAAGCCCTAGAGCTAACCACCACCACACACGTGCATACAACCACCACACACATGCAAACACCACTACCACACACATGCATACAACCACCACTACATACATACAACCAACACACACACACACACTCACACACAAGCTGTGTCTCAGTGCCCTCGGAGGCACACTGTCAAGTACTGAGAACACTAAAACCTAATCCACCATGGTGGCTTTTAGGAATTCTGGGAGGTTGTTAGGGCTGAAGAAGCCCGGTCAGGGGGAACCCAGTGGTGCATGCTGTCCCTTTGTAAGGGAGACCAGAAGATACATGTGTACTCTAATGCTGTCGTCTTTTTGTTTGTTTGTTTTTTAGAGACAGGGTTTCTCCGTGTAGCCTTGGCTGTCCCGGACTCGCTTTGTAGACCAGGCTGGCCTCGAACTCACGGAGATCTGCCTGCCTCAGTCTCCTTGAGTGCTGGGATTACAGGAGTGCGCCTCCGGCACCCAGCTGGTGCTGTCGTTTGCCCTGTAATGTCCTGTGCCCCTTGGGACTCTGCCAGCAAAAAGGCCAATACCAGATTTGGCCCCTGCACCTTGGAGCAGACCTGTGAGCCGATTAGAAGTAACTCTACAGGTCAGGTCGGGTGGGCGGTAAGGCCGGGGCCCTCCCTGGGACTTCAGGATGAAAGGTTGAACCCTACGTGGGCCACACTGGGCAGTCATGAGAGCCGAAGACTCAGCTGCCAAAGCAGCCCGAGCTTGCAAGGCCTAGGCCACAGCCTGTAGCGTGGGTCTGCGCTGAGGGTGCTGTCTGGAGCAATCATTTGTAGGGCGCTTACCCCTTCAGTCACTGTAGAGTGAGCGCAGGGTGCCGGACATCCCTGTCATCCCCCTCCCCGCCGTGGCGATTGGAGCCCCACCCCCTTTGCCCAAACACAGCGGGCTGGGAGCTCCCGGGCTTTAAGGACGGCTGCTCATCGCCCTCCACCAAGCTGGGCGGAGAGCTGGAGGATTAAACCCGGCTGCTTGGCCCCGGCGACAGGCTGTTCGGAGGTCCAGAAGCCCGCAGGAGGTTCGCGACCCAGCCGCGCCTCCGGAAGGAGCTTGCGTGGGTGCCCCGGCTCCCGCTTAGCCTGCAGGGCAGGCCTAACGGTGTCCTCTGACCAAGCCGGACTCAGCCAAACGCTCGCTCGCCGAAGCAAGCTCCTCACTAGATTTCTGCGTGCTGGGTGTGCTGAGCTGCCCCAAACAGCGCATCTGTTCCCCATGTCGTGAAGCGACAAGCTGTGAGCAAGAACGTCCTGACAGTCCTTTTCCGCGTGTTCCTCTCCAGACGGAAGTCTCAGGCTTGTCATTTTTAATGATTCCCTGGCCTTCCCTCGCTGTTCCCTGTTCCGCCCTGTGTGCAAGGTCAGCTCGGTAGCTGCTCCATCCTCCCCCCCCCCCCCCCCCGTGCTCAGAGACCTGTTACCACCTTAAAATTCCTAGTGGAGCAAGGGATTCCACGCTTTGATATTGCAGTGGGTTCTGCCTGGTACCAAATCCAGTGGGTCCTGGCTTTAAGCATTGTAAATGAAGCAGGGACAGTAATCAGGAAAGGAATAAATAAAGATAAAACAACAATAACAAAAGATTATACTCTGTGCTGGCAATGGGGACCAAAACAGACACTCTGAGATACTGTTCACAGGACAGCTAATTGTTCAGTCTTCTGGAGTGCAATTCGGCAATCATTTCTCCTAATTGAAAATGTTCATTCTCTTTAAATGATTCTACACTCAGGTTTTTAGTAAATAGATGCACTTCTCTGTTTATTCAAAGAAGTATGTACAAGGTAACTCATTACAGCGTCATTTTAAAAAGCAATTGATTGTAAATGGCCTAAATGAATCTCAGTAGGGGCTCATTTAATAATGCAGATTACCTATGTCATGAAATCCTTTGTTAACCATTTGAGAAAGGGTCTGATAGGAACCATCTATAGATCTCTGGCAAAGGGGAAAGCCAGGTAAAGAACTGCACGTTTACATTAGAAACTTGGGAGGTTCTCAAGCATAGATAAAGTGCAGACCAACTCTGGACGCATCCTGACTATTCTAGGGAGGGAGGACAGTTGGGAATATGGTAGCTCAACAGATTCTTCGCTTTGGTAGTTACCTTTTTTTTTATTTGTTGAGCCTAGCTTTTACTGGCCTAACCATTTCTCTAGGATGGTAGCTACCCTTAATAAATATATATTGTATATAATACATATTGTATATATTTAAATATATACAATATGTATTATATATTATATATAATATGTTATTAATACATATATTTATGAGCCTAGTGTAGTGATGCACACCTTTAATCCCAGCAGATGAGAAGCAGAGGCAAGTGGCTGTCTGTGAGTTCAAGGCCAGCCTGGCTGACATAGTGAGTTCCAGGAGAGCCAGGGCTAGGTACAGAGATCCTGTCTTTAAATACATACATACATACATATAATTTATATGCATGGGTATGTCTGTGTATACACATGTGTGAGGATGACAAGGAGTCCAGAAGGGGTGTCAGGTCCTCAAGGGTTACAAGTGGTTGTGAACCACCTGACCTGGGTGCTAGGGACTGAACTGTACCCTGCAAGAGTAGCAAGCACTCTTAACCACTGAGCCGTCTTTCCAACCCAGTTGCCAACCCTTTTTCTATGGTTTTACTTTGCAGAGTTTTAGTTACTTATAATCCCCCATCGTTCAAAAATATCAAATGGAAAGTCCTAGAAAGAAACATGTCATGACTTTTAAACTGCGCCCTTTCTAAGCATGCTGTCCTATTGCCTTCCCGCTTAAAATGTAATCTTTTCTTTTCTTGCAGTGTGTGTGCATGCTGTTTATGTTACTTGATGGCCATCTTGGTTACTGAATGTGAGCAAGCCCGTTTGACTTAGCGATGGCCTCCGAGTGCAAGGGCCATGATGCCCAAGTGGCTCCGTACATGAAGCCCTGAATGACAGGGCACTGGGTGAAGATGCACCTGACCTAGGAAACAACTTAAGTTTGAGGGTTCAGTGCTATCTGAGGTTTGGGACATCCACTGGCGAGGGTTCACAGCTCTAGTACCTATTCATTCAAATTCCCTTTTCTTTTCCTGTGTGTGCTTTTCATCACTCCAAACATTTAATGCTTAGAGGTGTAAAAATAAAACAGAAAAACCACACAAGCAGACGACCAGGAAAGCCAGCGTGCCGGGCAGCGCTGCTGTGAGCTCAGGCTTCAAGTGTGGAGTGACCAGGAACCCAAGAGCCTTTTGAGCTCTGTTTTGGATTGCCATGATGACAAAGTTGCCACTCCCTCTGGGGTTGCCTTAAGGTCGCAAGTGATGGTTCTTGCTGAATTCAAGGCAAAAGAAAAGCCTGGTAATGGGTCCATGTGTTCTCTGTGTTTTGAAAACAAAAGCATAAAGTGACTGCCCCAACTCCCTCTGCCAGGAGGCAGGAAACCCAGAGACAAATCCAAGCATAATTACTGCTTACCCGTGTCTACTGTATGATGTAGGATTTTTTCTCTACCCTGGACTTGGTTTTCCATTTCTATTGCACATTCTTTGTTCTGGCTTTTCTGTTTTTATTTTATATTTAGATTTATTTTATTGTGCATGGGTGCTAAAATAGGGTTTTCAGTGAATTTTTTTTTCCTTCCTAACATTTCCTTGTCTCCACCCCCACCCCCTCATCCTCTTTCAGTCATCAAGACCAGGTGGCATCTTTGCCTCAGGGAAGGGATGTCACTGTAGAAGGATGAGAAAAATCTCCTGCATTTCAAAGCCCAAGCCCCAGGGATAAGAGGCTGGAGCAGCAGTTTTGAAAGAGGAGGTTCAGCCAGGCTTCAGAACCTTCTCAGTCTAGAGAAGGGGGAAAAGGGAGTCTGACACCAGGCAAGAGCAAAAACCCAAAGCCCATGGAACATAGCAGAGCCAGGACAAAAATGGCTGTGCAGTTGCCCTGACATACCCGAGGCCAGCTCTCAGAGCTCCCTGCGCCCCAGGTGACACATGAACCATGTAAGGTGACTCCCATAAGCCAAGGAAGAAGGCCTGGAATTGCTCAGTCTCGTTCTAAAAATGAGGACCACTTAGCAGCATCCTTCATCTTTGGTCCAAGGCCCCGGTGAGATGGTGGTTATCACCCAGACTCTAGCCCGTGTAGACAGTGGTAAGAGAACAAGTGTCAGGCAGGTCCCATTATTTAGATCAACTCTGAGAATCCATAGCTAGATTGAGGTGAACAAGTTACTATGTAAACCAAAGGAACTGAGTTGCCCTGTAGAGAAAGACAGATCTCATAAACCCGAGTTTTCAAGTGTTGTTACAGCAAAAACCCTCAGTGGAGTAGAATGGACCAGAATGTAGCATTAGATCAAACAGAGAGTCTTATCCTGAAAAGGGACCATTTCTGGAACCTTCGGCAGAAGAATGTCCTAGGACATACTGTCCCCTTGGGAGCCCCATCTGTGGACTCTCCGCCAAGGGCAGAATCTCACGTTTGTGACACAGCTAGAACAAAGGCCTTCTGCATCAGCCAGCAGGATCTGGTTCTGACAGGGTGAGGCCAGGAAGCTTCTCTCTCGCTGTTGGAGAGAAGCAATGCTAGGAGCAGGCTCTTGAGATTTTCTTCAGTGTCTTTGGAGTAACAGGTGACTAATGCTCTGGCCCAGAAGCTTCTGCTAGCCGGGCTGGGGAGCTTTCTGTCACTGAAGGAGACTGCTTTTGTCATCTGCCCCGGGTTGTCTCACCAGTCTGACCGTTTCTTTACCTGTCTTTCAAATGAGCATAAGAATAATTTCTTCGTGGGGGACTGATGCTGAACAGATGTTCGCAAAACCCCCTCAGGATCGCCATGACAGGTCCCTCAGTAGGACTGAGATCGTGGTTATGTAATAATTTCTCCTTCTGGTTTTGATTAAAAAAATGATACATGCGCATCTACATGCACGAACGTGTCAGACTAATGGGGACATGCGCAGTGGAACTGGCTGCGTACATATGGAGTAGAAGGACGGTGTCCCCAAAGCAACAGCTCAGAAAAATCACAGCCCACCGGGAAAAATGGTCGGGAGAGAGTGTCGTTTTGAAAAGTTGAGATGTTTGCGACCTATGTTTGGTACCAGACATTCACGGTGACAGAGAGCTGTGGCCGGGACAATCAGAGGCTGCTGAGCTTCAGGAACCCTAGAGCATGGTCATGCCATAGTCTCTACTGCCCTCTGCTGTAATTCGGCAAACAAACGCTCCTTCAGGGAGCCGTAAACACTGTGGCTAGGAAGCAAACAGAATCTTCCTCTCTCCTCTCAAGTTTCTACCTGGCTCATTTCACTTACCATGATACCTACCCCTACAGCATAGCGGGGCAACTACTGCTTACAATTTGTATATTTTATGAAGACTCAGAGGCAGTTGTTTGACCGCTCCCAGTGCCAGGGACCACCATTGGGCATCATACTGGGCATTGGGTTATTCATTGAATCGTACGATTGTGTATGTGGAATTACTACACGTCAATTTAAAATTTTCTCCGCACGGACGGGCTTGACTTTACTGCTGCTCTCAGTTCTGTGGGCCTGGAGCTGTCTTTCGTGCCATCACACAGATGGAGCCAAATAGGAAAAGGATCAAATACTACCACGGAATAGGTTGGGACTTCCGGCCACGTCAACGAAGAGAATCAGGGTCACTTTGTATGCTCCCACACTGCCTGTTCTGGGGTTTTATTCTAAAAATGTCTTTTCCTTCTTTTCCTTTTATTTTCTCGCCAAGCCGCAGTGTGCCTGCCTTTGGTCCTGCATGGAGCATTCTTAGCTGGCTTTGTCCCCTCTGCCTGTGTCTTTCTGTCACACCTGGGTATGGCTCCAAAGACAGAGTGCTCATTTAGCCTGCAAGAGAAAAGGATATTTGCCCATTAATTTCAACTCCAGCACTCCAAACCCCATATAAGGCACGGTTAATATAATCTCACTTCAGATGACACTCGGAGGAGCGGAAAGACAATTTGTGGGGGGAAAGGAAGAAGAGGCATCGCACATTTACCACGAATGTTAATATTTACTCCTGCACACTCGGTATCCGGGAGGCGCTACAGTCACTAAGTGGGGATTACATCGTCAATTAAGTAGTGGCAGCTGGGGACCCCGTGATGTTTCACTGAGGGAAACTGCCGAAATCATACTTTAAGGAGAATAATTTTTTTAAAAGCTACAAAAAAATTGAAAGAGATGCCCCAGGGAAAAAAATAGAGGGAACATTTCTGTTTAGGGAATCTTAATATTTTGGCTGAACACATTATGTAAAATTAAATACTATTTTAAACCAAGGAGATATGATATCTAATTAAGTTTTTGTGGTTGATGAGCTTAGAGAGGATTGTGAGTGTTACATCCATTGAAGTGCAAGAAGTGGAAAAATTAAATAACACTCTTTTGTAGCGACTTCAGCCAGACACGCAGGCAGGCTTCCGTGTTCCGCCTTCAGTCTGGCCCTCCTTATGGCTCACTGAAGACAAGGGAGATGGGTGTGAGAATGTGCACAGTGAACGCACGAGACCCCAGGACAACCCAGTGGACATCCAGGTTGTCAGCCTCATTTCCGAGCTGTGACTACAGACTTCGGAGGCCCAGGGACTGTCATCCCACGTCATGCCAGAAGAAGAACATCAAAAGAACAAAACCACGGGCTCCCACATGTTTTGTCACTCCTGTCCAGAATGTTGTTGGCAGGACGGTACCATGGGAAGCCGACTTCTTTTGTGATGAATCAGTTGCCAGACAGTACTCAGGTTAAAGGCTCTTGGGGTTGTAGACCTTTAATGGGGGGGGGGGTATGCAAACACCAAAGGTATAGTTAAAAGAGGCGTTGGCTTTTTAAAAATTATTTATTGAGATGTTGTCTTTTAAAATGAATGATCTCATCAATGTACGCTTAGTCACTTTATACAATAACTTTTGAAGAGTGGAAATCAAGGCCGGGTGGTGATGGCACGAGCCTTTAATCCCAGCACTGGTAAGGCAGAGACAGGCAGATCTCTGGGAGTTCAAGGCCAGCCTGGTCTACAGAGCTGAGCTCCAGGACAGCCAGGGCTACACAGAGAAACCCTGTCTGTAAAACAAAACAAAAAGAGTAGAGATCAAGAAACTAGCATGAGGGGCTGGAAAAACGGCTTGAAGGTTAAGAACTTTTTCTGTTTTTACAGAGGACCAGTGTTCGGTTCCCAGCACCCATAAGGTAGCTCACAGCCATGCATAACTCCAGGCAACCCAAAACCCTCCTCTGACCTTCTTGGGCACCAAGTACATATATGGTACCTATACATACATGTAGGCAAAATGTTCATGCACATTAAAACAAATGAATATATATATATATATATATTTTTTTTTAATAGGGGGAGGAATCACCATGCACCAGCCCCATAGGACTTACCCGTTCTTTCAGATGCTAAGGGAGGAGGACAACTTGAGCCCAGCAGCTTAAGATCGGCCTGCGGCCCCAGCACGGTGGCTCACACTTCTAATCCCAGCCTCCTCCGGGAGAGAGAGAGAGGCAGGTGGATATCTGTGAGTTCCAAGCCATCCAGGACTGTAAAGAGAGACTCTTTCAAAACAAATCAAGAACAAAAGGATCAGAAAAGAAAGAAGGGTGGGAGGGAGAGAGAGAAGGGGGAAGGAAGGGAAGACGGGGAATTACTACATACTTTTCAGTAACTTTTACCTTGAACAGCAAACTGAGTAAAACTGAAGTACCAACACAGACGGGACACTGCTCTGTGGGCAAACAGTAGATATTTTGATGATAGCTCATTCACTTTTCCCTTTGGCGCCACTGTACAGGAAGCATAATAAAAGAGCTAACTCATCTTTTTAAAAGTTTTAACTTGGGGCCTAGAAAAACGGCTCAGCAATCAAGAGCACTAGCTGTTCTTGTAGAAGACCCTGGTTTGATTTCCAGCACCAATATGGCTGCTCACAATCACCTGTAATTGCAATCTCAGGGCGTCTGATCCCCTCTTCTGACCTTTGAAAGTACCAAACACACACATGGTGCAATATAGACATGCAGACAAAAACCCATACATATAAAATGAAAATAGTCCTTTTAAAAAAAAATAGCATCCGGGTGAGGTGGTACACGCCTGTAATCCCAGCCCACGGGGAGGCAGAGGCAGGAGGAGCTCTGTGAGTTCTAAGCCAGCCTGGTCTACAAAGCGAGTTCCAGGACAGCCAAGGCCACATAGTGAAACCTTGTCTCTAAATCACCCCCCCCACACACACACCAAAAAAAAAAAAAAAAAAAAACCACAACGACAACCAAAATTTGCTCTCTAGCTCCTAATGTAAAAAAGCAGGGCCATCCATATTTAATATTTGAGGGAAAAGAGGAAAAGAATAATTCTCAGAACATTATTCACGTGGACTTAAAAGAAATTATCTGAAATTAGTATATTCAAATTATATCTTGACAGTGAGGAAGTTGTTTGAGCAATTACAAGTGAGGAGTGAGCCCCGGGCAGCCCCCGGCTCTTTCATGGCCCATTTTATTCCAAAATTGCTGCATGTGAGAAGGGGTGTAAGAATAGATGGCCAGGGCAGGCAAGTATCTCTACCGGGCACTCAGAAGTAGGACTCTAGAAATGCCAATCACTTAACAAATTGCACCATTAGAAGTCATAATAGGTCTAAAAGCCATTCTTGAAAGAACTTACAAAGTGATTTGACCTACATAATCGCCTTGTTAAATGCATTTGATATCACGAGACAGTTGGTGAAATATGCATAGTGCATTATATTAGAGAGAAGAGTACCCTTCAATTGGTATCCGATGTGCACTTCACAAACATAGCTATTAGTTGCCTATAAAACTCCTAGACATGATTTGATTTGATTTGATTTGATTACCGTTAGATCATTTCACTTTGTAACGTATAGGGGGAGGGACATTGCAGGCCTGGCGCTGCTTACGAGGAAATATTTAACGAAGAATGTTTTATTTATTAGCCTAAAGAGACACTGTGGGTTCCTGGGTGATCAAAGTGATGATACAGCTGCCACACTCGTCAAAAATACAGCTGTAATCCAATAGCGAGGCGACCGTCAGTCTCCGAGTTGATCTATGCCTCGGCCAACTGGCTCTGAAAGCAGGACGTTGACTCCTTAAAGCGATCTTCACAGATCTCTCTAATTGCACATTATCAAAAACAAACAGCAACAGCAGTAAGCCCGCGGAGCGGCTTCCCAGTCATGAATTTACTTTCTATTTGCGGGGACACACACCCCTAGCCTTTTACCTTTGTATTTCCAACATTCCACACCAATAGCCAAGAGTGGTTTTTAATGTCTCTAATCTACGTGGACCACACATTTTTTTTTTCTTATTTGAAGAGCAGAGAAAAGAGATTCAGGCGATGTAGTACATGAGAATAGAGCAGCTGATGGGGGGTAGGGTGGGGAGATGGGGAGTGGGGGGGGGGACAGTGTTTATCTAAGGAGGATAACGGAGTGGAGGGGCCGAGGCCAGAGGGTTGGGCATCTGCTGTCTCACTACACGGTATGGCCTTGTCTCGGGAACCAAAAGAGAACGAAAAAATTAGGAAAGGAAATTAAGGGGGAAATTCAATAAAGGGGCCAAAGACAGACAGGAGGCACTTAACTGTGTCGCTAAGGGCCGTGTTCGGTAAATACGGCCATCCCGTTTAGGACAGAAAGCTCAAAGGCGAGAAGAGAAAAGGAACCTGTTTTTTAAATGTGGACTTGAACGTGATCGTTATTTTGTACTCTGTGCTCCTTTGCTTTGGGCCAGGCAAGTCCCACGAGTAACCTGCATGCTGGGTGGGATGTGAAATTTGCTGTTCTTGGTGCTTAAAGAAAGCCTTTAGTGTGTATTTTCATCTATTTTTAAGAATTTTATCAGCACTTGGGAGGCAGAGGCAAGCGGATCTGGGCTCCAGGCCAGCCTGGTCTACAGAGTGAGTTTCAGGACAGTTAGGGTTACACAGAGAAACCCTGTCTTACAAAACAACAACAAAAACCATAGTTTCACCTCGCTCACACGGAGATATGAAACGTCCACTGCATGAAACAGCAGTTTGTTGCTTGCTCCTTTAAATAACGGGTTTGTAAGCATGAGCCACAAAGTAAATAATTTGTTCTTTACCCTCCTATACTGTGTTCTTTGCCGTTTAGGATAAAGCTAGTGCTATTTCAAGGTGAAGCACTGTCGGTTCCGATTTACTTGAATTCCGCGGCAGGATATGCTTCAGACCCCTTCTCAGTTACCTCAATACAGGAACGGGTCCGGCTGGTCAAAAAAAACCTTTGCGGGCTCAGAAGCCGGTTAGCTCTACAGCGCCCTCTGCTGTGAGTCCCGGACTTTACCTCTTTTTCTAACAACGTGGCCCGCAGAAGGGCAGGCCGTCATCTTTTTAGAATGCAGAACCTGAACGCTGACAGGGAACCCACATCCAAGCCAAACTGGAGGTCCCCTGACTGAGCCCCCGGGATTTTCTATCCTCCCTTCCGTCTGCCTGCTTCCGACATGTACTGGGCCTTTTACATGTAAGGCTTCCAGATCTGACAGAGCCATGACACCCTTCCCCAGCCCAGTCAGGGCTTACATCTCCTGGATGTCTAGTCTCTATGAGGGAATCACCATAGTTCCGTTCTTCAGCCTACTCCTCGGAGCTGTGATTCCTCTCTTTCATGTCACAGGCAGAAGACATTTCCCAAATCGGTATGAAGGACTGAAGAAGCAGGAAGAGAAGGCAGGGTGCATTTACTGCTGAGACGCGCTGATTAAAAAGAGAGCGCGAGCATGTTCTCTCCGGTGGATACACGGAGGGCCTAGGACCAGCTTGTACTGTCCCAGACTCTCTTGGAGGGGTGGGATAAACCGTCTTTTGACGACCCTCAGCCTCTATCTGTCAGATCTCACTCCTCCGACACACTCCCTCTCCTTCCCCACGCTCTGGCATGAGTCCTTCATGGCTCTGCAGTAGAGAAGGATTGCTCTCTGTCCGCCAACCTGCCTTTGTAGGGCATTTCGTGGTGTGACCCACCGCTTCTGAAGGGGCAGCTGTGCTGTAACTCTGTAGTATCACTCACCATCGGCGAATTTTCCCTTGTTCTCGGAGACCCTAATCTCCATCCATTAAACATGCTAATAAAAAAAAAAAAGTGACATACACAAGCTGGGTGATGGTGGCACATGCCTTTAATCCCTGCACTTGGGAGGCAGAGGCAGGCAAATCTCTGAGTTCTGAGCCTGGTCTACAGAATGAGTTCCAGGACAGCCAGAGCTACAGAGAGAAACTCTGTCTTGAAAAAACCAAAAGAAGAAGAAGAAGAAGAAGAAGAAGAAGAAGAAGAAGAAGAAGAAGAAGAAGAAGAAGAAGAAGAAGAGGAAGAAGAGAAGAGGAAGAAGAGGAAGAAGAGGAAGAAGAGGAAGAAGAGGAGGAAGAGGAGGAGGAAGAGGAGGAAGAGGAAGAGGAAGAGGAAGAAGAAGAAGAAGAAGAAGAAGAAGAGGAAGAAGAGGAAGAAGAAGAAGAAGAAGAAATGGTATTCACAGGCTGATCACTGTGAGTTCGAGGCCAGCCTGGTCTACAAAGCAAGTCCTGGACAGCCAAAGTTACACAGAGAAACCCTGTCTCGAAAATACAAACCAAACAAAATAAAACAAAAAAAAACCCAGTTCATTTATCAGGACCCGTTTATTGGGTTACTCCTAGCTCAGTCCCACCCACCTTGGAGAGACTGTGTTGTACTTCCTAGTTAAGTTTTAATACAGGACACGGAAGAAGTAAGTACAGTTGCAGAGGGCGGCAGCCTACCAGACACAGCCCTACATATACACCCCCTGGGTACCAGCACCCCAGTTGCCCATTGACAGTCACAACAGACAAACCCATTGTGCCCGAGAAAAGGGCAGAAGGAAGTTGACAGGTGCCATGTCAGTGTGGCAACCAAGATTCGTGAAAACCCAAGAATGCAAATAGGAACAGGGGAAGTCAGAAGAGGCGTTCTTTGCTTCCTGTTTCCTCTTGAACTGCGGCTGTGACTCTCAGTGGAATCTCAGTGATTCCACTGAGCCTTGGGATCCAGGAGCGCAGGACCAGTTAAGGACCAAAGTTCAGATGGTGGGAATCCTGATTATGTACTGGCCATTGCTCTGTGCGATCTTAGAGGACGCTGCTCTAGCTTATGGAGACACTGTTGTCTAGCTGGAAATGTAAATGAGTCTTCCAAAGCCATTTCAAGTTCTGTGAAGGCACACGATTTAACCAGCGAATTCTGTGGCAGGAACCCATCCCTATAAAGGCAGAGGCAATGCATTGTGGACTACTGAGAGTGAAATCCATGGAGGGAGAGGTTTGCAGACATACAGTGGGTAAGGAAGGCAACTCTAGCGACAAAGTATCTGCTGCAATCAGAACGGGTTACCATCTCCTCTGATGTGAAAGTGATCCTCTGAAAACAGTCACCTTTGGTCTGGTTGAGCCCCTGGGCTGCCCTGGAAGCCTGTGGTTGATCTTTGGGCTGGCCTGTGTGAGTTCATATTGCTAAGTTTTGCAAATCTTCCATTTCTGCCACTGTACTTTTTTTTTTTTCTTTTCAAGAATTTTGGAGGCAGGCCGGGCTTAGTGATACACACCTGTAATCCCAGCACTTAGGAGGCAGAGGCAGGCAGATCTCCATGAGTTCAAGGTCAGTCTGGTCTACAAAGTCCAAAGCAGCCAGGGCTTGTTACACAGAGAAATACTGTCTCGAAAAACAAAACAAAGAGCAACAATCAATCAATGGGACCTCATGAAACTGAAAAGCTTCTGTAAAGCAAAGGACACTGTCGTCAGAACAAACTGGGAAAGGATCTTCACCAACCCTATATCTGACAGAGGGCTGATATCCAGAATACATGAGGAACTAAAGAAGTTAAAAAGCAATAAATCAAGTTATCCAATTAAAAAATGGGGTACGGACCTAAACAGAGAATTCTCTGTAGAGAATGGCAGAGAAACACTTAAAGAAATGTTCAACTTCCTAAGCCATCAGGGAGATGCAAATCAAAACGACCCTGAGATTTCACCTTGCACCCATCAAAATGGCTAAAATAAAAAACTCAAATGACAACATATACTGGAGAGGTTGTGGAGAAAGGGGAACCCTCTTCCATTGCTGGTGGGAATGCAAACTTGTACAACCACTTTGGAAATCAGTCTGGCGCTTTCTCAGACAATTAGGAATAGTGCTTCCTCAAGACCCAGCTATGCCACTCCTAGTCATATACCCAAAATTTGCTCAAGTACACAACAAGGACATTTGCTCAACCATGTTTGTAGCAGCTTTATTTGCAATAGCCAGAACCTGGAAACAACCCAGATGTCCATCAATGGAGGAATGGATACAGAAATTGTGGTATTTTTACACAATGGAATACTACTCAGCAATCAAAAATGAGGAAATCATGAAATTTGCAGGCAAATGGTGGCATCTAGAAAAGATCATTCTGAGTGAGGTATCCCAGAAGGAGAAAAACACACATGGTATATACTCACTTACATAGACCTATAAGATATGATAAACAATGAAATCTATACACCTAAAGAAGATAAACAAGAAAAAAGACCCGGGGTAAGATAATCAATCCTTGCTTAGAAAGACAAATGGGATGGGCATTGTATGTAGGAGAAAACAAGTAACAGGACAGGAGCCTAACTCCAGAGGGCCTCTGAAAGACTCTACAGTGTATCAAAGCAGATACTAAGACTCATAACCAAACCTTTGGCAGAGTGCAGGGAAGCCTATGAAAGAAGGGGGAGTTAGTATGACCTGGAGAGGACAGGAGCTCCACAAGGACCAAATATATCTGGGCACAGGGGTCTTTTCTGAGACTGACGTCAAAGGAGGTCACATGATGGTTAAGATTCTTTTCTGCTGATTCTGCTCTTTGGTAAGCAGTCACACAAAATGCAACGACCTTCATATTCTGCATCTGCTCAGAGGGGTCTGTTACAGACTCATTACCCAGAGTTCCTTGGTACCTATTTTCTAGCCATGTGTGTTCCAGGCCCTGCACACTGGTCACCTAGTAGCCATGAATCACTCACTTTTTGTTTTTTGTTTTTAATTATTTTTATTTATTAATTTTACACGCCGGTCATAACAAATATGGAACGTGTCACGAATTTGCGTGTCATCCTTGCGCAGGGGCCATGCCAATTTTAGTATTTGTGCTGCCGAAGCAAGCACTCACTTTTTGTTGGTAGAATGAATATCCATCATGGTGCTCAGAGTTCTGTCACTCAGAGTGTGTCCCTTTGGGATAACAGTGAGATGTAACAGTTATCTATTGCTAGACAGTCACTGCAAACTTAGCTCAAAGTAGCAATGGTGTGTTTTGCCTGTGCTTTTGCTACTGGAATTAAGCGTGACAGAGACAGCACAACTCTGTTCTATGTGGTGTCCGCTGGGAAACATGATCCAGGGGCTGAAGGATGGACTTTCAGATGGTTTCAATTATTTTGGCTCATGATTTGAGGGTAGAGTCCCTCATGATAGGAAAAGCGTGTGGAAGGGGAGGTTCATGGCTGTGATTGTAGGAGGGAGGCTGCTTGCTCGTGCGTGGGTAGACCAGAAAGCAAAGTTGGAACACATGTGAGGCTGGGAAAAGAAGCCACAGAATCATCCCTGCAGCTCACGCAGGACTGACAAGAGCTGGTAACCCCACAGTCAGAATGGGTACACCTTATCCCAAGCAGAGATCTCAGAAGAGTTCAACGGAACAGTAGGGCATGGAATTGTCTCCAGATTATTGGCTGCTTTAAATCTATCCTCAAAGTACGACTCACTCCAAACTTCTAATTCATGTGTTAGAACAAAACCTAAGAGCAGGAGATGGAGAAGATAACTCAGCTCTCGCTGAGGACCCGGGTTCACTTCCCAGCACCCATAGTCTGTATCTCCAGTTCCCGCGGACATGTCGCCCTCTTCTGGTCTCAACAGGAATTGCACGCACATGGTGCACAGTCATAAATGCCTGCAAAACTCCCACACCCATAAAACATACATTACAAAAAAAAAAAAAGCTCCACTAGCAGTTTTGAAACATAAGACTATTAAGAACAAATAATCTAGGGGCTGGGGAGATGGCTTAGCACTGTCTGCTCTTCCAGAAGTCCTGAGTTCAATTTCAGGTAACCACATGGTGGCTTTTTATAATGTTTATAATTTATAATGTGATCTGATGCCCTCTTCTGGCATGCAGGTGTACTTGCAGATAAAGCACTCATCTACATACAATAAATAAATAAACCTTAAAAAAAAAGAACTGATACTTTAGCATTCAATAATCAACCTCTCTCTTTGCGGTACAAGAGACTGACCCAGGGCCTCACACATGCTACGTAATGCTTTATCTCTGAAGTAGAGCTACAGCTCAAGTCCCTCTCTTTCTCTTTTTGAGCCAGGGTTTCTCTGTGTCGCACTAGTTGTCCGAAACCCCAGTCTGTAGACCAGGGAGTAAAAGCACATAGCACCATGCCCAGCTCTGAGCCTAAATCTTTAGGAAAAAAAAAAATCTCTTATGAAAGAAAACAAAAGAGAGGATAAAACCATATTTCAGATAATAGCCACATTTTCGTAATGTGATGAGATTGAATATCCAAGCTCCAGGAAACTCTGAGACAGAAGAACCAGGAAGGGAAGTACAAAGTCCATTGGCATCTACTTGCTTAAAGTCGGGGTAAAGAGAAATTCCTTTCCTTCCTCCCTCTCCTCCTGGTCCCCACCTCTTCGGACAAGGTCTCATAGCACAGGCTGATCCTGAATTCTGATCCTTCTGCCTCCATTTTCTCAAGAACTGAGATTATAGGCACATCAACCACATTAGTCTAGGTGAGAAAAACAAACAAAAACCTTACATTAAACCCGGGAAATCATGTCTGATCCCAGCACTCCAGGGGCAGGAGGACTGTGCTAAGTAGAGACTCGGGTCTCAACAGCCATGGGGGAGGGCATAAAGGATACAATGTAAAGAGAAGAACAGCTACACAAACGCAGGCTGGGAGCGTGGGTCCACTGCAGAGCCCGTGTTTGCCTGACCTGTGGGGCCCTGGGGTGAATACCCAGCGCAGGAAAAATAAACCCAAACAGAAGCAAACCGCAAGCAAAACGTCCAAAACTTCCAAATCAAAGCAGACTTCCTGCTTGAAAACAAAAGCAAAAGCAAACTCTGGGGATAGTGTAGTGACTTTAAAGAAAAAAAAAATTTTTTTAAGAGAGAAATTTTTTATTCTTTATTTTTTATCTTATTTTTATTTTATTTTTTGTCTTTTGGTTTAGCAAAGATATGTTGGTTGTGACATTAAAAGCATCGTCCATCAGAAGGTTATACTGTGAGAATCACTACAGCTTCTACAGCAAGATGTTTTTTTCCGCTTTGTTTTATTTTCATTTTTATTTTCTTTTGAGGGGGAGGTTGCAAGGGCAGAGGGTGTTAGTATTTATTTAAAAATGATGCCATGTGCACAACAGATATTATATGAAAGAGACTTTTATTGGATGGAGGTGGAAAAGAGGAAAAGGAGAGAGACATGGGGGGGAGGGCTCCCAGGAAAGAAAGGGAGGCAGAGAGAACAGAGAGCAAAGAGAGAGGCAAGGTGGCGGGTTGGTCCTTTTATAGCTTGTGTGTAACTCATCCTGGTGGGCGACACAGACACATGAAGACACTGAATAGTTTAAGTTAGCCTGGGTATAACTCCATTTTGAAATGAGGAGCCATCTTGACTGGGAGCTGAACTCAGGTACCAGGAAATATCACAGAACATGCATTTGGCAGAAAACAAAGCTAACTCTCCTAGCAACAGCCTTCAGGAAATATCACAGAATAAATACTTCGTAGAAAATAGAGACAATCTCCCTGGCAATAATCAATGAGAATCGGTTGGGAATCGGCTGGGGAAGTTCTCCCCAATGTTTCAGATATAGTTTAGAAGAATAGCAATTGTGATCATATGCTTTAGGCAATTGTGATTATGTGCCTCAGAGAAGGTCACCTCGCCCCTCTTTTACCTAATCTTGTAAGGTAAAGGCACGTGCTCCCCCCTGCTTGCTGTCATGGAAACCCCGTGCTCACAGACTTTCCCTTTAAAAACCCTGCTCACTCAGAGTTCGGGGTCCCACTTCTCTTCTGCTGTGTCAGTGAGACTTGTGTCCCAAGTTCAAGTTCGATCGCCCTCGTAATAAAGCTCTCTTGCTCTTTCATCGAGTTGTCTCCTGGTGGTCTCTGAGGGTCCGGTGAACCTGGTATTACAACACCATAGGTTACTAGGCAACCCAGAAGCAGGTTGCCTATACACTAACAGAGGGTGGATACAAAGGGAGGGGGAGAGAGTGGGATTGGGGTGCATGATGTGACACTCATGAAGAAGCAATAGAAAGATTAAAAAACAAAGCATGGTCCATTTAGTACGAAATGATAACTAGGGCTTGAGCACAAAGTTTCCAAGACTAGGCATAGTAGCACAAATCTGAAGTTCCAATACTGGGAGGCAGAGACAGGAGGGTCAAGGCCATTTCAAGTCTAGCAGGAGCTACACAGAGAATTCCAGGCCAGTCAGGACTATATATGCTATCTCAAACAAGATGAAAGAAACCCCAGCCAGGGGGTTTCTTTAATCCTTTAATCCCAGCCCTCAGGAGGCAAAGGCAGGTGGATCTCTGTGAGTTCCAGGCCAGCGTGGTCTACGGAGGGAGATCCAGGCCGGCCAAGGCTGCTTTTTTTTTTTTTTTTTTTTTTTTTTTTTTAAATACAGGATCTTTCTACGTAGCCCTGGCTCACCAGCTCCAAACATCTGTGTCCAGAGCGCTGGGATTAAAGGTGTGCACCACCACACCTTGCTCTTTACAAGGTATTGTTAGTAAAAAGAAGAAAGACAAAAGATGGTAAAAGGATAAAATGAAGCTGGGTGTGGCGGCACACGCCTGTAGAACCAGCACTCACGGTGTGAGAGGCAGGCGGATCCCGTGAGTTCAGGCCTGGCATACAAGGCAAGTCCAGGACAGCCAAGGTCACAGAGAGAAACCCTAGCTTGAAAAACCAAAATAAATGAATAAATAAATAAAACAACAAGTTACAGGTTGGGAGAGAGTACTTACAAACTACAGAAATGAAAAAAGATTTGACCCAGAATAGGTAAATTCCTCCCCTAATTTAGCATAAGATGAAAAAATAAAACAGGGTTGTGGGGGGTTGTAGCTCAGAGGAGGAGCGGTACCTCGTCAAGGTTGTTGTTGTTCTGGAGTTTGGCGGTGCGCACCTTTAATCCCAGCACTCGGGAGGCGGAGGCAGCGGCAGGCAGGCTGGAACACACTTCACCAAGCAGAGCCTGGGAGGCTGGGGGCTGGCTGGCTGTGCCAGCAGGAGCACCTGTGACTGACTCCCCAGTAGCCTGGGCATGAGCAGCTGAACATAAAAACCTCATGTGTACCTCTTACCCCAGTACTGTGCGGGTGTAGTTCCAGCTAGTGAAAGACTTTGTCTCAAGAGGATAAGGGAGAAGGTAAAAGAGTGGGACACTGAGAGTCCTCCTTTGGCCACATCTGTGCATGTACCACACACACACACACACACACACACACACACACCACTCACTTTTTAGAAATGTGATATACAGACAGTAAGAAGCAGTGGAAGAGTCCAACCAGAGTCAGAGTCAGGGATCAAAGACATGAATTAGAGCACACCCAGGAGCTTTTCCAGAATAAGCTCTCCTTCTCTTCTGCTTCTCCTCTTCCTCTTGTTTTTTTTTTTTTTTTTTTTTTTGAGACAGGGTTTCTCTGTGTAGCCCTGGCTATCCTGGTGCTCACTCTGTAGAGCAGGCTGGCCTCACACTCACAGAGATCCCCCTGCCTCTGCCTCCTGAGTGCCACCTCAGACACTTGTTCCCAGTCTGATTCCCAACTGTCTCTGTGTGCCCTTTGCTGTGCAGAACCTTTTTATTTTGATGCAAGCTCATTTGTCAATTATGTACAATTCTGCTTTTGAAAGTACAGCATTTGAATCTGTGTTCAGATATGCACTTTTTTTTTTTGAGACAAGATCTCACTATGTAGCCTTGGCTGGCCTGGAACTATGTAGAACAGGCTGGCCTCAAACTCAAAAAGCTCTGAGGAGCTCTAATAGGAGAAAAACTAATACAATTTTAGGCCACTAACAAATACATGAACAATTGAATTATAGCATGACCATATTGGTTACAAATGTGTGATAAATGCCCAGAACATACTGAGTTGTGGTGGTGCAAACCTGTAATTCTAGCACTTAGGAGGGGATGGCAGGTTCAAGGTCATTTTCTATGACATAGGAAGTTAGAGGCCAGCCTGGGATTCAGGACACCTTGTTGCAACAATCCAACCAAGAATAAAATGAGAGGTTCAAAAATTTTAGAGTTAATTCCTGGGACTGGGGCAAAATCACCAGATCACAGTCCTTTCAGAGCGGGGGTCCAGCAGTCCCCCGCCCAGATTAACCTTAGGGTGTGACTAGGGTCAAGTTGCCCCTAAGAACCATGGAATGTGTTAATTCCTCCTCCCCCTTGCTACAGCCTAAACTGCACGTAACAGGGCAGTACTGGGGGGGGGGGGGTCAGGTGTCCCCCAGGTAGCCAGACCTGACCATTTGCAGTTTTGGCGCCTAAAAACAAACCAATCATTTTAAAGATCAGCTCCCCTAGAGACCCTTTCACCCAATCTTGTAACGCTTAGACTTGCACTTCCCTACTTGTGGTTTTTTTTTTTTTTTTTCGTTAAAAACCCTGTTCCCCCAGAGTTGGGGGTCGCTTGACCCTTTGTTCTTGTAAAGGGCAGCCACCCAGCTCGAGTTTGTAATAAAGGACCCTCGTGTGTTTTACATCTGACTCAAAAGTCTGTCTTTTGGGGGACTCGAGATCTGGGCATTTCAAAAATCTAAAGTAAATAAATAATAAAAACAAGTTGAACAGTACTCAACCACGTTAAGAGACACACACAAAGCTTCTAACCCTCTTTTTCTATATGTTACACCTCTTAGAAAGAAGCCTGGGAGACTATTTCCACAGTTATTTATTGCAGTCAGTCCTAGGGAATGAAAATGAGGAGATAGAAAGGGGTGGATTTTTTTTTTTTCAATTTGCAAGGCCTATATAATTTCAATGAAAAGGACAGTAAACTTACATTTATGGTTTTCTTAAAAAATACAGGTTTTTAAACCCGGCGTGGTGGTGAACACCTATAATCCCAGCACTCAGCAGAGGCAGGAGGGTCTCTGTGAGTCTGAGGGAAGCCTGGTTTACAAAGTGAGTTCAGGACAGCCAAGGCTATACAGAGAAACCCTATCTCAAAAACCAAACCAACCAATCAACCAACCAAAACCATGCAAGGGACAAGTAAGTATCAAAGCTGGGTGTGGAATGCACACCTTTAATCCCAGCACTTGGGAGGCAGAGGCTGGCTGATCTCTCAGAGTTTGAGGCCAGCCTGGTCTAGAAAGCAAATCCAGGACAGCCAAGTCTACACAGGGAAACCCTGTCTCAAAAAAACAAAACCATACCAAACCAAACCAAAAACCCCAAAACCAAACCAAACAATCTTTTATTGTAATATAGTGTATGGGGACTTGATTAGGTTCATTTTCTCTGCCAGTTAAAGAATTAAAGTTAGGAAAAGGTTGAAGCGAAGAAGGTAGAGCAGAGAAATCTCAGGCACCACAGACACAGTCAGCAGTAGGAAGGCATATACTGAGGTAGGGGAGCGTGCGCGCGCCTCACACACACACACACACACACACACAATGAAAAAGACCCTCTGTAAAGCCAGAAACTCTAGCCTCTTCTCAAAGGCTCTGGTTTCAAAATCCTCTGCAGAGTTTTCCTCTTGGTCAGTTTGAGTACAGGATGGTGACAATCCTGAGCAGGCCTTCAACTTGCAGAGCCATCCATCAGCGGGAGGCCTTTTGTTTCAAGTTCAGAGGTTGAAGAAAACTGGAGATTTGCCACCTTTATTATCTAGCCTTGGCCCCTCTCCCTATCTATCTGCCAAACAGGGAGTCTGTGTAATTTCTAATCTCTTAGTCCCGCAAGTTTTTATTTAGGCAAGGTGCCTGAAATGCTACAACAAATGAGTTTATGATAGTGATAGCTCCCAAGTGGCTGTCTCCCCAAGAGCTGCATTTATTTATTTATTTTGACAGGGTTTATCTGTGTTGCCTTGGGTTTCCCGGAACAGTGGCCTTGAACTCAGAGACTCTCCCTCCTGAGTGCTGGGATTAAACTCGCACAAGGTGCGTTTAAATAAAATCCAGAATCTAGAATGAAGCAGTTCCAATTTTGACCTGCACAAGCTCAAGAATATCACCACTTCCTCCTGCACCGAGTCTCAATGCTTTCTCATTTTGAATGGCCAAATTGTGTTCACCTGTGGTTTTCCTTGCTCTTTTCCACTGTAAACCCTCCACTCCCACCAAGTCCATCTAGGTTTTGTTTTGGTTTTACACAGACAAAACTTCCAAGTTTCAAGATTTCCTCTAGCACTGGGCCCCATTCTCATATCAACGCTGATTTTTTTTCCAAATTTAAGATTTGATTAAAACTGGCTCACTGCATAGATAACATACTAAGCTGTGTCTATTGATATGTGAACATTCTCATTACTTTGCATTACTTCCCTTTGAAACATGAGTTTGGGTTGGCCTTTTTTTTTTTAAATAGTGAGAAATTTAAGTGAGAAATTTAAGATTTGATTAAAACTGCATTATTCAATTGTCTTTACAATCGGACAGTCTTTGGAGTCTAGAAGCACCGGTACCACCATTACTTATGTTCCTCCCAATAATCCTTAAATTTGCTAGCTATGTTGAGATAAAAACGTTTAGGGCTGCTCTCAAAAAGCATTCTATGAGGAGCGGTGTTTGTCAGGATGCAGTCTAAAACGCTCCTTTCCAGCCAAAGATTCGTATTAAGGCTCATGTGTTTCTTACAAGTCCTAAGCCTTCGTTTGGAATAAAGATGGCCTGCGTTTTCTCAACTCTGCACTCCCTAAACCTTTAGAAAGATGCGTCTTGGAGGTGACTGCCTCGGTCTCCCTCTGGTCCCCAAATGACGTAAGGCTGAAATTTCTGACTTTGGAAATGCTGCCTCGGGAAAGAGGTATAAAAGCACGGACAAGTGGCTTGGTAACCTGTTCCTCTACTTAATGACCCATCCACTCTGCCTTTGGCTCCCGAAGCTCTACAGGAAAAGGATCAGGCCTTTGAGCAAGTCAAATTCTGAGGCTGCAGGCCTGCAGGAAAGCGGAGGGTGGAGAAAAGCAAAAGCGGCTGCTCCCCGGGTCCCTGCCCGCAGCCGCCATCTTTTAGGGTGGGCTGCGCAGGCACGGGGCCCGCGGGCAGAAGCCGAGAAGACGTGGAAGCGTTGTTGGGCCGGATCCCGGTTACAAAGAGAAAGCGCGCCTGCGCTCGGGCGACCGCGGCGAGGGAGCGGGGGCCCGGGAGGTGGGCGCGTGCGCAGTGAGAGCCCGCCAAGCACCTGGAGGAGGTGGGGGCGAGGTAGAGCGGCGTGGTGCTGCAGAGCGCTTGCGCAAGAACGCGACGGTGCGGGAAGTAGGGGGCGATCCGGAGGATGCTCGCGGAGTCGGAACTGGACGAGATCTCGCGAGATCTCCTGCGGCCATATATACGCGCGGCGAGCCCGCGTCCTTTCCTTGGCGTGATTCCGTCCTGCGTGTCTGTTCCGTGGAGCAGTACGTGGTTTTCTCCGTCCGACTTCTCTTACACCGAAGTGCGCGCCTCCGCCTCATGGAAGACTCGATGGACATGGACATGAGCCCTCTTAGGCCTCAGAACTACCTTTTCGGTAACTGCCTGGCAGGGAGGGGTTGGCCCGGGCCTGGTGGTTTGCGCGGGGGGGGGGGGCAGTCTAGCCAAGGCCTGTTGTGTGGAGAACGCGGCGTGGGTGGAGGCCGGGGGACTGGGAGGACCCTTCTGGGCCGCGGAGGCCGGGAGGAAGGAGCGGCCCGAAGGCTGGAGAGCCGCCGTATCTTGGGGCGGGAGCGGCCCAGCCTCGAGCCTCGGGCGTTGGTGGATCCATCGGCCGAGGGTGCGACCTTGCTTGCGGCGCGAGGTGGGGCTGCGGCGACACTTGCTCCTCGGGGTGAAAGCGTCCACAGGGTCTGGTTCCAGGCAGCTGTTTTTTTCAGCGTTGATTACCGAGGCGGCTGGCCCAAGAGAATGGGGCCTGCAGAGCAAGGCCTGCATCGCCCTACTGGGATGATACAAACGCAGGCCGTAGGGCTCTCCAGGTACTGCGGAGCACACACCTCTGGACATCCGAGGAGTTAATCCAGTAATGCAGCCAGGGCCGAGCAGGCCCCCTAAGGAGGAGGTAGCCGCAACCTCTGGGAGCACGTGGTTGCCACGTGGTTGGGGGTAGGGAGGGGGTGTGGGCTCTACATCCGGGCTCTACTTGTCTTGTCAACCCTGAGCCTTGGGGTCCTGTGGTTTAGATAGGAGTGCTGGGTGGGTAATACTGACTGAAGCGGAGGGTGGCATCCCGGCTTGGAATGTTCTTTGTTCAGATTTTTGAACATCCACAGGGATGGTAGTGATTTTAGAACCCCTCTTCAGCCCACGCTGCGGATGACCGTGCTGATGGTCCATGTGACTTAGTGTTAAGAGTACCACTAAATCTAAATCGTCTGTGTCTCTAGAACTACTTTGTTAGGACAGGGAGAGGAGGGTTTAGCAGGCTGAGGGCTCACATTGGCACCAAGGCATCTGGTAATCCTCAGCTAACGTCTTGGTCCCACAAACTCAGGTGTTTGGCATTCAGTGACTCAAGTTTCAGATTATTAACCATGCTGAGGTTTGTTAAATCAGCAGTGGGCTCTGGAATAACTGTTAAGTGGTTATTAAATGAATCGCATAAATGGTAGTGTTTAAGGGAATTTCCCCCTCAATAGAAATGGGTTCTTACTAAACCCGAAGGCTTTGTATCTAGCCATCCTGCATAGATAACATACTAAGCTGTGTCTATTGATATGTGAACATTCTCATTACTTTGCATTACTTCCCTTTGAAACATGAGTTTGGGTTGGCCTTTTTTTTTTTAAATAGTGAGAAATAATTTTGTATGTTGGATTTAGTTCAGCCACTAGGTTTGGTTCCAGTGTTAAGTCATTTGACTCTGTTGTGAAAATGGCAATGGTGCCTAGTTGTAGTTGGTAATGAAATATGAGAAAATGGAAACACTTATGGGTTTTATTTTAATTATATAGAACTGATTCCACAGAGAATGTAAATTTGGGGTCTTGATGTACCTCTTGCTAGGTTTGCTTTTTCTTTTACAGGTTGTGAACTAAAGGCTGACAAAGATTATCACTTTAAAGTGGATAATGATGAAAATGAACACCAGCTATCATTAAGAACGGTACATAATTTTCAAAGTACTAATATTAAAAGTTTTAGCTATGTAGCTCAGCAGTTCTTCCAGAGGTCCTGAGTTTAATTCTCAGTAACCACATGATGGCTCACAACCATCTATACTGGGATCTGATGCCCTCTTCTGGCATGCAGGTGTACATTCGTGCAGATAGCACTCCTGAAAGTCGTTAGAAAAAATTTCAGCCATTTAGTTGTTAACTGAATTAGGAGTTATAGACAGTATGTACATGCTGTTTAAAAAGAAGTGGGCATCTTTGCGTACCTGGTCACTGTATTTGAAGCTGTGCGGGACTGCCGGCTTTCTTCATTTACTGGATTGTATTTTTTAGGAACATACATTTCTATGCATTTCTCAAGGTTAAATATGAGGTGGTTAAGTTTTCCATCAGTAGTGGTGAAATGCTAATTAAATTTAAGTGATGTTCATAAAGGCTGAGAATTATCTTTGTTTACAGGTCAGTTTAGGGGCAGGGGCAAAAGACGAATTACACATCGTAGAGGCAGAAGCAATGAACTACGAAGGCAGTCCAATTAAAGTAACACTGGCAACTTTGAAAATGTCTGTACAACCAACAGTAAGTATATTTCTAAACATTTGGTGTTGGTAACTTAGGTTTCACAGAAGTGTCTCAAAGGTACATCTGCTGTTAAATTGATTATTTCTGCTGTTTATCTAAATAGGTTTGTTTATTGTATAACTTTGGTGTGAAACAACTCTTAGCAATGCTTAGTGATTTAAAATTGCTTTATTTATAGGTTTCCCTTGGGGGCTTTGAAATTACACCACCCGTGGTCTTAAGGTTGAAGTGTGGATCAGGACCTGTGCACATTAGTGGGCAACACCTAGTAGGTATGTGGTTTTTTTCATTTTAGTTTACTATGTTTTTGGCTTAGTTCCCAGTATAGGCTGGACCTTTATTTTTTTTAACATTTATGTGTTGGCACATGTGCCACGGTGTGTGTAGCCAGGTCAGATTGGTGTCTGCCACCGTGTGGGTCTTGGTTCCAGCTGATGTGGTTTATTCAAAAGAGCCTCAGGAAGGCTCCTTCTGGACCTCCAATTTGGACTTGATAAAACATATTTTACTAATTGTCTTGTACTGAAATGAGACTCCAGTAATGTGGACCTAGAAAGGTGTAATTTTTTTGTTCCTAAAACAGCAAACATTCTGAAGTTCTGTTCTTCATTTGCTGCCTTTAATAAAATCTTAAAAATACTACTTTTGAGTTCTTGTCAACAGTAGTATATCCTATTTTATGTTAGCTGTAGAGGAAGATGCAGAGTCAGAAGATGAAGATGAGGAAGATGTAAAACTCTTAAGTATGTCTGGAAAGCGATCTGCGCCTGGAGGTGGTAACAAGGTTCCACAGGTGAATATGTGGTTTTATTGTAAATTGTATTTTCTGGCTTGTAGTTTGGTTGGTCACCGAGGATTGGCTGTTGCTCATGAATGTATATTTTTCTTTCCTTAAGAAAAAAGTAAAACTTGATGAAGACGATGAGGATGATGATGAAGATGATGAGGATGATGAAGAGTAAGTATTATGATTTTATAAATTCGATATTACATGTACTACAAAGGGATTCAGGATTTAATTTGCCAGTGGGCTCTGGCAAAAGTGATTAAAGGATAGTAGTTGATTGAAAGTAAAGATTTTGGCCTGTGATTCATTTTCCTTACATTACTGTTCTAAATGGGGCACTGATTTAAAATATGGTTAGAGATAATTTTATGTGTTTATTTGAGCAAGATGCATCAGTAAAAACAAATGTGAACTGTGGAATTATTCTGACTTAACAGGCCCTCAAATATCTTGTTAATTGTGGGATTGTTCATCTGTATTGAAAAAGCATGTTACAGGAGGGAGGGGTGTACTGAGGAGACAAGGGAGGGGCTTACAATTGGAATGTAAAGTGAATAAATTATAAGTTAAAGAAAACATTAGGAAATAAGGTAAACTTCCAGGAAATCAAACTTGGGAATTGATCTTGATATGTTGATCACTTCATACGTAATGGTTAGTAAGGGACAGATAGTAGATTTGAAGTAAAATTTAAGTTTGTTTCCACTGGTGAGATAATGGTTCAACATTAGACTTTCCATGAAAGTAATGGCTGAAGGTTTATTAGCTAAGTTGGAGAGTTAGAGCTGGAATAGATAGAGGTGATGTCCCACACCTGTAATCCCAGCACCTCGGGAGGCAGAGGCAGGCAGAGCTCTGAGGTCAAGGCTAGCATGGTCTACAAAGCAAGTCAAGAACTGCCAAGAGAAACTGTCTCAAGAAATGAAAAACCATTTCCAGAACTCCATGAAATCAGTGATGTTAGGCATGGATTCAAATCCTGGGTCAGATACTCAAATTGTATTGAAGATTGACTTCCTTATATTAATACAGTTATAAGTTTGGGGAGTGGCAATATCATTAGCAGATAACAAATGGTTATATTACAAATAATTTGCCATTTATATAAAGGATTTTGACTTTTGCTATTGGAGGAGGATCTAGAGCAGTCCCCTGTGGAATTATTTATAAACTAATAACATACTATTATGAACTAGGTAATGAAGGCTACATTATTTACTAAATGACAGGTAATACTTATATTTCCTAGTGATAGTCTTCAGAATAAGTAATTTTTAGGTAGTACATGGCTATTTTAATAATACATAGTTAAGGATAGAGGAAAAGATAGCAGAAAAGAAATATAAAAATTGGCATTGTTTCTGGGACAGAGAAAGTATTCATGGAGTGGGTTCTGAGGCCAGTATTATACTAGCAGATAGTGTTAAAAATCAAGTGCACTGGGTTTGTATGTGTCTTTGACATGGGATAAATCCTGACAAGACAATTTTCCCCATGGAATTCATGGTTTCTTTGTGAGACTAGTGTGAAATACTGTGGCCACTTGGTGACTTTGGGTTAGACTCAGTGAATAGTTAAACTTCATTTGCTTTATATATAATTATTTAATGTAAACACACAATGCCTGAAGAATATTTTGTCCTTTGTATTATTTTACTCTTACTTAAAGCAAGTGCCATGTGGCTCCAGATCATAATCTCAGATCTAGATTGTGAAGTGAAAGGCAGAAGCAGCACCTTTTGAGATGTTAAGTAACACTCAAGTAGTTGGAGGTGGATTGTTCTGTTAATTGCAATCTGGCAGCTTAATTCTAATGGCACATGTATCTTTAGGAAGAGCCAATAAAATAAGCCTTGCCAAACACTACACACATTGGAATGAAGAGTTGGAGGAGCAGAAGGAGCTTTGATTGTCTCGAGAAACATTAGGACACAGAATTAGAACAAGTTTAAAATTTTTGCTGCTTTTAACAAGATGCATAGAATTCATTGGCATTAGAGATGCTTGTATTACTGTATTTTAAAACATTTCACCAGCCCTAAAAGGCTTAACTCATTGTTCATATTCCTTAAGCTTTATAGCTAGCTACTTTGAGAGTTTTGTAGATTTATTGCCAATTCAAAGTATTTTCCATAATTGAATCCTGTTCATTTGTGTCTCACTTTACTGATTTTGACAAGGTTTATCCCTATACTCAGTTTTTTTTGGGCTGAGAAATCTTGGGATATGCTATTGCTGTGGGCGTTGAATATAGGAGCTCTTCCTAGTGATAAAGAATAATGTGTGAAGTACTGTCTTCAACATGTTTGGTTTATAGTCTGTAGATGATATATGTTTTGGGGAAATGTTCAGATTATACACATAATTAGACAAGCATCTTTACCCTGGTGGGGTCTATCATGTAAAAGTTACTTCTGCCCTAGAAGGATTTCTCTGTATCCCAGGCTGTCTTGGCCACCTTGAACTCCTACCTTCAGGGCACTGAGACTAAACATACTAAACATACGTCACTAAAATTAATTTTCAAAAAGCCTAGTCTGGTCCAAAATTTACAAACTTGTCAATGTGCTGCCATGAAAATTTGCTTTTGTATCTGATGACTTGATGTTACATGGACAATGCGGTGTTCTTTCTGCAGAGAGCTCTCTACTACTGTAGGCTCCTTGAGCACCTGCAGATATCAGTGTCAATATCGACAAATTAGTATATTTTTATTTCTGTGGAGTTTTGGCATTTTAACTAACTGCTGATTTTTAATTGAAGCTATTCACAACTAACATGGCAAAATTAATCAACTACATTTTATAATCCTTTGTAACAATAGTTAATTTGAGTAGGGGTAAAAGCATGGCATTTGTCTGTTTGAATAGCCAGCTGACTTTACTGTGGGAGATATGGCTGTCCTGGACTTAATTCTGTAGATCGGGGGGGGCCTCAGTTCAGACCTGCCTGCTTTCCTGAGTTTTAGGGTTAAAGGCATGTGCTACCACTGCTCACCTGATTTTACTTTTTTTAATGGTTGAGTAACATTGTTACAGTAAGTTCTTAAATTTCTTGATCCATTCAAATACTGGTGCGGATTTACTATTAGGATTGTGTGCTACAGTGGATGAATATGGCTTCAAATTGACCACAAATTTACATTCTAAGTTTCTTGGCTTATTTCATTTATAGTGATGATGATGATGATTTTGATGAGGAGGAAGCTGAAGAAAAAGTTCCAGTGAAGAAAGTGAGTACATAACATGACATTAAGTTGTCAAAATGACTAATAAAAGGATATGAAAATTCCTTAATAGTGAAAACTAAGTTGATCTCATTAAATTGGTTCTGGGCTAGAAAAACCGGGAACATCTTTCTGTTTCCCACAATGTTTAGTTGCTTGCTTACCTTGGTTAAGGGCAGTTTACTCTGTATTGATGTCTGTTTTGGATAGAAGGCATACTGACTGATCATTCTCCAATTTCAGTCTGCGCGAGATACACCAGCAAAAAATGCACAAAAATCAAACCAAAATGGAAAAGACTTAAAACCATCAACACCAAGATCAAAGGTAAGTCATTGGTGACCGAATTAGGAAAACTAGTAAATTCTCTATGAAAGCTAGTCTGCTCAAATTTGGTGTTCCGCCCTGGCTACCCAATAGATTATAGTGGTCATTAAAATAAAATAGCTCGGTCTGGTCTGGGCTCAAGGCATCAGTCTGTAGTTTACTTTTCATTTTGTAGACTTTTGTATTCTGAGCTTTGTGTTTTATAACTATAACTTTCACGATTGTATGTAGAGGTCAGGAGTTGATTATCTCAAGGTGTTTGGCAGCAAGATGCCTTTACCCTAACATTTCTCCTGATTGTTTACTTTTTTTTTTTCAAAGACAGTGGTATTTCTGAGAGTCAACTCTAGCCCAGACTGGCTTTTTGAGTAGCTATAGTCATCCCTCAGCTTTTCAGGGCTGAGATGATAGGCATGAGCTAATCTGGAAAAAAGCCTTGAAATACTTTATTGTGTCAATTTATATTAGCAACTAGCCCATACGTTGTAAGATTGTAAGAATATTTGAGAAATCTTGGTAATTGTTACTAAGAACAATATTTACTACTTTTTAAAACTTTCCAGGGTCAAGAGTCCTTCAAAAAACAGGAAAAAACTCCTAAAACACCAAAAGGACCTAGTTCTGTAGAAGACATTAAGGCAAAAATGCAAGCAAGTATAGAAAAAGTAAGTAAAGCTACCTTGGAATATATTGGTCTTTCTTAACACTTTAAATTGTACCAAATGGGGGTTTGAGTAAAAAAGGTTATAAAAGCAGATGTATTTACAATCTTGTATTTAAATTAATTACTCCAATAAAATGTACAAGGATGCACTCTGATCTTAGAACTTCAGTACTTGAGAACAAACATTCATTGTCTTCTGAAAAGCCAGCAGAGGGCGTTTGATTTTTTTTTTCCAGTAATTTTTTTTTTTTTAAAAGAGGACTAAGTTATGAGATTAAACTGAGGGTAAAAAGGATCACCTTTAAGTATTTTGTAGTGATTTGGATAATTTCTGTGCCCTGTATACCAAAGCATCCTAAGTCCATGACCTGGAATTCATGTGTATGTGGCTAATCTTAAGTTTATCTTGTTTGGCCATTTGCCTGGGACTAAAACTTCTGGGGTTTTAGAAAATGGAATAATCATTTCAAATGGTTTTTGGAAAGTTAAAGATCCTCTCCATTGTGATTCTAACATGCTAGTTATTGGGAACAAGTGTGGAATAAGGAAATTGCCCGATCTTCATGTTTTTTCTATATGTAGGCCTCACATGGCTCCAGAAGATTTTCTTCCTTTGTGCAGCCACGAATGGAGTGGAATTTAGCACATTAATGCCAGCGCATATATTTCTTTATTAAACTGTAAACTTAACTAAATTTCCTAGTGTCACTGATTTATTTTTTATCCCTTGCATACACTGCTAAAATGATGCCCCTCCCCCCCATTTTAATGTGGTCCTATCTCCTTGGTTTAATTGCAGGCGCATTGAACATTCCTGGGCACTACTGGTAAATTAAGCCCAAAGATGGGGAAAGATGAAAAGGAGAGAAACAAATATAGTCCATACTGAGTATCATCAACAATCCAGACTGAAGTCTTCTATTTTAATCTCAATCCCCTTTCCTGATTGGCCATCCATTCCCCCTTGCACGCTGGAAGCAATTTCTTGTTTTCCGATAGCATTTTTCTTTTTCCTGTGATGCAGAGAACTTTACTGCTTTCTACTACTTGTGCAAATGCCTCATCTCTTTGACCATGTTTTAATATCTTTGTATCCTTAGTTGCTCAATAAATTTTTAAATGAACCAAATAAGGATGTATGTGAGACTATTTTAAAATTACTGTAGTGACTTGTTTTCTAGGTGATAAGAGGCAGTTGAGTACATTAGTACTCTAGATCTTGGAAATTGGAAGCCTAGGTCTTACTAAATGCATAAAAATGCGACAAAGCTAAAATTTAGTTAGCAAAAGGTGATAGGTTTTACCTGAGGGATAATTATAGTAGCAGTTACTTTATGCTGATAGGTTACTGGTCTAAAACTTGGGGGCAAACCTTGCAGGTTTGCTGATGTTGTGCTTCACATGCAAAATCTGCTGCAGTTAGTAAAGGGAAGCTACTGTAGACCCTTCAGCTGGTCTTGTTTACGCTGTCCTAGAGTTTTGGATTGAATTTGGTTTGTTACTTAGTGATAAAACTTGCTGCATAACATGGTTAGACACCGAAGTTACTGCATTGGCGTGCCTGTGATATAAATGGCTGTGTGGAGGAATTGGACTTGCAATGATGAAAAACCGTGATTTTAATGTGCTGCCTGTTTGGGCCTCAGTGATACTGCTATTTTAATAAAATGGAGAAGTTGAATGGACAATGAACAAATTAAGTTGTTCATGTAACGGCATGCAAATATTTGGGAATTCTTTATTAGTGTCTCCAGCAATTTGTATACTTGACCTTAATAATGCTTTTTTCTCAATAGGGTGTTTCTCTTCCCAAAGTGGAAGCCAAGTTCATTAATTACGTGAAGAATTGCTTCCGAATGACTGACCAGGAGGTAACTGAATTTTCTGTGAACATGACCAAATCCAGATTTTCATTGTGATTTATTACTTTTTTTTTTTTTAACTTTTAGTCTCTTAAGTTGTTGGCTCCTTGTAAAAGGTTCCTAACCACAGACAGTACTTAAATACATGGAAAGAATTTAATTGGCAGTCTGGGCAGATTTTTCTAGTGCACATTTTTCCCAGCTTTTAAATAGTTGGTAAATTATTTCTTGGTTACAGAACTTAGTTTTATTCTTGGTAGTGTGTTGGCTAAGGATGTAGGCTGTGGCTTTTCTTTGCTCCATTTGGCTCCTCTACACAGTCTGATACTTGCTTTGTTGGGATACTTGCTTTGTTTGTAGGTACCTTCTCCCAGTAGTGAAGAAGGAATATTTATTTTAATAGAATCAAACTAGGTGTGTTGAAAAGCTCTTTACATGTGAGGCTTTATGTAAATATCAGAAAAATGTTTTATGTTGGTAGAACCACTTGGGCCATAGCAATGGCAAAGGACTACCAGTGATGTTTTCCCAATGATAATGTATTTTAAGTTTCTATTCATCACAGCTGTAAAAGGGAAATATAAGAGTTGAATGGGCACTGTTATATATTCTGTATGAACAGATGCTTTAATAATAGGTTTTATCATTATCAGCCAGTATCTCCTGACTTCTATATTTGATCTTTAAGTTAGAAAAATTGGGGCAGTTAACTTTTATAGAGCACTATTAAAAGGCATTCAAATAACAGTGTTGCCTATTAAGGAACCTGCTTGTCTTGAGAAAGAATGAAGAAATGAAATTAACTGAATTCTATAGTTAACTTTTTTTTCTTTTACAGGCTATTCAAGATCTCTGGCAGTGGAGGAAGTCTCTTTAAGAAAGTGGTTTAAACAGTTTGAACTATTCCGTCTTACTTCATTTCTGTAACAGTTGATATCTATCTGGCTGTCCTTTTTATAATGCAAAGTGAGAACTTTCCCTACTGTGTTTGATAAATGTTGTCCAGGTTCAATTGCCAAGAATGTGTTGTCTAAAATGCCTGTTTAGTTTTCAAGGATGGAACTCCACCCTTTACTTTGGTTTTAAGTATGTATGGAATGTTATGATAGGACATAGTAATAGTGGTGGTCAGATGTGGAAATGGTAGGGAGACAAATACACATGTGAAATAAACTCAGTATTTTAATAAAGTAGCACTGTTTTTATTTGCTTATTTAACTGTTTCATCCTTTGAAGTTAAATGTCAGTACCCTCATCCTACTTAAGTGTTCCTGCCCTTTTTCCCTCTAGCTGTTACTGCTCATGCATTTCCATTTATGTAAGCCTTCAGTCATGGATGATTTGGGAGCTAGTACTTAAAAACACCCTTTTGAGACTCTGATCTAAGTTGGACATAACCATTGTGGTTCATTTGTCTGGGTTTGCTGTGGTACATTAACACAGTATTGTGACACTGCGTGGGAGAATACCTGAAAACAAATGTCTTCCTTGTACTTATTTTAGCCTTTCTGTTTGGAAATTCTTTAACTTAAGTGGTTCTTAATGTCTGAATCTGTTGGGAATTGAGATTCTCAAGTGGAGGGTCATACGAGGTGGGTTGAATATGGTACTGTCTGTTTCCCAGTCATTTGTTTGATGTAACTTCTAGTCAGGAGCTTCACAACCTCAATTGGGTACACAACAGGAATAAAAGTCAAGACTTTAAAATTTGGCAAATAAAATAAAAATGAAATTTTTGAGTAGCAAAAGAGCACCTGGCTAAACCTGTCAGTTGTGATTATAAGTGTTAGGAACACCATTTTGCAAATGGTAAGAGTATGTGTGAGACCTTTCAGAGAAGCCTGGGACAGAACTAATCCCAAAGCAAACTTGGTAGGATGACAAAGACAATGTTTAAACCACTAATCTATAGGAGCAGAGCTTTGTGCAGTTAGACCTTTAGTGTGGACATAGTAGTTCTGGCTTAGTTGGCCATGGGATGGTATGTGCAATACGGGCTGAGCATTGAGGTAGCTGTATGACAGGATGTGAATGTTGGTTTTGTATAATGTGAACTTCTATGTTGTTGACTAGCCCAATTAGCTTACTGGAGTGGTATTCGGGTAGTGCCTCATACAAGCTATGGTAGGCAGTTAGTGTTGTATTTTCAGAAGTGGAGTTAACATTTGCCTTTTGAAGTCTTCGTGAAAGGAGAGGTCTTGGGTTTTGAAGGTTTGTCCCATGTACATGAGTGCTGTTTCCATGGTTGTGAGCCACTATATGGTTGCCGGGAGTTGAACTCAGGACCTTGGGGAAAACCCAGTATTAACCACTGAGCTATCTCTCCAGACCGAGCTTCTGAGTTAAACAATTTGAAGCTGCGTTTTTGTTTAAAATTATACTAGAGAGAAGGAACACCAAATTTAGTGAGGCTGGTTGTCCTTAGATCTACACAAGATGCCTCTAACTGCTGACTTACGAAAAATTACACAAGGTGAACGTATAGAGAACATTTTATTTAAAGTCTTAGGAAGAGGTAAAGAAGATTCCCGGGTCAAGTTCATTCCTGGGTAGCCAGCTGGATGGCTGGATCTGTAACGTGTGCAGTACAAGCTGTTTGTGCAAGAACTGTTGTGGTAAAACAGTCTTGGTTGAAGCACAGGCTGAGTTATGAACCATGCAAAGGAACAAGAGTGGCTTGGTAAGTATTAACCAAACAACTGCTAGTACCATGACTTGAGGCAAGGACTTACTAATAAGCATTTTTAGGGTGTGGGTCTCAAAGTGGGTTCTGGATTCTTGAAATACAGAGTTAAAAGTTTTGGGTTATCACCCAATGAAAATTCTGACGGAGATTTCACGCTTTGCTGTTTTGAGAAAGCCTGAGTTTGATCTTGCACATTATTATGACATTGCTAGTGAAATAGGTGTAGGTGCTTGGGCAGTGTTAATTTCAGGTCTTTTTGGTGTTTTGCTTGTGTATGTCCAGTATGTGGGTGTTGGAACGAATTCCTGGAAGCGGATAGTTGTAAGCTGCTATGTGGGTGCTAGGAATTGAACACAGGTTCTCTGGGAGAGCAGCCAGTGCTCTTAACCACTCCATTCATGCTGTTTCACAGACTCCAGGAGTGTTCCTAGTCAGGTTGCTTGTTTCGATTTTGCTTTCACTTAAGAAATAAGGAGAATGTAAACTTCCAAACTCAAACCATCATATATCCCTCAGTTCTGCACGTGTTTGGGGATTGGCCAGTGAAGCAGTGCTTACCATTTCATTGTGTATGCAGTTCACATTCTCTAAGTTTACGACCCTATAGTAAGGATTTGAATGAAAGGGCAGGTCCACCACCCAAGGAGTCCTTGACAGACTCAAGTGTGACTGTTCGATTGTTCCAGTTGATGTTCTGTTTTCAGCTAGTTCCTCGTACTACTCTTGCTCCAGCCTCCCCTTTATTTCTTAGAAGTGCCTGGGTTTTGACCCTGAGTTGAGTCTGGTCAAGTGTGGGGTGATGTTGAAATGTAGCAGCAGATGACTAAAACTGGAAGAGGAGAGAATCTTGTCCTAGGACCATTGTTGGAGGTGGCGAGATCACCTAATGAGAGATGATGTTTGCACATTTGATAAGTGAGTTTGTCAAAACTGATGTGTTAAGATGAATACAAACCTTTAACAATGTTGGCTACAAGGCGCTGGACCTGGTAATACCTGCCGGTCACCAAGAACTTTATGCTTTATTCACTTGTCAAACACCTGGAATGACCCTTTGTATGGTTGGCTGCATTCTACAATTTGCAAAGTTCTTCCAGACCATCTGCATTATTTTTTATTCAGAACACTACTTCAAAGAAGGCAACTTACTGATAATTGCTCATCTTCACTCACTGAGAATATAATTTATTGTGTGGTGTGTGCATTCATATATGTGTGCATATGTGTTAAAGCTTACATGTGGAAGTCAAGACAACGGGTATATACTGCCATTACATGGGTTTCAGGGAATCCTTTGGCGTCATCTCAACTGCCACACCACCACCAGCACCAAATTAGTTTAAAGCTAGGTACCTTGTCTCAGCTAGGACTGAACACAGTAGGACCTCAAACAGCAGTGGACTAGTTACCATATTAGCACTTAAGTACTATTTTTAACATTTCAAAAGTCATTTAAGGTTGATGCACATATCTATGTGTGTAACTGAAACGACTTTAGGGTGGATTGGGAATGGAATGATCTAAGTGGCTGTGTTTGAGGCTATGCTTCAACTGTAAAGAATCATCTTGTCTGTACTTAGTGAAATTGAGAGATGTGAAAAGGCTGGAATGAATTCGTTGACAGCTGAAGTGTGTGCCACATCTCATTGCAGCTGAGTTGTTAGCTGCCAAGCCATCCTCTCCGGCCCCCACTCCCTTTTGTTTTGAGGCAGGGTCTAAGGTAGCACCCAGGTGGGGCACTGGGTGGTGGAGCCCAAGCATAAACCTTTTATCCTTTTTCTTTTTTTAGGGGGTGTTGGGAATTGAACTGTGGGTCTCTCCACCGAGCTACATCCCTAGCACTAGGACTTGTGATTTTTAGATTTGTGCTCTTAGAACACCACTCACTGGAGTTTTGGGGTCTTGTGTTATAAACGAGGTCATCAAAGTGGTGTAGGTGGAACAATAATTAGCCATTGCATTCAAAGGTAATGAAAAATAGTAACAAAATGCAGATAGGAAAGAATGATTCTCAGGCAGAAGATGAATGAAACCTTTCGGCAGATAGAGAACCCCCATTTCTAAGTATGGCCAAAGGCTATTTGGTTCATCTCTAGTTGTGGTTTGTCACTTCACCCTGGATTGGCTGGTTCATTTCAGAATCTAGGAAGCTAGCAATAACTTTGCTAGACTATTTCTGGCAGTCCAGACAATCTACATAAAATCAGCCTAGCGTCATGCAAGAACTATCTCAAGGTACTGGATCGTGCAAAGGTTTTCAGGATTTGTTTTAATTCTGTCTCTTTAGCCTCAACTTTGAAAAGGAATTGAAAGTAGCTTCCAGGGAGGTCTGGTACTTGGAACAAATACTATGTTTCTATAACTTCAGGAATAACACCGCTGAGCAGCACCCTCTTCACCGTAGCTCCACCGAGAGGGGAATAGCAACCACAGCTACCGACACAAGGCTCTAAACCAAATAATCTGAATTCCTGAGTTCTGCATTTTGAGCTTGTTCTCTAGTTTCTTGCCCACCCTGACCTGTTTGTCTTAGCACCAGTCCAAAGCAGAGCAACTTGGCTGACCCAGACTTTAGACAGAATGTGGCAGGCCTCGGACAACAATATCTACATTTTGGGGTTAATGGAAGGACAGAAAAAGTTCAGGGTGGGTGACCAAGGGCAAGAAAACAAGCTGCTTAGTGTGCGAACCTAAGAGGCCCTAGAGTGAGCGCTGACCATAGTCCTGGCTACTCTCAGGCATGTGGCTGGTCAGGGCTGGGGTTACAGCGACACTTTGGTGCCGCTAGGTGGTAGCCGTGTGCTTCCAGAAACCAGGTCACCCACTAGCGAACACAGCTGGAATCCCTAGAAGCGACCTTAGAGTCCCAGAGCGGGGGAAGGGAGAGAGACGCCCCTGAGCCCTTCCTATCTTCCACGGCAGGGGCGGGAAGAGAAGAAGGCTTCGCTTGGGTGTCGGTCCCGTGGTGTCGGTGTTGGTGGGGAGCGTCTGGAAAAAGCCACTGTCTTCCGTGGCCTCGGGGCAAGGGTAAAGGACTCCTTTCAGTTGAGGCATCCCACCGGGCGGGCCTCAGCCTTGCTTCCAAACACTAGTGGATGTGAATGCGAACGGCAAATGTGAGGGAGGGGGAACGCTCTGCTCCTAACTGGATTCTTTGGGAATCCCGCCTGCTCCATTCAGCCAATATTAGCGTTGTGGCGCAGAGCTTCGACGGCTTCCAGCTCTCCTCAGCTCCAGATTCGTGGGTTCTGCCCTGCTGAACGGCCAGTCCCATCGCCGACAGCCCGAGTGCCTCCCCTCCAACCCTGAGCCGCCAGAAGGAGGAGGAGGCGGTGGAGAAGCCGCGGCAGGCAGGGCAGGCAGGCGAGCAGGCAGTGCCGGCTTTGATGTGGGCGCGGCGCACCCAGCCGCGCTGAGCGCCCGTCCGGCCGCGCCCCGAGGGGGGAGACCCCGGGCCCCGCATCCTCATTGTGCCGGCGCGGGCCCGGACCCGCCCCCGGCCCCCCGCCCCCTCGCCGCCCGCGCGTAGAAAACGCCCCGGCCGCCGCCAGCGGTGGGAGGCGGCGATGCGCACGGCCGGAGAGACACGGAGGAGGAGACATGAGCCGGCGGGCGCCCAGACGGAGCGGCCGTGACGCGTTCGCACTGCAGCCGCGCGCCCCAGCCCCGGAGCGCTGACCCCGGCCCCGCCAGCCTCGCGCCCTGGCCGCGGCGCCCCAGCCGCAGCCCCCGCCGTGCATGCCTCCCCTGGACTGAGCCGGCAGCCCGCGTCCCGCGAACGCCCAGACGGCCCTCCCGCCCGCCTCGGGCCAGCTTCCCCGCACCGGCCGAGCGTCTTCCCGCACCGCGGTCTCCCCGCAGCCCCCGCGCCGGCTCGGAGGGCGCAGCGCTCGGGAGGAGCCGCGCGGGGCGCTGATGCCGCAGGGCGCGCCGCGGAGCGCCCCGGAGCAGCAGAGTCTGCAGAAGCAGCCGGCGAGGAGGGAGCAGCAGCAGCGGCGGCGGCGGCGGCGGCGGCGGCGGAGGCGCCCGGTCCCGGCCGCGCGGAGCGGACATGTGCAGGCTGGGCTAGGAGCCGCCGCCTCCCCCCCCGCCCCGCGATGTATTCAGCGCCCTCCGCCTGCACTTGCCTGTAAGCACCCGCCCGGCCCTGGCCGCCCCGCCTGGATGCCTGTCCCTGTGCGTGTGGCTCTGTCTGTCTGCCCGCCCGTCTGCTCGCGTGACTTTCTCCCTGCCTGTCTGTCTGTCCGTCCGCGCCCCCTCCCTCGGGTCCTACTGACCGCCTCTCCCTCTTTCTCCCCGCAGGTGTTTACACTTTCTACTGCTGTGCTTCCAGGTTCAGGTACGTGGGCTCCTGTGAGTCCTGTCGTCGTCTCCCACCCCCCGCGCGCTCTTCCTTGAGGTGCGGGCCGACCCCCCTTCTTGGGACCGCGCCCCCTCTCGGTGCCCCACCCCTCCTGGGCAGCAAGCCCAGTGCACCTGTTCCCAGGGTGCGGAAGGGCGGCTTCGCGCGCGCCCTGCGCTGGCGGTGGCGGGCCAAGGGCTAGGAGCTGCTGCGTGGCTCCAGCCAGTGCGGGCTGTCGCGGCCGCGGTCGGTCTCGGTGGCGAGAGCCCAAGAGTCCAAGGGCTCAGCCCAAGGGATGTGCGGGACTCCAACCCGCGACCGCAGCTGGCGAAGAGTAGGGACCCAGGGGCTTTTTCTGCCCCTTTTCTGTCCCTTTACAGCCTGCTTGTGTCTGCAGACAAAAAGGTTGTTTTCAACTGAGTGGATTTTGAGTCCAGAGAGAGAGCTTTAGTTGTAAATTACTCTGTGGGTGGGAGGGGAGAGAGAGAGAGAGAGCGAGAGAGGGAGAGGGAGGAGACTGCTCCCCATCCTGCCGCGCTCTCTTCCACATGTCCTTGCCCAAGGTGGTGCAGCCCAGGGCTTGTTGCCTGCCTGGTCCCCGTTCGCTCTCTGTGAATCAGAAGAGGGCTTGGCTCTCAGCCTGGAAAGCACTTGCTAAAATCTGATCTGTTACTTCAGCAGCTTTCAGACTCGGGAAGGTCTTGGCACACAGACAGTTGGAATGCTCTGGCTTCCAAAGCCGTGGAAATGAAGGAAAGGAGGGGGGGTGTAGGGAGTCGACTTCAGCCCCGATTAGAACCAGACCAGGGCTGCCTCAGCATGGTGTGGGTGGGGGGTGGCAGAGGGGAATAGGAAACACCAGCTGCCCAATACCTCCACCTACCTACAGCGACAAGGGAGGGGACTCAGGATAAACTGGACATAGGCCAAAAGAGGGCTTTCTGTCCCCTCCCCCTCCCCGTGAAAGGCAGGTGTCCTCACAGGGCTAATGGGGAAGATGCTTGGTCGTAGCCTTTTGAGTTCTGGAAGCTGTCTGGAGTTTTCTGGTATAAGGAGGTTCCTGTGTGTAGCCGCTGCTGTGGTTCCTAGCCTGATTGGTAGGTCTTCTGCCTTTCTTCTCTCTGTGGAGAAGACTGTTCCTTGGGGCAGGCATGGAGCTCAGGGCAACCAGTTGAGACTCGGGGCTGGAAGGCTAGATGGAGGACAGACTGATGGCTCTTTCCTTCTGTTGGCCAGGCTGGGGTCCCCAGTGACTCCTTGAATCAATACAACTGGAGTCAGTAACTTAACACTGGCTGTTTGCCAAAACAGATGTGACCCTGTGTGGTGAAGGCGGTGGGGGACGAAGGGGGGGGGAGGGAATGGTCGATGTCAGAGAAAAGGCCAGTGCCAGGCATGGGCTGCCTAGTCTGTCTGCAGCTGAGTCCCCAGGCAGAGGGCAGGTTCCAGGGTCACTCCAGGGGGTCTGCTTGTCTGGCTGGCCTGAGCCTGGGCAGGAGCTGAGGAAATGGGTGTGGAGGCAGAAAGGAACCCTTGGATCTAGCTGCCCAAGCCTTCACAGGCTTGCTGCTCTCAGTTCTTCTTTAAGTAGGGCCGGGAGGGGCTGCCGGGTGGTCTTTTGTGTTCTCTGATGGGAGTGTGAGGGAGGGAGTCTGGACTCTCCTCCCACCTCCACCTCCCCGCCAGAACTAAGCCAGCATCTTTAAGAAAGAGCTGGGTGGTCCGCTTGGGTTAGGTCAAGAGGCAGGATCCATGCAGGTGAGGGAGCCTCCTCTTTTCCACCCCCCTTCCTCTTGCCCCTTTGTCCCCTCCAGCCCCTCCATGTCTGAACTGCATAGGGCTGGTGTTTTTAACCCCTGGTCTGTAGTCTTGGCATTGGCTGGGGGGTGTCCTTGAAAACCACTCAGGGAAACACTGTGCAAATTTGTGTGTGTGTGGAAGAAGACGCAGAGTAATCCTTAGACTTTTTTTTTTTTTTAAAGTACCCAGGATTCCTAAAAGGTAAATAAATAAAGACCAGGGAGAACGATTAGCAGGCTGACATTCACTTTTACAGTTCAGAGACCAATAGCGTGGTCCTCAGTGGTTAGAGATGAAGATGGCTTTAGAGGTGTGGGTTGCCTGGAGTCTGCAGTCAGAGGCAAGTTTGTGTGATACTGGGAAAGCAGGTGTAGTCCTGGGCAAGGCGCAGGGGAGCGTCGACAGTTGGCATATCTTCGATGCAAGCAGACCGGAAGGCCTTCCTAAGTGGAGGAAGGGCTCTGCAGTAGGTGATCTCTGCCTGGACACCAGCTTCATCTTGCCCTGTCTGTGGTTGTAGTAGTTTTAGTTTCGTTTGTGAAAGTGGCCCTTAAGTTGAAGTGCTGTGTGATAGGAGCAGAGGAAACGTTGTTGATTATCACCCACGCAGGGAGGCATACCTACCAACTAAAAAACCAGTTTGCTTCCATCTTTACTATTTTGGGGGACTGGTACAGTTTTAGCAATGGAATTTCTGGGTGTCTCCCCTCCTCCCAGTCCCCAGTCACCAGGCCCCGAATGGATTCCCCCACCAAGTCAGGTTTTCATGAGCACGCTCTATGCCGGATGCTGTCCTCCGCCCACCACCAGTGTGGTGAGCCCCGCCTTCACCCACGGGCCACCCTGGGAAGTGGGAAGCTGGGAATTTAATAAAACCCCTTCATCCTTTCTCCACACGACTCAGGACACCGCAGATAGCTCAAATCAGAAGAATTTTAAAAATTTCCGCGGGGAGCAGGCAGCGTGACCAGTAAATTGCTTTTCTGCACTTGGCTGAGCTCTGACAATGACACCGGGCTGGGCTTTTCAGGAAGCTCTGCCGGCACCTGCCTGACATTGTTCCTGCCGCCAGGCTCCACTAGGTCCTTGCCTTCCTCAGACAGGCTAGCATAAGGCGGGCCAGAGCAAGGGGAGTGGGGGTGGGGGCTTCCTCCAGCCTCTTGTCCCTCCTGCTAGCCCCTTGTTCTTCCCACAGAGCTACTTCCGTTTCACCAGGAGATGTTGGAGTCTGGAGTTCCCTTCATACTCAGGCTTGACCACCAGAGCCTAGACTCCTTACTGAGGCTTAGACCCTTCTGTTATGCCGGCCAGGTTGTAGAGGCCAGGGGACAGTGTCCTTTGGAGGATGGAAAGCTATCCTGTTGGATGGTGCTTTTAATAATTTGTTTATTTTTATTTGATGTACATTTGGTGTTCTGCCTGTACTCACGTCTCTGTGAGACTGTCAGGTCCCCTGGAACTGGAGTTACAGACAGTTGTGAGGTGCCATGTGGGTGCTGGGAATTGAACCAGGGTCCTTTGGGAGAACATTTTGTGCTCTAAACTGCTGAGCCATCTCTCCAGCCCCTGGATGGCACTTTTAATATCTCAAAGCAACATCACTCACTGGTCCAGTCTATTGCATTTCCATTCAACACTTAGCCTGCTTTTTGTTGGCCCTGGGAGTGAGACCTAGACAGTCCTTAGCCTCAGAGGGGCACACTGCCAGATGCTCCTGGCATTGTGGCATTTCTTCCACTTCCTGGGAAGAGGCTTGCCTAGGTGCAAAAGAGACTGCTCCTTAGAATTTAAGATGTCTCGTGTAGGTAAGCTGTTCTAATCCTTCCAGCTTTCTACAAGGAAGCTGAGGAGGATGGAGTCATATTCCCACATACACACAACTAGGTAGGAAAGGATTTGTTCAGGGCCCTGGCTAGAAGCCGAGAATCTGGATTTAAGATCTTGTATTAAGTCTATCTCTTCCAGAAGGAATCCTCAAATTTGCTAGTAGGGGAAAGAGTCCCAGGAGGCATGCTGGGGTCCTTAGTGGGAAGCCCTGTTTAGATTCTCACGAGGGTGACTCTAGTGGGCGACAGCTGCCCCACCCCACCTCCGTCCCTGTCAGGAAGCCCCACGCTCCTGGGAAAGTGCTGCTCTACGAGGGCCCCAGAGCTAGAGGGGGGTGCTTTGGGGGTGTGTTGTGTGTCATAGGAGACTTAATGCTTTCTCCAAGCCCTCCTTCCCAGGGCAGAGAGAGGGGAGGGGTGGGGCACGCTGCCAGCATTCCTGCAGCCAGGGAAGGTCACCCACTTGCTTTGAGATAAGGAGGTGGATTCTTTAAATTTCTGGTGGTTGGCACAGCCAGTGTCAGTGGGCTGGGGGCAGTCTGTCAGAGTCACAGGTGTAGCCTCCTCCCTTACACTGGGACAGCTCTGTGGGTCTGTAGGCCCCCAAAGGGAGGCTGAAGGGGAACAGGGAGGAGCCATCTATCCCCTTTTGTGGTTTTCTTTTTTCTTTTTTTTTTTTTTTTTTGGTGTGAAACGTTTTGTTTCTGACTTGGCCATGTAGCAGAAAACTTGACCTTGCTACAGAGGGGGGCCACCCCCCAGGCTGCGGACAACAGCTCAAGCCGGCTGTTTTCCCTGGGTGTCTCTGTCTTACGCTATTCAAGTAGTAGCTCATAGCTGGCTTGGGATTAGGGAGTGCTGTAGAGGAAGAACAAGGACCTCAGGGGCACACAGTCACTGGCCTCTGGTCACACAGTAAGAGGGAAGCAGAGCTGTGGCTGCGACTCTGGATGCCAGACTCCGGGGCCCAGGTTAAAAGGCCTCCCGAGGGCTTGACTTGCAGAGAGCCTGGCTCAGACTGTGGATCTGCCTTCTGTTTGCTGTGTGACCTTGGGGCAAGTTACTTAACCTCCCTGGGGCTTAGCATCTGTATGTGTAAACTGACAAAAATACCACCCTCTCCTCCTAAGAAACAAACAAAACCCCCAGTGAAGTGATTGCTGCCTTCTAAGGGGGTAGACGGCATTTCTAGGCTTGGCTGCTGTGTCTCTGGTCCTAGGACTGTTCTCGCCTGCCTCTGTCTCACCTGTCAGGTATATTATCTAGTACTGCTTCCTCCTGGGGTGTGTGTGTGTGTGTGTGTGTGTGTGTGTGTGATGAACAAGGGCTGTTGTGATGGTCCTGTGTGTGTCCTTTGCTGTTAACTCTGATGCTGTTGGCATAACTGCTTAAAGGCCCGTGGCAGAACCCTGGGTAAAGGGTACATGGACATCTTTGCTAATAGTCCAGGGCTGGAGGAGAGGCACCTGGCCTTAGGATGATCTTAGGCCTGCTGCCACACCCTGGGCCTGAGTGTGGGAATTCTTTCTGGAACATCACTGGGTAAGCGGCCCCTCAGGCTGTGGTCTGGCTGGTTGGTAGTTCTTAGGCTCTGACATCTAAGTAGTATTTGAAATGTTGCCGTGTTGATGATGTGGCCAGAGACGTTGCACTGATCAGCTGAGGGCCACCAGACAAAGACTCCAAGGTTGCATCATTAATCTTTACCTTCACTCAGTCAGCCCTGGAGATTTTGCTCTACCTCAGTGGTTTTCAGCCTGTGGGTCGTGACCCCATTGATAAACCAATATCTGCAAAAAAAAAAAAAAAAAAAAAAAAATTCACATTACAGTTCATAACAGTAGCAAAATTACAGTTATGAAGTAGCAACGAACTAATTTTATGGTTGGGGGTCACCACTACATGAGGAACTATATTAAAGCAGCATCAGGAAGATTGAGAACCGCTGCTCTACTGGATTTATCCAGCTGGGTAGGAGCAGGGCATCGGAAGTATCCATGGGACCCCATGCACAGGTGCTGGCAGCAGAGAGGCCTCGGTTTCAGTTTTGTGGCTCTTTAGCCCATGATCTGTGACCGGCAATCACCTGCTCCTCTGTTTCCCGTATATCTGTAAAGTAGGCTAATGTGAAGTACTCCCTTTAGGGTCAGTGAGAGCTAAATAAGAGTTATTATATATAGAGAGAAGCCAACACATAACAAGTAAATGAATACTTGTAATTGCCTGGTCAATTATATGCTGTGTCCTGGTACGCCATGTGCTGCCACATGCTAGAAAGAGCAAGGAAAGCCGTGCCCCTCGGAGGAGAGACAGCAGGTATTCTGGTCCGTTGGTGGTGGAGGTTTAAACTTAGGCCAGCATGTTATTCCACATTCAGGAAGGTGCATGGCTTTGGGCAAGACCCTAAACCTATTGGAGTCACTGCTTCCTCATCATTTATAAACAGGGATTAATTATCCTATTTCCAGGGCTTTGAACATGGCAGCACTCGCCTGTAACTCAACACTGGGAAACTGAGGCAGGACGGTGAATCAGCCCCAGGATATATAGTGAGAGCCTGTTTCAAAAGCCAAAATGACCACAGCAGAAATCCTCATGCATTCCCCAGACTCACTGATAGGAATAATGAAGATCGTATCTTGGACCATGTATTCAGTAGACTCTCAAGTATGGTACTGTTCTTTACTGCCAAACAACTAATGGGCATTTATGGAATACCTGATGTATGCCTGCCCCCCCCCACCCCCCAGCTGGGTTTGTTCTTCAAGGCTTCAGCCTTCCCATAGTGTACTACATGAGGAGGTGAGCACTTTGGGTTGCTTCTACCTGTGCCCCTCCGTCTGTCCTGGGATCCCACGGTACCTGGTCCCTGTCTTTGACCAACTGCATTCTTTGCTAGAATTCACCGAGACAGGAAAGAGCCTGGGGTAGACTCTCAGCCCACTGCTCCCACCCTGGCTTGGACACTCGCTGTGTGACAGGGAGGATGGTGTAGCCCCTCTGTACTCATCATTAATGGAGCGCCAGGATGCAGCCTCACCCCTGGGGTTGCAGGGAGGGGGACTGTGATTCCCTGGGGGAGCCCTTGGCCTGCCGCCAGGCTCTTTGCAGTTGTTAAGTGGATCAGAGCTCCAACTCTCAGCGGTGGATGTCTTGAGGCCTGCTTGCCCACCAAGCTTGCACTTATCCCTACAAATCCAGGGGAGGGCAGACCACGGCTGCAAACTCTGGGTACCGGCTGGACTCTCAGCTCAGTGAGCAGAGGGCTTGGGGACCTGGAGTGGGGCTTGAGTTCCTGTGCCCATTGCCTCTGTGCCAGGTGCGGGGCCGCTAAGGGTCCATACAGCTGTCTGAGCCCTCAGGTAACAGGTACTGAGGGATAATGGTGGAGAACAGAGCTTGAAGGACAGTGGGTTCTGTGGTGAGGGACCCTAAAACTGGACCTGGGTCAGAGCAGTTGGCCAGAGGAAGAGTGTGCTGTGAACGTGCAGGCGAGTGTGTATGTAAGGTCACCAAGGTGCTTGGAACAGGCCACCTCCTGGACATAGGGAAGAGCATTGTGTATTCAGTGTGCTGCCGACCCTGTTGTGATTGCTGGCATCATGTTCAGGAGTGGGCTGATGGAAGAGGTCCTCATGGGCTCTGGACACCAGAAAATAAAGGAGATGTTTTTTTTTTTTCATCTCCTGGGATCAATGACTACCTCTGCCTGTGACTTCAAGGAGAGGGAGTGATACTGAGATGCTAGCAGGGGGAAGGAGAAGGGAAAAAGACCTCAAGTCTGCACAAGTCCTGTTCCTATTCAGGCTGGCTCCGGGACTGACTACCTGTCCCATATTGACAATCAGTATGGAGAAGGCTGATGTATGGGGAGAGAGAGGCTGGACCTTGGGCCCCGCCCCCATTCTGCCGTGCCCCGCCCATGCTGATGGCTTGGCCCTGCCAATCAATACATTGATGGCCCTGAGAGCTTAATGGACAGGCTGGGGGGTGGGGAAAGGCCCTCGGCGGGCTCACTGTCTATCCAGGCTGTAGTGTAGCGGATGTGGGGAGCATGATGGGAGAGGCCATAAGCTTAGGCTGTCAGGAGGATGGGGCCTTGAAGGGGCTGGGAGGGGCCGCCTTATTCCCCTTTGCAGGAAGAGGGCACTTGGAGGAAACTAATGCTTCAGAGCTGAATGTGTTCCGATCTTGAATCTGCCGTGTCCTTCCTGTGCTCCTTGGCAAGTCCCTTGTCCTCTCTGTGTCTCCCCGTGTCACTGGGAACACAGGGACGGTATAGTTTACACTCGCTCAGGTTGGGTGAGGAGTAAGCTCACTGCTTAGTATATGCCTGGGAATTCACAGCCAGTGTGAGTTTCACTGATGGAGCTGGCAGCTGACTCCAGGCTGGAGTCCAGGCTGCCTTCGAGGAAGCATTTGGAAGGCTTTCTTTTGGAGTGGAGAAGGGAACTGACTTCACTGGGGTCTACTCTTAGAAGGCCTGAAATCTTGGGTTCGAACCCAGAATTTGGAAGAGCTCTAAAAGCTCTGGTCTCCTGCTACTGCTTGAAGCCTGTGGGTCATCCTTTTTGGGCCAGAGAGACCCTTCACCCCTGGCAGAAAGCCTCGAGATGGACATGGATAACATGAGGTTTTAAGACGCTGGGGTAGGTAAGGCAAGGCAGATCAGTGGGAAGTAGCAGATACAGCGTGGACACCTCTATCAAAGAATGGTATGAAGTTTCATCATACTCTTGACTCATAGCAGCACTGAACTAGAAACATAGTTGTTCCTGTCTAGAATTTTCCATTTAATATTTTTGGTCCCTCGTTGACTAGGCACAGCTGAAATGGACACTGATAATGGACACTGTTGGGAAGGAGGTGGGAAAAGCAAGAGGAAATGGTTACAGGTGTGGATGCAGTGTCTGGGAGCTCCAACTCTAGACGCAGGGGAAGTTGTGTTTGCATTTTTAGTCCTCTCTCCTCTAACTCCGTGACATAGGATGAATGATGCGACCACCCCCTGGCCTCACTTTTCCCAACTTTAACATGGGACGAACATCATTTCTCTTTATGACATCACTCTGGTGATTGTATAGGATAAGTCACCCATAGTAGGAATTAAAAACAAAACAAAACAAAACATGGCTGTTGGTGTGGAGAGACAGCTCAGTGAATGAAGTGTTTTCTGTGCAAGCGCAAGGACCTGAGTTTGAATCCCCAGAAGCCACATAAAATTGGGCATGGCAGTGTGTCTGTAATTTCAGTGCTCCTGTGGCAGGACAGGAGGTAGAGTGGGGGGATCTCCAAAGCTCATGAGCCAGATAACCTGGTGTATACAGCAGAGGATAATAACAGAATCCTGCCTCAAGAGGTAAGAGGCAAGGACTGACACCCAAGGTTGTCCTCTGACTTCTACACGTGCAGTTCAGCATTTATACACACACACACACACACACACACACACACACACACACACGCCATGGCTGTTTATAAAGCAAGTCTTAAAAAAGAAAAGAATGTAATGGCTGTTGCCACTAATGTAATTTTTCCCAAGGTAAATGCTATAAACAATTCCCATTTTGCAGACAAGAAAACTGAGGGTAAAAAGCTCTAGTAGGTCAGTCATTGTGGTTGGAGCTAGGTAACCTGCAGGTCAAATAGTTCTACTTCTTATTCTGTTGTCGGAGGTTTGTGCTGGTGACCTGGACCTTGATGCTGATCTGTGGGAGATGATAATGTGGTCTGAGGAGAATGGGGACGCTCCCAAACGTGCTTCTCAGAGCCAGAGGACTGAAGCCTTCAAGGAAGGCAGTGGTGGGTGGTGGGTGGTGGGTGGCAGGTATCCCTGTGGGATAGGATACCTTGATTGGTCTATGGGAGCTGGCAGAACCCCTTTTCCTACTGGTCAGATTATCGACAAGATGAGGGAGCCGTAGGCTTGGAGTGCAGGCAGGGGCTGGACTTCTGGGTGTTCCTGAATATTGTGCTTGGATAGTTGGGGCCTGTCAGGTTTCTGAGTAGAAAGGAGCATCTCCCCTGAACTGCAAGCACTCTAAATGAAGACAGGAAGCAGGCAGGGGCGTGTGGGCTCTGTCTGCCGAGCACCCTGTTGGTGTTCTTAGGCTGAGGCTTTGAGAGACCCCAAGATCAGAATGAGATCCAAGCCTATAGGGCCCTTGTTGCGCATGTGCAGTTCCTGGACTGGGGAGCAATTATTTCCACCAGAGCCCAATCTTTAGGACAAGGGGAAGGGCCACGTTGGGAGTGCTTGTAGTCTTAGGCTGCAATGGACACTAACAGTTACCCACTATGGAGAGCCCACTTTGACCAGGGATCACTCATAAATGTGGCACTGGGGGAGGTGGGGCCACATTCTCTATGAATCTAGACAATGTGCTGTGACTTCTATTGCTGTGAGCTTGGAGATGTGTCTGCCAGGCAGACCGCTCTTTAGACACGATAGCCAAGAGAGCTGCCACTCACTCAGCCAGAAAGCAGAGGCAGTGACTCTCCCAAGGCAAGCCTGCACTGCGTGAGCCTGGTTGCGGAGCCCGGAATTCTGTGTACCCATACCCTGTGGCTCTTGAGAGGTGGTCTCAAGGTCCTGCTTGGGAAATGGGTTCTTCTGGCTCCCTGGTATTCCATAGCTCTGGAAGCTGATGGAGCTACAACAGGACCATGCCTACGGTCTTCTTAGCAGGGCACCTGGAGCAAAGCAATGTGAGGCTCCTGCAGGGTGACAAATCTTGCTTCTCTCTTCTGGGAAGAGGAAAGCTTGATGCTGGCTTCCAGGTATGCCTTATTCTTGACCAGTCAGTTGGCAAGCATCGCTGATTGCTTCCTGGGGACAAGATAATGCCCAGGGGTGAGCCTGATTTATTTGAACTCTGGGGACAATAGCGTGTCCAAATCCTGCAGTGTCGGGAGGGTATCTCTGGAGCAAGCTTCTAATGGCAGGTAGAAGGGGCCGGTGCCCTGAGCCCAGCAAAGGTTTTGATAGGATATCCATCCTTTCTAGAAGACAGGCCCCAGTTTCCGGTAGAGGCCGCCCGCTATTTCCCTAGGGATTGACCTGGCCAGAGCATGGTTGAAGTGGTGGAAGCTAGGCAAGATGGATTATATCCTCACATCCTGGTGCAGGGCCACCCAATAGACCTTGTTGACCCTGGGTCACTCCACTGCTTCTGTCCAGTGGGCCAGGAAGAAAATCATTAATAGAAAGCCAGCTTTTGGGGCAGGGAAGTGCCCCATGGGAACTGGGGGTGAGGAGATTGGCTTGACCTCTAGTCAATAGACTCCTGTGAGAGCAGGAGTGATGGAGGACAGGGATACTGTGCCTACTTTCGGGGGAGGGGACAGGACTAAACTGACTCCAGGAATCATTCCAGAAAGGTCAATGGCCCCAAGTGTGGGGTCTTCCAGAAAAAAAAAAATGCCCTCCAGGTATGGGCTGCCAGGGCCCTGGGCTCCTTCCTCCCTGGATGTCCTGGAAGAGAGGCAGTTCCTGGTACTGTGGGCTGGCCATCTTGCTGGTAGAAATGGAGGGAGGCACGTAGTGGTTGCGGAGAGGACATTTGTGAACCTCGATTTCTGCTGAGCTTCACTTTGGAGTCCTGTCAAAAGTCCTGGTGTTTGCTCAGCTGTGGAAGTAGCTGCCCTGTTGCCTTTTGCATTTAGTCTTCGTAGCAACCCCTGAGGTGGGTGCTGGCTTCATCGTGTTCATTGTGAAGAAACTGAGGCACAGTGAGAGGCTGAGGGGCATGCTTGGGCAGCTGGGGTCCAGAGAGCTCTAGTAAAGGTTGATTGGGTGATGCTTTCCTGGGACTGGGGTCCTGTGTGCTGGCACTGTGCCAGACTTGGTGAGTCCACAGAACAAACCCATGATGCTGACTGTGCTTCGGTACCTGTTCTGGTTTATAAGATGGGATGGGCCGTGCATCTAACTAGCAGGCCCTGGTAAATAAATATTGCTCAATGCTTAATGGCATGGCAGGACTTTAATGTGTTCGTTCATTCATTCATTCATGCACTCACTCACTCACTCACTCATCTGTTGAACAAGCGCTTGGGTGTCTGTGCTGCCAGCGCAGGAGAGAGAGAGAGAGAGAGAGAGAGAGAGAGAGAGAGAGAGAGCACTCTGGCTTCCATGGTACCACCAGCATATTCAGAGCAGACTGGCAGAAGCTGAGTATGTAGATGGTTTATCGAGTCACATATGTTAGAAAGAACCTCAAGGCAGAGTGGTAGCATGGAGAGTGTCAGGGTTAGGGCTGTCCAAGGAGGCCTGTTTGAGGTGATAGTGGGCAGAGACCTGAGGGAAATGAGTGTAGACAGCCGAGAAAGGGCATCAGAGCATAAGAAAGAGCCCGTGGAAAGGTCCTGAGGTTGGTGTATGCTGAGTATTAGAAAGGTTCCAGAGCCTTTAAAGGTAAAGCAGTATGGCTGTCAAGGAAGAGGAGGAGGAGGAGGAAGAAGAGGAGGAGGAGGAGGAGGAGGAGGAGGAGGAGGAGGAGGAGGAGGAGGAGGAAGGAAACATCAGGGGCTACTGGTCGGGATTGGAAGCCCTAGCGAGGACTGCTGTTTGAGTGTGAGGAATCCCTGAGGAGTGTGCACGGGGAGGATGGGCTTTGTTGAGTGGAGGATGGGTTATTAGCAGGGCAAAAATGGAGGAGGATGAGCAGGATGGGCACAGACTGTTCAGGTGGGCGGCTGTACTTTTGATGAGGGAAAGGAGCAGTGAATGTGGGTGCAACCTAAGAAGGCCTCCCAGTGGGTACGGCTGATGGGATTTAAATGGCACGAGGTCCATGGACTTACAATGGGGGATAGAAACCAGAGGCCTGGGACACGGGCCAGGGCCATGGTATGAGCGTGATGGGTCCCTGTGGAGGTCTGGGGGAGGTGGCATGCTGTACTCCGGCCCACTGGCCAGTACTTGAGATTTCTCATTCCATCCCTTCCTTGCTCTGTGTCCCTGCGTCTGCCGGCAGTCCCATGGATGTCAGATCTCGGCCTAGTTGCTCAGGCGCTCCTTGCAGTCCTGGATGCAATTGGGATGGGGGGAGAGGTGTCTGTACTGAAAGGGAAACCGAGGCAGAGCAACCTGCATGGGGAGGTCACAGAAAACACCAGGTGTGCGCGGGTGCCGAGAGCTATATGCATACCCAGGCCCAACCGTTTCATGGTTTTTCAGCTACCTCGGCTGCGGTGTCTGTGAAGTGAGGCCTGGCCTGAGGGGGGTGCAGAGCAGAGACAGGGCTCTCTCTTACCATTCATTTCCCCTCCCCTTGCATAGGTGTTGGTGGCTGAGGAGAACGTGGACTTCCGCATCCATGTGGAGAACCAGACGCGGGCTCGAGATGATGTGAGTCGGAAGCAGCTGCGCTTGTACCAGCTCTACAGCAGGACCAGCGGGAAGCACATTCAAGTCTTGGGCCGTAGGATCAGTGCCCGTGGCGAGGACGGGGACAAGTATGGTATGTGCCAGACCCTATCCGTACCCCTTGCACACACTCTCCCCAGCCTTGGAGAGTCCCCATTCAGATCCCGGCTCTGTATTGTGCCAGATACATGGTGTTGGACCTAGCAGTAGCCCTCCTGGGCCTCACATTCTCTGTCTGTAAAATGGGGAGGCGTTACTGCCTCTTTAAGAAGCTAGGACTGGATAAAAAGTGTCCCATTAGGTGGTGGCTTAGGCGGGAATGCCCAGATGTCAGTGGCTGCACCTTGCACCACAGTTCCCTCTGGCCCAGGCTCATCTGCTTTGTGGGCTGGAAGCCTCTGGCCATGCTCTCTGGACGCTCTGGAGGCCGTGGGAGTCATCTCCATGAATGCATGTGGGAGTGTGCATCTGTGTGTATGCAAATGTGCATGTGTGTGTGTGTTTAAGCTTGAAGCTGTACACCCACAAGACATGCTTACTCACAACTTGGGACCATGGGCCCTGTGACCTTCTCTTGACCTGGGAACAGCTCAGTCTTCCTGGAGGGCTGAGGAACCCTTACACCCCTTCTGTTGCTGCAGAGGCTCAGAAAAGGGACCCTGGGATTCTAAGTCCCAGCCCCTGAAAGCCCTGGGCAATGAACAGAGCAGACATAACTCCACCTCCTTAGCGCTTTGGAGAGCATTCAGCCAAGACAGATGCTAGGCAAACACTTAACACGCAGATATTTTATTTAAAATTGCTAGACAGGAAAGGCTTGGGACTGCCAGGAGGCCTCCTGGTCCTTGGCCATCTCTGGGATGCACCCGTCCTCAGTTTCTGCCTACTTGGGCCCAGGTTCTCGAGGCAGTGGCTGGGGATGGGGTCCTGCATGTGTGCCGAGCCTGCCAGCCTTGCTAGCCTTTCTGGGATGGTGCCCCGTCGGCCCCTGCCCATTGCCATCAGGACGTGACAACAAGACAAATAATTTCTTGGACCTTTTATCTTGGACACCATTTATTTTCCCACAGCCCCAGGGCAGGACTGACCTCATGGTAGGACCCTGAGTGAGGCAGCTGCACCACACTGGGGGCTGGGCCAGGCTGGGCAGCCTGGGCTGGGTCCTGGGCCCCAGCACCTCCAGGCCAGCTGCCTCCTTCCCTGCTTCTTCCTGCACAGTTATTCCTTATGGATCCTCTTCTTTTCTCCCATTCCTGTCTCGAACCCTTTTCTCTCTTTGTTTTTTGGTCTATCTCCTTCCCCATGGTCTCTTCTCCTCACAGGTTTCAGGCCCCCTGGCTCTTGTGGGGGGCACCCCCAGATGCTGGGCTGTGCAGGGCAGACCCAGGTGCTAGTTTTCCGTGGGATCCTCTGCCCAGTGCTGCCAGGAAAGGGGCAGCTGGCTGGCCAGGCGGGAGGAGGTGCCCTCCTGGGGTGTCCTGGGAGCTCACTCTGGCCCCTCCAGGCTGGAGAGTACTACAGCAGGGGGGGGGGGTGTCAGACTCTGGTTGAGCCATCTGTCCATACCCTGACATAGGAGGCAGGGACTGGGGAGGGAGTGGAGCCATCAGGGCTCACCCTCTTTGTAGAGGCTGTTGGCCTTCTGACTTTTCTCTGCCTCAACTGGGCCACTCTGTGATCTTCTCCCAGCACTCTGCCTTCTCTGTCCGAAGTTCCAGGCTTGGATTAGCCACATGCACTTGGCTTTCTGGGAGAGGGGTCCTGTCTAGATGTCCTCGCAGACTCATGGGTCAGGGTGCGGTCCGAGCCAACGAGGTTCCGACCAGCGCCCAGGTGCTGTTGATGGAAGCCTGCTTTGGGTTTCTAGAATCAGCCTGGCATGCTGCTCTTCTGTCTTCAAAAACTCTTGCCCTATCGAGGAACATGTTTACATGATCTTCCAACCCCCCCAACACCCAGGGCAGCATGGGGCCTTGCAGGCTGCTGCTGTTCCATTTGAATGTCCCATTAGAAACGCAGATGAGTCTAGGAGACCCCATCTGTGAGCCCTGGGAGAGGAAGTGAGACAATGGAGCCCACTGAGGCTTCCAATCTAGATGATCAATACAAATATTATTGGGAGGGTGATTTATGTGACCACGCAGGGCAGGAGGGATGGGCTGCTTCTCTGCACCAGGAGCTGCCTTGCTGGGGGGAGGGGCAGCGGGACATAGGGCACTTCAGAATCTGCTTTGCTGTCTCAGGCTGGGTCTGGTCCCCAGAGACTTTCGATACCCACTTGACCACACGGCCTTGTGTCATCTGCTGAGCAAGAAGTACGGCAGATGCCAAGGGCACACCTGGAATCCTCAGCTCTGGGTCTGTCGTCTAAGACTGGCCTCTGCTGGGTACAGGACCCCTGGTCTGTCTGCCGTCTGATCTTGCTGCTTCTTCATCCTAATACTTTCTGGAAGGTGCTTTGAGCACAGAGCAAGGTTCCATGGAGCAGCTAGCATGGCTGAGACTGAGGCACCTGTTCTTATAGCCTGAGTCTCTGAGTCTGACCCCTTGGGCCATTTCCTGTCTACCAGTCCAAAATGTCACTCTATTACTCAAAGAACTTAGAACCCAAGCCCTTGGATCAGCCAGAGACCTGGGACGGTTCTGCCCATGAGACACTCCCATCCCCCCACAATCTCAGGGGGCTGTACCACCTCTTCTTTGCGCTGTGCTCAGGAAATTCTGGGGTTATGTGTACTGTTCCCTCGCCAGGATACAGAGCCAGCCACAGAGAGGTGATCAGGATTGCCGGAGTGCAAGGACACCTCCAGTGTACACCTGAGACTGGGGATAAGCTAGTTACCCCAGGACATCAGGGCAAGAAGCCTCTTCCATACCCAGGAGGTACCTGGTCCAGTGCTCAGGCAAGCCCTTCTTCCTTCTTCCCATCTGTTTTTGCTTTGAGAATACTAAGATGAACAGACCTGGCTTCCCCTAAGAGCTCTCTCTTCTGCGATGGGGTCTTTGCATCTCAGCTTAAGCCTCCCATCCTCTCTGTCCTTGCCTCTGTCCCCAGGGAGCAGTGGCCACCCACATCTTGTAGATCCCATGTTGAAAGGGCTGTGTTAGAATTACAGCCAGGATTCAATATAGCTTCTGATCAATCCTATTGATTTCTTTTCTTCCTCTGGTCCTTTCTGGTGAGTCTATGTGGCCTGCAAACCTCCTCAGGGACATATGGAGAAGGGGAATTCTGGGCACTTGAGCATGTGTATCAGCAACAGGATAATGGCTCCAGAAGGGACCCCCCACCTCTCTGCTTCATGTCACCTAGCCCACCTTCAAAGGGAAGGGATAGCTGAAGAGGTGACCTCTGAGTGCTTTTGGAGGCAAGTACATTTTCCCCTTGGGAGGATGTTGTCTGGATAGGAGCCAGCAGCTCTGTGGTGTGGGAATGTGTTAGGAAGTCCCTCATGCACTTCTGCACAGGGCCCTGCCCAGCTTTTCCCAGCTTTTCCCTGGTGTGTGTGTGTGTGTGTGTGTGTGTGTGTGTGTGTGTGTGTGTGCGCGCGCACATGCATTCTGAAAAGCTCCTGAGGGATCTTCCAGGGTACAGGGAGATCTAACCCATATTGGTTTTATTCTCTGACTTGCCTCCCACTGAAGCAGGCTCCCAAGTCCCTCTGCCTCCACTGCCTCTGCCTTCCCCCACCACCTCCTACCCTTGAAACCCAGAGTCTAAAAGCAGAGGCCCTAAGTTGCTTTTGGTGGGGCCAGCTGGGGACCTACGCTTCAGTGTCCATCCATCCATCGTGGCCACTAGTCCCTTCTTGCCATTTGAGGCCCACACTGTGTGCCCTCACTCTGCCCATGCAGCTTGGTGAGTTCTAGTGGCCACTTGTTTTAATGTTCCCACTGTGTGTTTTGGGCAAGTGACTGCAGCTTTGCCAGCTGAAGGCCTCAGCATCTTCACGTGTAAACTGCAAAAAAAAGTGAGACATTCCGTGTTCAGACTCCCCACGGTACACTTTATGGATGTTGGCTGTTATTATTAGTCTCCCTTATTTTTTAGTTCAGGTGAACCTTGAACTTGTGAGTCTCCTGCCTCGACCTCCCAGTCTGGCTACTGGTGTCATGTTTATTTGCCAGGCATTCCAGAGAAGCAGAAGGAAAAAGACAACAGGAAGCTTTCTAAAAAGCTTTCTTCTAGCCCTTCGCCCCGCCTTGGAGGGTTTGGGGAATCCCTCTCCTTTTCTGTCTATGGCCTGACTCCAGCCCTGGGTCAAAGCAGGAGGGAATAGAGTGATGAAGCACATTGAATAAGAGGCTGATTAAACTTGTCATCACCAACTATGTGCTCCGCAGCATGTCCCTTCCCCATCCCAAATCTTCCTTCAGCTCTTGAATCATGTTAGTTATTGCCTACATTACAAGGCTGTCCATGTACTTACTATAATTTAACTAGTGACCACTTACTAGGAGTCAGGCCTGGGCTGGATGTTAAAAAAAAAAGCAATGAGGAGTAAGGAGAGCTTTCCTGTCTTCATGGAGATTACCTGTACAACGGAAAGGGTGACATTCTGTTAACTTACTGTTATTGTAACAAAATGTCTGAGCTTGTGGTAAGGCAGAATGTCATGGTCTGAGGAGGCTTACCTCGTGATGGCTGGGGAGCAGAAAGAGAGAGACAGGATGGGGCATGCTGCCTAACTTCCTCCCACATCTGAAAGGGCCTAGTAATGCTGTAGGTAGGCCACTAAGCCTCCCATGTGGGCCTTGAGGGAACATTTAAGATCCAAATAATAGCAACAAACAGTTTTTTTAGAGTGCTGGAATATTGGGATCAGCACTTAAGAGTCCTGGCTTCTCTTCCAGAGGACCTGGGTTCAATTCCCAGTACCTACATGGGGTTTACAACTGTCTTGCAGCTCTGGTTTCAGGGAATCCAACATACAGACCCAACAACAATGCACAGAAAAAATAAAAGAGAGTGTTGGAACGTGGCATGTGCTCAGAGAGTGCTGGGTTAGGGAAGGTGGTGCCAACATCAGACAGTACAGTCAGGGAAGGCATCGGCTGTGGCCACTGTTCTATTGCCATGACCAAGGCAACTCTTACTAGAAAGCATTTAACTGGAGGCTTGCCTGCAGTGTTACAGGTTTAGTCTATTATGCTCATGGCAGGCATGCTGAAGAAGTAGTTGAGAGCTACCTCCTGATCTGAAGAGAGAGAAAAAGAGAGAGGCTGGGCCTGGCATGGGCTTTTGAACCCACAAAGCCCATCCACAGTGATGCACTTCTGCCAATAAGGCCACACCTCCTCTAACAAGGCCACACCTCCCAATCCTCCTAATCCTTTCAAATACCATTGCCTGGAGACTAATCATTTCCAACATATGAGCCTATGGGGATCCTTCTTATTCAGACCACAGCATCTCTAAGGAGATGATGTTTGGCCACCTGGGAGATGAGAAGGTTTGGACAAAGCAGCCTCCAGACAGAAGGAATAGCAAACACAAAGGGCCTGCAGCAGGAACCAGGTGTGTCAGAGTAATACCAAGGGAGTCAGTGTGCTTGGCAGGTTGAGAGGGAAGTTAGGAAGGAGGGACAACAGGGGGTAAGGGCGTGAGAAGGGGGCAGATGAGGTGAGTCCCAATGAAGAGTTCGGATTTTCTCTAAGTAGCATGGCCGCTACTTTACTGATGGAAACAATTTGTCATCTCCAGATTGATATTTTGAAAGGATGCTTCGGGCTGATCTCTCTCTCTCTCTGTGTGTGTGTGTGTGTGTGTGTGTGTGTGTGTGTGTGTAGACTGGTGAGGGCAAGAGTAGTGGAGGGAGGTGGCGGTTGAGCTGTACAGGCTGGAGGGGGAGGGGCAGCAAGATAATGTCATCCCCTAGGCCAGCTGCAGGCCCTGCCAATGGAACTGAACCAAGCCGAGGCTTCTGGCTCCTAAGAGCCGCATCTTTGGAGCTTGGCTCTCAGAGAAGGGGGTGGAGGGTGAGGAGGACCAGGAAGGCTCTGGAGCAAACCTAGCTTGGGTGGAGTCTCTGTCCTCTTTCTCTCCTGCTGCTGCTGGTCTATTACTCCCCAAAGACTTTACATAATTCTGGCCTGGCTCCCTCCTCATTATGTCACCCTCTGAGTGGAGTCTAGGTCACTCTACTGAATGCTGTGGGTAGGAAGAACAGACTGCCAGTGGCTAGGCCCAGACCCTCCCCAGGCTGCAAGGAGTTGGCCAAGCCTGTGGCAGAGTTGAACTGAAGCCCTAGCCTCTGCCCCAGGCCCTTTGGATATCCACACCCACCCTGAGAAGTCCGTGTGGGTGTGGTCAGGGTCCTGGTTGCTGAGAGGTGGGGCAATGTTAGGAGTGGCTTCCAGAGCCAGCCAACCCTGCAGTTAGTTCTCCGGCTGGGCTACTACTGGTGGGCATCTCACTTGCTTACCCTGAAAAGTGAGGAAAAGGGCCTCTTACTTCATGTGTATGTTGGGGTGGGGCTTTAATTGTATTGTGTGGAAGGAGATCTTCTGCACAGAGGAGGACATGTGCTGGGAGGAGGTAGACAGAGAAGCCCCCCTCACTGGGTGGTGGTTTCCTGAGCCCTCTCCCCAATGCTTCTTCCATTAATGATAGTCTCCCTACTTTCGGTAGAGTCTGGCCTTCTCCCAGTCTTGACTCCCTCCATCTAGGGTTCCAGAAAACTCTTGTACCAGGGAGGAAACTGAGGCTTAGAGAGGGGTGTGGTGATCCACTCAGGGTTCAAGTTACACGGTGTGGGATAGTAACAGGCCTGTGAGCACCCTCAGATGTGGGATACCTGTGCCTGGAGAAGGCTGAATGGGTTTAGAGCAGGAGGCAGGGCCTAGGGAAGCAGGCTCCCTTCTGCTCTCAAGAGAAGGCACGTGTGGTCTCAGCCTCTGGGCTCCCTTTTCTTCCAGGAAAGGTTCAGCTTTGTAGCTTTTACAAAACTTAAAATGAAGGTCAGGGAGTTTCCCCTCTGGACCTCTAGAACAGGGCACTCTCGTGCTACAGGCCTCCGAGGCCCTGTTGAGGAGTCAGGACAGTTTTCCCCATTTCACTGGTGAAGACCCTGTGGCTACCCAAGGCCACACAGAAGTCAGTCAAGTAGAACCCAGGGATCAAGTCCATATTTAGGCACACCAGACTCCCGCCTTCCCCACATACACGCAGCCCCCATAGAAACTGCTAGAACTTTCTCTCATGGGAGGCCTGATCGTTGCTAGGAGGCAGTAGAGCAGGCTGGGGAGCCACTGTGACAGAGTGGAAAAAAGGACAAGGGATTTGAATGAGGGCAAGCAGAGTGCATCAAGACCTTGTTCCTGTACCTAACTCAGTGTTTCCTTGGGGTGGGGGAAGGCGGAAAAAAGAATGTGCCCCACCTTGCTCCCAGAATTACAAAATTCTTGTTAGGTCTTTAAATTTTATGTAAATTCTTTTTTTTTTAAAGTGGGAATCATATTTTAATTAGAAGTGGTGTCAAAGGAGGGCTAGATTAATTATAGAAATCCTAAGTTCCAGGTGGTTTCAATTTTCACAGCAGGGCACCAGGGCCTATATTTGTAAATGTTTTTTATTAAAATCATACCTAGTGTATTTTAGGGGCACCGAGGTACACTCCTTGCGGCTCCACGGATACTGTACTCAGGAATTTGGGGCTATGATTTTGTTATGGAGAAGCAGGTCCCTTGTCACCGAAGTGAAACTTTTTTAGCTGAGGGAGAGGCAGGTGCTGGAAGGGTCACAGCCAAAGAAAACAGCCACAGGGAAGGGAACTGGTAATGGAGAATGGGTCGCTGGGGTTCAAGGGCAGAGAGGAGTGAGAGCTCACCTCAAGTCACACTGACTACTATAGGGGAAAATATAGCCTGGCAGAAGGAAGCAGGTCCCTGATGCCCTTGTCTGCTAGGGGTTGAGGGAAGCAGTTTTGGGCAATTCCACCCTGATGCTGAGGTAGGCGTGGATGGGCTCCAGTCCTGGGTGTGGAGACCTGGGTCCTGATCAGACCTCTGTGCTCTTGAAAGTTAGTTACCCGATGGTTTTGATGGCTTCAGTCAGGGGGAGGAAGATTCTGAATAAGGGGTATGGCACCTTCACCTCCCGTCTTCCTGTGTCATATAGCCAGGGTCAAGGTGCCAAAACTGCATTAGTAGGGGTGCCAGATATTTTTGCCCTGGGGGAAAAGGACATCTGACCTAACTTTTGAGGGAAACGGGCATAAGTTCCCAAAGGCTGTGTTTGTGTGTGTGTGTGTGTGTGTGTGTGTGTGTGTTTTCCCTTGGTTACTTCTTCAGGTATTCTGAATGACTGTTGGTCCCACTTAGGGAGTGGAAAGGAGGGGTTGGGAGGTGCACAAAGGGGAAGGGCCACAGACAGACTAGATTATGGGTAAAGAGGGGACAGTGTCCCTCCCCTCTGCTTGACTTTGGGGAAGGGAGGGACCAGGGGTAAGGTCAGAGAGCATGTTTCTGGATCTTTAGACTATACCACTGCCTCTGGTTAAAAAGCTTGTCTTACTCTCCTTCTGCCTTTCGAAGCCCAGCTCCTAGTGGAGACAGATACCTTTGGGAGTCAAGTCCGGATCAAGGGCAAGGAGACGGAGTTCTACCTGTGTATGAACCGAAAAGGCAAGCTCGTGGGGAAGGTGAGTGATGACGTCCTGGGCACTTGGTGGGTCCAGTTCAGCCAGATCTGGAAAACTGGCCAAGATACCCAGGGTCCTGTTTGCCCTACCCGGAAACAGGTGTGGCGTGTATATGGATGAGGGAGAGAAGCACCCGCTGGCCTCTCATCCTGTCACCATGGTTTTTGTTTTGATGCCTGCAGCAAACAGGCTGAGGTATACTTATGATTGTCACTTGGTGCCACAGAGCCCTGGCTTCCACTGGGGAAGGATGTGGCATCCTGAGGCATCTAGCTCACGCGCTCCTGGTGTCTGGGAACAGGAAACCTGCGGCCCCAGAGCTGTGACTGTAGGGAGCATTTTAACAGTCGCCTGGACTTGGTTTGCAGCAGCAGCAGCAGCAGCAGCCACCTCCGGAAGCCTTCACTCCCAGAGCTGGGTTCTAGCAGCTCAGGAAGATTTTTATTACTTTGGAACAGGCCAGAGAGGCGCATGTGGTACATTAGAGTATGTGTATGTAAGTGTGTGTGTGTGCACACGTGCTTGCGTGCACGCATATGGGCTTGGATGCTCCCTGAAGGCTACCCTTTATCTCTATATCCTCATGTGAAGGTCATGGGCTTGTTTCTCCCAAGGGTTCAAGAGGAAGATGTCACTCACAGTAGTTCTATAGTGATGTCACCTCTGTGTCCTCTGCTCTCTGCGATGAGTCTCCCAGATTATATGCTTGAACTGAGGGCGGAGTCAGTCTGGACAGGTGGCATGGGAAGTGGACCTCTGCTGAGGTTCAAGGTCTCGGGAAATTAGTTTCATTATACTTGTCAGGGTCAGTCTTGTTGAGACAATTTTTGATTTCTTAAGTCCTTAGCTCTGTCCTCTGTTCCCTTATCCTTGGGTTGAGGACCAAAGCATTCTCACTTAGATAGTGACTGCTTCCTTTAATTGAATTCCTGCTGTCTCCCAGGCATCGGGCAAAGAATAATTGCACATAATTTTGGCAGGTTGGCACCACTATCATACCCATTTCACAGGTGGAAAAGCTGAGGGTTGTCCACATCCCTGGGTGCTTGCCTCAGGTCCCATACTAGTGCTAGGTAGGATTCAAAGCCGGGCTTGGAAGGGAAAGATTCCAGCCACACACCCATACCAACCCAAGCTGCAAAATAATAGTAATCCCGAAGAGCGTCGGGATGCCCAGGAGTGGTTTCAATTAGTGATTCACTTTCCGTCGGCGGCAGCTCAGGCAGGCCAAGGGGGTCCCTCAGCGGCTGGGACGGCGGGCAGGGGCGGGTGCCTGGTCCCCTGGTCTGGCCTGGCCCGTCTTGGCCAGTAGTTTCCTGCGGCTGCAGCCCAGCCCCTTGTCAGGCGCTTTGTTCTCCTGCCCGTCTGGGCCTCCTCCCAGACCAACCTGCTTTGACTTTGAGACTCGGTTTTCCCCCTTGCTTGCTCTGTGCCCAGTGTCCACACCACCCGGTGCTGCCTCGTGCCGCCTCCCGCCTGCGCTCTTCCCGGCATCCTGACCCCCCAGGAGTGCCATCGTAGGGTCAGGAGAGCTCCCAGTCCCCTCTGGCTGCAGCCCTGTCAGCCTCCTGCCGGCTGGCCGCTGAGTCACCGCTTCCACAGGAGCCGGCTCCGATTTCCTGCCCCCTTGCCCTCTCTCCCATCATTAATATTGGTGACGGTTCAGCTGGCTCAAGGCAATGCAGTGAAGCAGGCCTGGTCCCCTGCCTCCATCTCTGCACTCTCCTTCCAGCCTAACTGCTTCCAACACCCTTCTGGGCTCAGAGGCTTGGTGGCCCCCATCTACCTGTGCTGAGTGGGGTGGGAATCATGCTTTTGTTGTGCTGTTGAGGATACCCTCCCTGCTCACCCAGGCTGTGTGGGGAGTCCCTTCTTTGATGGCTGGGTGTGTCTCCTCCCTGCAACTTAGCCCAACTTAGCCTGCCCTTAGCCCTTTCCAACCCCCCTTGCCTGCCCGGGAGGCTTCAGGCCCAGCTGATTCTCTCCTTCTCCCTGGACCAGCTTAGGGCTCAGGGGGGCTTCTCCACACTCCTGGAAACCTAAGCCACAGGCAGCTTCTCTGCACTGCTCACACCTATCCCCTAGAAGTGGATTTAGGGCTTTGTGCAGAAGCCCTTCTGGCCCTATCCTGCTCTCTGCATGGACCCTTCTTGGCTCATCTTCAGTGGTTGCTAGACTTACCTGACCCCTAGCTACCTCGCTGCCCTCTCTCAGCTGTCTGTGGCTGCCCTTGCTCACCTCGACCTTCCTTCTTCTCCTCAGGTCTGTATTCTCCTCCCAGCTGGGAGCTTGTGCAGAGCCTGAGGGATGCAGAAGCAGGAACAAGGCTGGGACACTGGCTCTTGATTCAGCCTCCTGCATGAATGATGCCAGGGAGCCTGGTACTCTGGCCCCCTAGATACCCTGGCCCACTGAATCTTGGGGCCTTGTTTGTAAGGAGGACTCATGCTGGCATTTAAGCAGGCTCTGCCTGACTTGTTAATCTCTTCCTCCTTCCCCTTTGAAGATAGGTTTGTTTTACTTACTTTATTTATTTTTGAGACATGGTCTCCTCCAGCCAAGGCTATTCTGGGACTCTGGAATTCCTTATGTAGCCAAGGATGACCTTGGACTCCTGATCCTCCTGCCTCTACCTCCTGGGTGCAGAGACTAGAAGCATGTGCAACCTCCTCAGGGTGTTGAGAAAGCACCCTGAGTTCTGTGCATGTCAGATAGGTACTATATGGGCTGAGCTACACCCTCAGCCTGAAGCCAGGACTTGACACCACTTCTGCATCCACAGAAACTTTCCTCTTTCTTGTGCATTATAGGTGCCACCCTTGAACAGGGGTCATGCATTGGGCCCTGAGAACAGCTATTTTTATATGCACTAGCTTTTGGCCAGAGTCCTTCCCTCTGTCTGTCTTGGAGCCGTGCATGGCTGTTAGCCTGCTCCTGGCCACTCCTCTGAACCAGATTCACTTGGCCAGAAGGTAGCATGGTCCAGAAAGAATTGCTGAGCATCTCTTCTCCTCACATGCTAATCAGAATTTCCTCATCTGCCCCTGCCTGACCTTTTGGGAGCAATAGGGCCTCAGAATCTTTCGGGGCAGGTGTTTAAGACCATTTTGGTTGCAAGTTACTGAAAACAGAAGGAGATTCCCCTCCTCCCCCACTCCCCCCACCCAAAGAGCTTATAAAACAAAACAAAACAAAACAAAAATGAAACAAACAAACAAACCAAAAACCCATGAAAACCCTCTAGGTGTTAGTTGAGGTGTGATCTAGTGATGTTATCAGAGTTGGAATCACATGGAAGGGCTGTGGCTCTCTTTGGAAGTAAGGGGGTGGGAGGCGGGAATGGAGGAGAGGACTGATTTTCATGAACCTTCCAAGGCTTGGGAGTGCCAGGTTGCTCTCTAAAAATTGATGCCCCTGCTTGCTTTCCTCAGCAGAGGTGGGGCCCAAGAATTGGCTTTTGTTTTTTTAATGTAACTGTAGGTGACTTAGGGTCATGGAAGGGGTCAGAAACAGAGACAAGGGTCAGACTCAGGTGCAGCCTGCTGTTAGCCTCTTAGCCTTTCTGGCTGAGTCCATGATGGGGAATCTCTCCTCATCAGAGGCTCCACCGCTGGTTCCCAAGAGCCCCTCTGTGCTCTGGGGTGTTGGGACCAGTCCAGAGTCCTCTGAAGTAAATATTGACATGTACCGAGCCTGCATACTTGATTTGTGCCACACCCAACCTTTTACTTTGTGTCCGTCCACCATGGCTCTGTGGGGGGTGAATTTTGGGGGGGCATCAGTCACTCTGCCTCCTCTCTTCCCTCCAGGGACTTCTCTAGAACTGGATGTGAGGTGAGTGTGCTAGGGACCCGTTTTCTAGTGCCATGACCTTGGGCAAGCCCCATCGTCTCTTTTAGCTGTTTCCTTTCTCGAGGTAAAGTGAATCTCAGTGGCTTAAAAGGGTGGAATGACATAATGGATGTGGGAATGTCTGGCCTGTGGTCAGCGATCCGTAGATACTGAATGAGTGAGTGGGGAGACCAAGTGGACGAGTAGAACTCTCAAGCGCTCAGCTTGTTCTGTCTGCTTGAACCTCTGCTCCTCCTGGAGGGACATCTGTGAGACACTGTCAGGGCTTCAGAGACTCTTCACTTTCACCCATCTTGGTAAGGCCCTTGTTTGTTTGAACATAGACCCTGTTTTGGGTTAGGGTCTATGCTCAGCTCCTAGAGTAAGTCAGCAGCAATCCTGGTGTCAGGGAGCTCCTGGACTGAGGAGGAAGCAGGTGGATGTAGAATTATTCTGCTGAGAGCATGGAGTAGGAGAGAAGTGGGGAGCCAGGGACTTCCAGAGACGGAAGTATGTGAACCAGGAAAATTCTAAGCACGGATGTTCAGTACCTCTCTAAAACCTACTTCAAAGGGCTAAGAAACTGGGCTCTGGGTTGGTCCCAATACCTCAGGGTGCAGAGGGGGCTCTTGGGAACCAGCGGTGAAGCGTCTGATGAACAGAGATTCTCCACTATGGACTCAGCCAGAAAGGCTAAGAGGCTAACAGCAGGCTACACCTGAGCTTGACCATTGCCTCTTGATGAAGTGAAGGAGTTGCCCATAGAGATGAGCGGCCGTCAAGGCATGCTTCCCAGAGGTGGCAGTTGCAGAGATGAGCTTTGAAGGGCAGAGACAGAACGGTGGTGTCTGGCTTTTGTTCAGGCTGCTTTGGCTTTGGTGAAGATCACGCAGAGTTGGACGAGGAACTTCTAGACCTTTCCACGGGAGACTGGGAGCCCAGAGATCTCTTGCTGCAGCCTGCCTTACGTGTGTTTTCTGCCTTCTTTTCTAACAGTCTTACTTCAGTGGCTACCCAAGCTTTCCTCTGGGTATGGCGTGTGTCTTGAACCTGCCCTCTGTCTGTCCTCCAGCCGTCTCAAAAGACGGCATTTCTCAGCCTTTCTGCAGAGTTCAGCACTCTGTCTGCAGGGAGTAGGCTTGCCCTCCTCTCAAAGGTGAATGTCCCTGGAAGCCCGGGCCAGTTTTCCACTTCAAACAAAAGGCTGGAACCCGCACCTCAGTCTCCACACACAGCCAGACCGCTGGGCTTCCAACTTGGCTGGGAAGCCGTCCGGAACGAGGAGTGGGCCCGGCCTAAATTTGGAGATGTTAGCTGGAAACTTGCGCTGCTAAGCCAGCCCATCCAACTCTGTGTTTCCCACTCTCTCCCATCGAGCAATCACGGCTCCAGAAGGAGGCTGTGAGCCTGTGTCCCCGTCTTTGGTTCAGGGCAGTCCCAGCAGAGCCACCTGATCTTGCGAGACCCCTTGGAGAGTCCCCTGGAGAGTGTCAGATTCCTTCCCAAGTGTCATTCGTCTTGTGTATCTATGACGAAGACCTAAGTCATTGTACTCTTTTGCCTGGTGAGGAATTTGAGGTTTGGAGCAAGGACTTGGCCAGCCTGAGGTCACAGGATGTACTAGAGTTCATTTGGCTTTTGGCTCCAGAGTCAGTGCCCTTTGACACCTAGTCTCTCGAGACATCTGCTCAGGAAACCGAGACCCCAGGGCCCCTTTACACAGCCTGTGGAGTTTGGCTGTGCTCTGCCTTATTTTTGGAGGCTCCCAGCTTGCCTCATACCAAGTACTAAAGCGCGCCACATCCCACATCGAGTGCAGTTTGTGTTGAACTGTGTCGCAGAAGAGTTGAGTAGCTGACTTAACGTCAGATTTTGTGCAGATCTGCCAGGACCCATTTCTCTTACAAACGATAGACTAAAACATCAGCTGAGTTAGAGGAAATGAGACATTGTTGGCCCACACGGCGGTGAGGTAACGTGGACTACAGATGCAGCTGCGTCTGGAGCCCGAGTGATGTGACCAGGCCCTGGTTGTTTCCTTCATTCTCCTGCTTGGCCTTGCTTCCTCGGGGCTGGCATCGCTGCCCAGCAGGCTCCCCTTCCTGTTGGTAAAATGGCTTCCCTCATTTCAGCCTTACAAACACCTCAAGTGTAAAACCTATTTTCTTTTTTGTGTGTTTTATTTTGGGCACTGGTGGTTGACTCCCCCTCCCCCCATTACACACTGATTGGTGGGCTTGGGTCACATTTGATTGGCTAGATCTAGGTAGGTCTCTTGCTCAGATAGGGTTGATGCGGAGCCTGTATCTATTTTGAAGGAGGAGAGTAAGGTTGGAATGGATTTCTGCAAGACACGAGGACTTTGCTCCCTGGGTGGAAGATGGAGGAAGATGTAGGGGCCTATGACAAAGGGCTATTTGCATATCAGGAAGTAGATATTAGACCCTCTCTGCTGTGCTGTCCCAGCCTCAACCATGAACCCTGTGCACTCTCCACAGGGCTGTGCTCCTCCAATTTATTTTATTTTCCTCTATTTTCTCCTCTCGGCAAAGGCTTCCTGCTGGGCTTTAGTCAGGCTCCTGAATACTCTAATTTTCTCCTAGGCCCATCTCTATAATGCTTGTTTTAAGCGGAACTCTTCTTGATATCTGCTCACCCACCATGTCCACGAGGCTTATGCCTGTCTTCAGCCTCTTCCCCTGGCAGTTTACTCTTGTGCCTTCCGTGCTTTGTGGCTGTCGACGATATTTTGCTGGTGCCTATGAGGTTGGGAGCTGAGCAAAGCCTTCCTAAACTTGGGGGGACCTTGGTGCAGTGGGCCCCCAGTTCCCAGCCATCACTGTGGTTGTGAGTAATGTTTGCTATGGCACGCTTACCAGAGGTCACCGACCCGACTTTACCTGACACCCCTTCTCTCTCTCCCGCAGCCTGATGGCAGCAGCAAGGAGTGCGTGTTCATTGAGAAGGTTCTGGAAAACAACTACACAGCCCTGATGTCAGCCAAGTACTCGGGCTGGTACGTGGGCTTCACCAAGAAGGGGCGACCTCGCAAGGGTCCCAAGACCCGGGAGAACCAGCAAGATGTGCACTTCATGAAGCGTTACCCCAAGGGGCAGACAGAGCTGCAGAAGCCCTTCAAGTACACCACAGTCACCAAGCGTTCCCGGCGGATCCGCCCCACTCACCCCGGCTAGGCCTGGCCGCACTCACCCCCAGAGAACTACATCAGAGGAATATTTTTACATGAAAAAAAAATAAGGAAGAATCTCTATTTTTGTACATTGTGTTTAAAAGAAGACAAAAACTGAACCTAAAGTCTTTGGGGGGGAGGGGCAATAGGATTCCACTGTTGACCTGAACCCCATGACAAAGTACTCACGCAAGGGGACTGCTGTCAACCCACAGGTGCTTGCCTCTCTCGAGGGGGCAGTCCAAAACTCATCCCCCAGAGGAGGACTTGAATGAGAAGACTGACGCTGCGAGAAACCAAAGTCCTTTCCCCAAAGGTTCTAAAAGCAAACAAAACAAAACAAAACAAACAAACCAACAAACAAAATGAAAAAAAAAAAAAAAGGAAAGTAGAGCCCTTCCTTCACCCTAGTCCCCCTCTCAACTCCTCTTCCTGCCCTAGACTCCAACAAGAATCGCTCTCTGGTTTGCAGTCATTTATTTATTGTCCACTGCAAGCTGTCCCGCGACACCGCGCAGGGAAGGCGCCCTGAGAATTCTCCGCGCCTCGACCTTCCGACGACAGACGCCTCGTCCAATCATGGTGGCCTGCCTTGCCTGCGGTTCTGGAGGATGCTGCTATGGACCTTCCGTGACTCACGTGACCTAGTACACCAATGATAAGGGAATATTTTAAAACCAGCTATATTATATATATTATATATATAAGCTATTTATTTCACCTCTCTGTATATTGCAGTTTCATGAACCAAGTATTACTGCCTCAACAATTAAAAACAACCCACAAATTATTTAAAAAAAAAAAATGGTGAGGAGTGTGGTGGCTGGGGGCGGGGCTCCGGTAGCGTGTTCTCTTCATGCTTCCTTCCTCTTGGTCTTTGTGTTGAGGGCTGGGGCCATGATCATTCATTACTCTTCATTCAAAACCATGGCTGTGTGCTCAGGGAACTATTCTAGGCACTGAGCCGGCAATTTGAGCAGATGAGGATCACTTCTTCAAAGGAATTGGCTCTCCAGTGTCCCTGATACAGTGATCGACTCAGAAATATGTTCATAGGCCTTTACACATTCTTCATGCTAGGATTTACCTCAGTCCACAGGGAACTTTCCCGTTAGTGATTCACATTCATTGCTTTATTGATCCATTCACCATTGATAAACTGCTCTTGCTGGGAATACATCCCAATCTGTGAGTTGCACAGTGTTTGGTCAAGCCGAGGCTGGATTCCTGGAGTTCCATCCCTGGAGTTTCTCTCCTGTGCTGTGAGTTTGGGTTATGCCTTGATGGCTTGTGAGGACCAGCTCTTCCGTGGTGACCCCAGGGCTGGAAGCAGACAAGGCTCCTGGGAGCCTGTTTTCCTGAGACTTGGGCTGAGGGTGCGGGGGTGTGCAGCCATTCCCTTTCCCTCCTCTGCCTTCAGTCCAGGGAGGTGGGAGGGGACCCTGAAACCCTTTGTTGTCACACACTCCCTCTTTTGAGACGACTCCTGCAGAGGCTTCTGGGAGTGGTGCCACCTGTGGAGGGGATTTGGAGGGGAAGTCTTCTAACCTGAGAGGGCCTTGGGTGGCTTCTGAAAGCTTGCCCTGAACTCTGGACAAGCAGATCTGCCTTGTCATCTGCCTGCCACCTTTACCTGCTTCCACAGCCACTTGGCTCTCCCTCCTTTTGTGCACAGCCTGTGTCCTGCAGACTAAGAAGGCGAGTGGGCTCAGGAAGAGTAATGGAGTCAGGGTCTGGAGGTGGCCGGGCTCCAGCTCCAGTTTCTGTTTATAGCGAGATAGGCAAGGCCTTTTGCTTTACAGAAGAAAAATGGCAGACTCCAGCTTAAGGCTGCTCTAGAGTAACTTGGGCTCCCACAGACTCTGACTGCCCAGAAACAGCATGTATAACACAAACGTACACACACACACACCACAAAAAACCATGCATAGATGGCTCGGGCCTCTATACTTGGTCCCCGGGCTACACTGCCTCCATTTCAGGCTCACTGGGCCTGAGGTGGGAAGATGCAGGCAGATGTGGTCCAGCTCTAGAAAGCATGTTCTATACATTTCCCGAGTTAGGAGAGATATGCAAACGATAAGCATGGCGAGCTGGCGGGAAGACTTCCCTGCCGTGGATGCTGTCTTCTCAGGAATGTTTACTCTGAGGAGGAGGCCAGAACGAGCTTCCACACTCCGGCTGTCCAGGGAACCTCAAGAATCAGTCACCGAGTTTAAAACCTAAGCTGTCCACCGGGGCCCTCCCCCAGCAGCCTTTTTGATGGGCATTCCTGACTATACTTTATCGATCTGGATCAAAGAGGAGTCACTTGCTTGAGGTTACACAGTTAGGAAGCCGAGACACTATGATTTGGGTCTAGCCCTGTCCATCTATAATGCCATAGCTTGACCCCCAAAGCTGGATGCCTGGATCTGTCCATATTTGTCAGAGTTCCAGTGTCTTCATAACTCTAGACCCCTAATTCAGCCTTTGTGGGAAGCAGAGGATGCCCTAAGTGTGTGACGTCCTCAAGTGGATGTGTGCTGTTGCCATGAACCAGCCGTGTCAAAGACCAAAACCTCAGACTCATGGGAAATCGGCAATGCCTTCCCCTTAGGAGAGGTTCTAGGCGCAGCAAAGCCTTTCTTTGGTGTAAGTGTGGATGTTGATGGTGTGTGGAGAAAATGCCCACTGCAAGGTTTATTGTCTGAAGACTGCCCTGTAGACAGCCACTACCCTATAGACAGACAGACTGCCCTGTAGAGACTGCCCCTGCAGACCAGATAACCTTGCCTCCCTGTTCAACTGTACATAATAAACAAGCTGAGCTTCCAGAGACACAGCTTCTCCATCTGAGAGCCCAGACCACCTGATCCCAGCTTTTCTCTTGTGTCTGTGTTTTATCATTTCTTCACTCCCTGCCACCCCAGTTAAGTGACTCCCTGGAGCCCCAAGGGCTGCAGTAAGCCTAGGTGCCCATTATGTCCCTTCCCACTTGATGGAGCAAAGAGGTACAGATCCCGTGTGCAGTTTCCCCATGCTTGCTACGTTATTGCTCCTCCTGTCTTCTGGATGGGACCTACCGCCATTGTGTCTTCAACTCATCCCCTCTGCCTGGCCCTGTGATCTCAGGCAAGTCATATTCTTTCTAGGGTGGTATCTTTCATGTCCCAGCTGTTTTGACTGTTTTGGCTCAGGGGACATGACAAAGGAGGTAGGGAGAGTTCTTGCCCTGAGTGTGGGAGTTAGGATGCTCGCAGCCTCGGCCAGCTAGACACCCTTAGATCCCTTCTGAACTGTTTCTACGATCTTAAGTGGCAGATGGGGAGGGCTTTCTGGTGGGGACACTGGCTCTTTGCCCTACACTCACAGTGGGGGTGTGTACCGGGGCATTGGGTAGCAGTACAAAGGGATCTGGGCATAGCATTTCAAGGTGATGGCAGGAGGTATGGAGGAGCACCAAAACTGCGACAGAGTGCGTTTGGGGTCAAGATGCTTTCTTCATCCACCCAGGGGTACTGTCTAGATGAAGTCTCCCTGCTGGCTCTGTAGCAGCACATGCCTGACTCTCACCTGTGGTTCTAGCAGAGCTCTTGGTATCTCGGCTGTTACCACCTCAAGCAAGGCATCAGGGTCTCTTTTGTAGATGGGAAAACAGATCAGAGTAGAATGGTATTGTTTCCAGGACCCATGTGAGGAAGTAACTGAGCTGAGATTTGAACCTAGGTGTCCGATCCCATGTCTCACTTCTAAGCTTCTTCCCATTCTTCTCCACCTTTGCTGGGGGTGGAGTTGGGGATAGAACCAGAGCCTGGGGCAAGACACTGGTCTGGTGAAGGGGGCCAGCTTAAGACTTGAGCTGGAAACCAAGGATGCTCTTCTGGTTATGGAGCCAACTGGAGCTTTGCCAGGTCAGACCAGGATTCCAGAGGCTTAAAATCCCTGTAAACAGGCATGTCCCTCCCTTGCAGGTGGGGAATGAGGCTTCCAGAGAAACAGTAGTGAATTAGGTGCTAAAGATGTCCAGGCAGTGCCCCAACCAGGCAATTAGCTCAAGGCCTGCTGCAGACATTAGGCGGAATCGGGGACCAGATGGCTTCCAGGCTCAGCTTTGCATGCTGTCCTGGGACAGGACTCGCCTGGCCTTCTGGCTGAGGTTTCCAGCTCTGGCCAGGAGGGAAGGTGGAAGGTAGCCTTGAGTGTGGCCTCCTGCTGGGAAAGCCAGTTATTAAGCAGGCATTCCCTGTCTCTGGGCACTGTGCAGGCCTCATTAGCACGTTTAGAATTTCTGTCCGAGGCACTGCAGAGGGGGCTCCTATTACCACCTGCGGCTGAGGGTTTGCTTGGTCCACCCCATGCAGGCTGAGGTGTCATCATCCTGCAGCATCTTCACGTGGCCTTCTCTGACTTTTCTCACTCATTTCTCTCCAGTTCTCCAACTTGCTTCTTACCAAGGAGGGACGCTTGCTTGCTTGCTGGAGGTGATTTGCTTGGTTTCCCAATCCCTCCAAGTGTTTATTAAGCCAGAGAGAAGTTTCCACTCCCTTCTTCCATGGCAACAAGTTGGTGATTTTCCTGCTTTACCAAAGGATAAAGGATCAGAAAGGCAAAGAGACTCATCCAGGGTCACACAGTTGCTAAGGGGTGGAGGTGGGGGACGAAAAACAGGATTTGAACTTAATGCCTATTAGGTTAAAGAACTTTAACTATCCTCCACACTCCCACATCTGTCGTTGTGATGTTTGAGGTTCTTTGGGCTCCAGGTGCTAGCTAGAAACACCGGAAGTCAAAAAAGGACTTTATTAGTGTGTGTGATAGAGGCGTGAGCTGGCAGCTGGCTTCAGGTAAAACTTGGTCCAGGAACTCAGTTTCCTCATCCTCCACTCTGCTGTGCTTGCTTTGATTCTCAGGATTCTTGTCCTTCTTGCCTTCTGTCCAACTAAATGAATGACATAATCACCCTCAGAGGCTCCAGCAAATGTCCTACTGACTCTGATCCGGTGAACCTCACTCTTGCACAGTTTGACACCAGTCACCAGGGACACAGAAGCTGATGTACCCAGGATTAGATCCGGGGCCTGTCCACGGATCTGGGTTGGCACAGGGAAAAGCCAGTACCACTCAGCTATAATCTCTGAGAGTGGGGCTTGGGTCACAGACATGATATAACAGGGGAAAAGGCAGCTCCTGTCTGGGGTCCTCAGCTCAGGCACATTACAAGCCCGGGAGACACATGGTTGCTGGGACGCATCAACAGGCTCAGCTTCAGAAGGTCTGGGGCTTTACTCTACACTGGGCTCCCTGGAATCCAAAAGCGAGGGTCACGCACGCTGCTGAGAAGCACATCACTCAATAGCAAGCACAGTGTGATAAGGGCTACCATGGGAAGGACCGCACAGATGCAGTCAGAGAAGCCTGCCTGGAGGAAGCCACATTCAAGCTGAAGAGGGCAAATGCAGGAAGGGAGAAAAGAGGCGGGTGTCTCCTAGGAGGACCTCGCATTGGAAACAACTGCCGAGGGAGCAGACTGCAGCCTCCGCATGGTCCTCCTTGTGTCTCCCTCCTCTCTCCTCCTTCCCCTGGTCCCGTCAGTTCCATCATACCAGTGAGGCTGGCATTTGTGTACCTGGAATCTCCAGATGGGTCCCAGAGCAAATCCAGCCTGTGGTGGAAGGGTCTCATGGGCTAGCGACAAAGACAAGCTCAGAAGCAGGCTGATTTCCACTCCATTTTGGAGTGGCATGTGGCTTGGTCCATGTTTGTATCCAAGAGGCCCTGGGTTTTAGCCACAGTATCCTGGCACACGCCTGTAGTCCCAGCACACTGGGAGGCAGAGGCAGGCAGATCGATTCAAGTCTGAGGCCAGCCAGCCTGGTGTGCACAGAGAAACCACGTCTCGAAAATAAAAAAGTTAAAAAAAAAATAAAGCCAAACATCACACATGTATTTGGTATAAGTGTAAAGTAATTCACCGAGACTAGACAAGACACACAGAGAGACTGGGAACGGAGGGGCCTTTGTGCATAAGAGGCCAGAAGGGGAGACAGACAAATGTGTTTCCACCATTGTCTCCGAAGCTTCCGTTGGCCATGGGGCTCTTCCAGGTTCATAAAGGGAAAGCGCTGGGAAGAATATGGTGAGCATCCCAGAGAACAGTCAGTTCTGAACACATCATGGGGGTGGGACCCTCAGAGAGGCTACGCCCACCTGAGTCTGTAGGATGAATCTTGACTCCCCACACCCTTCATGCCAGCTGTATTCTCTTTGCCAGTAACTGGCTCAAGCAGGGTAATGTGATTCCGCTCCGGCCAATGAGTTATAGAGGTGGGGAATCTCCCTTTTCTAGGGAGATTTCTTAACTCTTAGACAAAAGGGAGAGGCATAGAGGCACACATCTGTGATCCTAGCATTTGGGAAAGAAAGATAGAAGGATTGTGAATTCAAGGTCAGCCTGGTCTGTACAGGAAAACCCTCCCTCAAAGCAACAAGGGTGTAATAAAGTCATGACACTTTTTCTATCAGTTTGGGTTTTTGCGAGGGTGCAATGGCGGTAGCCATTTTGTAACCATAAGAAGAGGAAGTCATTACACTGAGCAAAGAGACAGAAAGAACAAAGCCATATGGTGTCTTCTCAGCTGAGATAACAGAATTTCCTTGAGTTAATTTCTCAGTTGGGTTTCATGGTATATGTTGCTGAAAACTCAGCTGCTACAGAAAAGGAGGTGGAATTTGAAGAGCAAGTCCTGGAGAGAAGGGAGGGTGATTCAGGAAGGGGGCAGCCCACAGTGGTGCTGAGAACACAGGGATAACTTGGGGGAGGGCAGCCAGTCCCAGCAAGCCTAGTTCTGAGGTGAAGTGGCATGGGGCTCAGCCAGACAAGGCAGAACCCTGAGCCCTGCCCTCCATAGCTTCCCTTCCTCCGCCACCCCCTCTCCAGATCTGCCTGCGAGGCACATGCAGGTAGGAGCCACCTAAGCCTGGGCGTCTAATGTCTCACTCTGGGCAGACCCTGAACTGGCCTGAGAGAGTAAACTGTGGCTCCCTGTGCACAGAGCTCCCAGACAGGGTGCATGCTGGCGCAAACCGGCCATAAACACGCACTCAGCCTGCAGAGGGAGGGCTGCAGCTGGCTCCAGGACCAACATTTGCTTTCCATTTTAACGTTGTGAGTATATTTTGATGATCAATTTCTATATATGGAAGAAATGTAAAATTCCCTTTTAAGTACATATGAGCAAAAATAGAAAGAGTTAATTTAAGAGAAACTAGCTGGTACTGTTACAGGTGGCATGTGGGTGCACAGAAACGTGCAATAAGAATTTACCAGATGTGTGTACTCATGTGTATGTGTGCCTGTGTACATATATGTGTGTACGTGTGCATATTTGCAAATGTGTGTATGTGCATGTGTGCATATATGTGTGCATAAATGTTTTTTGCATGGATGTGTGTAGACGTGTTGCTTGGATGTGTATGTGTACGCATGTTCATGTGTGAGTGTGAATGCGTATATGCGTGTATGTGCTTGTGCATGTGTGCAGATGTATGTCTCGTGTGTATAAATGCATGTGTCTGTATATGTTTGTGTAGATGAGTGATGTTTATCTGAGCAGCCCTTCCAGGCCTATGACAACAGGTTCCTTTAGAATTACTGTTTCTGAGTCTTAACTGAGCTTTCCTGGGAGGTGCAATGGCTTTCTGCCCCTCTGTTGCTGGCTAGTCCTGAGTTTGGCCCCGAAAGGGCAGCCCCACCCTCAGGGCTGGGAAAGCCCGGGGGCAGCTGCTCTCGGCTGCTTAAGGGACTCTAAGCTACGGTGAAGAAGGCAGGATGGGTGGCTGGCTAACAGCATGTGCAGTTGACATGCTAACAGGGAGTCTTGCCGTGTGATGTCGCCAGGAATGCAATTCATGATGAGGCACCTGTAAGCTGAGGGCTGCCTCTTCAGCAACTGAACTGGAATACAACCTTACCTTTGGCATGCTCCTTTTAAACACCTCGTTTAATACACCCCTTAGCAATGGATACTCAGGCCTTAGGCCTGTGAATTGTGCTGGGATACAGCCCACCTAACATGGGCCCTCTCTCCCTGAGGCGGGATCTCCAGCTTTGGGTCCTTATGCTTGGAACCCTTTTAAACAGCAAAGTCATGGACCAAAGGCAGAAATGCCTTATTTGAGGTTGGCTGAAAATGTTTGCCTCAGGTGACCTAAACATTTACAATATTCTGTGCATGTCTATATCTATCAGATATAGATATAGGAACAGACCCAAAAGAACGGATACATATTGCAAAGAAAGTTTAGATACTCGCCGTGTAGCCCAACAGTGGCTGCCTGTCCACTGGGGAGGCTGAGAACTTGCTCAGTCCACAAGGCTGGGTAACCCAGCAGCTCCAACATGGCGCCGGAGGCCTGGGGCTACCCAGAAAGGCGCTGGTGTTCGGTCCACATTGGAAAGCCCAAGAAGCTGGGGCCTAGTGTCAATGGAGGGTGGCAGCAGTGAGATAGACACAATTAGGTAGACACACTCATTAACAAGACACAAAGGTGGGCAAGCAAAAGAGTATGCTTTTTCCTCAGACCTCCTTCTTCCTGGGCTCTGGGGAAAGGGCTTCTCTTTGGCCCTTCCTGGGAATGTCCTCACACTCCTATCCAGGGATTGTGCCTTTTACCTGATTCCAGATCCAGTCAAGCTGCCAATCAACATTAACCATCACGGTGTCCACGTCCTGTCAAAAGGTTACGGATAGTGTTTTAGGCACCGAAAATACACTTTAGTAAGTAGGCAAATATTCAGTCACAGAATCAACTAACCAACCAACTTATCTATTATCTATCTATCAACTATCTTTGTCATCTCTTTCTCATCAGTTTATTTACATATCTGTCTTCTACCTCTCTATCCATCCTTTCATCCATCCGTTCATCCGTCCGTCCGTCAGCTCATCCATCAGTCACCAACTCTAGCTGTCTTCCTGTCCTGGTTTGGGTTTCAACTTCTGTTTGGTTATAGGGCTATTTCAAGGTCTGTCCCTTTTTGTTTTCTCTGATGCTGATCGATTGTCGGTTTGTAGCCCCATGGCCCCAGCCATTCTGATCCAGTACGTATTTAATTGGATAGCAAGTTCTCAGAGAACTCAAGTTTCTTCCTTGATGGATTGACTGCAGTGCTGGCTAGTGGAATCCAATTGTGCACGTGGCAGAGAGAGGTAGAGGTGAGAAGGAGGCCTGTGGGATTAAAGGTAGCTTGTCTTCAGCTGTTTTTTTTTTCTTTTTTTTCTACTCTCAGCAGGAGCCAGGTTCCAGTACAGATAGAAGTCACTGGATTATAGATCAATGGCAAGCTATTTTTGGTGGAGTTGTGTGTGTGTGTGTGTGTGTGTAATGTATGCACTGGGGTTCTTGGCTAGCGCCTCTGTTTGTATCTGCTGTCAGCAAATCAGAGGCGCCATCCACATTTGTCATAATTCATTACACTAATTAGCCACGTTTGAGAACTGGGCGGGGGCCAGCAGGGGCAGGAGGCCACCGCATTGTTGTGTCTCAGCCTCTTGGGTCAGAATTTCCACGGTCTGATGGGCTGCCATCTCCTGCACACGTGTCCCCTCACACGAGGACCCTGATGAAATCATCATGCTTACATCTGGGACTGTTCTCTGCAGATGATGCTTGTGGCAGGAGGCCAGAGGCAAGGCGCATTCCAGAACTTGGCTCTAGAGGCCCCACGCTGTACCCAGAGGAGTTTGGAATTACCCTGACGTCTGTGATGCCAGGCTGAGTATCCTTCTGTGGTCTGTCCATCCCTGACTGGTTTCCTTGGCCCAGACTTTGAGTAGGCTAAAGGACACTGACTCTATCAGCCCCACCGAGATCCAAGTTAGGGTAAACCTTCTCTAGTGCCCCATTTCAGTGGGCAGGGACCTGCTGCTTCAGCTGTCAGGCTTGTAGCCTTTGGTGGCTCTCCACATTTGCCTCCATATCCTGCTGAATCCCTTTCTTAGAGTCTCTCAATCCTCAAGCCCTGTCTGGGATTCTTTCATCTCTCACTTGGAGAACAGCAGTAGCCTTGTCTTAATCTCCTTTCTCCCATATCTGCCCCCCCACCCTTTTCCTTACAGGCTGCAGCCAGAGGCTTCTCTCAAATGCAAGCAGAGGCAGCTAGCCCTCTCCCTGACGTTGTGAAGGTTGCCCTCCGTGACCTGGCCCTGCCAACCACTGACTGCCCTTTGTTTACAAGCCTTTTTTTTTTTTTTTTTTTTTTTTGCCAGCCTCTTCATCACTTCTTCCCATGCATTTCTTTGGCTTAGGTTAGTGTAATGGAGAATCTTGCATTTTTTTTTTTTTTTCACCATGACTGGACTAATGTGTACCTAGGAGATAGGTGATTTGCAACTCTGGGTGTGTCTGCAAGGCTGTTGCTAGAGATGATGGTTGAGAATCTAAACTTCAGATGGTTTGGTACTGACAGGTTAAAAACCCAAACGGACTGTAAGAAGGTGTCAGGACTTCCTGTCGGTTGAGAGAAGCACGCCATAGGGGTGTGTGTCCTTGGACAGTGTGTCCTGGCCTGGCTACTTCCTGTATTCCCTTTACTCACTTCCTGTCTGCCATGATGTGACCTCCTCCATGCTGTCCACCATGGGTGAAGATTATTTCCCATCACCTTCTTCCAATGCCATAATGTTCTGTCAAACCCAAGGAGTCAAGAAACCATGAATAGAGCAATCTGAAACAGAAAAAAAAAAAAATTCTTCCTTTGAAGTTGTTTATGTCTGACATTCCATCAGTGATAGGAAGCTGATAGAGAAGACCAAGTGTGTGTGTGTCTGTGTGTGTTGCTGATTTTACATTTTTAAATGTTTTTTTTTTTTTTTTTTTTTTTTTTTAATTTTAATTTGTGTGTGTATGGTTCTCTCACTGACCCTAGAGGCTGTTGGGTTGGCTAGGCTGGTGAGCTCCAGGGCCTTGTCTCTGCCTTCCCAGTGCTGGAATTGCAGACGTGCCATCGGATGGTATGTGGGTTAGTGTTTTTCTCTGCTTCCTGCTCCCCATGAACTGAGCAGCCTCCTGCTGCCATGACATTTCTGCTGTCATGACCCAGGGTCAACAAACCCCAGGACTGGAGTCTCTAGGACTGTGAGCTGAAACACATCTTTCATATTTTAAAGTAGACAGCAACAATAATAGTAACACAGCTTTTGTTGTACGTAACAAAAGCAAAACAAACAAACAAACAAACAAACAAACAGAAAAAAAAAAAGAAAGAAAATCAGGTTCCTGAATAATCAAAGCCAATATTTGTTCCACACGTCAGGTCAAGGGCAATTTTCTTTATTTGTTTTGACAAACCAAAACCCTAGTTTCTTCTCACGTGCTCAGTAAATGGGCCATTAATTAGTGTTTCATCACTAGTCTTTGCTTCTTAGATACTAGCTGTTTGGTGACAGGTCAAAAACTACCTGAAATGAATGCCCAGACTGTCCCAATGTCTTTCGTCAACACAGTCTCCCGACTGACTAAGCCATTTTGAGTTCAGTTTTCTGCCTGCCTGTAAATGTTTTACGGAGAAGATAAAGATGGCGAGAAGGGTCTGTCTTTATCATAACGTTCAGGAATGTAAAAGCCTCTTGCGGGCTCTCTGCACCTGCTCATGGCAGACATGACTGAAGGATTCTGGCATTCTTCCCCATTGGAGCCCCGATAAAACCTCTTCATTCTCATTGCCCCCCCAGGCAGCCACAACCATGGATCAGAGTTCTTTAATCCTGTGAAAAACACATGCATTACAAACTATGTTTGGACAAAGGCAATGCCTGCCTTCGGCCGCTCCGTGAGCTGCGGAGCGGACTTGAGCTTCTGTCACCTAAAACACTTGCCAGCTTCTTCCCTCCCTTGATGATAAGAGTGCCCCCTGAGCCTCATTTACAGTTTACAAAGAACTCATACCCACAATCTCATTTAAGACATCGAGAGCCCTGAGGTGTGTGTAGATGGTTTCCACTTAATGCAAGAGAAAGGAAACTCAGAGGCGCCTGTTGGGGACCACACAGCAAGTGAGTTTGAATCCTGTTCTCTAATTCCAGACTCCTCTCTTCCCTCCTCCCCTCTCCTTCCCTCCTGTCTCCTACTGCTGCCCCTTTCCTTTCCTTCTTGGGTCTGGAGATTTGGACCTAGAGCTTCGTGTATGCTAGGCAAGCCCTCTACCAAGGAGCCATATACTCAGCCTTAGGAGTTATGCTCATTCAGCTATTTAAGAACAGGTAAACTTGTTGAGTGCCTACAGTGTATAGGCAGCTTGCTAATCTTCAGTGATGCGTTGGTGAACACAGCAGGCTCTTCTTCATGCACTAGGGGTCGAGGACACGGACAATGGCAGTGTGATGTGGAAACATCTGTGATAGGAGGTGGGTGGATGGGAGACAGGAACTGCCACCTTATTCTGAGCTTGAACAACAGAGCCAGAAGTCACCACCGAAATGAACAGAATTCAACCGCTTCCATTTTACATGTCTCATTGCTCAAGATTCAAATTCTAGGTTTGGGTGTAGGGGGAGCAGGTGAGGAGCAACACAGTGGAAGGTGTGTGATGGGGACGAGGCAACTCCCCAGGAAGAAGTTGGGACATTGTTGGGAAGCAGAATGGTGACAAATGTCTTCTGTATGTAGTTCAGTAGCCCCAGCTGCCGACTGGGCTCTGGGTATGTAGCTGGGTGATGGTAAGCGCTAGAGTTGCTGGGAATTAGAATCTGGCTTTTGTTAAGCACATATTTGGTTTCTGTCCCCTGGGTTCTTCTGGCCTATTCAGCCCCATCTTCAGTGCCTGACTGTAAATGTTTTATGGAGAAGATAAAGATGGCCAGAAGGGTCCATCTTTATCATAACGTTCAGGAAGGTAAAAGCCTCTTGCGGGCTCTCTACACCTGCTCATGGCAGACATGACGGAAGGATTCTGGCGTTCTGTCCCACTGGAGCCCCGATAAAACCTCTCCAGTTTCATTGTCCCCCCCCCCCCCCCCAGGCAGCCACAACCACTGGCTCAGAGTTCGCACATGCTGCGGTACCTTTGGCCAGTCCTGTTTTGGGGACATGAGGGCTTAGGCTCTCTGCTGTCCTCTTTGTTAAGCGGATGGATGTGTCAGGTGTCTGCATTTTTTGAGCATTTGGGGCAGGAAGGTCTTTCAGAGCCTGGGTGAAGATTCACCATGGAGTCTCCCCTCTCTCTTCCTGGGGCTTCAAGACGGGGCCACAGCTGGTGACCAGACCTGTTGGGGAAAAAGGGGTGTGTTTTCTTCCCTGTCTGTCTAGGCAGCTCCACTAGGACCCACAATGGGCAGAGCAGTCACACCTGTGGTGTGCCCCCTGTCCCACCTCTCAGCTGTAAGTGATAAGTCTTTATACTGGCGAGGACACTGACCTCATGGTGGAATTTCTTATCCAGGCACCAAGAGTAGGGCCGTGTCGCTTCTCGTGATTTGCCGAACCATAGCCTCCATCCAAGCCGCCCTGTCACACTTCCTGATCAGGAAGGATGTAGACCGGGTCACATCTTCTAGAGACATTTCAGTTCTTACAGGTTTAGTTCCTTCTGCTCAGCTTCCTGATTGTTACACACACTTGCTGGTGACCTGTGAAGACAGTCTTTTCAGTTCCCAGCTTCTGAGCATTTGGGGGCAGGTGATTGGTGGCAGGGTGGCTGCCAGGAATGTGTCATTTCTGGGCCAGGCTGAAAGTGTCCATGTACTACCCGACGCGGCGTCGCTCCTGCTCGTTAACTGACACTGGGTAGAGGACTGCGTAGAAGATTCTAGGGAGGCTAAGAGCTCAGAGTGAGTGCATGCAACCTAAGCCCCAAATCAGTGCACTGGACCTCCAGGGACAATTCTGCTTTAACTGGAGGGTACCTGAGGACAGGGTCCTGGACCCTGGTGAGGAAATAAATGACTGAGTTCCTGAGTGTGCATTAGAAGGCAACAAACCTGCCGTTTTAAGAGTCATGGTGGGCTAGCTGGGGCTCTGCCCGAGCCCTAGGGTGGCAGTGGCTTTGGCAGCAGCAGCAGCAGGGAACAGGAGAGGGAGAGATGCAGAGACTGTCCCATCTTCTGGCTTCGGCTTCCTCAGCTTCCTACCCATACTGGGATCCTACGACCCTCCTGGCCCTGCCCTTAGGCTTTTTTGGCTGGAGTCCTTCAGAAGCTGTTTCTCTTGGATGAAGTGTCGCCTCCCCAAATCCTCATAAAAAGGGTCAAAGAATTTTCTTTGACTCAACAAAGCAATGAAAGGCCAGAGATATCTTGAGAGCTGAATTTGCATTTTGCTTGCTTGCTCAGCCTTGAGTCCTGATGCCTCTAGGCTATCTTTCAGGACCTTCTGTCCATTATTGGCTCAGCAAGAACAAGAGGATGAAGGCCATTCTGCTAACCGGTGGCAGTTTTGACCTTGGGTGTCTAGACTCGAATCTTGGGGAGTCCATTCTTTTCTAGGTGGCCTCTCTCTGTTTCACTTTGATTTCTCTCGGTGATAGCACAGGAGCAGTTTGGGGATGGGTCCTAGGAACCCATATTCTTTCTGCAGGGAAGCTACACTGTGGCTCTGTGCCTGCTCTGTTGAACAAGGCCATCTGCAGGCAGGAAAATGGCAGAGCAGAGAGGAGGGGCTGCCCCATTGCTCGGGCAGGTGAGGGATCCCTTCCCTAGTCCCTCACAGGGACTGTGAGTCCAGGTGGGGTTGCAGAGCCAGCAGGTCCATGGAGAGAAGCATGAACCAACTGACTGCAGTCTAATGCCAGGAGCGCATCATCGTAGCTCTCTACATGAATGCCAGGTGGGTGCCATCATTACCATCTTATAGATGGGGAAACCAAGGCCAGACGGTGGTGGGTCCTGGACTTATACCCAACATTTATCAACTCCCAAAGCCTGGGCTTGGAATCCTCCTAGTCTGGAGGAGGTTTGAGATGGGAGGTGACTGACACAAGTCTGGGAAGGCCTCAGGCTGATAGACAGTCAGCATGGTGCTAGGCAGGGCCAGTGCTCACCTGGACCTGTGGCTGTGTCTCTTTAGGTGGACAGCAGGTGAGGTCTATCTGTTCCTGTAAGAGGTCTGGACTAGTTTTTGGCCAGTCGTTTCTCCTAGAAGCCTAACCACTTTCTCCGTCTTCTGTGTACACAGCTGATCTCACCTCACATCCCCCTGGTGGGCGGAGCTGGCTCCTTGGGAAAGGGGGTTCCGTCTTAGACAGCCCAGCCCTCCACCCTCCTTCTCACTCATTAGCCTTGGCCAGCCCCCCTGGGCCCCGCTCGAGAACAGACGCTAACCCTTCTGCCAAGCACGGAGTGGGAAGGGAAGGGCTGTACAGCTCAGCCAGGAGTCCCGGCCAGGAAGAGATCAGCTGAGATGACTGTGGCTGCCGAGGGGCCGGGACCAAGGAAGGCATGGGGACCAGGGGGTGGGAGAGGCAGAGGGGTGGCTGGAAGGTCAAGGAGTGAGCAGAGGCTTTCTTGAGCCCGCTCAGCCTGGGTGCGAGAGCCCTAGTTTCACAGCGGCAGTTGGAGGGACACAGGGTAGGAAGTGGCCTCTCCCTTTCCCTTCTTAAAGGGTTCAGCTAGACCTCTGAAAGTAGGTCCTGGGCTTAGTGGAGAGCTCTGAACTAAGGGCCTCCCCACTAGTGAGTTATTCTGCCAGGGAGACACACGTCCAAGCCTCCTGCCTGCTACCATTACGGCATCCAGCGAGCTCTCATCGAGCCATGAGAACAAGCGAGCTGGGCCCGTAGCTGCTTTGTCCCAAGTGTCTAGTCTCAAGTCTGTCCCAGATGGGTGCTTCAGGGGTGGCTGGTGGACAGATTTGGTCGCGGAGCCCAGGTCCCAAGAAGAGACCTTCTCAGACTCTCTTTTTTTGGCTTTCCAGGCCAGGATCTGTTCAGTCTCGACAAATCCCGGCAGGGACAGGAGTGCCCTGTTCAGCGTGTTCTGGGGCCTTGTCACCTCACTCAAACCCAGGCTCCCATATATAACAACACTGGTATGTCAGTCACACGTTATTAGTTGACAAGGTAGTTTGGTTAGCGGGACAATGAAGCTTTCAGTGACTGGGCACTCGGGGACGCCATCATGAAGTACAGGCAGAGGACTAAACATTGCCTGATCTTGAAGGGTTCAGCCAAGGTTTGGACAGGTTTCTGTCTTTCTTTTTTTCATGAATGCTTTCTGCAGAGGACACTTCCTGTCACTTCAAGAAACTGGGCAGCTGAGATGAAAATGACGAGCTTAAGTTCCTGCCGTGAGGGCTCAGCAAAGCTGGGATCTGATTAATTGCATTAAGATACTAAATTTAGCCTCAGGTGTACACATTTTGGGGAGGGGCTCTAGGGTGGTGGTTTCTGGGGTACAAGAGGGCTACAGCATCTCACGAGAGCCTGGGACCAGAGGATGACAGATTTTCCTACTTCATCTCAGTTCTCTGGTTCTACGAACCTCAGGGGAAAACCATGGACAGTTGAGCTGGGTAGAAATGGCCCGACGCTTGAAGCTGCTTTCTTTTCCAGGCTCGGCTTCATCTCCATCTGTATTTTGGGGTGATCCCACAAAAGCCTGCTGGGTCTCCCCTGAGCTTTTACTGTGCGAGCAGTTTTCTAGGACATATGACGGTGGAAGGGGTCCGTCCAGGGAAAATGAACTGTTTGGCTTTGCGTCCTCCAGTCTGTGGCCTCAGCCCACAGCTAGGCCTAGCCTCCTGCTCTGCCCCCATGAGACCTTAAGGATTTTTGTTTTTGCCCCAAACTGCCCCTTCCTTGCTGAGGAGGCTCCTCTTCCCTCACTCCCAGGTATACCCACCCTGCTGGCACCGGGTGCTTCTCTGTGATGGTGTATATGTGTGCGTGGGTAGCGTTGGGGGTGTCTCTCAGACAGGATGCTGATGCCCCCATCACACAGCCCCCATGAGTCAGCCTGGCCCGGCTCAGCTGTCCTTCCCAGAGCCTCACAGTCCTCCTGGCTGCCTCTGCCTGCAGATTCCCGGCGAATGGTGCTCCAGAGACCTGCCGGGCCCAGGCTGCGTCATTCCCACCCTCCCTGAGCCCAGGGACCAGCTGGGCAAGGCTCCAGCCCTGGGAACTCCGCCTGCTGCCTTTTTCCCTTCTTCGAAACTTTACTCTGTGATTCAATGAAACAGGCTTCCTGTCGCCTGCTGGGCTAAGCTGACCCTGCGCCGGAGGGCAGAGAGCATGGCACCGGAGTCCAGGCGCTGGCTGGTCTAGCGTTGCCTCTGATGTCCTCGGAGACGGTGGAGAGTCCTATGAGTTCTGTGGGCCTCGGCCTCTACAACTCAACCAGAACAGGAGGATGGAGAGGGTGAGGGTGGAATAGAGGGAGGGAGAGTGGGAACTGTCTTTGGACATCTCACGACTCTCCTTAGAGACATGGTTTATTCCTTCGTGAAGAGTTTTCTAGAGTTCCCAGGGGCCCAGACTGGAACTTTCTACTGTCTTTCTGGAGAACTGTGTACACAGATCGTGCTCCTGGACTCTGTTGCTGTGGCCCTGAGTGGGAACTCAGCTCCTGCCCTAGGAGAGGCCCTCTGGAAGAGCTACCCTATGGTGGTCCTCTTCCAACCTCCCTCAAGGCAGAATGCTACGGCACCTCCACCGGGAGGGGCTCTACCACTAGAGGGCGCACATCCCCAATGTGACTAAAAAAACAAACCCGCTTACCCCAGGTGAAGGCAAGAACAGCCTTTGTGGAGTACTTTTTATGCTCTGGGTGTTGTCGAATTCCTTCAGTACCTCTGAGACATCCGCAGTGCTGTTATTCCCCCTCAACACTGAGGTCCAGAGAAACAACAGGACTCACTAAGGTCACCCAGTTTCCAGTGGCAGAGATGGGACAGACCTCCGTGATTAGCCAGGATCAAGCCCACACTTAGATGGGGTTTGGGGGACAAATATTTGTGTCTCTGTCCTCTCTATCAGTCTCTCCCTCGAGTGTCCCAGTTAAGATCGCCATTTTCCCTCTGAGCACTGTGTTCTCCCTGAGGTGTTTCCCGGTGAGAGAGAGTGAGTTGTGGCCTGTAGGCAGGAGCCAAGATTTCATAGCAGTGAGTCCAGCCTGGGAGGACGGAGGGGGCGACGTGGGCCCCAATCCCCATGAGGTTCTCCTCTATACGGGCCCCCTAAATGTGGAATTTTATGCTGACCGATGAGGTAGGACTTCCCACGTATTTATTGCACTTAAGCTCCATTTCGTGTCATGGCTCCACATAGAACCATGAACTCGGGGTTGCATCTCCTTTAATACCCATTGAGTGCTTAGCAAAGCTTCTGAGGCATACAAGACAGTGGGTGAGAGAATGAATGAATGAATGAATGAATGAATGAATGACCGTGCAGAGCCACTTCTGCTCTGAGAGATGATAGACTCTCCATCTGATTTCATGACTCAAAACTGAGTCTCCGGGGCAATATCTTAGGAAAACACCATGACCAAGTCTCTCTACAATTACAAAATCTCTCTAGAATTCCAAACTCTCTCTCTCTTTCCCCAGACAGGTTCCTCTGTGTAGCCTTGGCTATCTTGTACTCACTTGTAGACCAGGCTGGCCTTGAACACATGGAGATCCACCTGCATCTCCCTCCCCGAGTGCTGACATTATAGGTGTGCACCACCACTCCCAGCTTCCAAAGCCTCTTACTTGTGGGCGCCCATAAAATAAAAAATAAGTTAAATACTTTCTTACTCCAAGAGGGAAGAACCAGGGTGCAGAAACAATCAGACCAAAGCAAAACCGAAATCCAGCAGTGTAAAAAGCTCCAGGCTCGCTGTCTCAGACCCGCTCAGCATTCTCCGGGCTCTAAAGGGCACTGGCAGTTCCACCTCTGTTGCTTGGCCATCCACAGCCCACGAAACTTGCCTTGTAAGGCTCAGGCCAGTCCCCTTCACAGATGTTCCCACCCTTGGCCATCATCCCATGGATTGGCATCTTTACAATGCTGGAGTCTCTGCTGCAACTGGATGGTACCTTCAGCAACATCCTCTCTCGGATTCTCCTTGGGGACGCTGACCCTGCCAGATGGTGCCAAGATCCAGCTTCTCTCCACGGCCCGTTTAATTCAGGGGCTTTTACTGCAAACAAGGCTGCACCTTCACCAGCTGCTTCTCTGGCCTCTCTTTAGGCATTTCAGCTCTGCCATACAGTTTCAAGTCTTAGGTGCTCTCCATGACCCCTTCGTGCCTTCAAAACCAATATCACGTGGGTGACACCTGCACATTACCAAGTGTGGGTGCCAGCACGCAGTGCAGCTGTGGGCCCCTCCGGACAAGATTTTCTGTGTGCTGACCTGAGGAAACACTTCCCACAAGGTTTCTTCTTAATGATGCTGCTCTCTTCTTAATTGTCCCTTATTTCTCAGCTCCGGCTAACTGGCATCAATTCTTCCAGCAATATGAAAGTTTCGCTTTATGTGTGTTTATATTTTGCTTGCACGTATGTCTGTGTGAGGATGCCATACCCCCTGGAGCTGGAGTTACAGACAGTTGTGGGCTGTCATGTGGGTGCAGGGAACTGAACTTGGGTCCTCTGGAAGAGCAACCAGTGCTCTTAACTGATGAGCCATCTCTCCAGGCCCAGGAAGTTTCACTTTAGTGGTTCTGTTCTCTTGTTAATCACGGTTGATTCTTTGGTCTAAGGTGTCCAGCACCACAGATTCTTAATTCAAACTATCGAAAGTCCCTATTAGAGTGTTGAAAAGACTCTCAGACTTCCCTCTGAAACGTAACAAGACAGGCCCCCATCACCTTCAATACCCTCAAAATCCTTGCCTTCCAACCTACCACAGAAGAACCCACTGAGCTCTGCACACTCAAAGGCTTTTCCAGTGCAAAGGTCAAATGTTACCACAATCTTACCTAAAACCTCACTTCTGGCACTAACTTCTGTCTTAGTTAGGGTTGCTGTGATAAAATACCACGACCAAAAACAATTTGGGGAGGAAAGGGTTTTTCTTTGTCTTTGTTCAGCTTACAACTCTCAGGTCACAGAGTGAGTTCCAAGACAGCCAGGGCTATATAGAGAAATCATGTCTCAAAAACCAATACAAGGTTTGGATATCTCTGTGTGGTCTTGGATACATACATACACAGGATGTGTGTGTGTGTGTGTGTGTGTGTGTGTGTGTGTGTGTGTCCTCCTGACATGGTGCTGGGAGCTGAACTTGAGTCTTTTGCAAAAGCATCAAAAAGATGATTCGCTTCCTGGGCTTGGCCAAAAAGAGGTTAATCAGGGAAAAATATGTTTTTGCAAGGGAGTTCTTTACACAGCTGGGACCGTGAGGATGCCTCTCCACTGTGGAAGGCATAACCGCACATCACCTAAGCAACACCTTCCCACCCCGCCAGCCATACAGGCTGCCATATTGGTTGCAGCATTACTGCATCTTGTAAGGGGAGCTGCAGCTGGGAAGATTTATTTTTTCCCAAGACAGAGTTTCTCTGTGTAGCCTTGGCTGTCCTGCACTCACTTTGTAGACCAGGCTGGCCTCGAACTCACAGAGATCTGCCTGCCTCTGCCTCCCTGAGTGCTGGGATTACAGGAGTGCGCCACCATCCCAGCTGGAGAGAATTTCTCATGTTGCTGGACATTTGATGAGCTTTTCTTAGGACAGATAAAAAGAACAGCAGCCCAGGTAAAAAGGTAAGCCCTTGATCTGACGTCACTCTCCAATTAACACCGTCAAAGACTCCCGGCGGTATGGGCCAGGCCCACTGGTGTTGTGGGCCATCAGAACACTCTGAGATCCAAATTCAGCCAACCAGAGTTAAGCGTCTCTCTGATGCAGAGGCCCTTCTAGGTTCTTTCCCTTCGGTAATGGAACTTTGAGGGGTTAGTTTGGAAAACATCAGATAGAGATCCTGTCTAAGCATTATGGACCCACCAAGAGGGTAAAGCCCATGTGGTTACTCACCTGACGGTGACATCAACACCCTAAACATCATTCATTCAAGTTGCTCACAGACATATGTAGCCTGCTTGAGTCACACAGGGTTCCATGGTTCTATTTCTGTGAACTAGGTGCCATGATGCCAACTTTAAGGAGTAAGTCCTATGTTCAGACTGTTGTGGTAAGTCCTGTCTGAGGGGGACTATGAGCTCTTATAGTCTTGGATTATTTTCCCATTGTTGTGATAGTATGCCCTGATAAAAGTGGCTTAAAGGAGAAAGGATTTATTTTGGTCCACAGTGGCAGGAGAGTGAGGTGGCAAGAGCCTAAAACAGCTGCTTTCATCCCATTCATGGTGAGGAGCAGGGAGGGATGACTGTCTCGTGCTCTGCTCACTTTCTCCTTTTTATACAGTCCAGGATCCCAGCCTGGGGATTGGTGCCACCCACAGTGGGCAGACCTCCCTATCTCAATCCACCTAATGAACATGATCCCTCACAGGCATGCCCAGAGGCCCATGTCCCAGTGGTTCCAGATGTCATCATGTTGGCAATGGAGGTGAAGCATGTATGTCTTGGCTATGCTTTGTTCCCTAAACGTTTGTGCACTCGAAGCTTGTTCCCAGTGTATCAAGGTGGTAGAACCTCTAAGATGCAAGAGTGAGTACTGCTCTTGCCAAGGACCTGAGTTCTGACTCAGGCACCCATGTCTGTGGAACTCACTTACCTGTATGTGACTACAGCTCTGGAAGATTTAAAGCCTCTGCCCTCTGAAGGCAGCTCTGCACTGTGCACACAGAACGCATCATTAAAGGTAACGAACGATAAAATCTTTAAGAGAAGTGCCAGCGTACAGGGGGTTTATTGGCTCATGTCTGTTTATGATATGGAGTGAGGCAGGGTGCGTGAGACTGGATTAATTCCCACAAGAACGGGTTGTGATAACCCAGCCAAACCTTCCGCCCTAGTCTTTTGCTGTGCACACAGCTAGCCTCCTTGAACAGTGTTTTCACCATTATGGCTCCACTCCCTGTGAGGCCCTCACTGGAGCCAAACAGATGTTGGCATTAGACTCTTACATCTCCATAATGGTTAGCTAAATAAACCTAATTTCTTTACAGTGTACCCAGCCTCAGATATTATGTTATAGTAACACAAGAATGACTAAGACAACTTCATTTTACATAGCAGAGGCTAGTGTTGACAGTAAGAAATCAGAACATGGCTTACATTGGAAACACCACACACACACACACACACACACACACACACACACACACACTGCCCTTCTTTGAGAGTCTTTGTGAAAATCCAAAGAAAGATTTCTTTCCCTACATGTTTTTTTTGCAGCTTTTGGTTTGGTCGCTCAGTCACCAGGCCATGAACCACAGTTGCCCAGCGCTGTGCTAAATCCAAGGTCATGTCCTCAGGGGCCAAGAAGATGTGTTCCAACTCAGGAAGTGTGGGAAGTCGGGTTAAGCGGGGGTGTGCTAAGGATCTCTGGTTAAGCGGGAACCTGCTGGAGAGTCCTCTCACTGTTGATGGACCTGTTTGGAGAGGCGTCAGAGGAGCCCCAGGGAGCTGGCTTCAGTTCAGGCATCTTCCAGGAACACAGAAAACAGCCACGTTTTCCTAATTACAGCAGGGAAACACTGATTACAGCGAAGCTGCGTGAAAACAGAACCGGGCTGGCTCGTCGCCTCCATATCTTTGGCTTGGGTTTCCTGGGCCTAGGTGGTGAGCTGGTGACACCTGTAGGTGGCCAAGGAGGCCTTGCCTGAAGTGTCTGTGGCCCTCGCTCCCAGTGAGACTGGAGTGACAGTGGGACATCTCGGGCCAGCCCTGGCATCTTTGAGCCTCTTCAGGGAAGCACTGAAGAGGCTTCCTTGATGCCTTGGGCTTCTCTGAGCCTCTGGGCTGGAATAGCCCACCCAGAGGCTGTCAAGTCACTCTTTCTCTCTTGCAGCTCAGGATTAAGGTCCTGGTGTTACAGCCTCGGTCATTTCGAATGTAACTTGTGTGGATAGTTTTTCTGAAGTCTCTGTCTTGTGGTTGCCAGTGTTCCTGTCAGGAAAGGCTTGGCACCTGCTTTGGGAATGAGGTGCCTGGACCCTGTACCCCATTTTCTATGTAATGGGGTGCTTATCTGACTCAAGCCCCACAGAGAAAGGAAAGAAGAAAGCAAGAAGGGATGGAAGAAAGACAAGAAGGAAGGAAGTATGAAGGAAAGGAGGGAGACAGAGAAAGAAGAGAAAGGCCACTGAAGTCAGTTAATTAGGCAATCTGACTAACATGCTAGAAGCTTGCTAGATGCCAGCACTGTCCATGCAGAGAATCCCTTCCTTAGAGACAGGGACTCAGTCCTTTCCCAGGTCCTAGTGCTGTGTACAATGTGTTCAGCTGCAGTCTCAGTGCCTTCTTGAACAAGCCGGTAAAGCTTTGAGGTTAGCCATATCCCCAGGTAGAGACAGGATTTCTGGGGGATTAACAGGGCACTGAAACCAGGGTATCACAAGGTTTGAATCTAGCTTCATTTGGTTTGGTTTGGTTTTGTCCAGGCAGGCTTTCACTATGTAGACCAAGTTAGCCTTGAACTCATCCTCCTGCATCAGCCTCCTATGCTTGGCCCACTGTGAGTCTTTGGTGCAAGAAGGTCCTCAAGCCCTGGCCCTTCCCTTTGTTTTTTTTTTTTTTTTTTTTTTTTTTGACAGAGTTTCTTTGTGTAGCCCTGGCTCTCCTGTAACTCACCCTGTAGACCAGGCTGGCCTTGAACTCGGAGATCTGCCTGGCTCTGCCTCCCGTGTGCTGAGATTAAAGGGGTATGCCACCGATGCCTGGCTCCCTGTCATCTGTTTTGCCTGGCACCGAGCTGTCAGTGTATCTTCTAGTTTAACCTGCATTCTACAATCTAGAGTGGCTTCTTACTCTATGGTGTTTTGGATGCAGTCCTGGGGCTTAGAGAGCAAAAGCGAGCTGCTCGCTCTTAAGCAGTGCTGAGGTTACTACACTCCAGCAAGCACACACTTCCAGCCAGAGCCCGTGGGGGCCTCTTGGGGGTTTGGTTTCTGTTTGTACCCTCAGACCTGTTCGGTGGCCAAGGGTGGAGTGCAGAGTGGGAGGCCCTCCCTGTTCTGTGCATAGACCCATCAGCTTTTTCTTAGGTCTTCTCATCACAACGCCAAGGCCTGGCCAGGGCCCAGGGCTCAGCTCAAAAGCATGCCAGTCTGGACTGGGTGCCTTTGGAACCTCCTCCTCCTTCCAGGGCAACCAGTGGTGTGGCCACGAGGCATGAGGAGCAGCTGGGCTGTGGTCTGCTGGCTCCTGTGCCCAGGACAGCCACGCTAGTCTTTGAGTCCACAGTTCTTATCACCCACTGTTCTGCTTGGCCCCAGAGCCGCTCCACAGAGCCCAGGGACTGCCTCTAGGGTGTCTTCTTGGGCTTTCCAGTCTTGCCCTGCTGGAAGCTGGGGGAGACCAGCCCAGGGTGTGGCTGGAACCCACCTGGTGTTTGCTTGTCTTGCTCATGGCTGTTTTATTTGCTCCCCATAGCAACCCCGGATGGTTCGTTTCCTTTACTAATTTTCTGGGTAAAACTGAGGCCCAAGGGCTGAAGCAGCCTGCTGAAGTCATGTGAGAGGAGCTGGGGGTGCAGGTCCGGGGCTTGCCCTCCAAGCGACCAGCTAAGTCTGGATGTTTTACAGCAGAAGTGCTGAGCCAGTACTGGGTAGGGCTTCCTTATGAGAACTCAGCACCCTGAGCTTCACTGTTCCAGGGTTCAGTGGGACCAGAGGAGCACGGCTATCCTGGGGCAGGGAAGTTCAGTCGGTGGTCTCTCCCATCTCTACTCAGCCCCAGTCCAAGTGGCTGCAAACTACAGCCTTACGATTAAAGGCAGGGTACCTCGAGGGCAGTAAAGCTAGACTGACGTTTTCAGTAAAAGTCTTCTGTGCAGCCAGGCCTTGCTAAGGGCCCAAGCTCTGCTTGGTCCCCATTTTCTTTCTTGCTATGGGAGGGAGCAGCCAAGTCAGATCCCAACACCAGACCTCACTAACTGCCTGGGCTTACAGAAGGAGTAACGCCAGCAAACACTGCTTGTGTTTCAGAGGCTCGCAAATGCCTTCTGTCCTCTCTTGCCACCGTCATTGTTTCCACCCTACAGAGGAGGGGAATAGCAAGTGGCAAAGGCCAATGGCCATGTCATGTTCCATTCAGAGTGACTCTACAGGTGTTCCTACGTAGGAACTGTTGGTTCCATTATCAAAATCCTCTATGATGACGAAACAGGGAAGCAGACACAGGCAGCAGGTCAGAGATCAAGGTTTGAGTGAATAGGTGGAGTCGTGCCTGCTCGGATCTCACCAATATGGAAGAAATAAGGAGCAAATTGCCTCCTGTGTCCACCCCATGGATTGAGCGGGTCTGTGCTGGAGGGAAACATGAGGGTCAGGTGAAGAATGAGAGTCACTGAGGCCAGAAAAATTTTGGCATCCTCTGATATCCACTAGACACTAGTCTCTGTCTAGACTAGTGGAGGGGTCCACAGACCTGAGGAGACAGGATATCCTATCAGTGACCCCGGTTACACCTTTGCTTTTTCTTTTTCTCTCCCTTCCTTTCTTTCTTCCTTCTTCCCTCCTCCCCTCTGTTTGTTCATTCCTTTCTTTCTCTCTCCTTCCAGTTTTCCCTCTACCTTTCTATGTAAGTATATATCTACAAATGCTACACAGTCATCTCTTGGTACTCATGAAGACTGGGTGCATCATTCCCCTTGGACTCCAAAGTCCAAAGATGTTCAAGACCCTTACAGAAAATGACATACTCTTTACCCATAACCCCCACACTCTCCTGTGCACTTCTAATCATCCCCAGGCAACTTGTAACAGCTGGTACAATGTCAGTGCCGTGCGAATAGTTGCTGTCCTGTATTGTTCAGGGAGTGAAGAGAAAAAAGTTTGCACATGTTTAGAACAGACCCTGGATATTTTCAACACGCAGCTGGTTGAATCAGCAGATGCAGAACTTACAGACAGGAAAGGATTGACTGTGTGTGCGTACCTACTACTGTCTGTCTGACTGCTTGCCTGTCTGTCTGTCTTTCTACCTTCCTAAGCAAATGTCTATTCTATTAAGTCCTCTGGGATAATACATCTCATCCTGCTTTTCCTGGCTATTACAACATTAGATGACCACGTTAGCCTCTTTTAGGCATTTTGTGAAGGGAGGTTCACATGCTTTCCTTCCCAGAGGCTTCTCCATTCTGTGCTTGGCCTGCCTCACTGCCGTCTCCCATCTCCCATCATTCCCACATCCCTGGATGTGAGTCCCACCACGATTCCAATTTAATACTTAAGTCATCTGAGACTCAGAGCAATGGAGTGGTGGTATGGCGTGCTAATATGAATTCTTCCTATCTGTGATACCACACTGTCCCTTTTCTTTTACCCCCAGAATCCTCTCCACAGGCAGGGCAGGAATTCTTAAAGATGATATACCAGGAGAAACCGAACTGGGCAGAAGTGGACAGTCAGGTGGTAGCTGAAGGGGAACCAGGGCATTGTTGGATTCTGGTCCAGTCTCTGACTCCCAGGTCAGAGCTGTGCCTCTTGGTGTTGGGCCCTGAGTGGTTCGTGGAGTCTAGAAAGTAATGAAATGGTGGCCTGGGAGGCCAGAGGCCCTAGAGTCAGGAGGTCATCGCCCTGCCCTGCCCTGCCCTAAGTTTCTCACACCAACTAAGGGGTCACGGGAGGTGGGGAGGCTTTATGGCCGAGGGGATTTATGGCCAAGACAACAGTTTGTACTCCGAACTGCCTGGCCTGAGCCACCCAGGGAGCATTTTAACACACACCCTTGCAGCCCCCAAATGGGGTTTCCAGCTGGAGGTCTGGGGCCCAGCCTTTGACCAGAGCCTGGGTTGGCCCCATTTCCCATCTGCGCACAAACCTTGTGGGGCTACTTTGCTGCTGGAAATCCCTCATGAGCTCCAGGAAAGAGAAAGCACTGTGAAAGGACCCCTTAGTAGGGTCCAGCTCTGAATAGAAGCCAGGTTCCTAGCCACACGAGCAAGAACTGGGGCTCCTCACTGCTCCCCCGAGGGAATCTTTATGTGGCCGGAGGCCCCGCAGCCTCAGCTCATGGAGTGCCTGCCCTCTTTTGCTTTCCTCTAAGTCAAGCTTTCTACCTGCCCTTCAGCTCCCAGCACCTGGGCCTCCTCATTCACTTGCCCCTTTGCAGAGATAGCATCCCCCATGGCTTCCCTCCTCTCCCACCTGCTCTGTTCTCAGCTGTGGGAACTTCCTGGCTCCCATATCTCAAGCCAGAATTGAGAAGGCCTGTTTGAGCCACCTTCGTCTTTCAGTCACCAAGTTGCTAATACTTTGAAAACACTTCACAAACCCAGAGACCTCTCTGCCAGTGGACGGTCGCCTCTGAGGCACACACCAGGGCATGCTGTTCCCCAGTTTGCCCTCCTCTGCCTCTCCTTGTTGCCTAGGGCTGCGCTTCTCCGCATGGATGCTCAGTACAGTTAAAAGGAAACAGCAAGGTTCCAGGCAAACAAGTTGACTCTCTTATAGGGCCAATAGAACTCAAAGTTCTCAAGGAAAAAAAAAAATCAGCATTTAAAAACACCCAAATACGTAACACCCTGTGGAGCCATACAGAAATTCTCAAAGTCCTCATAGGAGAGTTGGGTGGACCGTTCGGAGACCATTGCTTTGCTGTATATCCATGTTCATAGCCGAGGAGCTCTCCATATCAAGAAAACAGGGTGTGGACATAGACATAGGTACAGATGGGCAGACAGATTTGTAGGTTTATATTAAAGAATGGGCTTACATGATTATGGAATTGGCAAATACAAAATCTGCAGGCCAGGCTGGCAGGCTGTGCTCAGGGAAGGGCTGATGGGACGGCAGATTAGAGAATTCCTTTATTTGTTGGGGACCATGGATATTGCTTCCTCCTAGACGCTCTCCATCCCCAAGGCCTTTAACTGATGGAGGCTCTCACACATGATGGAGGGCAATTAGTTTTGCTTCAAATCTACTTTTTTAAGTGTAAATTGTTACCAAAATAAAACAACAACAACAAAAAGCTTCCACAAGAACATCTGGCCTGGTGTTGGACCAAATATCTCAGTACTGTGTCCTAGCCAAACTGACTCATGACAATATATGGGTCTTTTTGTATACAGTAAGTGTGATGTCCAAATACATGTGTGTAGGACTGGGCTTGAGGGTATGATGGAGAGTGTGATAAGCATATGTTTAGGTAGGACAATGGACTGATGGATGGATAGGTGGATAAATCCTTGGAAGAACTGGTTGATTGAGTAGGTAGGTAGATAAGTTGGTAGGCAGGTGATTGGTTGGTCAATTGATTGGTTGGGAGTAGGTGAACCTCCTGGCTAATTAAGTGTTAGGATGGGCAATTCACTATTGTCTTGAGACCTGCAGTTGGATGAAGGGCTGATGGCTGCATGTTTGCGTGGCTGGTAAGTGGCTGTGGAAACATTTATAAGAGGGAGCAATGGGCAGCTGGGCACCTAGGTCTATAATATGGAGACATGAAGCAAGGAAAGAGTGAGCGAATGAGGGGATAGATGTGGGATTGGACGCATTGGGCCTCCATAGAGCCCTTGGAGAAAAGGCTAACCCGAGGAATCAAGTCAGCAAAGAGTTCTTTGTGAAAAGGACCAGCAGAAGAGAAGGAGCTGATCTCACCACGTACACGGTTCGCTCAACTTCCTCCATCTCTTGCTGTGTCTTCCTCTCCCTGCCTGCCTGCTGGGGAGCTGTGAGGCCACAGCTAGTCATGCGTGTTCTGATTTCACTAAGTTCTCAAGTGTCTGCGTTCCGTACCCTTCTGCCTTTCTCCTGCTTCTTCCCTGAATTTCAGAGGCATCTTAACATTTACAAGGTTAAGCTCTCCTTTGTACGCCCATCCAAATCTGGTGTGTGTTTGTGTGCATGTGCGTGTGTGGTGTTCACAGGCATGTATCATGTATGTACCTACATGCACTTATGGCTGCCAGAGATCAATATTGGGTGTCTTTCCTCAACCCTGCCTGATTTTATTGACTGATTGTGTGTATGTGTGTCTGTGGGTGTGCCATGGCACATATGTGGATGACAGGGGGCAACTTTTAGGTCTCTCTTTATAGTATGGAATCAAACTCAAGCCATTAGGCTTATAAAACAAATACTTTCACCTGCCGGACCATCTCACAGGCCCCCTTTGTTTTCCAAGACAGAATCTCTTGCTGAACTTCCAGCTTGCCAATTTGATTAGACTGGCTGGCCCCGGGGGTTTTCCTGTCTCTCCCTCTCCAGTGCTGCGACTTTTGTGGGTACCGGGTGTCAGAACTCAGGTCTTCAGGCCGTGTGGCAAGTTCTTTACGGCCTGAGCCACACTCCGCAGCCCCTCCAGCTCTGTTTTAATATAAACACAAAGCTTCCCCTCCAGCCCCGCACTTCAGTATAGAGTCTCCTCCGTCAATGTTTCTCACCCCCAAAAGGACACCACTGGCTGAATATCCAGCTCCAGATGGGATAATTTCTTATTTCTCAAGGGACCAAAGACAACATCTGGCCTGGCTACCGATTCTCCTTGACATTCTCTCATGACATTCAAACATGATGAAAAACACATTTGGTCTCTTTGGCCGTAACAACTTTCTCCCTGAGAGATGGGAAGATGAGAGACCTCTGAGGCCACACACATGCACACACTCATGTACGTGTGAACAATACGGTTTGTACAGGGGCCGGTGTTGGGAAGGGAGTCCACAGTACAGCTTAGGAGTCTGACGAGGCCGAATTGAAAGCCTGGCTTTGCCGTTTTGGGGCTCAATGATTCTGGAGATGTCTCCTGCTTCTCTGAGACTCAGCACTTGTCTCTGATGGAAACAGCTTTGCCCACCACACAGGTGTTCTCGAGAAAGACCTTAAGGTGTCTGGCATCCAGTAGGCACTAAATAAAGACCAATTCCTAACCTTGCTGGAAAATCATCTGGCTGGAAAAAAAAAAAGCTTCAAGTGTGTCAGTTAGGGTTACACCTTGAATTTGAAGCTCCCAGTGGGAGGAGCTGTGAGGAGAGGCAGGCTAGAGCCCTGATTGATTGATTCACTCACTCACTCATTCATTCATCCACTAACTTTTTTTTTTTTTTTAAGTCAACAAGCTTACTGGGGTCTGAGTGACATATCATCAGGTGCCTTCCCTTAAAACGCACAGCGGTGAGTTTTGGCAGATGAGCAAAGCTGAGAAGCCGTGGCTACAGTTTAGATTCAGAAACATTTCTGTCACTCCAAAGATTCCCAGTGTCCTCGTGTCCCCAGTGCCCCTGCCTCTAACCTCAGCTGCAGGGAGCCACTGTTCTGCATTAGTTCATGACCTCTGAAATCTTATAGAAAAGAATCACATACATTCTTTATGTCTGACCTCTTTACTTGGCTTACCCATTTGGAGATTCATTCATGCCACTGCACAGGTCCGTCATTCATTCATTCTTTTATACTGCTGTGCACTACCTTTTACTTTTGATTTATAGCATGTCATACGTCACCACCCACTATTGCTCATGTAATTTCAGCTTATTCACTAACCATTCCTGTGTTTGGTCACTGCAGTTGATGCCTGAAACCAAATAGTACCAAGTTCTATATGTGTTTTATAGAGGTAGGTACATTATTACTACCTACCTATATCAGGTTCTTTTTGTTATTGTTTTTTTTTTGGGGGGGAGGGGAGACAGGGTTTTTCTCTGTGTAGCCCTGGCTGTCCTAGAACTAGCTGTAGACCAGGCTGGCCTCAAACTCAGAGATCGGCCTGCCTCTGCCTCCTGAATGCTGGGAGTCAAGGTGTGGCAATGAATTTTAACTTATAAATTAGAGAAGAGATAAACATCAACCACTAATAATAATAAATCAATTAAGACAATGGGCTATAGTAAAAGCACCATCATTACCATTTTTGTGCTTTGCCGCCATTATTTCTTGTAAGGCACTACTCTGACACAAACACTGATATACTCAGCTGACCTGAAAACGAAGGGGTCTCTTAGGTGAGTTAAGAATAAGTAGCACATGCTGTGTGGGTACATTTGGCAAAGGGATGGGTCATACCCAAGACAGGATGGTGTGGGATGGCACATGATTTCATCGTGGAGGTCAAACCTTATGAATTGCTTGTTTCTGGAATATTCCACTTTTGGAATTCTTTTGACTGTAGATAACTATGCTCGTAAGTTTTTGTTTGTTTGTTTGTTTGTTTGTCTGTTTGCTTTTGTCAGCTCAACACTAGCTAGAGTCATCTGTGAAGAGAAACCCTCAAATGAGGAAAATGTCAGCTTGGCCTGTGAGCAAGTCTGGGGGGGCATTTCCTTGGTTAGTGGTTGATGCTGGAGGACCCCCTCGACTGTGGGCAGGTGTTGAGCCAGCTCCAGGCCTTCCTCCATGCTCCCTGTGTCAGTTCCTCCTCCAGCTTCCTGCCTCGAGTTCCCGCCCTGACTACCTTTCGAGATGGGCTGTCAGCTGTCAGGTGAAGTAAATCCTTTTCTCCACCGGTTGCTTTTAGTCATGGTCTTTATCACAGAGACAGAGAGCGACTAAGACAGCGACTAAAAACGTGCAAATCTTAACCTCGGATGGAGGGGGAGCTAGAGCATTGACTGAACCCGTGTCGGTACCAGACGCTGCATAGTGCCAGATCAGAGGTGTTCAGGAAACGTGTGCGTTGGACTTTTCGCTGTCAGAACAACTTGGAGGAGAGAGCTGTGTTGCTTCGCGGCATCCCAGGGCTCAGCGAACGCTCCCCCGGCTCTGCTGCTCCTGAGATACGCGTGGTGAGGCGGAACAGCATGGCGGGCAACGCGCAGTGGCACAAAGCGACTCGGCTCAGTAGAGCAAAGATATAGGAGTTTGCCTGTGTCCTCAGGATGTCTCCTTCCCCGTTTATTCCACCAGGGCCTGTTGAATGGAGCCACGCACATCCAGAGCACACCTTTCTCCTTTGGAAACACTCTTGTGGCCGTGGCCAGAAGAATGATTTATTAGACTCCTGGGCATCTGTCGGTCAGAACTAATGATTAAGATTAACTACAAAATAGATCCTTATTAAACGTGTTGGAGCTAGGTGTGCAGCACACACCTTTAATTCCAGCACGTGGGAGGCAGAAGAGGTGGACCTCTGTGGCTTCCAAACCAGCCTGGTCTACATGGTGGATTCCAGGCCAGCCAAGGCTTTATGATGAGACCCCTTCTCAAAAAGAAGTAAATGAACAAACATAGTAAAATGAAATAAATGTGTCAAGAATAAAGCAGAGAAGAGTTGGCCCTGAAGAAGATCGTATTCTATTAGATACAAGCAAATGCATGTGCAATGTAACAATTTATTATAAATGGCATGCAGAGAGATGAGGCAGATTTGAGGAACAGAGTTTTTGGAAGCGTGGGCTATTATCTGTAGAGCGGAATGTCACTAAACACATCGGGAAGAGGCTGAAAGAGAGAAGGAGGAGACTTTAACTAGTTTAAATGGCCTTTCCCTCCCTGATTGCAGAAAGGGACAGCCAGCCCTGGGCACAGGATGGCTCAAACCTTTTCATTCCCGGTTGTGTTGGGCAAAGGGGCAGGTCTGCTTCTCTCCCATGCTAAAGGCCGAGGCAGGATGTAGGGAGTGCGCCAGGCAGGAGTTGCATTCTGTGGCGGGGACAGGGACAGACCAGCACTGCCCTACAGCCACCGTCTCCTACCGTTTGGACTTGCAGTACACCCCTCCCTAACTCATTCCACACCAGCTTTGCAGACTTGGGCAACAGAAGGGGAGCGCCAACCATCACAAGGGGCCTCTTCCCCTTCAGCAGGCCTCACTTTCCCTCCCTTCCCTTCCAGGGCTGCTGGGGTGGGGATGTGGCTTCGATTCCCGATGGGAAGCCATCTTTGCTACCATCTTTGCTACAAGAGTCTCCAGCTCCAGCTCCCTCAGGGAAGCCCCCAGGTGTCGGCCTCAAAAAAAGTGGCCATGCCCGAGAGAAACTGCGGAGCCTTGACTGTGACTCATCCAGCCCTGGGAGAGACAGCGTGGCAGAAGGGGTGAGATGGAGGTAGAGGGGGGAGGGGAGAGCACAGGCAGCCACCTGGCTTCCCCACTTACTAGCTGTGAGTAAAGCAACTCAAACCTCTCTGTATCCACCCACAACATAGAGACGTGGATCGCAGTACTGCCTGGCACGGAAGACCACGTGCATACTGGCGTTTAAAGCAGCTGGGCTCCTAGGTGTGATGGAGATCTTCCTGCGTGGGCTCTCACTTGCCATTTCAGTCCTCAGAATTGGGAACTGCGTCGCAGCAAACAAGCATGCACTGATTGACTGAGTCTGTGTGTGAATGAAAGAAAGACTCGTAAACCTGTGTGTACAAAATGCTGGGGAGACGGCCCATGCCTTGGAAGAGGGAAGGAAGGGACTGATGCCACCCAGGGGACTGAGAAGCCACCTCATAGATGAGGTGATGCCGGGATGTCATCGGTTCATTAGACGTGACTCAGTTAGGCACCGAGGGAAGGACCGCTAGCAGAGGAAACGGCCTGTGCTAAGGCAGAGGCGTGGCAGTGGCCCACAGCTGCTTTCACACACGGCTCGGCTACAGTCCTCAAAGAAAGCAGGGCTCTTAGGAGTTGGCGTCCTTGTCCCCGGTGACTGTCAACACACATGCGTCTCCCACCCGGCCTACTTCTCAATTCTGTATCCCACTTCCTGGGATCAGTGCTGACACACAGGAGGCGCTCCAGAAGCGCCTGCTGCTCGCCTGCTCCATGTGGCTGCCGGGCTACGCTTCTCACACCTGCCTTCTCCTTCGCCCATTACCCTTCCCATTTTAAAGCTGAGAAAATCGAGGCACGGAATGAAGACTCGCTGGCGTGAGATCCGAGAACTTGTGGGGAAAGAGCTGGCATGCGAAACCAGAACTCAGACCCAGCTTCAGCAGCTAACTGCTGCCTTGCATATTTCTTTAGTTTTGGCAGATGTTACCTCTGGCTACAGCTCTCTAAGTGCAGGAGGAGGCTGGGTGAACTTGAGGATGGCTGTCCCTGCCATGGCGGGGAGGCAGCCGAGTTCAACTAGACTCAGTCCTCAAGTCGTGAAGTCTCCTGCTGTGGGGGTTGGGCACGGGGGGGGGGGATGCAGAACCACCCCGCCCCATGCTTCCAGTGCTGGGTTCCTGCAGCCTTCCCCCCTCCTCTCTGAAATGGCTCTTATGGCGTTTGTTCAGAGAACACAGGGAGTGACATGCAGTGTCCAGCACAGGGCAAGGACACAGTCCATGGGAGCTACTTATCGATACAATGTTCTGTGCCCGCTGTAGGCTTGGGGGAACGGACTATGGTCTAGATTCCTGGAGGAACTTGGTAGATTGGCTGGAAAGAGTTGGCCAGGTTCAGGTCTCCTTTGGGAGCCGTGGGCTCCAGGAACAGGGCTACGGAGCTGGGAGACCGGGAGGTAAAGACCAACCTTTGAGAGCTCACTGTGCCCCTCAAACTAGACCAACTGGGATCTTGGTCACCTTGCTTCCAAGGGAGACAGAAGCCAAAGCCAGAGGACGAAGAGGCCGGAGTGCTTGGAAGCTGGACTGCAGAGGCTAAGCAGCCTGGCTATGTTTATGGAATGCTGCCTCGGGCACAGGGATGGGAGGCCTTAATGTGTGTCCTTTTGCTGGATGCTTGGACCTAAAGGAGTCAGCTGAGGCTTGCAAGTGTGCCCATCAGGAACAGGGAGGTGTGATAGATAGTGGTTGTTAGTAGGAGGCTACGGAGGGGCCTTTTGCCACCTCCTGGGTGAGAGCTTGAGTCTTTGGAGTGGCCCCCTTGGCTATTCCCAGCTGGATCTTAGAAGGCATCACCTTCCCTCTACCCCATGACCCCTGGGTCAGGGGCCTTCTCCTGGTGGGGCTGAGGGTTTGTGTCTGGCCCCTGCCAGCTGCTAGGAGGGAGCGAGGCCCCTGCAGTGGCCCTTTCACACCTCAAGGAAAAACAAACCCATCTGCAAACCCTAGAGGTGGGAGGTGGGGGCTTGGGAAAGGGGCTGGCAGGGAGGAGTGTCCTTTCCCTGCTGGGGTGGTGTGGGAAGGCTGGGCTCCAATCCCCCCTTCCCCCGCCTTAGCGTGGGCTCTCCTCCAGAAACCAGTGTTTTGCTGGATGGACAGAGAAGCTCCTGGAAGGGTAGAAAGCTGTGGGACACTTTGCAGCTCAGGGTGGAGACCGAGCTTTGAGCATTGAGTCAGGAGACCTCAGCCAGTCACTGAGGCTCTCAGCACTCCTGAGCACCTGGGGTCCTCTCTCAAAGGCCCGTTCCCCCAGAGGTCCAGCTCCAGTGTCCGTGGCCTGGGATGCTCTTTCTGGCTGGAGAGGGTGTTTAGGCTTTCCCAGTATGGGTGGAAGAGCCAGGCTGAGGCTGGGCACCAGGAGCAGCTCGAGTTCCATTCCTGAATATCAATGAGCAGGCCTAGGAATGTCTGCCACACAGCTGGCTGCCTGTCTGAGGGGCGGGTGAGAAGGGAAGGGATGGGAGGAAATGGCCCAGCAGCTCTCCCAGACTCACCTGCCCAGCAACAGCAGACAGAGCTTACAGGCAGGCCTGGTAGCCTGTATCAACCAGGTAGATGGAAGATGGAGATTTTACCAGGCATTTGCACTTTCTCTCTCTCTCTCTCTCTCTCTCTCTCTCTCTCTCTGTGTGTGTGTGTGTGTGTGTGAGTGTGTGTGCAGGAACACCACAGTCCTCCCCACCTGCATATGTGTATCCAGCCCAACTCCAGCACCATGCTTTGCCCTGCTGAGAGGAGGTAGGCTTCAAATTCTGTCCCAGGCCTCAGCTCAAGCCTACGAAAGGGCTGTAAATATGGACTTGCCCAAAGACTGCTCAGCTGACATGGGAATGGAATAGACCGTACTTATGTCATCTAGGGTGCCGGGGCTTTATCCATGAGCAGGCAAGAGAGGTCTGAGCCTTGAGAGCTGATAGAACAGCAGTCGTGAGGTTGGGTTTCTTGATGACCGTCAGCCTGCAGGTGACATCTGAAAGGTTCCAGCATCAGGGTACTTGGCAACACTGTTCTTCTGATGTCTCCAGGAGATGCAGAGCTGGAATCCATGGTGGCTACAGAGAAGGTGGCTAGAGGCACAGAGTTAACAGCTGTGCTCGCCATTTCTCAGCCCTGGCCTCTCCTTAGGTGGTGAGGATGTGGAGACCTTCATGGACTACCTTCACTATTGAGCTGGTTCCTAGAAACTGGCATCTGGACACACACAGGGGTCAAAGCTGGGACCTTGACTCTCCCTGTCTAGGGTTAGCAAGACTCATATTCTAGCCCTGGGTCCATCTATTCATTTATCCATTCATCCTCCACCCACTCACTACTCGCTCATTTCCATCCATCCACCCACCCATCCTTCCATGTGTATCCATTGATTCTCCACCCACCCAATCACCCATCCATCCATTCATTCTCCGCCCACCTACCCACTGATCATAGGCACACTCAGGCTGTGTGATTAAAAGTGGGTGTCGAGGGCTGGAGAGATGGCTCAGCCGTTAAAGGCTAGGCTCACAACCATAAAAGTGGGTGTCGAGGGTGCAGTAGAAAGCACAGCTACGTGTTAGAACAGTTGGACAGAGTCCTTCAAATTGCTCGGGTCGGAAACACTCTCCAAGCCCCCAAGTCAGTGAGGCTTGTGGTGAGACTCCTGGGAAGTGACAGGGTCATATTCATAGATTAGTGGGTGACAGGTTGTTGAGGGAGTGGCTTCGTTGTGAAAGCAGCTCTCAGGACGGCAGCGGGGTGGGGGGCGGGGGTGGGGGGGATGGGACGGCAGCTCTCTGCAGTTCTCCGGTGGTGGTGCTTGCCCTTGTCTCACTGTGCGGAGCTCTGGGTCACCATTGTCTCAGAGACAATGTAGCAAGAAGGCCCTCGCTCAGCAGATGAGGAGCAGATGTGGAGGCAAAGGTTGTTGCCACCCTCTTGGCCTCCCCAGCTTTCAGAACTGTGGGTCACGAAAACCCCTACGGTATATTAATTTCCCGGCCTGTTGTGTTCAGTTATAGCAACAGAAAACAGACGAAGACACAAACAGAATCTGCTGGAGACTGGCGCCCACTTAGACAGCTCCCCTGTCCTCTGTGTGCCAGGGAAGCTTAGCCTTGTCAGCCTCAGTGTTTTCATCTGCGTGATGGGGTATGCCCACCGCGTCCTTTTAAGGCTGGCTTTAACAAAGTCTGGTGAGGTGGTGGATGTAAGCACAAAGGGCTCCCCACAGCAGCTGTCACCAGTATTCATCACAGTACCATGCTGTCACTTCAAGCTATCTTGGCACCAGACATGAGGAGAAAAAGAGGGCAGTGCATCCATCCATGGGCCTGTAATAGCCCAGCCGTGCTGCAATGGGCAGCCCTCAATGTCTCCTCACCTGCATTTGCAAATCAGCACTGATGCTTGCTGCCTTGCAGGGTTGGGGCGAACATGAGAAGCAGGGAAAGTTCTGAGGCATTGGGTTCCTAGGGCGTGTCACCATTAGCGGCTTTCCTTCTTTTTCCTAAGGGTGAGCCGGGCACCTGATGACCCCCAGGGGCTGCTCACAGGGGAACTGTGAGGCATTCACAGGGACCTGGAGGGCATTGTTCTCCTCCATCTGCAGTTGTCTGCCAGGTCCTGTGTGGGTCCTTGTTTGGACGAGTGTTGTCTTGTCTCTTATGAAGCCCCTAGATGGGAGACCATTAAGCACACAGAACACTGCATTGTAAGGGTGCTATAGAAAGGCCCCAGCAGCTGTCATAGCTGGTTAGGGGGCTCCTTGGGATAAGGGAGCTTGTCCTTTAGGAAGCTGGCTTTTGGGTGGTGAGTTGAACGGACTGAGTTGTGAGCTGTTTCATGCAACAACTACAATGGCCCTGGGGTTGCAAAGCCTTTGGAGGCCGGCAGTCTGGGAGGCTGTGCTCTCCAGGGGTTTCATATGCGATGAGAATCTTGTGAAGTCAGGTAGGGGTCCGACCAGACAGGCAGGTGTTTGTGGCGATGATCCTATTTCCCACCAGCGGAAATGGAAGACTTGGGAAGTTTAAACCACCTGCTGGCCAGAGCTACGGCTCAGGTGGGTCTCTGGGGCCAAGCCCTGTTGGGAGGCGAGAAGCAGAGCACTTGGGTGCTCCCACCCTCATGAGGTTGTTGTGGGGTGTGTGTGTGTGGGGGGGAGGGCAGTAAGGGCCCGGATGTGGAGAGAGAACATGGTGTCTGCGGGTGAGAGCCAGGCAGCAGCCTAAACACGACAGACCCCGGCCAGTCCTGCTGCCAGCACAACTGCTTGTACGGCTGCCAAGGAGCCAGATGCCGCTTCTGGAAAAAATAGCTTCCTGGCTCGGCACTCCTGGCTGGCCAGGCAGCCAGCCTGCCGTGCAGGGGAGGGGGCTGTGGAGTGTGGGTGCAGCACCCCAGAACACGCTGTGGTGCCTTTGAAGCCAGGGCAGGAAAAGGGGGGGGGCAAGGAGGATTCAAGCAAAATATTTTTGCTAAAAATATTCTGATCCAAAAGAGCTTCCCCCCACCCTTACTCTTGCTGGAAAACCAAGTCTTATTAAAACAACACTAGAATATTTCATGTTGATATCAATTAGGCAAAGGAGAAAGAATCTCAAACTTTTCTCCCTGCCAGTTTCACATAAAAGAAATATTCTCTCCGAGGCCAAAGGATGAAGGGCTTTAGTTTTTTTTCCCCTTTCTGCACAAAATTCCTGCAGTGTGGATGGAAAGTTTTTCCTGTCTGCGAGTTTCCTGAGAAGTTGGGGCTCTGGACCTCCAGGCCAAGTTCTCTGGGTGGGGCAAGGGCAGGTGGCTAGTCCCCAGAAAAGGCCCTCCAAACTGGTCAGGGAGGGATTGAGCCAGGCCCACCTGCACCTAGGCCCAGCCAGTCCGACCTGTGCTCTCGGTTAAGGCGGTTAAGGCGGCTGCCAGCTGGACGGCTCAGCTGATGGCCCAGAGAGCGGCAGATACAGACAGAGCCTCTGGCCTGGGCTGCTGGCTCCCTTCATCAAAGCTGCTGGGCAGTTTCAAAACAGGGAGTTACAACAAGGTGCCAGACCTGGCCAAGGCCACTCTCCGGCTTGGGCTTTTCAAAACCACAGCGGCACCATCATCGCACACCTACTATGTGCCAGGCACTTTAAAACTTGTCAGTGTGATCTCTCACTTACTGCTCTCGGTGGCCTCAAGAGATGGGGATTACACTATCCCCAAAGCCCCAAGGATGTTCAGAATTAGTGTCGTGTAGCTAGTCACAGTGACAGGGCTTGAAGCCAAGTCTGTCTGGTCCTAGAGTCTGGGCTGTGTCCCCTGCTTTGCTGGCCGCTCAGAAAGCCCCATTGGCTCAGCTGGCTGAGACCATCTCAGCCCTCCATCTCTAACCCAGAGCTCCCAACAACTCCTTCAGACTATGTTCTCGCCCTTTCTGACTCCATTTGTTTAAACATTGACTAAGTCTCTAGTTTCTTCCCTAAGCCCTTCACTTCTCTGATCACCTATCTCCTCACCACTGTACCCATCTCTGTCCATCCATCCACCTAACCGCACACCTAGCAACCTTCCACCTACTCGTTCATCCATCTGCCCACGTTCAGCCATCCGTTTCCTCGCTCGCCATCCATCTCCCCAGTTCTGCATCTACCACTCACTTATCCTCTCCCCTCTTTTCTGCCTGCCTTTTGTGTATCCATCCACCCATCCTGCTCTTCTCCCCAGGGTGCCCCAGTTTACTCAGGAATGGAGAAGTGACCAGAATGTGGTGCCTGCTCAACTCCATCTTGAAGCCCTTGGACACTGGATGTGGTCTCAGAAACATACTCATCCACAGGACAGAGGCTCTGTCCTTGTTTTCTAAGAGGAAACCGCAGTTCCGGGACATGAATGAGACTTGCTGGAAAGTTGGGCATTTGAGCAGAAGGAGTCAAAACCTTGAAGTCAAACCAGACGTGAGTTCTAGTCCTTTCTGATGAGAAGACCTTCCTAGTGACTCCAGCTCTGCAAGGAAAGGAAACAGCTATATGTGAGTAAGGGCAGAGAGGCCCAAAGCTACTGTGCAGAACTTGGGCATTTATTTAAATACGATGGGCACCATGCCAGGGACTGGGGCAGAGACATGTACTCCAACTTAAATTCTATTTTATCTTATTTTTGATTTTCTGAGACAGGGTTTCTCTGTATAGAGCTGGCTGTCCCGGAACTTGCTTAGTAGATCAGGCTGGCCTTGAACCCACAGACATCTGTCTACCTCTGCCTCCTGAGAGCTGGGGTTAAAGGTGTGCACCACCACCACCCAGCTGCAACTTGATTTTAAAGGACCGCTCCAAGTCTTGTGTACGTAATTGTCTGTCAGAAGGATGCAGAAATGGTGGGCACCAACCTGTAAACTTATTTCAGTACTCCAGGGAGTAGATGATGGTGGCTTAGATCAGAGTGGTTGGTTGTCTCGGAAATGGTGAGAGCTGGCAGTATTCCATGAGTGAGTAGCAAGAACAGAAACCCCAGGAATGAATTTTTTGGTTAATGCCCGAGTAACCAAGACGGAGCCAATTCTAGGGACATTTGGAGTTCATGTCTGAATTGTCGCTGTGTAGAGGCGATGCCATGCCACAGGTCAATGTGATCTCAGATCAGCTGCTGGTCCTGGCTCAAGATACGTGTGAGCGGGCCACTGACATAAAAACGGTGTTCAAAACCTAAGCACGGATGAAACCAGAGTATAGACAGTGAAGAGAAGAGGGCCAAGGGATGAAGTAGGGCCACCTGTCCCTGAGGGTTGTCCTGGTCTATGGTGAGTACTTGGAGTCACATGAAGAGAGCATGGTCACTGGCCTCACAGAACATTCATTCTAGAGAGACAGCCGGTGCGGGAGAAATTAGCAAATCCAAGCCTGATAGCCTTTTTTAAGGGCCAGTGCCAACTGACCCTTCACCCAGCCCAAGCCACTCATAAACGTGTCATGAGCTGTTAGGCTTGGTAGAAAGAAGAGGGGAGAAGTGTGTGGGGCTCCAACCCAGAGTTTGGGGGCTCATGTAATTCTCTGCACAGCCCTCTAAGAGACCTCCATTTCTCAGCTGAGAAATTGCCTCGTCAAATTGGCCTGCAGGGCATTTTCTCCACTCTTAATCGACAGAGGAGGGCCTAGCCCACTGTGGGCAGTGCTGGCCTTACGCAAGTGGGTCTGGGCTGCTTAAGAAAAGTGGTTGAAGATGAGCTTGGGAGAAAGCTGGTAAGCAGCAGGGTTTTTGTTTGTTTTGTTTTGTTTTTATTTTTGTTTGTGGTTTTGCTTCAAGCTCCAGCTTTGGCATTCCTCAGTGACGGACTATGACCTGTAAAATGAAACAAACTCTTTCCTCCCAAGTTGATTTTGATTATAGTGTTTCTCACAGCAACAGAAAAGAAAATTAGGATACCCATTTAGAGCCTGGGAATAAAAGCTTGGCAAGGGGAAGCCACTGGAGAGAGAGAGAGAGAGAGAGAGAGAGAGAGAGGGAGGGAGGACGCTGGGAAAGGAGATGAGACTGTCTCTATACTGGTATGTCTATGGACTTTCTCTCCTGGGGGCACTCCCAGGCCTAGCAGACTATACTTTCATGCCTTTAAGGGACAGGCCAGGGACATCAAGGAGGGGCTGGGGGTGGGGCCCTGGGGAAAGCACAACCTAATGCAAGGGGCAGCTGCTGTTCAGCTTAGCCAATAGTGGCCCTGCGGAAACCTGGGCCAGATCTGGTTTCTAAAGAGAAGCCGGAAATCTGGATTTTTATGTGAAATTTCCCCCCATTTTAAAACAGTGTTGGGGCCAAATAAAACACGTGTGCATGTTGAGTTGACCTCAGGGCCACTGGCTCTGGGCTTTAAGGATTCTAGACTGGTGGTTAAAAGTAAAGGCTTTGAGATTCCCAAATACCAGGTTCGAATCCCCCAACCCTCACCACTGGTTGTGAGGTCTAGGTTGAGTGAGCTCATCTCTCCAAGCCTCTGTTTCTTATATGTCAACCATTTCACTGAGAGACAATGTGTCTGAAAGGATAAACATCCTGGCACCCAGCTAGCACCTAGCTGGACAAATTGTGAAAAGGTGTGTGCGTATATGTGTGTGTATGTGCATGTTCATGTGCGTGTGTGTGTGTGTGTGTGTGTGTGTGTGTGTGTGTATGTGTATATACATTCTGGGACAAGGAGATGTGATAGTGGATTTTTGTAGCTTTTCCACTCCTGTCCTGGCCTTATTGTGCAGCCCAGTGGCTGTGAGAGAATCCTTTGCAGACCTGGGCTCCAGGCCAGATTTTCATCCGTAGACCCTCTTCCCAGCATTCCCCATGGGCGACTGCAGTGTCCTGGACAACTGTTGCCTCCAGCCTGAACAGTCCCCATCAGCCTGGCTTCCTCCTGCCAGGAGAGCCATGGGGACGACAGATTCCTGCGGGATGTTTTCCACATTTCTGGAAACCCACTGCGGTTTGGTTTTCCGTGGTATAGGGCTTGGCAGGGGCTCAACCCAGTGTGCAGTGGCTGGTAGCTAGGAGGGGCCGGAGTCAAGAGCACATTCACTGAGTATCCACGCTGAACCAGGTCCCCGGGACTCACAGATGATTAAACAGCCCAAGGCCTCCATTATCTTGTTACGGATACAGACCTGAAACATGAGACATTAAAAACATTTTAAAACCAACATTCTTGTCACCCCAGCCAGTAGCCTCCTTCCCTTGGCCCACTTCTCTTCTTCCTCCCTTTGGATGCTAGATCCTCCTGCCTTAATCCTCCAAGTCTCTGGGACCTACTCATTAATTTCCACTTGTCACCCCAGCCTTGGTGTGCGGCCCTGTCTTCCCTCCCACTGATGGTGGCTGCCACCCCTGCACCATTCTCACCAACTCCATTCAGCCCATTCAGTCCAAGTACGTTTGTGTCGCTCTCCTATCTAGAGCCCTCCGTGACCCCGAGGTCACAGTCAAACCTCCTCGTCTCTTCCACATCTCCCCTCTACCTGTGCTTCAACAGGCTGAGCTCTGAGACCGTAGTGGCTCGGCCCGGGCTCCTCATTCTCCAAGTGAGCGTCTAGTTACCATTCTGTCTCTTCTTACACATCACAGGATCCCCTCAGTGAGTGTTGTTCCTCTCCCACCTCCAAGCTGCACTGGGGCCTTTGTTCTGTATCCCTAGAGTTTGGGGGCAGGGTTTCTCTGTGTAGCCTTGGCTGTCCTGGAACTCACTCTGTAGACCAGGCTAGCCTCAAACTTACAGACATGTTGTATGTTTGTTTATTATTTGTTTGTTTCTTTTCTTTCCATTTATTAATTTTTTTTTTTTTTCGAGACAGGGTTTCTCTGTGGGGCCTTGGCTCTCCTGGACTTGATCTGTAAACCAGGCTAGCCTTGAACCCACAAAGATCTATCTGCCTCTGCCTAACTGAGTGCTGGGATTAAAGATCTGTGCCATCAGGCCTGGCTGTTTTTTGTTTGTTTGTTTGTTTGTTTGTTTGTTTGTTTTCCTAAGAACAGTTTTCTCCACGTAGTTCTGGCTGTCCCGGAACTCTCTTGTAGACCAGGCTGGCCTCTAACTTGGAGATCCGCCTGCCTCTGTCTCCCCAGGGCTGGGATTAAAGGTGTGCTCTACCACTGCCCTGTTCCCCAGTACTCTTTGCAATTCCAGTGCTAAGGGCAATAGTCATACCAACACGAAGGCTAAGTTTACTGACATGGCTTGCAGCCACTCCTACAGTGCTCACAACTGCTAAGGGCTGTCTTCGACGCTCAATCCACAGCAGTCCGCTTTGATTTTTCAATACGCTCCCAGACAGGAGCTGATGTAGTCCTCGCTTCACGGCCGAGAAGACAGGTACAGAGGGGCCACTGTAACTAGCTCCAGGTCTGGCAACGCTGTGTTGCAAAGACCTGCTTTCTGCTCTGACTCCCCTCAGTGCACCCTGAGCATCAGGAAAACTAAGACCCCTGATACCACGTCTGTGCTTAGGCCTTCAGCAGTGCCCTGGTGCTCCGTAAATGGCCGACGGTGGAGGAAAGCCAAGTGAGGTGATGCAGAATTCCAAACTTGCCTGATGCAGACAGTGGGCCCCTTACATGACCTGTCTCATATATTTATATTTTTCACTTCAGGATGCCCTCTGTTTGTCTAAAACAGTCGTTCTCAACCTGTGGGTCCAGACCCCTGTGGGGGACAAATGACCCTTTCACGGAGGTCACATATCAGATAATTTACATTATGATTGATAACAGTAGCAAAATTATACTTATCAAGTAGCAACGAAAATAATTTTATCATGGGGGGGTGTCACCACAACACAAGAAACTGTATTAAAGGGTCGCAGCATTAGGATGGGTGAGAACCACTGATCTAGAAGCAACTCATCAAAGGGGAGTAGAGTAGAATTCACAGACCCCTAGTATCCTTGGCATTCATTGTCTTATTGTTAAGACAAAGATGACACACCTTGCCGAGTATTAGCAGAACGGGAGGACTTAGTGGATGAATGGTCATGACCCAGGGAGAAGACTGAGGCTTCAGGACTAGGTAGGGGAATTCTGAGGTCACAGGCTAGTCACAGACTACATCCTTCACTGACTTGTCTCTGAATTTACACAGAGCAACTGTATGGGTTGAACTCCCATTCCTTGTGAGCGAACATTTCAGTCTCATCTGAGACTGTTTTTGAACAGGTTCTCAGGAGGCCCTTTTGATCTTTTCTATTTCATTTGCCTGTTAGCAGATTCACTCTCTGAAGACCACGCCAAATGAGATGTGTCTTTGTTTTGTTTTGTTTTGCTTTGCTTTGTTTTGTTTTATTTTGTTTTGCTTTGCTTTGCTCGTGTTTCACAAGGTTAATCCATGGCGTGTGTCTTTGCAGGCTCCCTCCTGTTCGATTTGTGTGGATTTGTTAAATGTGTTGCCTCATGCTGCTGTCATTCCAGTGGAGACAGGACCGTGTTCTGAAAAGGGAGGGTAAGGAGGGGAAAGATGTCAGGCATGTGCCTGGCTTCAATTCACTTTATTATTTATGGCATAGATACTGGGTGACACAAATGCCCACAACTTTGTTCTTTGTTGTCTATCAAAGCTACAGTCTTCTCCCTCCATCACCTTGATTCATACGGTGTTAAGAATCTTTTGCTGGTGGCTATGATAAAAGCCTTGCAATCACTGGGGCAACAATTCCATCAGTCAATCCTCATGTTTTGGGGACTCACTTTCTTGTCTTTTTTCCTGTTTGTTTTATTTTTACTGGTTTTGGATTCTGCTACGTATACAGTTTCATACCTGATTTTTGTAAAAAAAAATTCCATGATTCAGTTATGTTATTAATACTTTATACACATCCATACATTTTTGTGACATTGTTTGACTATTTCACCACTGACATCTAACTGAAGGCTCAAGTTGTTTTAGTTTTCATCTTTCTTTCCTTGTCCTCCTCCTCCTAAAACATTGTCATACTATATCCCAGGCTAGCCTCAAACTCATGTGTATCCCCCTGCCTCAGTGTCCTGGGTACTGGGAATACAAGTGTGTGCCACTACACTTCTAATTGTTTCAATTTTAAATCATCATAGGTAATTGAAGTTTTATCTTCTTCTTTTAAATTGGCTATTTTCCTAATGTTGATGCAAAAAAAAAAAAAGAGTGTTTTGTCAAAGATCTTGAACACTCTTTAAAAAAATCTTTGGCATTATCTGGTATCAAAGGTGTTTACATTGTCACCTCTGCGTGCCAGCTCTTGGATGCTCCCGGATGCCACCTCCTCAGCAGGGTTTTACACTCCTTTAAATCTAAAGTTGTGTTTATTTAGCGACAGACAACTGACATCTTTAAACATTTTTGTTTGTTTGTTTCTGTGATTTCTGGTGAAGTTATAGTCTTTATCTTTTTAAGCAAAGTTCAATAGGTTCTTTTCACGATGTCCCCACGTAACCTCTGCCTCTTAGCTTTTGTCACCTTTTGTCTTTCCTCTGTCTCCTTTCAAATACACACAGGTACATAACACCTTGCTCTCCACCAGCAGCCTTTTAGTCTTTGATTTCCATTACCTGGGACCACCTTCTGTGGAAAAAATATTAAAAGGAAAGTTTAGATGTAAACAATCCCCAAGTTAAAACCACTTTGAAGCAAAAGAGTCGTCTCAGAGGTTAAGAAGACTTGCTGCTCTTGCAGAGGATGTGTTTCCACTTCATGGAACCCACAAGGCAGCTCACGACCATCTGTAACTCTAAGCATCCATCACCCCCCTTTTGGACTTCTTGGGCACTGCATGCTCATGGCGCACATATATGCATGAACAGGAGCACATAAATTAAAAAAAATAAATCTTCAAAGACCCTTTATTGCAGCATATTATTACAATAGTTTCATCTCATTATTCGTTATTCTTCTTTTTATGACAGGTTGTGCAAGGGGGAACTACAATGTATTGAGAGGCTGGCACTCTGGTTTGGGGCATCCACTGAGTGTATTGTAAGCTATACCCTACAAAGAAGCAGAGACTGCAGTGTATGTTGGCTTTTCTTGTGTCCAGGTAGCAACTCCTTAGACCTACAAAGAGCACTATGACAAGCCTCAGGGTGTCCTGGTGCCAGGGCAGTGTCTGGGGTTGGCATGGCCATTCCTTGAGAACCAACACAGGGAGATTCTACCCTCCCACCACCATTTTCTCTCCCCATGAGCCAGGGCTTCATCTGTGACCACACCCCTTGAGAAATACCATATCCCACAGGAATCACTTCCGTGGACCTTCAGAAAATTTCCTTTGTATGCTGGGTTTTCCTCACATGGACCACTCCATTCTCTCGAGTGCCTGTCCATCATAGACGTGTGTGACATCACCATCTTCTCTTCCGGAAGCGTTAGTCAGGTGAAACAGCATAACACCAGGAGGAAGCGCTGATCCTTGGCTGTGAGGCATGGGGAAAATGGACAGCTTTTCTGCCCCTTCTTTCCCTTTCCCTCCCCCTCCCTTCCTTTCTTTGGTAAGTCTTGACTTATCCCCGAGGCTTGCCATAGTGGCACAGAGCTCATGCCATAAACTAGCACCAGAATCCCCAAATCGGCCAAGGCAGGGGACTTGGATGGCCACAGCCCAGCTGTCAGCCTTCCCAGGTGTCACCTGTAGCTCAGCAGTGACCAGGGTGCTAGTGTTCCAATATGAGACACAGATGGCTTGAAGAACATCCCACCATCTCATGGCTTTAATGGACCTAGGCCAGTTCCCCAGACTGTTCCCCAGACTGACCCAGCTGCACGGGGCCAGCTTCCCTGCAAGGCAGCATCCGACCTAAGGTGTCTTCGTGTTACATTTTCTTTCACCCCTTCAGATCTTCAATTCTGATGAAAGGTTGAAAGACCTTTGGGTTTATGTCAGCCAACTATGTGAAATGGAAGAAACCGTCAACATTTCAGTCATCCTTTCGTTTGTATCAGACCTGATAGGAATGTGGAATTCAGGTGCTTCTCCCCTTTCAAAGAAGAGAGATACCCATTCACTTCACCTCACTTTGTTCCTTCATTCACTCACTCACTCATTCATTCTAATTCATTTGTTCATTCATTCGTGTGTGTGCTTTCTGAGTTCATATTTTGTGCCAGGTCTTAGCCATCCAAACAGATGAAAATTAGTTCTTTTCTTCCAAGGCAATGGTGAGCAGAACAAGGAGTGTGGAAGCAACCCAGAGAGCAGAGGCTCCGGCTTGGTGTCCTGCGACAGGAAAACAGCAGAGACGCGCCTAGAAGGAGTTGCCCTGCTTCCCTAGCCAGAATTGTTCACATCCTTGCTGTCGCTCTGATCCTCCTATGTCAGTCCTTTGTCAATGCAAGGTTTAAGCACACAGCTTCCAACAGCCCACACCTGGCAAAAGCATTAAACATTTATATCATCATAGGCCCTAAGATTAAGTCTATAAATGGCTCTCGTTGCAGTTTTCTCCTGTTCACTGGATGTCATAAAAATGGCTCAGTGCAAACGGGGGGGGGGGGGGGAGAGGGGGGGAGGGGGCGCTCCCTTTAACAGCTGGGTGTTAATGGCCACACAATCGCTGAGCTGAGTAGCCTCAAATGCAACCTGGATGTCCTGCTCCGATCGGAGAGGACCAGCTGGTCATCAAGGGTGGTGTCTCGTCTGCATTCGGGGATGACCAGGTAGAATCCTGTAGCAAGATTCAGGAATGCACATGAAACAAGTTCAGGGCCTACCAACTCACCTGTTACCATGGCACCGGGGAAAGGTTCTTGATATGGAACCTCTCAGCTTTGGCTTGAATCCTGCACTTCTGTCTTCTGCAGCATAGGTCATCTTGGGGCTCTCAGTCTCTAGGGACCTCTGTTTTCTCAGTTGTAAAATAGGCCTGTGGCAGGCACTGCTGGTTGGCCATCAGATTGTTGTACTCCCCACCACACACAACCCTGGCTTCACCCATGTGCTCCTGCACCTGTCCTGGAATGTAGCATATTTCGGTCAGTGATTGGATCAGGAGCTGATGTGTGAACAGATTCTGACCAATCAAGTTCTGACCAGAAGTTCCGGTTGGAGGTTTATGCAAACAATTTCATTTCCTTTATCTCTTGCTTTGGACATCACAGTAATAGCCGAAGCTTACATCGGGGAGGCGGTGAGCTTACAAACAAAGTTCCGAACTCTAGGAATGGTAACGAGATCCAATGACGAAGCTGAACTGCTTCATCCAAGGGGAAACTCGTTCTCAGAGACAAGTTTTTGCTAGTCTTTGGGTGTCCTGTTACCTGAACCAGAAGGTTTATTGACTGTGAAGGGGTAATGATAAGCCCTTTCCAGAGCTCCCAGGGGGATCATGGGACATGTGTGCGCTGTCACATTGTCGTTACCTGCTTCCTTATCCCTGTTGTCTGTAGTGTGATCTGAAAGCTATGTAGGAAGAGAGTGAGGTACCGGTGGTCGAATAGTTACCGGCCTCAGAAATCTCACGCGAAATATGTATGTAGCAAAACATAATTCAGAGCAACTGCCTGCTGGAGCTCACCTCTTCATTTATACAGGCTCACATGCATTTAACATGTCGCACAAAGTTTCATCTCTCCCAGGAGGGAGTCATAAGGATAGTGACTGTTCTCCTCCCTCTCGATGCTGTGATATTTGCCTGAGAGAGACATTTGAAGCCACGGTGCCATGCGCCACTAGGCTAAGGATAAAACTAATGTTGAGGAGCAGAGCTGAACTGTGGAATGGCTCCTGGGCCTGCCCTGTCCCCCTTCCGGAATGCTAAGTATATCAGCTAAATATTTCCTTAGGGCTTACCAAGTGGGGGAGGGGGTGGTTAAAAGATTTTGCTGAAACCATTCTGATACTTGGAGTTGACTTAAAAGATTTTGGTTTATTCAAAGAAAGCCCACGTGTCCGTGCAGTTTAATTGGACCAGGCTCTTATGGGGGAGAGAGGTGGGCTTTGGGAAGGAAGGTGGCCCTAAGGTGATTGGTATTCACTTTCCAGCTGAAGCTGGGTGAGACGGTTAATTCCTGTGGTGGTTAATACCATTAAATTGACGAAGCCTGGGTGACACCTCTGGGCATGTGTGTGATCGAGTTTCTAGATTGCTGAGGGTGACTCCACTCCCTGGGCCGGGATCCTGTACTGAATAAAAAGGAGAAATCCACCTAAGCCTAGCAGTCACCTCTCTGTTTCCTGACTGTGGAGTCAGTGTAACCAGCTGCTCTTGCTACTGAGTTCTTCACCATGGGATACTGTCCTCTCAAACTGCGACCCAAAATAAACCCCTTCCTTAAGTTCCTTTGCCAGGTATTTGGTAGCAGCGACAAGAAAAGCAACTAATATAGAAAATTGTAAGCCCAGCTATATGGGTTTAGGGAAGCCTTGTGGAAGAACTCAGAACATTTAGATAGAAAAGCCCCAAAATGCTGTGTTCAGGGCTTAGGGGGCCATTTTGGTGCAAAATTGAAAGACTAAAATTCTAAGCATCGGCAAAACTTACCAGGCCAAGGTTACCTGATAATGACTGGTGAGAAATGAATATGTGACCAGGCACAGGTTGGAGGGGTCACAGCAAGACTGAGGCTGTGGCAAGTTTATTCCTAGTAAGGAGACTTTTTATACCTTTATCAGAAACAGAATATAATGCTCCGGGAAGCTGCCATTCCATTTTACAGATGTATAAACAGAGGCTCGATGGGGACAGGAGAGTCACAGAAGATCCCGACATACAGAGGACACTTTGGAATGAGGATGCTGACCGGTCCATTCTGCTGTGCCATGGTTTAGTGCCCACGGTGATGGCAGCTCCACTCTTATTTGCTCCCTGGGGAGGTTTGCCAAATCACATAAAATAAAATTAAATAAAAAAAAGGAAGTGAAGAGAGTGGCTATTTTGGAACAGAAGGTGCCTTCTGCTTCATTCACCCTAAGCTCGGAAGTAGCAAACCCCAAGGACAATGATCTCGCCTTAAGGTATTGACTGAGCGCTGATCCTTACCAGGTCGTGTGCTGGACACTTTGGAGGCAAGCCATGGATGGGGCAGACTGTGGGTCTTTCTTCTCGGGGTCCAGAGTCCAGATCAAGCTGCCTCCTGACCCCAGTAGAGCTGTTACTTGGCTCTGATGGTGTGGCATTCGGGCTGGCTTGAACTAATGTCTTGAGCTCTTGGTCAGGAAGGGCAGGGCAGAGGAAAGAGGAACCGAGGGTTAACTAGCCGGAACACGAGGGAATGGTGACCTGGAGTTTCTGTGAAAGAAGGGGCCTGAGAGAGGGCGGTATGTTTAGAAGTGACACGGGTTTAATACAGGAAAGAGACAAGCCGAGTCTCTGAGGCGACCTGTTTGTTGGAGCTGCCTGCTTGAGCAGAAAATCGCACACGCTGGTCCTGGCATGGGCCTGTGGAAGGTATTTCCTCCACAGGCCCGGGTCAAGTTTCATTCATAGGTACTGTCTAAAATTAGACCCCCGCCTTTCATTCTAGTCCAAGTTCCTTGCCTAGCGTAATATTTGGGAGAAACAGGCAACTCCATTAAAAGTGCGCCTTCCTCCCTCGGCCCCTTGGCCTGCAAAGGACTGCGCCCTGTCCCTGCTGGCGGCCGCCACGGCTCATAAACCCGGGTCTAAATTCAAAGCATCCGCTCTGACTGGTGACCCCAGAGCTTCCAGGCAAACCTGGGCCGTCTCCTGCAGCTCACACCACAGACCCGGCCAGGTCATGGCAAGGGACCCAGTTCACGCCTGTGGCCTCTCTGAGGGTACTCCAGAGGCAAGAGGGGGTTGGCACCTGTGGGAGGGGCACAGGTACATGTTTGGGTCAGTCCTGGTGTCTTCTCCTCCAGCTTCAGGGGTTGTTATTCTCCAAACGAACAGAGCCTCAAAGGACTCAAGGAGAGGATGATCTGTCCCATGCTCTGATTTTGTTTGGTTTGATTTTTTGAGACAGGGTTTCTCTATGTAGCCTTGGCTGTCCCAGACTCGCTTTGTAGGCCAGGCTGGCCTTAAACTTACAGAGATCTGTCTGCCTCTGCCTCCCAAGTGCTGTGATTACAGGTATCTGCCACCACACCTGGCCTTGGAGCTCTGATTTTTAATATTTCCTGGGCATAGGTATCTGGAGTCTTCTGACCAGGCGCTACAGAATGAGGGCACAGGAAGATGGCTAGCCTCCAGGAGAGTGGCACCTGAACACGGAAGGGACTCCATTCTTCTCTCCTGTTTTGGTGGTTTTGGTCCAGTGTGGCCCATTTCTGATGGTCTCAGGACTAGCTGTTGGTGCAGAGATGGGCTCACCTTTCTGGGTTCCAGTTTGGAAGTCTTTAAGAACCGTCCGGGATGACTTAGCTTCTGTAGAAGCCAGCCTCAGAGTTCAGAGTTCAGAACCTCAACAGAGGAGGCTTTCCTGGTGTGGTGGTTTGGATGAGGTGTGTCCTTTTATAAATGTAATTGACACCTTGGCTCCAGTGGTGGCACTGCTTGGAGCCTTTAAGAGGTGGAGCCTTGCTGGAATACCCTTTTCTCATCATTTTACCCCAAGATTGAATTTGTTTTTGATGGTGAGGTCTCTCTCTGCCCCCACTCTCTCCCCTCTTCTGTGTGTTTGAGAAAGCCAGAGGTGAGGGTAGGGTGTGGGGTGGGATGTTGGGGGAGATGGGCAGGGGCACCATCCACCTTTCTTTTTGTTTCGTTTTCTTTTGTTTTGAGAGGCGGTTCCTCACTGGCCTGGAACTTGTCAAGTAAGCAGGCTGGTTGGCCAGAGAGCCTCAAGGAGCGATCTGTCTCTGCCTCCCCGCGTCTGAGATGACAAGCCCATGCCTCCATGCTTTACTTTCTTAATGTAGGTTCTGGGAATGGAACCCAGGTCCTTGTGTTTGTAAAGCAGGTACCTTAATGGCTGAGTCATCTCTCCAACCCAAGATCTTGTTAATCCAACATCCTGGTCTGCGTCTTTGAAATGGAGAATCATTAATATGAATGGTTGTTTTTGAAAGGTGTGGATTAATTCTTATCACTTTCTTTGTTTTTGTAGTGTTGGTGTTTTCCTGTTCCTCTTTTGCTTAATTACTATTCAATTTATTCATTTATTTAAGATTTATTTTACTTATTTTTACGTATGTGAGTGCTTTATCTGCATGTACGCTTGCACGCCAGAAGAAGGCAGCAGATCATATTATAGATGATTGTGAGCCACCATGTGATTGCTGGGAATTGAGCTCAGGACCTCTGGAAGAGCAGACAGTGCTCTAAACCTCTGAGCCATCTCTCCAGCCCTTATTTATTTTTGTATGTATATGTGTGTGCCTCAGTGTATGCATGCATACTACATCAATGCCTGGTGCCTATGGAGGTCAGAAGAAGGTGCTGGATCCCTAGAATTACAGGTGGTTGTGAGCCAGCATGTGGATGCTGGGAGCCCATGAAGAGACATCATGACCATGGCAACTCTTATAAAGGACAACATTTAATTGGGGCTGGCTTACAGTTTCAGAGGTTTATCATCATGGTGGGAAGCAGCATGCGGGCAGACATGGTGCTGGAATTGCTGAGAGTTCTCCATCTTGATTCCCAGGCAGCAGAAGGAGACTGTGTGCCACACGGGGCATAGCTTGAGCATATATGAGACCTAAAAGCCTGCTTACACAGTGACACACTTCCTCCAACAAGGCCACACCTCCTAACAGTGGCACTCCCTATGGGCCAAGCATTAAACACATGAGTTTTTGGGGCCCATAACTATTCAAACCACCACAGAGCTCAAGTCCTTTGGAACGGCAACAAGTATTAACTGCTGAGCCATCATTCCAGCCCTCGAGACAGCAGTAGTTCAACTACTGTCTTGAACATGTCTTTCCTATAGCCGCATGGATGTATTTACTTTTCTCTTCAGTCTAAAAGATTCCTTCAAGTACCTTCTGCAGTGCTGGGTTAACAATCACAGATTCCTTTATCATGTCTTCATTTGTGCAAACACTTTTCCTCCATTTACCACAGACAGTTTTGCTGGGTATAGCAGTCTGGGTTGGCAATTTTCTGTTTTTCAGAACTTGAGGCACATCATGCCAAAGCCTCCTGGATTTTAAATTTTCTGTTGAGAAATCTGCTGTTATTCTAATGGATTCACGTTTCTATGCAACTTTCAGCATACTTCTCTGTTTTCAGGGTTTTAACTGTAATGTGATGTGGGGAGGTTCTTTTCTAGTCTTGTCTGTGTCATATTCTGAATTTCTGCTATACCTGCATGACCCTCTTTCCCTAGATTTGGGATGCTTTCTGCTATGATTTTATTGAAATTGTTTTCTAAGCTTTTCAGCATGAAATTCTACTTCTTCTATGCTCATGCTATTTCTAGGTTGTTTTTTAAAAAATAAAATCACTTTACTGTAATGAGCTCACAAATAAAAACATTACTCAGATTAAGGAAGCCACTCAAACACTCGCATAGTCCCAAACTCTGTACATATCAATAAACTTTCATACAGTTAGATGGTCATTCTTCTCTTAGAGTTTTACACCTCCTCTATTTATTATATCTTCATGCACTTAATCCATTACAGAAAACATTTAGCTTTATATCTTCTTTAATGACTCATGCACCCTTTTGCCTTCATTCCATTCTTCCTTATTGCCTAATATTACCCTTTTTTGGTCTCCTTTTGAATGTTATACTATACCCGCCCTTACAGTCATATACATACATACATACATACATACATACATATGCATATGAGGGAGAACCTGCTTTTTTTTTTCCTGAGTTTGAGTGATCTTGGTTAATATTATACATCCTAAGTTCACTCATTTTCCTTAAAGTGTTGTGATTTCATTTTTCTTTAGGGCTGAAGAATATTTAGTTTTCTACCATAAAATGAATACCGAATTTTTATTATCCATTCATCTGCTGATGGACATTTCCTTGCTATCACAGAGAAGCCATAAACATGCTCAGGAATGGACCAGCTACGTCATATGGTAGTAATCTTTTGAGAAACCTCCAGACTGATTTCCACAACGACTGTGTTAAGTTGCATTCCTACCAACAGAGAGTAAGCTTTTTCCTCTTTCCCCACATCTTCCCCAACATCAGATTTCTTGCTGACGGCCCTTCTGACTGGGGTGAGGATGGATCTCAAAGCAGTTTTGAATTGCATATCCCTGATGACTAAGGATGTTGAACACCCTTAAAAACAGTTACTGGCTATTTTTTTTTTTTTTTTACTGTCTATTCTGATTCATTAGCTCATTAGAAAACAGGCTGGGCAGGCCATGGAGCACAAGCCAGTAAGCAGCACTCTTCTTTGGCCTCTGCTTCACTTCCTAGCTCCAGGTTCCTGCCTTGAACTCCTGCCCTGGCTTCCCTCAGTGATGGAACATAAGCTGTAAACTGTGATGTGAAATACATTTTTCCCCCGTTGGTGTTTAATCTGCAATTCTTTATAAATTCCAGATTATCTCCTTGTCTGTAGTGTGGCTGCTGAAGATTTTTCTCACGTGCTGTGTGCTGTCTGCACACTCTGATTGTTATTCCTTTGCTATACCAAAACTTAATCTCTTGTTTGTCTGTGTTTTCTTCATCCTTGATGGTCATGGTTGGACATGTTTTTTTTTTTTTTTTTAATTGACATATAGCTACATATATATTTGTATCACTTATATATCGATGTTTGACTATCTGTTGTCTGCTAGAGGTCTGCCTATCTACCTAACTACCTACATGTGTTAGTCTGACTTCTGTTGCTAGGATAAAACCATGACCAAAAGCAACTTGGGAAAAAGGAGCTTTTTCAAGGCAGAAACCTGGAGGCAGGAACTGAAGCAGGGGCCAGTTTATAAGCTAGTGCTGTTTACTGGCTTGCTCTCCATGGTTTAATCAGCCTGCTTTCTAATATAACCCAGGACCACCTGCCCAGGGGTGCTACCATCCACACTTGGCTGGGCCCTTCCATAGCCATCATTACCTAATAAAATGGACTGAAGACACACCCACAGACCAATATGCAAGAGGCTGTTCCTCAGCTGAGGCTTCCTCTTCCCAGGTGACTCTAGTTTGTGTTAGACCGAAGAAAAACAACTAGCACACTCCACTCCTACCAGACATTCATTCTCACAGACAGGTGGTCTGCTCTCTTTAAGAGAAAATATATGCAGAGGTCAAGAAGCCATGTCTGAGTCAAGCAGGCTAGTTATAGGATGACTGATAGACTCCATCAGGCTTGTTTTAGGATGATTGATAGAATCCATCAGGCCAGTTATAGGATGATTAATAGTCATCACAGGAGGTGACAGTGGCTGGGAACAGTGACTGTCAGTATGTGACCCACATCAAGGGTGGCCCACTGTATGGGTTCAGCCAACAGCTACCAGGCAGAAGGTGGCCTTTCTCCAGTCCCCATCTTCTCCCGCTGCCAAAGAAGTCAAGGGATCATTTTATCTTCTAAAAGATCCACATTAAAACAAAATGTAGGTGGCATGTAATGTGTCTGCCAGACCTGAACCATAGGATAGCAGTCTAGGACTTCTGTTTAGTCTGTAAGAGCAGGTGTGTATCCAAGCACATGTGTTTGTGTGTGTTGTATCTGTGTGTGGTGTGTTTTGTGCTGTTGTATTGTTGTGCTGTGTGTGCATGTGTATGCGTGTATAGGGTGGTTTAATGAAGTTCTTTTCTCTAATTATGGATGCAATGTGCTCCTTCGCACAGTGGTTACTGAAGTCGTCAATATCACCCATTATATTTCCCCGTGTCCTTATCATTGAGTAGTTAGATTACTTCAGGTTTCTCTGTAAATGATGCTGGGATAACCCCCGTGAGGTGACGCTTTGTGCTTTGCATCCCTGTGGCTGCCTGTCACGAATATGGAGCAGGAAGATCTGCTTATGGTGTTGGTGTCTCCTCTAACCCAGCCTCTCTGAGGATAAAGAAACACCTTCATTTTCTGTGAATGCCCACTGCCCAGATGGCAGAAGGCATGCAGTCAGTGTGCATGGCATGAAAGAATGGAGTGGAGAGAAGGGACATCAGCTTTGCGATGCTATCACAGGGAGCTGGGGAGGAGAGCAGCTCTTACTGGGAAGATGCCGGACCACTGTCTGTTGGATCTCTATGATGCCGCTGACATTAACCCTCCATTTTGGGATCTGCCTCCCTCAATCCTGTGGATTTCCTGTCACAGAACGCAAACGACCATTCTGGTTTTTCCTAGGGCTCACGGTTGAGCCCACAACTTGAAGCTTACCCTTTATTTATTTATTTATTAAAAGATTTGAGTTTCTTCCCCGACTTTATCATCCATTGATGGAATGTGATAGAGAAGTGTAAAGCAGATAAACTCTTTCCTCTCCAGGTTGCTTTTGGTTACAGTGTTTATCACCCACAGAAGTGGTTCTCAACCTTCCTGATGTTAGGACAGTTTAATACAGTTCTTTAATACAGTTCTTCACGTTGTGGTGACCCCTAACCATAAAATTATCTTGTTGCTACTTCATGACTGTAATCTTGCTAGTTATGACTCATAATGTAAATAAATATTTTTTAAGATAGAAGTTTGCCAAAGGGGTTATGATCCACAGGTTGAGAACCAATGTAAGAGAGGATGCCTTAGCTTTTTATTACTACAGTGAAATACCTGAGTCCGAGTTACTTTTAAAAGAATAGAAGTTCCACTGGGTCTTGGCTCTGGAGGCTGGAAGTCCAGGAGTATTGTACTGGCATCTGGCCCTTCTCCATGTATCAAACCTTGGTGCCACAGGTGCACATCCAACCACAGGAGGCGACCTCAGAGCATCCCCCCTTCCAGGCTTATAAGATGAGAAATAACAGCCAATGCTCCAAGGCTCCTACCATGAGCAAGAAGGAAGATAGATGTAGATAGTATAACAAAAAATTATATATATATATATATATATATATATATATATATTTTTTTTTTTTCTGCTGAGGGTCATCATGCAAGATTCACACTCTAAATTTCTAAGTGTGATCTGAAGCCTGTCTCCCCAAGGCTGCTCACCTGTGCAATGTATCTTAGCTGAAGATCAGGTCCAGGCTCTAACAGAAGTCTTTGATTTGAGGGTCAGGATCCTGGGGGAGAATCTCCAGCCACAGGCAGATCAAGGTGGCATGTCTCCAGATGTGCAGAGCAGAGCATTGCTCTTATATACTGTCCAGTGGACATCATGAAACACTAGGACTGTGTCTGATTATCTTGAGTGAGTGATGTCACTGAGTTCTGGTTATCAGGCGAAGCCTTGGGTGTGGTGTGGTTCCTCACTAAGCTATTTTTGCAGGTCTGCTGCTCATTACAGCTCCTGTCCTTGAGGGGCAGAAAGGTTCTACCCCAGGCTGCTTGCTTTTCTAACAGAAGGGGAAAGCCTGGCCCAACAGCAGTCCCAGACTAGCTGAAGGGGGTGTTCCCCTCACAGCCACTCAGGATGACTGTCTCTTTGAGCCTTTTGTTCTCCTGTTTGAATGTCAAGGCCCGAGGGCAGGGACCTAATTGGCAGCTGTCTCCTGCATCTTCCCCACCCAGTCCTCCCCAGGAGGATAAAGGAAGGCCATTTCTTTCTCACAGAGGGAATATGGAAATGCCAGCACAGGAGTGTGGGGGTGACGTATTCTTCTTCCCAGTAGCTTGTTGATGGGTGTGAGGCTGTTCTTTGCAATGATGAAGAATGTTCTGGAATTACAGAGTGGGTGGCTAGAAGATACCCAGAGGCCCGCCCACTATGGATGGCCCACAACAGGAGCCACTATGATGTCCAAGTATATGGTGGAGAGATGGGAGAGAAAGAGAAGTGAAATGGCTTGAGCACTTTGAAGAGAGGTGGAACTGGAGATGTGAGGGTGGAGAGCAGTAGCCTGATATTAGGGTAGACTGCCTTGCCACCTGAGGCCATGGTGAAGTTCTTGCATGTGCTCCTGCTGTGCTCAGGGCAATGTGACAGCAGGGATTTGTGTTGATGTCAGTGGCTCATATTACCACCAAAGGCCACATGAACATCCTTGGTCTGGGTTGCTTCCTGGGACCATGCTGATGTTCAAGGTCCACAAAGAGCTGGCCCACCCCCTCACTGGCTGTAGCACTCAGGAGAGCAGTCCCTGAACCTTACCTGAGCAGCACAGTAGAGATGGCTCTGATGTTAGGAGTGCTGGTGAGTGCAGGAGAGCTGGCCCTGGCCCTTGTCGGCCATGAGTTGGTGTGGGCACAGGAGAGATGTCCTTCCCAGCTCTTGACCCCTCATGAGAGCTGGAGCTGGAGAGAGGGCCCAGGAGAGCTGGGCTCATCATTAGGAGAGCAGAAGAGCTGGCCCTTCCCCTCACCAGCTGCAGCACTTGGGAGAGAGGGTCCTGCACCTTGCCTGGGCAGCACAGTAGAGCTGTCCCTGGTGGTATGTCACAGGTGAGCCAGCACCAGGGCATGAGAGCAGGAGAGCTGTTCCTACCCCATGCTGGCTGTGTCATTGGGTGAGCTAGCCTGGGCAGTAATAGAGAGCTTGCCCTGGTGGTCTGGAGAGCTGGCTGGCAGATTGACTCAGCTACACCCAGGCCCAGATCCAGGGCTTTTGGTTGGCCTACCATCTATGAACTGCTGTAGTATATGAAAAGGCTGGTCTGAAGGATATCCATGACATAGGGCAATAACACAATATCCAAGAGGCGTCCTGGTGAGGATCCAGTATGGCTAGTGCAGCAGAAGCCAGAGACTTTGAACCAGACTGACGACCTATTGCCATGAGCATTTGCAAGTAAAGATGTGTAGACAAAAGGGACATGCTGTGACACACCACAGCTGTCATAATGAGATACTGGGTTTTTAAATTCATTCTTTTTAATTTGCTTTTAGTGGGAAGGTTGCAAGAGTAGAGGGTAGATATGAAGGGAAATAAGCAGGATTGGGGTGGCTGACGTGAAATTCACAAAGAATCAATACAAGTTAAAATAAACATTAGAAAGATTACTCTACAACCACTCGGTTACTATCCCTTAGCCCCAGATAACCAAGATGGCAGCCTTGGTGATCACTTTTGCTTAAATAGCCCTCTGGGGGCCAACTTGAAAAGTGAGTTAACAAGTTTGTTCTCATCTGTGCTTCTCTCCCTTTATCAGATTGTCTCTCTGTTTTTTTTTTTTTTTAATCCCTTTTCACCTTTATTCTCAGTGTCTCTTTTCCCTTAGAGAGGGAAAATATAGATGCAAAACAAAACATATAAGATGTTATTTTTTGTGTTATAAAGCATTTCTTTATATTTGAACAGGATGATCAGAGATGTATCTATTAGTCTTTTAAGAAGGAGATGTTTTATTTCTCAACATTATTTTCTTAAAGACATGCATTGTTTTGAATGCTTACTAAAATTTTGTTTAGGGTCTCTGCATTTTAGTTCTAAGGACAAGATAGATTCCTTTTCAGTGTACCATCACTTTCCAGTTTTCTAATTAAGAATAGATTAAACTCATAAAATATTCTTTCATCTACTCAATTCTATGAAAAACAAAACATTTAAGATCAAATTATCTGGTTTTTATATGTTTGATGAGATGCTTACAACTCAATCCTGCGTTCCTTTGTAGGGAGGGGAAGCTGCTGTTTCTGTTGTCATTAGCTACTTAGGCTTTCCATTTCTTTTTGAGTCAGTTTTAGTGAATTAGATTATGAGAAGAATTTTTTCTTTGTGTTTTCCAATAACTTTGCAAATATTTCCATAATTTTTTTGTGTTGTTTACTTACTATAAATTATATCTGATTTTATTTTTTCATTCTTTAAATTGTTAATTGTGCTTTTTCTCTTTTTTTGAACAGGATGGTCAGAGATGTTTCTATTAGTCTTTTAAGAAGGAGATGTTTTATTTCTCAGTACTTTCTCTTTTTAGTACATCTGTTAATATTTTCTTTGAGCTTACACTGTTGAGTTATATGTTTGTAATTGTGGTGGTTTGAATGAAAATGCTCCCTAGGCCCATCGGGAGTGGCACTGTTAGGAGATGTGGCCTTCTTGGAGTAGTTGTGGCCTTATTAGAGGAAGTGTGTCACTGGGGATGGGCTTTGAGCTTTTGGAAGCCCACCCTATGCTCTGTGGCTTGCTCTTCTTGCTGCCTGCAGTTCTGGATGTAGAACTCTGAGCTCCTTCTCCAGCACTGTGTCTGCCTGCATGCCCCCATGCTTCCTGCCATGATAATAATGGACTAAACCTCTGAACTGTAAGCCAGCCCCAATTAAATGCTCTCTTTATAAGAGTTGCTATGGTCACATTGTCCCTTCACTGCAATAGAAACCCTAACTAAGACAGAGCTGTTGAACTTCTGAGGTGATAGATACATTACATTTATGGTACCCTGTGAATATACACAACAAAACATGTGCAGCTTAAAAATTTGTTTAATTAAAAAGATGTAAGTATTCAAGATTGTGCCTTTCCCCAAGGGTTCAGCAGTAACTGCACTGTATGGCTCTAATGTGAAGAAATTTTTGTTATCTCTCAGCTTTAACATTTTAAATATTCTGATCTGCCACTGCTTCTCTGATCAGTAAGCTTTTTTAAAAACTTCTTTTTAACTTTAATTTGTTGCTCCAGAAATTTCAGCATGCATCTTGTCTTATGCAAACAAGACTAAAGTTGGTGAGTACTTCTTTCTGCTGAACAGTGAAATCACTTGCAAATTATCTCCTTCCCAGGTGTGCTCTGGATCAGCATTTTTGTTCTATCTTATTTCTCTCCCCAAGCTAGATTTCACTTTCCTCATAAAAATAAAATATGTTAAGGTTTACACACATTTGATATTCTGACCGACATTTCAACTGTTTCCTCCAGAATGATTATCCTCTTGCCTGAAGTTCATCTTTCAGCTCTCTTAATACCTGTATGGAAATGTGTGAGAATTTCCCTTGTCTGTGTGTCTGTTTAGAATGAGTTGCTTGATTCCACATAGAGTTTGCCAGAGCAAGAGAAGCCAAATCAACAACCTCAGACCGTTATACTGATTTTATTGAGATATCACATGCCATAAAGTGCACAGTTCAATTCACACAGCTTGGTAACCGAAGCCTAAATCAAGATAACACACACGTGAGCTCTCTGTGGCAGTCCATCAGGCCCTTGCACCCACAGCTCCTTTCCTTTCGTCTACTCTCCCTTCCCGGGCAACACTGACCTGCTCTGGCTCACCACAGATGAGGTCACAATTTTCTAAAATTTTATATTAACAAACTTATACCATATAGAGTCTTTCATGTGACTTTTTCATTCAGGAAAATTATTTTAGAACTCACTCATGCTGTTTCAGCAAACATCTTTTATTACTGAGCTGTGATCTGGGATCTCAATACAATGGTGGAGAATTAGATTGTTTTCAGTTTGGGGACAGTACAGTTAAGGATGCCATGAACATTGCTGTTTGGTGGAATTTTCTTTTCTCTTTCTTTCTTTCTTTCTTTCTTTCTTTCTTTCTTTCTTTCTTTCTTTCTTTCTTCCTTCCTTCCTTCTTTCTTCCTTTCTTCCTTCTCCTTCCTTCCTTCCTTCCTTCCTTCCTTCCTTCCTTCCTTCCTTTCTTTCTTTCTTTCTTTCTTTCGACACAGGGTTTCTCTGTATGGTCCTGGCTGTCCTGGAACTGGCTCTGTATACCAGAGTGGCCTTGAACTCATAGAGATCCTCCTGCCTCTGCCTCCCGAATGCTGGCATTAAAGGTATGCACCACCACTGCCTGGCTTGTGGGTTTTTCTGTATCAGTATTTGTACAGATGTATGCTTCTGCCTCTTGAGTACATATGTGCAAGCATTGTGGCTGGCTCAGACATTAGGAACATAGGCTTTGTCTGAGCCTAACAGTTTAAAAAATTGCCAAACTGCTTTCCAAATTAGCTGTGCCATTTTACGAACTGACTTTGATAGATGGAGCTTCCGATAGCTCTAAATCTTTACACACGCTTGGTATTAATGATAGAGTTTAACCAGCTTTGGGCTTCCACACATATGCAAACATACATGCCCACAAGTGTTGTCCAAGTACATGTATGTGAGCACAAGTGTGCACACGGCATACACATGCAAACAAATCAATCAGTTATGTATTCAGAACTTCCTTCCTTCCTTCCTTCCTTCCTTCCTTCCTTCCTTCCTTCCTTCCTTCCTTCCTTCCCTCCCTCCCTCCCTCCCTCCCTCCCTCCCTCCCTCCCTCCCTCCTTCCTTCCTTCCTTCCTTCCTTCCTTTCTTTTTTCCTTTTTGGTTTTTTGAGACAAAGACAGGGTTTCTCTGTGTAGCCTTGGCTGTCCTGGCCTTGCCTTGTAGACCAGGCTAGCCTCCAATTCACAGCGATCCCCCTGCCTCTGCCTCCCTAAGTGCTGGCTGGATTAAAGGCCTGAGCCACCACACTCTGCTCAGAACTGTTTATAAACTCCCCTTTTCCTACCAGCGCTGCACTGTCTTGCTACTGGTTTGTGTGAGGGAGTCCTCCAGATCTATGCTTTTCCACTTTGTTTTGACTGCACGAGGTCAGCTGGGATTCTCTGGAACTTTAGGGAGAAGCTGTTTAATTTCCACAGAAAAAGCCCCGAAGCTGTTTTGCTTGAGGTCATCTTGAATCTGTAGATCAAAAGTAGGAGACGCGATGCTCTAATGCTATTAAGTCCTGTGTGTCAGTCTTTCCACCACATCTTCAATTCTCTCAGCAACAGTTTGGAGTTTCCACTGTATTAGACACACGTGTCTCTTGGAGGATTTATCAGTAAATGCTTGCTGTTTGCATGCTCCTGTCATGGTATTGGCTTTTAAATGACAATGTCAAATTTTTTCATTATTACAAGGTAGGGACACAATGAACGTTTACATATTTAGCTTGTCTCTTGCAATGTTGCTAAACTTATTCATTAGTTTTAATGGTTTCTTTGTAGGACCTTTGGAATTCTCTCTCTCTCTCTCACTCTGTGTGTGTGTGTGTGTGTGTGTGTGTGTGTGTGTATGTATATGTGTGTGTGTATGTGTCTGTCTGTCTGTCTGTCTGGGTGGGATGGGAAAGGAGGACAAGCAAGCTCTGGTACCATTCTTCCTTAGGAACACTGGCCTTGTATCTTGAGGTAAGATCTTCCCCTGGGACCTGGGACTAGACTCAACAGTTGGTCTGCCTCCTCTGGCTCCCCATGCCACCATACCCAGCCTTCCATGGATTCCGGGGATTGAACTCACGTCTTCATACTTACATAGCAAGCACTTTAGCCATGCTGTTTATATGTGGGGGGAGACTTACTATTTTCTTTCAAATTTTGGCACTATTTATTTTTATTACATTTAGTTTCTTGTACCGCTTTTCTTTTATTACCACCTTGCTGGACCCTCATTTCCAGTGCTAAAGAGAAGTGCCAGAGGATGCCCGTGTGTAATGCTGATCCCAGGGATTCAGAATTCTCAGTTGAGTTTGATGCTAACTCTGGTGGGCTGCTGCTGTTTCCAAAAGCTCTGCTGTTATTTATCCAGCGTCCTAACCAGCTACGTGGCAGGGGGAGGGGGAGAGGGGCCATCTTCAATCCAGGGATTGGCCTGTTGTCAGGAAACACACAGGCAAGTGTCATCATGGATTTGGTAAAATGATGACAGTATTCAGTCTCTCTCTGCTAGAGCAGCCAGGTGAGTGTCGGTCTCAGCTGCTGTAAGGATCCCGAGTTTAGGATTTTTCAGCTGTGTCTGCTCCAACTTCTATTTCTGAAGGTTTGAAGTCAATGGACAGGACAGTAGACAGGCATGTAAGCACAATTTACACTGTTTGTTCAAGGGTCCAAACAAATTTCTTCTTCACTTCTTTTTTTTTTTTCAAGGAAGCTGGTTGACTCTGTTTGTTTAACTCCTGCTGCCGTGGCTTTGAAGCCACAGTGGTAGCCTGCAGGATCACGCTTGTATACTCTACACCAATCAAAATCATACACCAACCAAGCGGCCTCATTCCAGCATTCTGTGTGTAGACTTAAGAAATGTCAGCGATTCTCTTACATAGCACATCCACGGGTATCTCCTAGCCAGACCTGAATTTCCAATTAGCTGCCTCACAGCGTGTCCTCTGTACCTGGCATCTGCTGCCAGCTGTCATTCTAGCCGCCACACAGCCGATGTTTTCCGTTTATCATGAAGAAGCGAGTTACCGTGCTGGAATCCAGTGATTTGCCAGGTGCTTTCGTCTGCGTGACACAATAACTGGGCAGACCTTTCTTCTGACAGCTGCGGATGTAAGTCCGCCCTGATTAATAGCCTTACAAGCATATTCTACCTGGCAGAGTTGGCCCTCGGGAGGGAAAATAGCAATGTGATGGTCAAAGCTGGTGACGGAACCCGGGATGTGGCGTTCCCGCCATTTCAGGCACAGTCTGCACCCCATAGCACCCAAGCACCAAGCAGAGGGAGAGGGAGTAAGAGAGAGGGCACACTGGGAATGAAGACTCTTGAAATCTCCAAGCCCACCCCTAGGATATGCCTCTTTCAGCCCTTTTGCCTCCTGATCCTTCCCAAACAGTTCCATCAACTGGGGACCAAGTATTCAAATATATGGGGTCATTGTCATTCAAGCTACCACTATCATGTTTGAGATCGCAGACATCTAGACTCAGGGTTTTGTTCTGAAATGACCTGTAGCCTCAAACTCATCTTTACATATAATTTTTGGTGATACGTTGGGGAGTGAATGCCATTTACTTTGTTTCTGATAGTGATGATTCATCCGCTGTGTTCTTGTTTTCTAACAAATTGAGCTAGCTTAATATTTCTTAAATTTTTATTTTATTTTTTCTATTGTTTGTTTGAGACAGGGTCTCACTATGTAGCCTTTGCTTGCCTAGGACTCACTCTGTGAAGCAGGCTGGACCTGAACTCACAGAGATTCACCAAAGGCATGTCCCGCCATGTCTGGCTTTTTTTTTTCTAGGTTTTATTTATTATTTAAAATAGATAGACCTTGGGTTAATTGATTTTTCTATTTTAAAAGATATTTCATAAAAGCTCAGCATTTGGGAGGCAGAGACAGGTAGATCTCTGTGAGTTCAAAGCCAAATTGTCCTACAAACGGAGTTCTAGGCCAGCCAGGGCTATACTGTGAAAACTTTGTCTCACGAAACAGAACAAACAAAAATTTCATTTCATTGACTTTAGTTGAAATTTTCTTTCTTCTGGTGCTTTTGGATTTAATTTGCTTTCTGGTTTCTTAAGGTAGAGTTTGAGACCATTAATTTGAAAACTTCTTTTTGTTCTAATATAAGCATGTAGTGCTGTAAATTTCCTTACAAATACGGATTTTGTGGTTGCCCATAAATTTTGATATGTTTTCACTTTCATTTGCTTTGAAACACTTACAGATTCCTTTTGTTTTGCCTATTTGACCCTTCAATTATTTAGGAGTGTGTTATTTAGTTTTAAATATTTGTGGACATTTCAGAGATCTTTCTGTTATTAATTTATAATTTGATTTCATTGTGGTTAAGGAACATGCTGTGTAAGACTAGGCTCCTTTTAAGTTTGCTGAGATTTGTTTTATAGCCCAAACTGTGGTGTTTCTTGGTAAACATTCTTTGTGCATTTGTGAAAAAATGTGTATTTGCTCTTGGGTGGAGTGCTGTATAAATGCCAGTTGGGTTGGGTTGGTTAATTCCATTGTTCAGGTCTTGGATATCTTTACTGATTTTCTCTCTACTTCTTCTATCCATTCTTGAGAGAAAGAGAGATATTGGAGACTCTGGACATAGTTTCTCATCTTAGCTCACTTCTATTAACTCTGCATCATGTTTTAAAGTGTTCTATTGTGTATATGTTTAGTGTTTTATCTTGATGAATTTTATCATGCCAAAATGAATTTCTTTATTCTTGGTAATATTTTTATGTTTTTAAATCTCACCACTCCAGTTTTCTTTTGATTGATGTGCATCTTTCTTTCTTCTTTTTTTTAATCCTCTTTCTGCTCTCAATTTTCTCTTTACATATAAAAAGCAATGTTTATTGGCAGGATATAGCCAAGTGTTTATTCACTTAAAAAACTCTAATCTGAAAATCTCTTCCCTTTAATTGCAGACATCTACAGCATTTACATTTAATATAATCATATGCATGGGTTCAAGTGTAACGTTTTTGGCATTTGTTTTCTGTTACTTCCATTTCTCCTTTGTTCTGTTTTCCTCTTTTGTTCTGCCTTTCTTTAGGTTGATTTTTTTTAAGACTTTCTTTTTCATCACTTTGGTTAGTGACCATCCTTTTAAGTTGTAGTGGTTGTTTTAGGGCTTATAGTACTCATGCTTCCTTGTGTGACTTCATGCCACTGCACACATAGTATACTAAATATCAGTGTTTACCGTACCGACATACAGCATCAAGCAACTTTCTGCCGTTCCCCACTTATTACATGGACCACACTGCCTGTGGTATATGCTGTAAGCATTCTACACATATTCTTCACTGACATTATACTAATTGGCATATTTTTCTTATGTATAAAGTACAAGCCATATACTGCATTAAAGAACACACTGCAATTTTTTTCTAGTTATCCATCTGGTTTTAACCTTTTAAGTTAACATTTCTTGGCTATCAGATCTACTGGAAGTGAATTTGTTAAAAAATGCCATCATTTTGCCTTAACTTTTGGAAAATGTGTTTCCTGCGTGTGCAATTCCAGATTATTAGGTTATTTTTCCTCTGATACTTTAAAGATGTTCTTGGGTTTTTTTTTTTCCAGAAAGAATTTCAGCATTATTTTAATTCTTGGACACATCTTTTCTGTTAGCCATTTTAGGGGTATTTTCTTTATTCCTGGCTTGACCTGTTCTGCGATGATGTACTTGCAATGCTCTTTGATGCAGTTCATTGATATTTATTGAGGCAGATCTTGGTTGAGCCTCTTGGATGCTCCATTTATAGTTATCACATTTGGAAACTGTGGCTGTTATGTCTTCAAATGTTTCCTCTGTCTGCTTTGTTCCTTCAGGGACTCCAATTACGCATGTTATTCGGCACGAAAATTCCCACAGCTTCCAGATTCTCCTCTTCATTGTTAGCTTATTTTCTTTATTTTTCTCACACCTCCTCTGTATAATTCCTGTCACTACTCTCACATACATGATATTTTCCTCTCACTATTTTATTTGTGTTCACGTCTCAGGCAGTGTATTTTTTTTTTTTATCTTGGACATTAGAGGTTTTATCTCTATAAATTTGATTTGTGGTTTTAAAAAATAAATAACTTGGTTACCTTTTCTTAACATTGTGCACAAATAAGTTATAGGTACAGTAACTAATTTAATGCCATTGTGTGGTAATTGATGTCTTTGCTCCAGTTTTGATTAAATTTTTTCTTTCTTATGCATGAAACATTGTGTCTTTCACTCTTCTGAATGCCTGAAAATATTTTGGGGGAACAATTTCCCTTAAATAATTATAAATATTCAATATATACAGGATTAAGTATAGATCTGAGTTGATAGCTAACATTGTTTTCACTTTGTTGGTAGAGCACAGTATTTTGAAGCGTCTACATTCTGGAACAGTTCAATCTAGCTCATAGACAAATGCATTACTCACACAGCTATCACTTTGTGACAACAATGCTCGGTATCCATTCTCTTTACATTTTAAAATAATATCTCTCATCATTAACATAGTTACCTTGCTGCACAGCGGAGCACCTGGAATTTATTCTTCATCTCTCTGCACCCGTATGTCTTCTGATGGACATCTTCACGTATCCACGTATCCAGACGCTGATGCTCTCCAGTGTGCTCCCTGCTTCTATGGCAAATATTCTGCACATGATGAGGTCATGTGCTGTTTATCTTTCTGTGCTTAGCATATTTCACTTAACATAAAGTCTTCCAAGCTTATCTCTGTTTTTACTAATAGTAGGATGTCTTTCTTTCTTTCTTTCTTTCTTTCTTTCTTTCTTTCTTTCTTTCTTTCTTTCTTTCTTTCTTTCTTTCTTTCTCCTTCCTTCCTTCCTTCCTTCCTTCCTTCCTTTCTTTCTTTCTTTCTTTCTTTCTTTCTTTCTTTCTTTCTTTCTTTCTTTCTTTCTTTCTTTCACAGTGGAGTAGAATCCAATTGTATAAATATACAACATTCTATCAATTCATTCATTCATGGTTGACTGGTTAGGTCAGGTCTGTGTCTTCTGTGCTGTAGATAACACTGTGATAAACACAGAGGTATAGACTTATTTTGACATATGTTTTTCCTTCAAGTATGTATTCAGTAGTGGAATTGCTGGGTCATGCAGCAGTGCTGTTTTGAAAGGAACCACCACCCCATTTTCAGTAATGGGTGTACTATAATTTTATATTATATATTACATGATGCATTACAGTATAATGCCTATGATTTTTATTGGGTATCAGACATTGTAAATTTTACATTGTTGGCTGTTGCCCATTTATTTTTTTGTTTCTCCTCCCTCTTTCTTGTGGTTATTAGGAGATTTAGAGTCAACATTCTAAAGTTAAAACACCTTAATTTGAACTGATACCTGCTTACATCCAATAGCATTAAACAATTCCACTTCCTCACTCCTCTGCCCAACTGTCCTTCGTTTGTTGATGTTAAGATACTATGTATTTTGTGTATAGTATGCCCAAACCTAAACTAATAATGCTTTTAAATGTATTTTGTCTTGAATAATGCAGAAAATGAACATAGTCACAAAGCATTGCTATTACATTAGTTTTTAGAATAATTACTTTTTAAAGTATATACTCTTTACATATATATTATATAAATTTATATATGTGCACCTGTGTGGTCACACGCTAATTCTAATATTTTTGTACATTCTAGTCTTTAATGTCTAGCTTCAAAAAGAGAAAAGATAGAAAAGAAGACGGGAAAGGGGACCGGGTCATTAGTATCTTCAACCCTCTGGAAGTGTCTTCCAATGGTGGGGACACCCTGTCTCTCTGTGGGGAGCTGTGACCACCAGTGTCCAAACTGTGGAGGACAGTGTCCCTGTCACCTGCCTGGGCTCTGTGAAGGAGTATGCAGGCTGCTTCCTGCCATGGGACCCCCAAGGGGGGTGAGTGGCTGCCCCATTGTTCTGAGCTGAAATTGACTAACCGGTACCTCCTAACCTCTCTGGAACTTGCAACTCTCCCACTGATTCGCTGATTCCAGGGTTTGAAAATCTTTATACCAGGCAGATCTGCTAGTCTGAGGTGGAGAAACAGTCCTGGTGCATTCCACCCACCATCCTTCCATCCAATTAATGTTGGCTTTTACTACGCTAGCTATAATTTCCATCTTGCTGTTTTTGTAAGTTGATGGTTCCCTGAAGAGATCTCTAATATCCTCACATATTATATTCTTATTTACCTCTAAATTTTTAAATATGCTCAAACTCTTGTTCTAAATCCTCCTCCTCAAGTTCCAATCATAGTGACTTTTTTGTTGTGTTTCCTCTTATGATTGGTTCCTCAGATGACACATTTTTATTTTATTCTACACTATATATATGTGTATATATACATACATATATATACACATACATATATGTACATGTATAACATACATATATATACATGTATATATATGTATGTATGTACATGTATATATACATATATATAAAGATGAAAGTTTGCACTCTATTTCCCCAGATGAAAGCTGCCTTATTATGCCTGGCAGCTGCAGTGTCTGACCGTTCTGATCAGCCTGAAGTGGAGCTGGGTCACAGCGTTAACTGGATTGAATTAGTCTGCATTTGACACTCAACCTCCTACTCTCAAATTCTTGCATTAGAAAAAAAAATCATGTTGGGAAGTGGTGTCTATAGTTTCAGACAGTTTGTGTGCTTTTGAATTTGGCTCTGCCAAGTGTGACAATCTTTTCATCATGAGGCCACTAAGTTGTTTACCAACATTTTCTTCACTCCAGCTTTATGGACAAACTTTGGGAGAGGGACTTTCAGGACAGAAAAATATCTGGCTTGAAGGATCCGTCCTTGTGCTTGAAGTGGGTGCCTGGCGAGCTGGAGAGATGGCTGAGTGGTTAAGAGTACTACTGCTCTTCCAGGAGACCCAGGTTCAATTCCCAGAGCAGCTCACACCTGTCTGTAACTCCAGTTCCGAGGAATCTGACACCCTCACACACGTGTACAAGCAGGCAGAACACCAATGTACATAAAATAAAAAAAAAAAAAAAGAAATGGGTGCGTGGGCCCAGTGCAGTTCCTTGATTCTCCAAATGCCACTGTATCTATGACAGATGTGCTTATGTTTAGATCAGACCCTATCCCTGAGGTGTAGCAGAATCATCATAATTTTTATCTATTCTTTATTACTGGTCCCACAGAAAAGTATGATTTTAGCCAGAAGGTGCTCTACAGGTTGTGAGGGGAGAAAAGACACCAATGGCGTTGCCTCACTGGCTCCTGCATGTGACAAGACTGACCCGCTAGCAACATGTGCCCATAGCAATAGTGGCACCATGGTTTAGGGATAACCAACCACTTTTTGATTGGCCATGAGGCCTGCTGCACAGGAGGGAGTTTATGCCTGGTATTGTAGAGCTGGTAAAAGCCTTTGAGTGGAGCAATTGTAGATCCTAGAGAGAACCCTATTATTACAGCTTGGCTAAATGGTCATGTGTCAAACTGAACTCTACATAATTGTGTTTGCACCGGTAGATTTGTGCCCGTCTCAGGTCTGGTCAGAGAGGCTTCTTTTTGCAATGGGTAGTGGTTACTAAGGAAGAGTCTAATAACTGGTCAAAGCGCTGGGAGTAAATGGCTGTGAGTGCTCAGGTGGGTCAACTAGGTCAACCTCCTGAAACCCAAGGCTCGGGGACTTCACAGAGGAGGGGAAGGAGAGAATGCAGGAGCTGACAAGGAGGGGTGAAATGGTGGTTTACGGACATGGCAGGGCTGTTGTCCATGTCAGTTCACAGCAGCTGCAGTTGCCTGCACACGTTCAAACCAGGCAGAATTCCAGCGTGAATGGATCCTCCCTAATCGGTAGTTGATGGGTACAGAGAGAGAGGGAGAGAATGAAAGAGAGAGAGAGAGAGAGTTGTTTTCCTTTAGGGATGTGCCTACTGGTGGGTTGCTCATACCCCAGAGGATGGCCACATAATCAAATGCATATGGTCAGAACCGAGTGAAGTCAGGAAGCTATTAATAACCAAAACAGAACTTGTAAGAAACGAAGTTGGGAGAAAGGTGGGGTTGGGAGGACTAGAGGAAGATGGAGGGCGGTAGTGGTGGGTAAGTGTGATCCGTATACACTGCATAAACGTATGGAAATTTAAAAGAACAAAATGTATTATTTAAAGAAAAGTGTGGCTTTAGTTTTTCCAGGTTTTTCTAACTGTTACCACAGGACCAGGCATTTTTCATATCCTAATTGGAGGTGAGAGGACACAGGTGTGACCCTCTAGGCTGCAGGTGTGACTCTCTTGGCTGCAGGTGTGATCCTCTAGTGCTGGACTTTGCTGAGTCTTCTCCTGCATTCTGCTTTCTCCCGTGCTTTATGCGCTTTGACACATTAGCCCTGGATGCTTTTTGAGAATTCGGCTGACAGGTTTAATAATCTTGGGGTCCTCCGTGAGCTCTCTGGGGCACCCAATGAGATCGCTACAAACCAGTTTTTGCTTTAGGGATTTCAGGTTTAGTAAGTCATTTAAATGTATCCCCAAAGTACCTGTGAGGACAGACAAATGCTTAAAGGTTCTCATGGGAGACTTTGCCTTCTGCCTTCCCCCATACATTCAAAGTCAAGGTTGGCAGAGTCGACAATGCATGTTGTGTCTATGTGGGTGTCTTAGCTGTCTCCCTGAAAGGCTCAGGTCTGACTTCTCACTTCAGGAGGCTCTGGGGTTTGTCTCCAGATGTGTAACCATTTCAGAGCCAAGCACAAGCTCTAGGGAGCCATAGGGAGCCCTGGGACAATGAAGAACTAGTGTTCAGCTTTATGGCATGAAAACTCTGCAGCTTCCCTGAGGTTTGCCGTCGTGCCTCCACTATCTTGGTGCATTCAAGAAGAGGTCTTAGTGTTTTATCTATCATTTCTAGGCATTGTACTGAGGTGATGGCTCAGTGCAGCTAATCCATCATGTTTCCTGGAAGGGGTGTCTACTATCCCTTTTGCTAGTTTTGAGACAAGTCCTGTAGGCTCAGAGGCTGCTAAGTCATACCCAGAGAGCTTTGCATCTCTGCTTTAGCCCAGTTTGAGTTGATCTTGACCAAAGCCCAGAGTAGCTTCCCTGGCTGGCTGCCTTACCTTATCTTGTAGGTTCTTAAGGAACCCACCATGACTCCTCCACCACCAACATCATCCCTTCCCAGTGTAACCTCACTGGGCTGTACTCTGGGGAGTTTTAGACCAGTAGGGAGGAGCCGTAGTTTTGTAACTCAATGATGTTGAGGCTCCTGTGTATGGAACTAAACATCACCATTCCCCTTCCTCCCTGCCCCTCTCCGGCCATGAAGTGCGAGCCAGGGAGAGCCTCTGCCACCCACACTTTACTACAGCAATTAGTTTTTCGCCTTTGGGTGATTCTCTCCACCCCCAAAGGTCCCAGGGGAGCAAGGTGGTAGCAAAGGCCGAGTGAACCGATGGCAGAGAACTCATTTTGTGGTCCTGTTGACAAGAGCCCATCAACATCCTCTTGAGTGGTCTAAAGGGAGTCCTTACTCCTCTCCAGAGAGATAGTGGCCCAAGTAGAGCTAGCCATTCGGCTACTCATAACCCCACGCCATTCAGCCTCCAATCCTTACCTGCCCTCCCCCAATCCATCTACCCACCACCTAGGCAATTTGAAAGGCAAGTTTCCCTTTGTTGCCTCCTGGTATATACACTCCTGTGGCTCCCTAGTGCCTTCAGGACAAGCTTGCAAAGCTCTTCTTTCTAATTCCAGTTCATCTTGTCATGGTGCTTCCAGCCACGCAAAGCACCATTCAGTCCTGTCCCTGGGTCTTACTCTCTCAAGCAATTATGTACCAAGTCCCCCCACCCCCTCCACAGCCTAGGCTAACCTTGCTGGTCGTCAGTCCCCAACATCAGCCCTACAGATAGGTACTCAGTGCTTACCCTCCAGTGTTTCCTGTTGGTTGTTTACAGGGTTAGTTTAGGAGCGCCCCTTACTTTCTCTCAGCCCAACCCCGAGGCTCCGATGGCTGTTTAGATGAGTGATGCGGAGTATTCACACAGAACTTTTTAATTGCGGGCCATGACCGTGGTACCAGATCCTCATGTTCAGAAAGTGTGATGCCCTAGGTACTCTCCCTGCCTCACAGAATAGAAGTGGGAGGCACGGGAAGTCAGAGCCATTTGCTCAGAGTCACACGACACAAAAATGGCAGCCGCGAGTTCAGTCCCGGCAGCCAGGTACCAGAGATTCTGAGTCCCATGCAACAGCGGCACTAGCCTTTGGAATCAGGCTTCTTGAGACAAAATGGAGATTCCAGCACTAGATTCTGGGTGCCAGAAATTCTGGGAAGGGAAGAGGCAAGCCTTGCTGCCTCTGTGGGGGCCTTGCGAAGGAGAAGACAAAGGTAATACTGAGGTCTTGGGGCTTCCTGGCTACACGAGGGGCTTGGAGGAGAGTTGCAGCCCCTTGCTCCAAGCACCCTGTGACCTTGGGCAGGAAGCCACGCTGAAGCCTGGTCAAGGGAGACTCCCGAAAACCCCGGAGTGGAAAATAGTGCAGCTAAATGTCAGGGTTTAGGGCCCCAGCCAGGCCTGGCTGCTGTGTCCTGAGTTCTGTGTCCTGCTCTGGAGGAAAAGCTCGGCTAGAGGATCCACCCGAGCAGAGCAATTCGTTGAGAACGCCGCACAGGACCCCCCAAGCCAGGGCGTGGGGGATACTAGGCGTCCTGGTGGCCAGGTCAGGGTGAGGCAGCCTGGGCGGTGTGGGGCATCAGGCAGCTGGGCCACCCGGACACCTCTGACAGGCAATTTCCAATTTCCTATGGAATGAAAGTGTCAAAAGTGGAGTGTCCGTCACTGTCTGTTGCCTCCCTGGGAGGGAAGAGTGACTGCAGCAGGCTCAGCCTTGGGCCTTTCCCAAACAAACAGCATCTAAGAAAGCCGCCCGTGGGCAGTATGGTTTGGGAACCCCGGTTCCTACCTGCTTGGGTGACCCTGGGAAGGTCTGTCTTTCTGGGCCCGTTTCTCCCTTTATGGGGGGGGGGAGGCTGGGGGAAAGGAATGCCAGGGGCCCTTTCCAGCTCCGGGATGCTCCATTCTGTAATGAAGTTGGGTGTGGGAAAAGATGAAGTCTAAGGGGAGAGGGGGTAGGGGCTGGAACCTTTCTGGGTTGGAACAGCTAAAGGAACCTCTGTTCAGCCCCAGCCCCGAGCTCCCAGATCCAGCAGCCGAACTGGGATCCACCCAAAATCAGCGTGGGGAAGCCAAAAGCATGAGTAAGGAGAGGCCGGGGCCAAGCATGTCATCTGCACAAACAGCCAGCCCCCTCTGGGGTCCCATTGGCCCTGCTGGGGGAGGAGACGGCTGTTGGGGCCCCCTCAGCCACTACCTCAAGCTCACTGGCTTGGCCCAGGGATTCAGGGTGGAGTCCTGACTGTGGACGTGGCCCGGGAGTCCTCAGGAAGGGGCTGGGGGAGCCCAGGGGCCCCCACAAAGTCGGGCAGTTGAGGGTAGTACACTGAGGGCTGGACTTCAGGCGATGCGGCTCAGGGTTTTCTGGGATGGTCCTCCGTGCTGGATCTGCTTGAAGCTCCTGATTTTCCGGCCTCGACCATTCTTCAAACTTGCAGAAACCCAGCAGTCTCCCGGGCCCTGCTCTGTGCATCTCCGCAGACATTCCCAACACGCTTCTGGGTTTACTTCTGTCAGGTTCCTGGCTCCGGGATAGCCCCACTGCCCAGTTTCTCAAGCTGGTGTTCTGGAACTGATCCCAGAATCTCTCCCTAGCTACAGCCATCCAGGAGCTTCTCTCGTCCTGTCTGCTGCTGATGCATCAGCCCCTTCTCTCTCAAAACATGTGACTCCTTGTTTGAACCTCGGTCATTTACAGTCTGCCTAAGCACCATCCAATTTTCTTATGGCCTGCCTTTAATTTTTTTTTCCTATTTTAAATAACGAAAACAAAAGCAACGACAATAACCCACGCTCCCCATTCCCGTTACCATGTCTCCTGCCATCCAAGGGAGCCAGCCTCCCGCATCCTGTGTTTATTGCTCTAGTGCCGCCTGTGTTAGCTAGTGTTTTCATCACAGTGACAAAAATACCTGACATAAACAACTTGGTGGAGGAAATATTTCTTTGGGCTCATGGTGCATCCTGGTATTGGGGGGGGGGAGCGGGTGCTGGAGCTGAGCATCCGAGGTTGCCTCTGCCAGGAAGCAGAGAGAGGAGAGGAGAGGAGGATGCTTGTACTCCTGGACTGCCCCTTCTGCCTCTTATTCCTGGGGTCCTAGCCACCTGGATCAGGCCACCCACTTTCAGGGTGGAGTTTCCCTCAGAAAACTGTCAATGGAACCACTCTCACAGACACATCAGGTGTGCGCTGTACTGATCTGGGCACTTTCCTTTCCAGTCAGACACTCAAAATCAATCGCCACTCTTCCTCACCTACCTGGACTCCTAGGACCTGCCTTTCCGTGTTATCAAAGGGGATTCTTTGGGAACGTAATCCCTAAATTCCTGTGTTAATTGTATTTGGAGGCAGGGACTCTGCGGGTGACTGGGAGTAGATAAAGTCATGATGGCCCCCATAAAGGTTCTTAGTGGCTTCCGGAGCTAACATACCCCTGTATCTTCCACCATGTCGCAATGCAGCAGGAAAACCCTCATCACATCCTTGCGCCGTGCTCTTGAAGTCTGTGGAAGTGTGAACTAAGCAGGGCTCTATTCTAAAAATCACACCAATGGAGAATGGACTATGCCAGACCTTAAGAGGTTCTGTGATCTTCTTCATTCTGCTGGGAGCTCCCACGGCAGGAGACGACTTGCTAGCTGATGGGAAATGTGGCCCGCTTGTCACAGCGTTTCAGCCAGCAGCCAGTTCTTTTTCAGAAGGTCAATAAAATTGTCTCTCCGTGGTTAATGAGAATAAGGAGTCTAAAGAAGTACGCATTGCTTTTCAACTCCGCTCTGCCATGTAGGGCCAGTGACTACGGACTTGATCAGTCTCTGCTCTCACAAATTTCCAACACTCTATCAAATACAGGTATGTAGGCCCTGGGGATGCTTCCCAATTGTACATACACAACAATGTATACTATGTATCCTCTCAGCGTATATCACAGATTGCACGATGCGGGTCCTCACTGTATGTACCACTGTGCATGCTACATGAATTCTCACATGTGCATACCATAGTGTAGGCTATGTGTAGGTGTATCTTTGTTGAGTGTTTGTTTACTCCACGGTTTATAGTATGCATTACTGTGCTATGCAGGGACTGGCCTACCTGGGGCAGTGAAGGAATGAAGAAAGGACAGACACACAGACACAGGTACAGAAAAGCTGGGATCGGGTGGTCTGGGTTCCTACCTGGAGAAGCTGCAGCAGCCTAGACACTCGGTGCACTTATTACATACAGTTGGGCAGAGAAGGGGGTGTGCGGTGTACAGTTGAACAAGGACATGTAATTATTAGATACAATTAAACATGGAGGCAGGTTTGGCTAGTCTATAGAAGCAGGCTCTGTAGGGGAGCTGCCTTCCGGTCATAAACACGTGAAGGTCAAGGTGGAAAGAAAGCTACAGTGAATGTTTTCTGCACGCACTGTCAGCCTCCACACTTGGACCAGAGGAAGGTTTTGCCGTCTCTCTGAGCCTCACCTGGGAAGGGCTTTGCTACTCTGATGGATCTGAGGCATTGGGGTCCTCGAGAGGCCACGCCCACATCAAACAATGCACACTCATTCAGGACTTCACGTGCTTCCTATTAATGTATGTCCGAATGATATATGCATGCTGTAGTTTGTGTGTGTGTTAATATTTTTTTTTGAGCTTATACTGTTGAGTTATATGTTTGTAATTGTGGTGGTTTGAATGAAAATGCTCCCTAGGCCAATTGGGAGTAGCACTGTTAGGAGATGTGGCCTTCTTGGAGTAGTTGTGGCCTTATTAGAGGAAGTGTGTCACTGGGGGTGGGCTTTGAGCTTTTGGAAGCCCACCCCTTGCCCTGTGGCTTGCTCTTCTTGCTGCCTGCAGTTCTGGATGTAGAACTCTCAGCTCCTTCTCCAGCACCATGTCTGCCTGCATGCCCCATGCTTCCTCTCCGTGGACTTAATAATGGACTTAACCTCTGAAACTGTAAGCCAGCCCCAATTAAATGTTCTCTTTATAAGAGTTGCTATGGTCACATTGTCCCCTCACTGCAATAGAAACCTTTGTCTAAATCTCATGAGCTGGGTGATGTTGGCCCCGTGTTGAAGATGTGAAAACAGAAGCTCCCAGGAAGAAAGGTCCCATCTCCAGTAAGTGGCAGAAAAATGGCCTTCAAAGCAAGGTCTTGGTGTTGGTTAACTGAACGCAATTATTGCTAACTACTGGACACGGTACTTATAAAGTAAGCAGAGGTTTATTTTGGCTCATGGTGCCAGAGGCTCAAATCTGATATTGAGTGCCCCTTGCTTTTACTCAGTGTGTCATGGCAGGTGCACATGGCAGGGAGTGCTCATGCCAGGGGGCAGGGGTGGAGGGGCTGGGTGGGCTTCCACATTCCCTCTGAGGGCAGCATGCTGCCATATATGTTTTAGCTATTTTATTTGGGTTCTTACACCTCTACCTCCCTTCCAAGCTTTATTGTACCCTAATTCCTTCTAATCCCCTAATACTATGTAAGAGAGAAGGAAGGTTAGAAGGTAAAGGGGACATTGCCATCTTTTTAGGCTGCTTCAGGCTGATTAGGTACATTGAATTCTTTTGGGCAAGTCCAATCTTCATCTGGTCAAGATGCCTCCAATATCTTCTTGTGTCTTTTCTCTCTTGACAAACCAGCAGCAGGAGCAGGAACAGCCGCACCTCCTCTCTTGGGGTCCCTTTAATGCCCTCTCTAGAGTCCCCAGGGTGAAACTATCTTCAGCTGGAGGAATCAGGCCCCTGCCAGAGCGTCACGAGGCAAATAGTCTGCTGCTGTGGACAGTCTGAAGCAGCCCTGTATCCCACATCTGGGATTAAAACAAAAACATGTTTACATAACCTACCTGGGTTTTTTTTAAGACACCAAAATTACCACTACAGCAGTACCCAATGAGCTAAATTCCCCCACAGGCCCCATGATCTAAAGGATTCACCATCTCCCAACATTATCATACAAGGACCAAATTTTTATATGTGGACTTCTGGGGGAGATCCACCCAAGCTACAACCATCTGTGAGAGGACCCCCCCCCCCCACAACCCCTCACCTTGGCCACTACATTCCAAAGTCTCCCATGGTAGGTCTGCCTTCATGACCTACCATGGGAGACATCTTTTTGCCACCTGAGATTTTGGCTAGGGGAGGAGGGCAGGATTGGACAGCATACTTCTATGCCTCTCTAGGCCACTGCTATCTCAAGCCAAATCCCTGTTTGGTAGACCTGGCCTGGCCTTTCCTGGGTATGCGTGTAGGTTTTCTGTTCGCTCAGTCAAGGAGCTTCTTACCATACTCTTTCTAACAGAGTAAGACAAAGGCAGAGGTCAGCGGAGGCCCTGTTCTTGGCTTACTCTCTCCACGGGTAGGTTTCCAGCCAGGCGGAGAGATACTGAATTGACCTCTCAGCACATGGGTGGACCACGTGGTCCCCTGACCGAGCAGCTAACAGGACTGCTCTGCCATGGCAGCTGTGGCCTAGAGATGTGCTCTCTTTCTTTTGCTGCTTAGAGGAGAGGGAGAGAGAGACCTCGTGTTGAGTCAAATTTCCTGAAGGCTCACCCTGAATTACAGCTTCAGTGGGAGACGTGGAACAGCTCTTCAGATGTCCTCAGCTAGTCCACCACGACCTCTTCTGCAGCTGCAGGCTCCCCATTCCAAGGCCCCAACTCAACAGGTCTGATCGACGGTCTTGGATGCTAACTCCACATCAAGTCGCCCTGGCTAAAATAGCGTTGTGGGGCCCAGGGGAAAGATTTGTTTGGTGGGGACCTAAGCCCTTGCAGCTGATGTCCCTCCCACCTCCAGGAGGATAGAGGGGGTCAGCGAGTCACAAGGGCCTTCCTCACTGGTGCAGGGGCCTCTTGGAGAGCATCTCCCAGCCCTTCAGGGACTATTCCTGGAAGTGGCTTTAGACTCCAGGGACTTGGGCCAGAGAGACCTCCATGGAGATTTGTGCACACACCCCTGACCCTCCAGCAAGTGAGGTGTGGGGGCGGTGGGGGAAAAGCTTGCTCATCCAGGCTTTGGAACATCCCCACGCACTTTCTTCCAGGCAGGCTCTGGTCACTTTCCAAGTATTTCACTTTCCACTTCTCCTCCAGATCTGGTAACAGGGTGTTCCTGCCCTCTTCCCCTCATTGACCCCTCTGCCCAGGCCTACCCCTGCCAAATTTGAGCAAGCCCACAGCCTTCAGAAGCCAGTCCAAAGCTGTACTCAGCCCAAGGAGGGCGCAGATGCGGGGTGGAGGGCTATGCCTTCCTGGCCTTCGACGATGGCCTTACCGTGATGCTCCAGAAGCAACCGGACAGGGGAGAAAGGCATGACTGGGCTCAGTGGCGCCAGGCCTTTGGGGTGACCAGCCAGCTGTGTCACCCCAAGACAGAGTCTTGAGCGACTGGGTTATGGTGTGTCCCTCTGAAGGAGGGGCTGTCCTATTAGCCAAGACACATTTCGAGGGTGGAGGAAGACAGTAACTATGCTTGGAATCCATGTGCCTCTCTGGGCTAATAGACAGGATCTGATTCAGCCCTGAGTTTCTGAAGTCCACTGCTGGCGCTCTCTCTTGGGAGGACAAGCGTTCTGTGTCTTCCGAGGTGTGCTGAAGAAGCAGGGAGCAGAGCATGACTTGAGTTTCCCAGCTAGGGGCCCCTGCTCATTTCATTCCACTTCTCCAGGTCCCTGTGACAGTGAAATATGATGTCTGTCACATGGAGGCTCAAGGGGTCAAGCACAAGGTTAAACGACACAGAGCAAGTCCTGGGCACGGAGATCGCCTCAACTGGACATGGGGATGCTTCTTTAGGATTGGTAGCAGTGGTCTCACCCTCCCCCACGTGGCCCGGGGAGTTCTCAAGGGACATCTTGTTCTTGCTCACCCCCACCTCCCGCGCCCATTTTCCAGGCTGCATGAATTTCACAGAGCAGATATGAAAGTGGAAAGAGAGTGGAAAGACAGGAAAGAAGGAGAGAAATTCAAAGCCAGAGTGGGCGTTGCTCTCTGGAACAGCAGCCAGTGGCAGCCAGGATTCACTGCACAGCCAGAGACAGTCTTGTGCTCCTAGGCAAAGCCCAGCCTACTTTGAAGTGTTGACAACACTTAAAATTAAAAGCATCACAATGCGAATTATCACTTTGTTTTTTCCACTCCGATAGCCTCTGCAAAGCATTTTATACCAATGAATCAATACAAATGTCTCTTTACAAAGACATCAGAAACAAAAAGCAGAGTTTGTTTTTTTTTTCTCCCTTAAAAGAAGCTGACAAAATGAATAAAAAACAATTGTGGCTCTGACTTGCATGAAAGCTGTAGGGAACTTGGTGAGTTGGCCTCTCATTTTAACAGGGATTGGAAGTCACTGACAACTCAGCCCCCAGATGAGGTCTGGAGGGGACAATCCAGCCACAGTTGCAATGCTATTGTTTCGTGTCTGCATATGTGTGTAAAAACATATATGCCGTGTGTATGTATATGTGTGCATTGTGGTTTGGTAAAATAAAAGCTTGCAAATTAGGATTAATTTATAACTTGTTACAACTTGATTATTGGCAGGGACTGCCTTTATGTCACAGCAGATGGACTTTTGCGTGAAATATTTTCCCCTAGTTGCTATAGAGACGTGCCAACATCTTTCTGCTGAAGTGATTCCCTGCAGGCCCGTTTGTTGTTGTGCCCGGTACCAAATCACTTGCAGGCTAAATTACTTGCAGCCCTCACAGAGGCTGATTAAAGAGCAAAGGGGCCTGGGGAGTCTCTGGCCTTTCAGCTACTGCCACCAGAAATGGGCTGCAATAGTCGTTAGGGCTGGTTGGGGGCGGGCAGGGAGCTCACTGGGCAGGTGAACGGGAGACCCAGGTGAAACAGGGAGCTTCAGGGGGAGACGGCTACGGTGAGCAAGAAGAGGAAGAATGTGGGTGCCATCCAAGGCCCCTGCCAGCTGTGGGTCTAGAGAGATCCCTGGATCTTGTCCAGTCCCTGTAGCAAGCAGAGAGGTGGGTCCCGATTTTTACGTAAGGACAGGTTCGTCATACAGTGGAGACCTCTGACCTTCTCTAAAGTCGGATCTGTGGTACCACACTGGTGTCTTCCGTAAATGGGGGTGGAGTGGGATGGACTTAGACCGGATCTAGGGTGAAGCAAGAAGCTACAGCGGAGACAGGGTGGTCAGTGCACACACCCCCGCCCCCCCGCCAGGTCCTCTGGCTGTTGGAGGCTCCTCAGATAAAATCTCCAGTCCCATCACGCAACTCACAGCCCATTTGGGCAGACACACTCAGCCTGTCTGACGAGCCGCGTAAACATGGCCAAGTGCTGCGACGCCACGGGTCCAGACTCCTGAGCCAGAGTCTGCGCATGAAAGCCTCGCCTCCCCCTTCTCCTCTCCAGCAGAGACGCAAGCTGGGGGGGGGGTGGGGTGTGTGCTTCCAGAGGACAGCGTTTGCAAGGACAGTGACCCAGAGTGATGACAGGCATGCCGCTTTGAAGTTAGACCCAAGTTAGACTCTTGAATCTGCTCTCGTCCTGAGCTGTGGCTGTGGGCCATATATTCTTCCTCTCTGACCCCAATGTCACTTATCTGTAAGATGGGATTCAGAGACGCTCCCTGACAGCCAGACCCGGCTCCCCTGGAGTAGTGCCCGCCACCCATAACCTTAAATACAACTGAATAACTAAATGTGTTTTTAACATAGCTGCTAGGTAGTAAATGTTCAGTGTGTGTGGAATTGGTTTTGATCTGGGGATCATTTTCTTTTTTGATGGTAACTTCGCTCCCTGGATAGGGTCAGTGAGGATCCTGAGCGTCAGGGAACGCAAACAAGCCATCATGCTAAGGGTGTCTCAGTCCATGGTGTTCTCTACTTAGAGATGGTATTACAGTAGGCTTCCTGCGACTGTGCAAAAGCCTGACACCAACCCACCTTAAAAGAAGAAAAGTACAAGGGTTTGTTTGGACCCTTGTACTTTTGGACATCTGGCTTCAGAAGTCTCGGCTTAGAGTTGCTTGGCCCTGTGGCTTGAGCCGATAGTGGCACAGTCTATCCTAGATGGAGCGTGAGGAGCTGCTCAGCCCAGGACAACCAGAGAGCAGAGAGAGGCAGGATGAGTCCTGGGCTCCTGTGTCCCTTCAACGGCACACCCCTAGTGACCTGACTTCTTCCTATTAGCCACCGCTATCTGCGTGTATGTAACTGAATGTCTGTGTGGGCGCATGCACGTGTGTGATCCTCTATCTCTTTATTGGTCTGGCGTTTACCAATTCGGCTGGATGCCAGTGAGCCTCAGGGATCCCCCTGTCTCTTCTTGCCCAGTGCAAGGATCATAAGTAAGCGCATGCCATCACACTTGGCATTTTTATCGAGATTCTGGAGAGTCAAACTCAGGCCCTCATGCTTGTGAGGCAAGCTTTTCACTGACTGAGCCATATCCTCAACGCTAAGATCCATCACCTCCTAGTGGCACCGTAGGCCAGTGACAAGGCTTTGCTCATGGGCCTTTGGGGGACACTTATATAAACCACAACAGCTGTCTTGGACCGAAGCCTCACTTAAATTGTCTTAAGCTGGCAAAGGAGCTTTTTAACAAGAAAGCACAGTTTGGGGTCCAACTGAACACAGATGCGCAGCCACCTCTCCCTTCTGTGCTCATTCTTGGCCACTTTGGAATGACCTTCAGTCAGGCTCTGCCCTGCGATGACAGAATGGCTGCCTGCTTTTCTAGCAAATGTAGGTCTCTTCCCCTGGAGTGCAACATCAGTCCTAGGGTTAAAGTACGTTGGATAGATTTGGATTGCATGCCAAGCCTAGTCACACATCCATCCTGGAGTCTGGAGGTACCGTCATCCTCAGCATGGTCTGAGAGAGAGAGAGCAGTTAGTTATCCAAGGGAAATGAGGATGCTCCTGACAGAAGAGGGAGGGGATTCTGAACGGGCAAAAACCAGTCAGTATCTACCACAGGATTGGGGAATCTTCATTTTTACCATGACATCCTGAAAAGTAGCTGTTGTGGTTTGAATAAGAATGCTGCTGGGCTGCAGTGTCGCACGCCTTTGATCCCAGCACTTGGGAGGCAGAGACAGGTGCATCTCTGTGAGTTCGAGGCCAGCCTGGTCTACAAAATGAGTTCCAGGACAGCTAAGGCTATACAGAGAAACCCTGTCTCGATAGATAGATAGATAGATAGATAGATAGATAGATAGATAGACAGACAGACAGACAGACAGATAGGATCCCCCATAGACTCAGGTATTTGAACACTTGGTTCCCAATTGGTGGTGCTGTTTGGGGGAGGTTTAGGAGGTGTGGCTTTGACAGAGGAAGTACTTCAGTGGAGGCAGGCTTTGAGCTTGTGGCTCAAGAGATAAGCTCTCTGCTTCCTTCTCCAGCCACCACAGCTGCCTGCTGCCAGGCAATCCCACCATGACGGACTCCTGTCACTCTGGACCCATAAACCGAAATAAACTCTTCCTTCTTTAAGTTTGCGTTTTTGCCATAGCAACAGAAAAGTAACATAGCAGCTATGGGTCCTCCCCTCCCCCCATTTAGCATAAAACTGAAACTCAAAGAGGGCTAGGACCCAGCCCAGAACCACACAGCATGCCAGTGGAAGGTTTAGGGCAGGGAAGTTACCAAGCTCAAGCCCTTGTTCATGCTGAGATTTTTGTAAGAAAAAATGAGCCTCGCAGGAGGGTTTGAACTAGCACTTGCAAGGTAAGTGAGAGACACAGATGGCCGCAGATGCTCAGCTTTATCCAGCCAAAGCTTCTGATTCCTCCAGGAACTACTTGTGACTCCCGATTGCAGTGCCCCGAGCAGTATTGGCCTTAATAAGGAAGGTGCATCTTCATCCTTCCAGTCCTGCAAGTGTTATTCTTAATGTCTGTAACTGTACTGTTATTATTCTTAATGTTTTTAATGTAACAGAGCTTAGCACAATGGGCTCCGCGATGAAAGTGCCATTTGGGTCTTTGAGCTCAGCACATAGCCAGTAACACCTGCCAAATCGAAGACAAAGACCTATATGTTGAAGTCCCTAGTGCTAGGAAAGCCCCTGAATGTACTATCCTTGCTTTTTGGCTTCTGTACTTCCGCTTTTGGCTGACGGTTCTTGCAAACAGAGGTGTGTCAACCTAGAATTTGTTTGTTTGTTTGTTTGTTTGTGCTTAAAAACTCACTCTGAAAAAGGTGCAGGACTGTACAGGAGTCCCACACACCCAGTGTAGCTGCTGGCTGGCTAATACAGGCTTTCTATTGGCTGAACCCATGGCCTCCTAGTCTTTTCTCGTGGACACCTCATGACAGTGAGCTTTGTAATTCATTATTTTTTGCTTGCTTTATCTCAGAAACAGCTGGATACTGGGATCATTAAGAGTCTTTATTCAGAATTTTCTCTTCAAGGCCCATTGGTGACCTCATCTTATGTCTTACATGACCTTCATATCGCCCAGAACTAGGCTCTTCCCCAAAGGTCATGGAAGGAAACATCTAAAGACACATGCTCAAGTCTGGTGCTGTCCCCCTCCTCCAGATGTGCCGTTAGCTCTTCCATTCCCAGGCTCATCACCTCTGGGAAGGAACATCACCCCTGATAGTTGCAAGCCTATGCTTTCTCCTTTGCCCACCCATGGCCCTCTCTACATGCTTCTGAAGCTGCTAATTTGTCCCAGCTGATCTGCCTTCGATCTATCCGTAGAATCATGTTTTTCCAGAACTATTTTCATGTGGGATTTGCAAGGGCCTTCATGACCTCTAAGGCTGTAGATGGCAGTGGTTGTAAAACCAAAGCCAGATTTCCCATCTTACCCATCTCTCTCTCCCTCCAATCTCTTGGTTCCATCTTCAGTGAAGACTAAAATATATATAGTCCAGTGCAACGGTTCCCACCCATCCTAATGCTTCGACCCTTTAATACAGTTCCTGATGTTGTGGTGACCCCTCCCCCCACTGGAAATTATTTTTGTTGCTACTTCACAACTGCAATTTTGCTACTATTAGGAATCATAACGTAAATATCTGGTATGCAGGATATTTAACATTTGACCCCCAAAATGAATTGAGGCTCACAGTTTGAGAACCACTGGTCTAAATGCTAGGGGGCAACTAGCAAGACAGATGACCAATGACAGAGAGAACACAGATTTCTTTGCCTGTTTCTTTCACTGATCAGTAACCCTGGGTTGTGACTGTTCCATCTGCCAGTCTGTTTCCAGCATGTGGTGATGTCCTGGGGTACAGGAAATGCTCATGAAGGTTTGCTAAGTGAAAAAAAAAAAGCACAGATGGGTGAGAACCACCTCTCCAAAGACACGTCACAGGAAACGCATTGCCCTTAGTCGCTTCTGTTGACTCTGAGCATCGTGACCTGCCTGTGACCTCTCTATTTTAGGTTTGTTTTTTTTTTTCATCCTTAAAATGGGGATATTCTCACACACCTGTGTTGGAAGGACTCTGCTGTTTGAGGTTACAGTCCTCCCAGTCCGGATAGCCATTCTGAGCTCGGAGTTAAGGTTCCAGACTCCCTTTCCCCAGCAGGGCCTCCTGCTCCCCGCCCCATTCATCTGGAAAGCGTCTCTAGTCAGATGCCCCTAACCACATTGGATATATGGCCTTTGATATAGCTCCCGGCTAGCTCTCCCCTGCCTGTGCCTAAAGGCTAATTAGGTATTGTGGGATCGTGGTGTTTAATGCAAATCACACATCCCTGAAGTGTCTGGCTCTTACCAATTATGTCTACCTGTGGTATATAGCCTTTGTTCTCTGGGATTAGAGTTGAACTAGCTCCCTGAAGTGGTTCCCAGGGTATGTGATCCCTGAACAGTGCTCTCCAGCCATTCCAGGCATGCTCCGCGTCTCGTGCCCCTCCTGACTTCAGGGGCTGGTAGGAGACAGCCCCCAGAGCAAGAGGAGAACCACACACGTGTGAGTACCCTAAATCATCACCTTCTTGGACTCAGTGCTTGGTAAGTGATAAGCACTCACTGGGCATTGACACCTTTTTCTCTTGCTCTGGAGGGTCCACAGTGCATACACTTGGGGGTAAATCTCGGCTGTTCAGCTGTGACATTTTGGTTGGTAGACAGAAGGATCTATCAGAGTGACAGTCGGTATATACTGGGTGTGGAGTTTCCACTGCTAATGGAAAGGAAACCGTAGGATATGGGTAGCACAGAGGAACAAAGCTTTAGAAAGTCAGAGTGAGAGGTTGGTGGGGGTATATGTATGTATTTGTATGTATATGTATGCACACATGTGCACGTGTGTATATGGATATGGGTTCAGAGTGTGTTCAGAGAGAAGGAATTTTGAGAATTTTCAAAGTCCTTTTAAAACTTTATTTAAAAGTTAAAATTTAAAGTGAAAGGCCCAGGGTAACCCCTGGGAGTCCTCAAGAAGGAGCAATATGGAGACTCTTTTAACAACTACCTGAAAGACAGACTTGAGCCAGAAGAACCAGCAAAGACTTGTCTATCTCGTCCTCTTGGAAAAAAGAGAGGAAGAGTTAGTAGACATTCAATAAAACATGTTGACATCAGGAGGAAAAGAAAGGCCTTGGACACATCAATTAAGAAATATTTATTGCTTGGGGGTAGTAGCACATGCCTCTAATCGCAATTCTCAGGGAGGCAGAGGCAGGTGGATTACTTTGAGTTCAAGACCAGCCCAGTTTACAAAAACAAGTCCCAGACAGCCAAGGCTACACAGAGAAACCCTGTCTCAAAAAAAAAAAAAAAAAAAAGAAAGAAAGAAAAGAAAGAGACAGAGAAAGAAAGAAAGAAAGAAAGAAAGAAAGAAATGGATCAAAAGAAAAAGAACTAAATTTATTTTTTCTTCTGAAATTATAAATATGATTTATTTCCATTGCAAAATAATATAGTCCCAGTAGAGGATATAATTAGAAAATGACAGAAAAAAATAATCCACCACCACAACTGTATTTTATGACCCCTGGTAGGGTTCTGTGAGAATGAATATGCCTGCCTTTGTTCATGATGGGGATATGAGGAGAGGGGGTTCAGAAAGATTTGAAAGAGACCTCTGCTGAGCTTACTCCATCCAAACGCCCAGAGGAGACCTGAAACAAAAGCCTCATCTTGATGCTGAAACCTCCCCTTCTCTCTGCTGCCCTGATGGCCAAAACGTCAGGTGCCCACGTGAGTCCTTCCTCCCCATTTAGTGGGCACTTTAGATTTTGTATTTTTCTTCTAACACTGTCATTTTTAGACTTGCACCTGATATTCCTAGGGTGTGCTTCTTGCTTTGTAGAGTCCCAGGAATCTGAGTTCTCCCTGGTGGTAGTGCTTCTCAGTGGTTACCACCTCCATTCTTCCAACAGAGGTCCCAGCTTCCATACTCTCCTCTGGTGCTGGGTGGGTTGGCTCAGAGCCTGTTGGTCAGCTTGGGGATGTTGGAGGAAGCAGACAGGTTAACTGGTTAGCTGTGCGACACACTGGCTCACTGACAAAATAATCCCCCTGCCAACCAGTTGGTCTTGCTGGCTGGCTGGCTGTTAAGTGGCCTCCCGCCATCTATAATGGTCAGTCTACTCACAGGGCATCATCTGCCCCCCCCCCCAGAGCAGCCATCCCTTGGGCATCTCACTAGTCATTGCCTATGTCAGTCTCTCCATTAGCCCGTCGGCCAGGTATCTCCTCAGTCTGTCCATCAGTCAGTCTATAGGTCTGTCAGCTGCCAGCGAGTAGGTGGGGCCGCACCCTGATGTTCTCCTCCAACTGGTGATCTCAGTCCTCACCTGAGGGGGAGGGATGGAGGGAGAAGCTCATTTCCTCCCTGCTGAGGCCCTTTGAAGTGTGTGCTCTCAAGCCCTGGAAACTGAGCCGAGAAGTTATTTATGAAGTACCGGAGTGCAGACAGCCTCATCACTCTGAGGTGCTAGCAGCCAACTCGAGTCCACTCATCTTCCATCAACCGTGTTTAAAATGCAGAGCCATGCGCCTCTCTTGTCCACCCTGCACCCCCAGCTGCCTCCCTCATGGAGAGTTAGAGGATTGGTTTTCAGGAGCAGGTGATTTCATCCGTCGCTCCTGAAGCCAGCTTGACTTTGCCTGGGTCCCTCAAGGGATGAGTCACTGCCTGCAGAGGAGGCTTGTGGGAAGAGAGCGAGTTCCCAGAGCATAAGCTGTGCCATCCTGCTCAGGGTCTCAGAACCCCAGGAATGAGACCTTAGTCTGGCTCAGTGGGGCCATTTATCACGTGGAGGCTGTCTGACCCAAATGGGACGGGGGTTATGGCTCAGCAGGGCTTTATAAACAAGGTTAAAGAGCTGGCCTCTGCTGTGGGAGCCGAGTGGGGGAGCACAGAGCTTGTTTAATATTCACAGCAGGCTTCTTAATACCTGCAAGAGGGGGCAGCATTCAGGGCGCCAAGACACCTGGGTTCAGCTCATGGCCAAGGGCAGAGGGAGATGTTGGCTCTAGACCCCCCCTGCCTTCCACTGTGCCGCTGTCACACTGGATTCTACCAGTCATTTTCAGCACTAAGTTCCAGGAACCAACCGCACACATGGGACTGAGCTGTCAAGTTCAAAAATCAACATTTACGGAGTGCTTCCCAGGCTTTGGCACCCCGCTTTCCCCTTTAGAGGGCACATGCCGTCACGTTCCACAGAGTTACCAAGTACAGCTACCTTCACAGCTAGCTGGGGATTGGACGCGTTGCATTGTGAAGCAAAGCTAACATTGTCCTTGTCTTCATGGAGATTAGAATCCAGGCATAGCTGGTAAATAGTGAAATAAGGACCCAGAAGGAGAACATCTTCATTTACCTTAACAGCTGTCAGTCCTCATCCCTGCTGGCTCATACATTCAGCAAACATTCCTTCTTTCAGAGCTGCAGACATCATACTGACATTCAGATGTCCTGGCTGAAGGGCCATGGGAAGGATGCTGTTGAAAGAACACAAACTGGTGGTTGGGAAAAGAGCCGGCTCAGAAACAATGCTTGCCTGGCCTCTCTGGGCATCTCTGGGAACCATGGCAACCGTATCGTAGCAGGCCCTATAAAACCATCTATTACGATGAGGATGAGTGTCCCCCAGACTCTTGTTCCCTTCTGCCATCAAAATACAGAACTAAGGTAGGCAGTTAAATCTGGCTGGTGTGCACCTGTCTTCCGGCACACCAGGTGTGCAAGAGTGGGAAAAGGCTCCTTGTCTGAGAGAAAGCATTCCATTTTGGAGGGAACCCAGGAAGTCCTAAGGGAAAGCTCATTAACACTCAGGAAGTAAACAACTCAGAAGTTTCAAGAAGTCTCTGAAACTGACCCGAATCACTGGCCCTTCCTCCCAGTTATATAGAAGCACTAAGAACAGCTGAGAGACGCTTTCAGTCAGACATGCTGACTGGAAGAGGCGCAGGCCAACACAGCTGACCCTCTCAGACCTGTTGAGCCACCTGGAAGTTGTGTAGTGTGCCCCCAGCGTCCAGCTTTCAAGAACCTCATCCAAAGTGGGGTGGGCTTTTGTGATACAGCTGTCTTTGAGCCATTTCTGATCATGTAAGTAACCCTCACTCACGCTGCAGTATAAAACCCAGCAAAACTCACTGGCTCACCAAACCAGACTCTGGTAGTTTCCATACTTTGATCTGTCATTGGTTCCCTATCTGGAGTGAGTACGCCTTTGCTTACATCTGCCCAGGAATAGTGTCACCCAACAAATAAATGGCATCATAGCCTCTACAGTTGCTGTCCCAACAAGACCCCAGGCAGAGGGAGTGACTATTCTGAAACATGTTTGAAGTATTCTGAGGGCAGCCCCAAAATCATCCGTAGTTCACCCCCTCAAATTCTGAAGGTCAAGCCAGGAGCTCCTGCTGGCCCCCTGGCAATGGTCCTTTTTTGAAACTCTTGATATTGTTTTACTGGATGATGCCAACACAGAAATGGCGTCTTCCACTCATGTGGGTGTGTAAGTCTTTTGCTTGGTGTCTGGGTTGCTCCCAGAGGCACTCATCTGTGACCTCCTTCATCACCCTATCGGGTGGAGATTGAGTAAGATCCTCCAAGGGCTCAGGCAGGACTTGGCTCAGGGCACATGAGAGAGCACTCTTGCAGAGAGCACTGGAACAGGGAGCACTTGTACAGAAAACACTGGCGCAGGGAACACTGGTTCAGGGAACACTGGCACAGGGAAGACTGACACAGGGAACACCGGTGCATGGAGCACTCTGACGCAGGGAGCATTGGTGCTGGAGCAGGATCTAAACCCTCATGAACAGGCTGTGAAGACAGTGCTCTTTCGGCTATAATCTTGAGACCACGGGAATCTATAGCAGAGCAGGTGTGTCCTCAAGTCTCCAGGGACATGGAGGGTGGGCTTTCCTACCACACCCCCCCTGCTGCTTTCCCTTTCAAACCGGTCCTCTCGCTGTATCTCTAAGTTCACATCTCCCAGCCAGACCTCTTTTCTCTTTGGCACTTCCCAGCTTTAAGGGAAAGGGAAAGCAAGCCGCGACCTCTTCAGAATCTTCTGGGAGGTCAGATCTCCCTGTTATCAAGATCTGCCGAGTTCCTAGGTTGGAAATGGCTGGGCAGGCTGAGTTACAGTAGGAAGCAATGGGCCCATTGCTTAAGTGACAGGAAAAGTCTGCCATTGTCCTCTGTGGGGAGAGCCTGGAGGGGGGTAGCCATGACTCAGAGGACTCTCCCCTGGAGAGTGTGGCCACTGTGACTGGGTTGGGAGAGATAGTTTTCCCTTTTGAGACCAGAGGCAGTGGGTTTCCTCCTGCGTGGAGAACAGCTCCATGCTAGGGGCCATTCCTTTCTCTCCCCCTCATTCCTCAGCCTGATCGGCTTGCTTGTCTGTCTACAGCGAGCACCTATGTGTACGCCTTTCTAGGCAGCGGTCGGATGCAGGGATGGGACTGCCTGGGGGAGTGCCTGCCGGTCAGCTATATCTTGAGCAGGTGTGGTGGCATTGAAGCAATGTGCCCTGGGCCAGAAAGGGGCCTTAAGAAGGATGAGGGCCTGGAGAACTGAGCCTGTGGGTCGCAAGAAAGCCCAAGTCCCTTGCTTCATGTCTGTCTTCAACAGCCTGGCCAGAACAGAAGGTTCTGTGATACCCTGGGGCCAAAGAGCCCCGCCATAGGACACAGGTGTGCGTGAGGGCATCTCCCCACTCTTGTGTCAGACGTCCCCTCAGCATTGGTATCAGCAGGGTTTTCTTTCTGACTTGTGTTTTATTATGAAAACTCCCAAGTAGAGAAGAAACTGTGATGGTACCACAATGGCCTCCTTGTATACTTTCTACATAGACTAAATGATTCCAAACATATTTATTGCATTTTTTTGTGTTTATGAAAATGCATTTATCCATAAAAATCCTCACCCGTGCCCCTGTGATGAAGAATTTTTCCTCTGTGTTCCCGAACAGCTTCACAGTTCGGGGCTTACGTTTATTTCTGTAATCAACTTTGAGTTTCATTACAGTACGTTGCGGGGAGACATTTAGTTTGATTTTTCTGCACGTGTCCAGCTTTCCCCGCACTATTTATTAAAAAGATTCTCCTTCTCCAAGTGTGTGTCCTTGATGCCTTTTTCAGAAATGAAAAGGCTTTGAGTGCATAGAATTATTTTCCTGTTTTCGGCTGTGCCATCAGTCTTTGTGTTTCATTAATGCTGGTACCAGAATGTTTTGCCAGCTACAGCTTTATGATATGTGCTGAAGTCAGTGTGGCATGAGCAGGCATTAAGAGTAGCTATTGACAGAGACCCAGCGCAGCCTGAGACGCACACGGATATTCTTAGAGAACTTTGGGTTGTCTTGTCAGACGTGCTACGAGGAACTCAGCATGTGTTGACTACCTACTATTTGCCAGGTGTTTGCTGCTGTAGAATCTTTTCAGTGACACTTTTTGAACTCAGGCCCACTGTGTTCTCATTTTCTAGTTAGAATTTCCAACCATCCATCCAGTCATCCATCTACCCAGCCCATCGCTCATCTTAACCTGTGTAAAGATATTTAATGGTGATACATCGCAGTGTATCAACACTCCCCTCCTGGTGGCAGTTTGTGTTGTTTGTAGACTTACTATTATTAGTAATGCTGCGATGAGCACCTTAGCACCCCTGGGCGGTGTTTAGGAAGCACCCACTTCTATCTGGTTTGTCCCAAGTGCCTTTGTAACAGCAGTTATGGTTTTTGTGAGTACAGGTCTTGGCTTCCCAACTTTCACAAGCTGTCATAGCTTAAGACTTGGCCTTTAGATGTCCATAACTCATTGCACCTAGTAGGTGCTTAACACACAGTGAATAAATTCATAAATGAATATATAAAAAGAATGAGCCATCCGTAGAGCTGAAGTGTGGGACACAAAGGGAGCCTGGGCTTGGCTCTCACAGTAGAAGTCTCCCATCCGCTCAGGGGCTGCCTGTCTGTGGGCTCCTTTAAACCATTTGCTCCCCATAGTGGAGTCTCTCTGGCCTTATTAAAGGCTTGGAGATTAGGGCTGCAGCTCTCCTCACTCTGCTCGCTCACGCTCGTATGCATCTATAGCTGTTCTTTTGGGTTGGGACTCTTCCTTGCTCTGGCATTTATTCTAAAGCCATCACCTGAAAACGTTTTCTGAACTTCCTTCTGGGAACAACCACAGATGCCCATTCTGGCCCAGGGAACCCTACTGACAGCGGCAGCAGCTCTTCTGCCATCAGAGCCAGCTCCATACTGCCTGAGGAGTTGCCGGCGCTGGTCCACTGGCAGCCACTGCTCCACTGCTCCGCCTATAGCAGGTACAGTCTGAACTTCGAGAACCAGAGACATACCAGTTAGTGTGTTACCAAATAGTATCATTTCAACAAACGGGCACTAAAAACCTTCCCAATGAGATCCTCACCATTGTTTTGTTCCACACGGAGCCTTGGCCATCCGGCACACAGGCTCCCTTCAGTTCAGATGCTCAGTCCTCACTGGAAACATGTGGTGTTTATTTGGCTCTTACAACATGTGTGGTATGAGCCATAACCACACCAAGTTGTTTCAAACATACACACGGCTTCTCCAGCAATGATCAGTTATTTAGTTAAACTGAATGTAAGAACTTTCTAATCTGGTGTCTTCGAAGCATCGGCTCCATTCGGGGGCTCCAGAGGTACCCTCCCCCACCCATGGCTGCAGCAGTGGAGTCCGATGGAGAGGGTCTCTGTTTTAGAACGCTGAGTCGTGACAGCAGTGGCTACAGAGCAGATGGCCCACTCTCTGTGTGGAGTAGACTTGGGCCTAGCACCTGCTGCTTCCGGCTTCATGCTCTTCCTTCCCCCAATGGGACACTCACTCAGTTTGTGCAGGGGCCTACATGGATGTCTCACCAAGCTGGAAAGTGTTGAGAGCTGGCTTGTTCAGATTTTCACAGGGACAGGGACATGGTGACAGGGACACCTAGGTATCTTCTGAGAAGAGGAGAGGGAGTATGAGGTGAGCAGCAGTCAACCACGGCTCTCGGGTTAATTCAAGAAGAGACCACAGATAGCCTCTGAAAGACTCTCCTGATCAAGGTATTGAAGTTTGACTCATAGCCAAACTTTGGGCAGAGTACAGGAATTCTTGTGAAAGAAGGGAGAGATAGAAAGACCTGGAGGGGACAGGAGCTCCAAAAGAAGACTAACAGAGCCATAAAAACTGGGCCCTAGGGGGCCCTGAAGAGAATGATACCCCAACCAAGGACAATGCATGGAGAGGACCTAAAACCCTGGCTCAGATGTAACCCATGGACTCAGTCTCCAAGTGGGTTTCCTAGGAAGGGGAGCAGGGACTTTCTCTAGCATAAACTCAGTGACAGTCTCTCTGATCACCTCCCCCTGGGGGTGCAGCCTTGCCAGGCCACAGAGGAAGACAATGCAGCCAGTCCTGATGAGACTTGATAGGCTAGGGTCAAATAGAAGGGGAGGAGGACCCCCTCCATCAGTGGACTAGGGGTGGGGCATAGGGGGAGAAGAGGGAGGGAGGGTGGGATTGGGAGGAGACAAGGGAGGGGGCCACAGCTGGAATATAAATTGAATAAATTGTAGTAAATGATAATAATAAAATAAATGTATAAAAAAAAGAAGAGACCAGAGGATGCAGCCTGACTGGGACAGAGAAGCAGCTAGTAGCCAGAGACTGAGCTAGACTAGGGTGGGGTGTCCAGAGCCCAGCAAGACGCTCTCTCCAGCTCTGAGCACTCTTGGGAGGGAAGTCTGGAGAACTGGATGGGCTGTATTGTTGCTATGTTGTTTTTGCTACTGTGGTTCATGACCTCACTTTGAAGAAGGAGCTAGAAGGCCTGAGGAGTGTTGGAAAGGACAGGGCCCTGGGGTGAAAAACTCTCCAAACTCAGTGCAACAGCCAATCAACCCGAACCACGTGGCCTCGCCTCTCACAGATAAGCTTCCTTGTAGGAGGAGGGAGAGAGGACCCTTGCAGGTGTGTGTGTGTGTCTCTCTCTCTGTGTGTGATAACATCCTTAGTCCTTCGGTGACTGTCACATTTGCATGAGATAACCCACGTGAACCTTTCTCAGTGTGCCTGAACATCCCACAGTGAGGATGCAGGCAGCCATTGATGTTAGCATGATCACTTATATGAGTTTATTTTACAGTTTATTTTACAGGCAAGACTAAGGCAGAAGGAAGGCAGTGCAGCCTGGGGACACTGTGAATCACCCTGGATCAGGTGGGATTTGCCAGGGGTATCTCAGAAGTAAAGCCCGGAAGAGGCTGCTCCTTCTGCAGCAGCGGTTCTCAATCTGTGGGTCCCCGCCCCTTTGGGGGCCACATATCAGATCTCTGTTGTATCAGATATTTACATTATGAGTCATAATAGTAGCAGAATTACAGTTTTGAAGTGGCAAAGAAATCATTTTATGGCTGGGGGTCACCCCCCACATGAGGAACTGTATTAGAGGGTCCCAGCATTAGGAAGGTTGAGAACCAGTGGTCTAGACCAAGGAAGAGGCAGCACCCTACAGAGTAGTTCTGATTAAGCATGAGGAAGCCAGGGTGTCTGGCTGAATCCTGGCTCCTCTACTTCCCAGCTGTGCCTCGGTGCCCACAGTATCCTCTGTGTCTGCAAAGTGGGAATTGTAACACTTTCCGCCTCACCGAAAGAGCTATTTGCATTGGCGCCATCTCCAGAACTGTGTTACCAGCAGTCTGCGGTTCCCACGTGGCCCAGCCAGGCCCTGTGCTCCAGAAGGGAGACACTCAAAGAAAGGGTCTGTCAGGAGGAAGCTGCCGTCGAGTCTCTCCCTGTTTCTGGCAGGTCTTCTCGACACAATGTGAGGCCCACGGAAAGAGCACGGAAGAGCTGGTGGGACATTTGAGAGTGGCTGGTGCCCACAGGCTATTCCTCATGGACACCCAGGATCGGGGGGTGGGAAACTGGGCAGAGGCAGCTTCAAACACAGGGGCTATGTAGAGCTTGCCCAAGGGTTTTGTTAGTGACTTAGGTAACAGCCACCCCTGTGCCCTGGCTGCAAATTGCTAGTGTCAGAACCACTTGGGGAAGGTTTGTGAAAAGTCAGATTCCAGGCTTTGTCCCCGATCCGTGAACCTGACCTCTGGGTCGGGGCTCAGAGATCTGTACATTGAAAAGCTCATTCTCCTACCCCCGCCCCCCAACAGCAAGTGAGGTTCCCAGAGAAGCTTAACAACTGCAGGTTCTCAGTCCTGAAATGTTGGTTTGTACAAGCAACACTGAGATACTAGCAGAGCAAACTGGAGAGCAATGCGCTTAAAAATAAAGAGAAGTATTCCCCAAAGCTCTCAGCTATAATGATAGCCACACTCACTCCAGCCCCCAGGATTAATTAACAGAAAAGAGTGTGGCTCGTTCTTAGTCTCGGTGGCTCCCTTTTCCTAGAATGCTGCTCATGTTTCTTTTCACAGTATCATCTCCTTCAGACTTCAGTCAAACCCTGGGATCCAAACTCTCATCAGTTACACCATCAGAAAGGATTGCCAGGGCAGTGACAGATGTCAGATAGGTGTTTGGAGCTCAACTGGGCCCTCGTGGGTCACCAGCCTGGATATACAAGGTAAACATTCAAGCACAGGCTGATATCACTGAGTAGACAGTCAGTTGCCTTCTGTTCAGAGACACAGTGAGCACCATTCTGGCAACTCAAAATAATGTAAGTCATTTCTGTGTTTGAATATATATCATCCCCCTGAAAGGAAATTACAAAGGATGTCTAATGCATGATATGGTATAGATAAACTCTAAAAACACAGGATCCCTTTTACAGTTTTTAATTACACCCATCTGTAGGAAAAATACCAAACATTTGTGGAAATAGCACACATCGTGTTGCGACTACCTCTGGGATGGAAGGGATGAGCCCTAAAAAAAGATCCAGAATAAATGGCATAGATTAAATTTCAGTGGTAGACCAATGGGTGTTGCATTACTTTTTATACTTTTAAGTTTGTTTGATATATTTTCATGATAAATTTAAAACAGGCCAGTATTACAGAGTAAAAGCTCATGTAGAGTAGAAAGGCGGGGATGAGTCCTTGAAGATTAAGGGTTGGAGTATGTTTTGAATGACCTCATCCTTTGTTCTGAAGCTGAAGTCTTTGTCTTTTGATACAGGTAGTTAACTCACTTATATTTATTTCACAGATGATGGCAACTTCTTCTATGCCTTGAGGCGTCTCCCAAATTGGGTCCATAATTCTAGTGGCATGGAGGAAAGGGAGTCATGGCATGCCCAACACATGACTGGGAAGCATGACCAGATCTGGGGTCAGCTGACTCTTGCTTGGACGATAAGGGTTCAGCTTGTGCTGGGTCTTTCAGATCAACTGGAGATAGAAATGGAATAAGGAGGATTCTTCATCCAAGGGAACATGCTGTCACATGTTCTTGATGGGAAGAGCAGAGATCTGGAGTCAGACACCAATTTCACATGCAGTTTGCCATTGCTAAACCCTGGCTGGCTGAGTGTTCAGCCCCACCCCTCCTGGCAGGTAAAGATGGAAAGCCCAGGTTTGAGGACTATCCCATATATGTGGGAGCACTGTGCCCTGTAAGCTATTCCATCACTCTTGATTTCAGGCCCTATCAAGACCCAGGCCTTTCTCAGTTCCCTGGTAACACGGTGAACTGAAGGAGCTCCATGCTACACCCCTCTGACCTTCATGGGCTCCAGGTCTAGTTTGTCTTCTTCTTCCATCCTGGAATATGAACACGCTCCGTCTGCTCTCACCCTCCCAGATGCCCTGTGGTGGGGTCATCGGATGAGCTGCCTCAGCTGTCATCACTTATGGTCTATGGGGTGGAGGGGCTTCTAGCTATGGGGAAAGAAGGAGGATCCTCTCCAGCCCAGCTCCCAACCAAGGAGTGGAGCCAACCCTGGATGCTGCCAGCTCCCCTTCTGAGTGAACATCAGCAGAGAGGCACAGCATGCTGGCCAGGCCAGCTCCACGCTCCATGTGCCCTGGCCCCCATATACCATTTGTCGAGCAGAATTTCCTCATAAATAAACAAGATCTTGGGTTTCACGTTGGGGAGGTGATGACAGAAGACGGCTTGGGGCTCCCTACGTTATCTGCACCGGGCCTGCCAACTCTTCCTCGATGCCTGGAAGGAGAGGAGAAAGGAAGGAGGCTGAGGCCAAGAGCACATTTTTTGGCTATGGAGTCACGGCCTGGCAGCTAGCCTCAGCTCCTCTGGTTTCCTGTGATGTCCCTTGCTCTGGCTACTAAGACTTCTGCCTGGCCAAGTTTGAGCACCTGAGCTCTGTTGTTTGGGAGTTGGGTGAGATGGCAGCTGGGACCCAGGAGAAGTCAGGACAACAGGAAGAGGTTTCTGAAAGTTTCTGCCACAGATTTCTGTCCTGTCCTGGGTGGATTTTCAAACCTAATTCCCCAAATGGAGTGTGCTCTGCTTTCTGACATATACAGTGTTGGCTGAGGAAAAAGCTGAACATGGACCCAGCAGAAATCAGCTTGCCACCACCTGCCCAGGGAGAGAGGAAGTGGAACACTACACAATAATGAAAAAGGGTAGATCGCTGATCCACACACAACCTACGAAGAGTCACATGTGCACGATGTTGAGTGAAAGCAACAAGACACGGAATATTACGTGCTTGCGTGGTCCCATGGCTACAAAAACCCTCTATGAGGATGAAAGTTTGAATCTGGAACCTATACAAAGATCTGAAACAAAGGCTAAGAAAGGTATGGAGGCCGGCCAGGGTGACAGCCAGGCCCTGTGAGCTGATGTGGAAACCCAAGTCTAGCTGAATAAGGTCCATCTGAACAAGGTCCTCCCCCAAGCCTGCCACTCGGACCCTCCATCCGCAGGGTCCCACTGGGAGGCCCAGAAAGATTCTCCCCACCCCCGGAAACTCATGTCAGTGGCCTGACAGCTGTATTCCACTGGCGGCCACAGCTGCCACCGAGGCTGGGTTCCTGATGCCGAGGGCTCCGCCGCTTTTTCCTGGCAGTCGCCTCTGCCGCTCAGGAAAGCTACTGTACTTGTGGGAAAGTGAGGTCAGTGCGTGTTTCCATCGACTCGAGAGGGAAAACAAAAACAAACACGCTCGCTACTGAATGTGCTTTTGATTCAGCAGGGTGCAGCCCCAGAGTGCCTCATTTGCGGCTCATCCATGTGTCTCCCACAGGGAACATGGGAGGGAAGGCTGGAAGGGCCTGTGGTCTGGGGACGCGTCCCCAAGAGGACTTGAGGTCCAACAGCCACAAGGGGGCCACAGGGAGAGGTGGTGACTTGGGTCAGAGCCATGGGGTGAGGCTAGGGGCACATCTGGGATCCTGAGGCAGGAAGTGGGATTGCTGCTCACAGCTTTGCTACGCACATGCTGTTCCACAGCATGGAGCACCCTTCCCCTGCTCATCAGCCCCGCAAACTCCTATCTACTCTTCAAGGCCCCGTTTAACTCCCCCCCTTTCCTCCTAAAGCTCTAGGCAGAACTGGTCCTCTTTCCATGGAGCTCACCAAGTCCCTCACTTATTAGACACAACCTCCTGCTCAGTCTCCGACTACAGAGGAGATCCTGGCATGGTCCTAGTAGCATCAGGCCTCTGACTTCTCCCAGTCAAGAGAGGGTATGCAGCATGTGACTGTTGAGCACAGTGTGAAAGCAGGTCTGGGACATGAGGCTGTAGACTGGCAGACAGAGGGAGTGAGCAAGGCCGGCAAGCCACTCGAGGGTGAGAGAGTCTTGGATTCATAGACAGTTGACAGAGGGAAGGACTGTTTGCCAGGCTGGGTGGTGCTGGTGTGACATTTGGGTCCAGGTTCCCAAGGTAGAATTGAAGGGGAGAGATGAAGCTGAGGTGGGTGGGGACAGTTGGAAATTTTCCTTGAGAGATTAAGTTCCTTTATTCATACCCAAGCCAGGATACCTTGTGTGCTTTGTTCAACCAGCCTTCCCCGTGGCCCCATGGGTACCCCCCTTCTCAAACTCAACTTCCCCAGCACTCTCCACATTCCTGCCTCTGCCTTGCCTCACTTCCTGGGGTCAGGAACCCAGAATGTACTTGCTGCCACTTTCTGGTCACGTGGTGAAACCCACAGCTTTGGATGTCTCCATGACCTGCCTCAGTTTCCCTATCTGTGGAATCGGTCATAAAGTGAGAGTCCACATGTGAAGTGCTGTAGTGAGCCAGCCCTGCCCCTCCTTCAGATTCTGTGGGCGCTTTCTTCTCTGACTGTGGGGTTCGTCCTTCCCCTGGCGTTCCCCACAGAGGGCTGCCAAGCCTGGAGTCCAGGTGGCCCCTGACCACATTTGTGGGACTTTTGTGCCATGTGACTGTGTCAGGCAAGGTTGGTTGGCTCCTTGCCCCATTCCCCTGGCCTCTTCGACCCAGAAGAGCTAGGAAAGTTACTTTCATTCGTTTCCATGCTGAAATGGGTGACCAGGATGGAGGGTGAGGGAGAAAAGTGACCATTGACTCAGAACTGCAACCTTTGCAGAACTCCCTGGAACACTCAGCCTCCCGAGGGGCTTGGGATCTGCAGAAGCCACAGGGGCCACTCACTGTGACTAAAGATCCTTTCTCTTTCTCCTCCCCTCCCTCACTCTCCCTCTTCTTGTCCCTTCTCCTTTCTCTTCCTCTCCCTTTCCCCTTTTCTGTTATCCTCTTCCTCCTTTACCATCTCTCACTCTCTTGTTTTTCTCCCCCTTCTTCCCTCCCCCTCCTCCCCATTACCTCCTCCTCTTCCTCCTCAGTGAACCTCATCTCTGGAGAACCATGCCCTGTGAGGCCTCTTTATGAATCACACATCTCCACTGCCTGCTTTGGATGAGGAACCAACAAACCCGTAGAAAGCCGACTTGACCCACGAAGGGAAATTTCCATCCAACCCAAAAGGAAAATGCTGCTGCTGCAAGAGGGAATCCTGCGGCGGGTGACAGGAGGGGTGTGAGGGACAGGACAGGGGTCAGCCTGGACCTCCCATGCTCTGGGAATGGGGGCAGGGGTGCAGAAGACGCTTGCAGATGTCAGGGTTTCTGGAGGTGACTGCAGTTCCCGGGTTCTCAGCTGGTGCTGTGGCTTCTCCCTGGGCTCCCTGGGTGCCTCTGGCTGCCTGGACCAACCTTCCGAGTTCGTAGAGCCTTCACGGCTGGCCTTGAGAACCACTGTGTCCCTGACACCTGTGCTCTCTGAACTTGGCATATGCTGCTTTTCTGCCTCAGACCGGACTCAAATGCAAACCAGCAGCGTAGTTCCGCCTCTGGTGGAGCTGATTCTGTCCTCTGGAGAGGCAACACTGTTCCCAGTTGGCTCCTTCCACCAGGCGAGCCATCCCGCTCGGGCCAGGCTCCTCTACCCTTCGCACCTACACCTTCAGTTCCATGGGGCTGTGAGCAGGTTCCTAGTGCTGTGCAGGGGCAGGCACAAACGTTGGGGGGCACCAGGCTGTGTAGAGAGTGCCCCAGTGCTCAGCAGACTCTGATACACCAGGCCGTATTTGAGGTTTGAGACCACAGGGGGGCTAACAGCCATATTGGAGCCGAAGACCCGGTGGTCAGGAGGCAGGACAGGATGGGGCTGGCTTCTACCACTGGAGGACTATTTGACAATGGCTGCCCGCTGTAGTCTGGCTTCCCCAAGTAGAAAAGAAAGAAACAAAAAGGAGAAAGCTTGAGGTGGAGCTCAGTAATGGAGCCCTCAGCAGCAGGCAAAGGCCCTAGGCCCAATCAGTACTATAATAGAGAGAGAGAGAGAGAGCTGGGGAGGGGGAGAGAGAGGAAGAATGATGATGATGATGATGATGATGATGATGATGATGTGATGATGATGATGGTGATGATGATGTGATGATGATGATGATGATTGTTAAAGTCCCTACCCTACCTGCTGAAGGGCATGGCAGCTGTACCCTGCTCTCTACCTAGGGGCGGGCCTTCTCTCTCAGAGGCCCTTCACTATATAATCCAGACATCTTCATTTCTTTTCCACCCTTTCTTTTCCTTTCCCCCTTCCTGCTCTCTCCCTCCACCCCCAGTGCACACTCCCCTTTACCCTTCCCCTCCCTTGCAGCTCCCAATAAATCTGCATTCATATAATATAGCTTGGGTCTTGCCATTAGCTCATTCCATTTTATTTAATCAGTCACCAATGATGATGAAGATGATGATGATGAAGAGGACAAAGAGGAGGAGGAGGTGGTCCTGGAACAGACATGGTAAGGGGTGCTCAAACCCATCCCTGGCTGGATGAGGGTGCACATAGGTCCTGTTCTAGAAGGTTCCACGCGTACTTTTAATCAGGTGCTGCGGCACACAGGGCATGGGACCTTCATGCTGGGAGACCCAGGTTCTGGTCTCTGCACTGTCACCAGCTTGTTCCTCTCTGGTTCTTTGTGGTGAACTTTGGTTGAGCAGTTTTTGAGAAGGCATATGTAAAGCCACCACAAATGCTGGCTTTTTCATACTGGCGATTGGGCCAAGTACTTTTAGTTCCTTCCATAGCACTGCATCTCGGGAGTTATCCTGTTCTTCACATCCAGTCTCAGCTCAAGGAGTCCCCTCTGCTTTGATGGTTCCAGAGCTGGGATGTCCCACTGTGGCTGCAATTACCTGCTCCCTTGTCTTTCTGTGGGACCAGTCCAGGGCAAGCATGTGCCTAGCATGTTGGGGTCACAGTTTTGAAGTATGGCAGAGGAGTACCTTGTATCCTGGTTTCTGGCTCATGGGCCCACAGCCAGTGACACCCAGTGAGGAGCTCTTTTCTTTTCTGCAATGCTGGGAATGAAGCCCAGGCACCCCCACAGGATAGGCAAGTCCTGAGCCAAAGTATAGCTCTGTAATCAGATGGTTTTTGTTTTGTTTTGTTTTGTTTTGTTTTTCTGGACAGTTTTTTCTTTGTGTAGCCCTGGCTGTCATGGACTCATTTTGTAGACCAGGCTGGCCTCAGACTCACTGAGATCCACCTGCCTCTGCCTCCCTGAGTGCTGGAATTATAGGCATGCACTACTGCACCCAGCTCTATAATCAGATTTTAATAGTCCAATCATTTGTGTTTTGAAATTAGCATTAGTGATAATTAAATAATAACTGCCAATAATCCCTCAATTTTAGTTGACAATCAAAATAATATTCTGAACAGGACAGGTGGCACAGCAGCCCTGTAATCCCGGCACTTGGGAGGTAGAGGCAAGAGGATCAAGAGTTCAAAGTTACCTTTGGCTTCATAGCACATTGGAGGGCAGCCTGGGTAAAATAAAACCTTACTTAAAACAAGCAAACAAACAAAAGAATTTTTTAAAAAACGTCCTTTTAAATATAGCACTTGAATTTGTTAAGCTGGATCATGTATAAACTAAAATTTGTGCTTAAACAAAAGCATACCCATTTTAAGCTCAGAGCATTCACATAGGAGCCAATGTCATCTGTCTGTTGTCTCCTGGTGAAAGGACAGATGTGTCTGTCTGTATAGAAAGCACAGCATGTGTGTGTGCGTGTGCATGTGCGTGTGTGTGTGTGCGTGCGTGCGTGCGCGCGCTGTGGGGGAGGGGAAGGCGGCTGGAGGAGGTGAACCTTCCCAGGCTTTGGCAGCCAACTCTCTTCATGAGTACATGTGGAAGCCGGCTGCAAGTGGTCCAGACCAACCCCCACATTGAATACAGATCGAGAAGAGAATCCAATCCAGACAAGGAAGAGTTCAGAGGCTGCGTCAACTAGGAGTTGGGGATTTATGGTTAACACCAGGGCAGCTGCAGCACTAAGTAAGTTCCTTAGAATTAAGACCAACAAGAAGCGATTTGGGGCAAGCAATGGTCTATCATCGGCACAGATCCATTTGCTGTCAGACCATTGCCTTTTCTGTTTCCTGCAGGCTGCACAGCCCGGCTTCCTGAGCTCAGCTGAAAGCTGCCCTGCCCTCTTCAGGCTGCCCCTGGCTAGGTACCCCTATCCCAATAGATGATGAAGTTGAAGTCCAATTATATGGCAGCAGCTGTGTGTGCCTGTGTGTGCATGTGTGTGTGTCCATGTGCATGTGTGTGTGTTAATCTCACTACAATGTTTACGGCGGAGCTTGGAGAAATTGATAAGCTGTGATAGAGGGCAGGAGAGATGGTGTCTAGATTAAGAGTGTTTGCTTCTCTTCTAGAAGATCCAAGTTCAGATCACAGCACCCTTCTTGGTTGGCTTTAGGGGATCCAAGGTCTACTTCTGACCTTCCAGAACACTCACACACAAACAAACACATACACACACCATTTAAAAATAAATTAAGTCTTTAGAAAATATTTAATTTGGTACAGTCATCTTGGTGACTTATGTACAGGAAGTAATGGTGCATGCCTTTCATCCCAGCACCAGGGAGACATAGGCAGATGGATCTCTGTGAGTTAGACCAGCCTGGACTACTGAATTAATTCCAGGACAGACAGGGCTACACAGACAAATCATGTCTGGAAAAAGCCAAAGCGGAGGAGGAGGAGGAGGAAAAGGAAGGAATGGCACACACATGTGGACATGTGCTCCCTAGCATTGCCACACAATTCCCTGTGCCGCCTCAGCTAGAAAGCCACCACAAAATGCCAGCCTTTGCTCTTGAGTAAAAAAAAAAAATGTATTTCTTTCTCTTTATAGCGAATCCACTCCGTGGCACGGTGCTGTCAGGATAATGCTCCACGCGGCACTATGCTGTTGCCCTTAGCAACAGAACCAGACAAAACCACCCCGCCTCCAGCCAAGCGCTAAGATCTTGCCACAGTCCCTACTCCTTCTGGGCTCGGCATGGACTTGCCAGGCATGAACATCCCAGGGCTGTGCAAAAATCAAGGGCCAGAAATCCAGAGGGGGCTCCTGCTCAGCTCACATGGTCTACCCGGCCTAGGGACTGACCTTACTGGGGAAATTGGGAATGAAAAAAAAAGGAAAGACATACACACAAAAAAGCTGGGATTGGGTGAGTTGTGCCCTCTGACGGAGATGCAGTGACAGCTGGGAAACTCAGTGAGTTTACTATATTCAGCCGGAAGAGGAGGCGGCTTAGCTACTTTTGGTAGGAGCCCTCTGTAGGGGAGCAGTCTGAGGCTGAAATTATCTGACAGGAGGAAGCTGTCTGTGATTGACACTTTCTACACACAGTAGCCACATAGATATCCCAGTCAGGGCCTGGCCATTCTCCCGAGCCTGAACTAGGTCTGAGACATCAGGGTCCTTGACTTGGAGGTTCTCAGACCATGGTTGCCCACTTACACAAGGTACGCCTGCTCTCCGGTTGACAGACAGTACTCTCCCAAACTGTGAGCCACATAAACCTTTTCGGTGTTTATGTTACTCCTCTCAGATGCTTGTTACAATGACAGAAAGTTGATTGTTGGTTCACATGTGATGGGTGTTCTTTCATTTTAATTATTGATTTTGAATCTTTTGTTTGTTTTTTGGTTTTTTGTTTGAAACAGGGTTTCTCTGTGTAGCCCTGGCTGCCCTGGAACTCTTTCTGTAGACCAAACTGGCCTCGAACTCAGAGATTCGCCTGCCTCTGCCTCCCGAGTGCTGGGGTTAAAGGCATGCACCACCACCACCCAGCTTGATTTTTAATTTTACAGGGAACTTTATGACCTAGCCCTGCAGCATGTTGGACATCCTCGCCAAATTTCATCCTCAATGTTCTTATCTTTCTGCTTTCCCTCGGAGACAACTGTTAACCTCTCTGTTGAAGCGTGTGTGTGTGTGTGTGTGAGAGAGAGAGAGAGAGAGAGAGAGAGAGAGAGAGAGATTTTCTTGCTTTGGGAACATATATATTTATAGTTTTCCAGATATACATGTGTGGCTTAACAATATGTTGTTTAAATTTTTCTTGTTATAAAAAGTACATTCCAGAAATCCCAGACTAGCTTTTTCCCTTTCAACGTATGTTCTGAAAATTCATCCACGGAGTTGAAGTTTATTGATTCTAACTCATGTTAAATAACCATCTGTGTATATTCCACAATTTACTTGATGGTTCTCCTGTGGGTAGGAGTGTAAGTTACTTGTAACACATTTTCTGTTGGGTCTGTGCTTACGATGGGGATGGTTCGGTTTTAGCTTATATGAAGTTCCATTTCTAACATAAAGCAAAATTGATTAGAGAGCGTGTTGAACCAATGATCCTTGAAATCCGGGCTGTCAAATTTCCAGTTAACACTGATTGGCATTTTCCTGTTGCTAAGGAGACTGGACTTCTCTTTGCATGTCTGGTCAGCCATATGCATTTCCCCTCTTTTTAGCTGTTCACCTGACTCTTACCTATGTTTCTAATGACTTGTTCTCTTTTCTTTTTTTTGTTTTTTAAAGTTTTTTTTCTCTCTCACTTCTTCCTGTGTATGTTCTGAATATTTCTTTGCCTGTAGTCTCTCAACGTTTCAAAGATCTTTTTGATAGAAGCTCTTAATATTCCGTAGTATTTTTACAAATCGGCTTAATAAAGAACAAGGTCAATGACTTTGTAATCAACCACCCGTATAGCCCTGCCGTTGGAGGAAACATCTATACAGTCCCAAGGGAAAATCAGGGTTATTGTCAGGCACCTTGAAGCCAGAAAAGACGAAGTTGGCCAGGTGGCGTAAAGACCAATATGGACAGGTGTATTTGTAATTACGTTACAGAAAAGCAGTCAAGATGAGAGGCAGCTGCACTAAGCCAGTTTCCCCACTCACTGGAGCCAGCACTTACAGCGACAAGGACGAGGGGGGAAAGGGAGTGAAGAAAGAAGTCTCTCAGGAATGTCAGAAACTAGATGCATAAAGTCTCACCAACTTAACTACCTAAACATGGGCAGAGAGGTCAGGGGTGGGACTCATGAGACCTCAACAAAACACTAAAGCAGGTTGTGTTTACGTGTATTTAGGAATACATACACATGCGCGCACACTCATGCACACACACACACACACACACACACACACTCTCTCTCTCTCTCTCTCCCCTCCCCCAGCATAGCAACAGTGAATGAAAAGGGAAGCCCTGAATTTGAAAGAGAACAAGGAAGGATCTATGAGAGGATGTGGAGGGAGGAAAGAGAAGGGGAAATGAGGTGATTAAAATATCAAGAAACTAAATATTTTCAGAAGAAGCTCTTTATATATCGAGGTGTAGGTCTCTTTAAAACATATTTGAATCCGAATTTGAGCTGATATAAAAGGTAAAGGAGGATTATAGCAAGTGGGGCGAAGAGCATGCATCAGAAAGGGACGCTTCCCTGTCATTCAAATAAGCTAACCGGACCTACATTCTCTCTCTGCAGCTTCCTTCATTTAGCATCCCAGTGTCCTTCCTGGTTACTGTGCAACCATTAGCATTAATAGTTATTGTTGTAGAACACACACCACAGATACGTAATCATTTTCCCTTAAAATCGTTGGTTTGGCATGTACCTATCAATCCCCTGGTTTTAATATACCCAATTTTCCAAACAGCATCACAGGACGAGTGCGCAACTCCAATCAGCAAGTGCCAACATGTTCACACTGTATGTGAGTATTCGGTCTGTGACACTGTGCCATGTGAGTGGTGCTAACTTTATGACGCGAAGGATTTTGTGTAGACAAACCCACACATTCCCTGGGGTAGTGTGGGGAGTGGGCATGGTGACGCAATGCCCTTGTCCTGACTCAAATCCTCAGAAACACATGAACCTCTGGGCCTCATCTTTGATACAATCTCTCCCTTAACTGGCAAATTCCTCCCCCCTCAGAAACTCACTCAGTTATGACTATGGCAGGTGGTTCCTCTGCCGAGGCTTAAGTTTGAAGGGCACCCTCCTCCCAGAATACCTTCATCTCTTCCTTCGGGAGTTTTCATCTTGAAGACCAGGTCAACCAGGCAGCTCCCCCCGAATCTCTGATGTCTTATCTAGGAAACTCTATGTCCAAATCTGGCTCTGCTCCCTTCTCTTCCTCCTGGGGGGCCACTGTCTGTCTCCTATTCTCTCTCCTGCCTGAAAGGACTCTTTCTGGAGCAGTGACCTTGTCTTTCTTACTCACTGCTGGGCCTCTAGATCTTTTAGCCAGTACCTGTTGCAGGAGAAGGTTGACTGATATTATGAGGATTCTTACATCTACAAGGTGGGGGAAGGGTAATGGTGAGAATTATATAAAATCACATTTGGAAAACATTTGCCAACGTGACTGGTACTCAGGAGGTGCTCAGTAAATGCTGTCAACAAGTATCACAGCTCTGGAGTTAGCAACGGTTTCATTGTGTTGTGTTGTCCTCTCTAAAATGTAGTTTCAGAAAGTCAACAATAAAAGATGAACATGAAATGAAGGTTCTTAGTGCAAATTGCAGTTGCCCAGGACTCTGGTCATGTCACAAGTCCATAAAGCTCTGGCCAGCAGCCTTGATGGTCCAGTTATGTTCTAGGACAGCCCACTTTTTTGTTTTTAAAGAAACACGAAAGAGAACACCAAGGAGAAGATGGCCACCAGTTGTCCCGGCAGAGGCACAGAGCAAGCAAGAAAGCTCTTACACTCCTACACTGTACAGGCAGCTAGCCTCTCAGACATGGGTCATGTCCTCAGGGACGGGGAAGCTCACAGGTTGACTAACATGTGGAAAGTACATGCCATGCCCCATGCCTGACATCTGTTGACTTAGTGTTGTATCATGGGAAGCCCAGCTCTTCACCATGAGGTCCCTCAGATCCTGGTTTTACTGGCCCTGCTGCATTTTCTGGGATCATCATGGCCTCATTGCTTGCTGCTATTAGGGTTTGTGCATCACCAAAGAAAGACCCCAGACTCAGATGGTATGCAAAAACAAAGAGTGTTTATTCTGCAGAGAATTCCAGCATGCTGGGGTCACCACCTTTACAAAATGGCAGCTACTCTGAGGGGCACTCAAAGGTCCCTTTTAAAGCCAGAAAGAGTAATTCCTACTGTGGCTATGTGACCTTGATTGGGATTGGCTGGTGCCTAAGGAGGCTATGTGACTCTGATTGGGACTGGCTGGCTCTTTGGAATTAAGTCCTCTAACTGCCTGGAGTGACCGTCCTCTGGGTCACAGCTGTTCTTTTTCTTTCTACTCTCTAGAATCAGTTTCTTAGGTGAACTCCAGCAGCCAGGCAGCCCCAAGTGTTCTGAGTGTGAGCATTCTGCTTGCACTCTGTCCCATTTCCTCCGGTGCTTGTCGCAACATGATGCTGCCTTATAGTTCTCTTTTCTGTCTCTCTGACTTCACGGGAATCATCTGTAGGGCATGCCTGCTCCTCCAGCACAGAGAACTAGGCCTGGCGTGTGCAAAAACTCCAAGACTTGTGATTTGATAACATCCTGATAATCTTATCACAAAATAAAGTTTTGTCATGTTAAAACTTCTTCACCCAGTGGAACATCAAGACTTAACCAACACACCTAAACACACAGCTGGGTGGAACTGCCAAACATGGAGCCTAATTTCTAATGAAGTGTGGAAAAGCTGTGTAATTTACTGAATCCCTGGCGACTGGGTACCTTCTGAGCTTCGGCTTCCCACTGTGACTGTATGGTGTGCAGAGTGCCGGACTGCTGTCATCTCAGCACACAGGAGAGGCTCAGATCCCATTACTGGAGTAGGGAAAAGATCCAGGTTGAAGTAAGGGCTGGAGATATGGCTGGTGCATCAGGGTGCTTGCTGTTCCGGAGGGCCCAAATTCAGTTCCCAGCACCCATATCGGGCAGTTTGCAAATGCCTGAAACTACAGCTCCTAGGAATCAGATGCCCTCCTCTGGCCTCTGCAGCTATCTGTACACGGGTGACATGCACATACACACAAAATTTAAATCACTGTTATTTTGTGTGTGTGTGAATGTTTTGCCTGTGTATGTTCTTCATGTGTTTGTATGGTGCCTGCAGAGGCCCAAAGAGATCTGGGGTGACAGATGGTTCTGAGTCATCATTATTTGGTTGCTCCCAGATCCTTTGGAGGAGCAGTCAGTGCTCTTAACCGCCGAACCATTTCTCCAGCTCCTAAATCAAACTTAATACATACACAATACATACATCACACATAGACACGTACAACATACATACCTACATATACCCGCATACCTACGAAGTAGCCTGACTTCTGAGGGCCTGCGCTGTCACACCACCATAAAATACAAACACTGTACATGAACCTTTCCCTAAGACCTGGGTAAGATGCAGCTGTGCTAGGCAAACATTTGGTCGCAGGCTCTGCTTCTGGATCCTTGGGCAGTTGCAGGTGGATTCTTGCCCGGGGCCCTGGCTGTCAGTCCTGCAGCGTGAGGCCACACCCAGAGCACTGAAGCTTTGAAATTCCAGCAGCAATGGCAAGGCGGCCAATGAATTTACGTGTGCTCGCTTTTGACTTTCTCCTATCCTGGGAAGTGGCTGTAGCAGAAGAATACAGACAACAATAAACGGGACAACCAAGAGTAGGCATTTAGCATAGAAAAAAACAACAAAAACAAACAAACAAACAAAAAAGACTGTTCAACAAGGGGCCAAGGCAGGATTAAGGGGAGTCTGGAAGCCTTTGTGTCATCAAGCCCCTGGCTTCTCATCCTCCTGTCACTTAGTGCCAAGGGGACAACACAAATGTTTACCCAGTTCCTCAGTGTGCACAAAGACAACGCATACCCTTTAAGAGAGGCAAATCTCTCCCTGACATCGAGACCCTACTTATCACAGGGAGCGGGGAGCAATCCCAGTGATGGGCAAAGTGGATGGCGCTTTGAACCACACGGCCGCTGGTTCCACAGATGGTTTCACCAAGCCTGTCACGCAGCAGGTTGGTGAAGGCATCACTGGTTCTGGAGCTAGAACTGACCCAAGCTCGTATGCAATGCCCTCACCTGACAAATGACTCTCATCTCTGCAATACGGCGGCGTTTGCTGTGTTTCTAGACAGTCTCAACACGTAGTGAAGAGCTAAAGCAAAATGACCCTGGCTTCTCCTTCGTGCAGACGGAAGGCCGAGGCTGAACATTGGGGGCTCATTCTTCCCCTAAGCTCGTTCAAGAGTTGGCAAACTTTTGATGAATCCGCCAGAGACTCTCCTGCTGGCTAATTTACTGGAGCACTGTTGGGGACAGCAGCTGAGGAAGCCATGGCTTGATTTCCCAGGGCACACTGGCGAGGGAGCTCTCTCCCTGAGCCGTGGAGCAGCAATTATACTTCTGCCTCCGGGTTCCGCCCACCTGGCTCAGGAGCCCCCGCAGCTCTGAGCTAACGGTTGTTTTCCCAGGTGCAAGGGTATCTTTAGCAAGCGTTCCTAGGAAACCGTCACTCACCTTCTGCCTGGCCCCACAAAGGATGCCAGACACAGTTCATGGGACAGAGGCTGACAAAACCAGGCCTACCTCGAGTCCCTGCAGATGGCCCCTTTTCATCCAACTCGGTGGCCATAGGGAGGAGGCCTGTGCTTGACTGTCTCACCCCACCAGGTGTGTGCCTCGGGTACCAGCCCAGCTTTGGAGGATGGGTCCTTGGGGAGCAGCCAAGGAACAGACCTCCAGAATGACCACCCTGAGCCACTCTTTTGCCGTTGTTATTTCTCCTAATTCCCGATGGCATCCAAGGCACTGGCCTTGACAGGGGAGAATAATGAGGTCTACATTATTTTTGTAGCTTGTATAGTCACAGAGCTCACCAGGTCTCGAGCTGGGCTTTCAAGTCAGCCTTTAGACTCTGCTGAAGAGGAATAGGGGGAAGAGGCTAGACAAACTGATATGATAAGAACGGGGGTGGGGAGAGAAGGAGAAAAAGGAAGAGGCAGAGGGAGAAGAGATGAAGGAGAAGGAGGAGGAAGAGGAAATACAAGAAGAAATGATGGAACAACTAGCAAGTGGCCATGGGCAATGAGCACGGAGCTGGTGAAGAAGCAGTAGCTGAGGACACTGTATTAGTTCCCTGCTGCTGCTGTAACAACAGCCGTACAGATTAAGGCAAGACAAATATGTTCTCATAGGCACGACGACAGGTATTGGACACTTACAGGACTGAAATAAAGGGGTGGGCAGGGCTGGTTCCTTTTGGAGCCTCCCAGAGACAATTTGTTTCTATGACCTCATTCCAGCTCCTTTGGGGGTTGGGCTATGTGAGCTCTGGCCTCTCCTCCATACTGATCGCCTCCCCTCTGACTGGATCCTCTTACAGCCCTGGGCAACATCAGTTCATCCAGGAGAGCTGGGATGACCAGTCCATCGTAAGGACTTTGCCATCATCCTACTGTGATGTCTCCTGTTCATAGCAGATGGCACTCATGGGTTCTGGAGCCCCATACATGAGAGAGTGATATTCAGCTGTCACAGATGAAGAAGGATGAAGAGGAAGGGAGACAGAGGAGGATGTGGGTGGTGGAGAGGACCTTGTGTTGACCTTCACCCCCAGCTTCAGCTCAGTGGGGAATTCTGGAGAATGTCCTGCTGGGAGGATTTCATAACTAGGTGCTTTACTGCCTTCTATCTTTGGCCTCCAGGGACCTCCCCAGGGCTCCCACTTAGAAGCGCCCTTTCCCTTCCAGTGCTTTCCTGTCTTCACTCTGGATTAGCGCAGTTCAGCTGGAGTCTGCTGGATGCCCGCTGGTGGCCTCACCCTGCTCACTCCTCACCCAGCTCCACTGTCGCTTCCAATCACCCCAGTACTACGAATCCTGCCAGATCCAGCCCAGCTGCCCAGCGCTGGCCTGGCAGTTGGACACTGCTGCCCAGTCCTGGGTTGAGCTCAGTCCTTGGGGGTTAGACGTCTTGGACGGCAAAATAAATGGCTCAGTAGCTCTTCTCAATCCATGGCCTTGGAGATTTTTGCAAACCACCAACCTGGCACTGTACCTTCCTTGTCACTAGTGTCACCATTTCTTCCTTTCTCCTAGTCATGAAAAAGTCTCTATTGAAATTACTCACTAGCTGCCCCTCAGGGGATCACCTTTTCCTGTAACAGGGACTGACATTTCATAAGTGTTCCTGGCCATGTTATACCAGGTGTCTTGTAAATGAGTCCTTCTGTAGTGCTTGGGAAGACCAAGTCTGTTATCCTTGTACTACCACTGAGGAGACCGAGGCACAGAGAGGGCACATGTGTCCTCAAGAACACACAGCATTCTCTCTCCCTTGCTATCTCTCTCTCTCTCTCTCTCTCTCTCTCTCTCTCTCTCTCTCTCTTCTGTCTATCTATCTATGCATCATCTATCTATCTATCTATCTATCTATCTATCTATCTATCTATCTATCTACCATCCCCTGTTTCTGGACACCAGCCTGGCACTTTAGGAGTAGTGAAGGGTTAATTGTGTCCCCCCAAAGAGGCTTCACTCCATGCACCTGTTAATATGACCTTGTTGGGAAACAGTGGCTTTGCAGACATAATCAAGCTGAGGACATGGAACAGCATGGTGACCCTAATCCAGAGACTGGTGTCCTCAGAAGAGGGTCTAGGCACAGAAGCAGAGGAAAGAAAGTCATTTGAAACAGAGCATTTGAAACCCGAGAGCTGCTTCTGCAAGCCAGGGAGCCTTCACTTCCCAGCAATCACCAGAGGCTGGACAGCGAGGCAGCCCTGCTCTGGGCTGTGTTTCAGACCTCTGCCCTCGGGCTCTGAGAGCACTGATTAAGCCTCCCATTTCTGGTAACTTGTTACACGGCCCTAATAAACGGATGCGGATGATAGTTAACCCTTGCTACAACTGAGAGGAGTGGGAAGGGCAGACTGAAAATCCCAGGCTAGACAAAGGGAAAGATACTGCTGACATTCCCACAGCCCTGAGAGGCGCTCTGCAGTTTAAACTTTGGATCAGTAAACCTTAAGACGTTTGCCCCCATCAGTCATGAATCCTCGGGCCTTGATAAAGCCCTGAATGACTAAGGCTCACCCTAAAATGACAAGTCTGGACCTCATTCCTGATGCTGCAGAGGGGTTCAGGGTCTGGGTTGCTTCATTTTAACCCAGCTCTCTAAGTTGTGCGGGGGGGGGGGACGCTTTTTACCACGCTCCCACCAACACAGAAGTGAGTCCGAGTCTCGCCTGATAGTTTGACATAAATAGAGGGGGGTAAGCCAGGGGGGTAAGGGGTCTCAGCGGTGGAAGAAGGAAGCTACACCACAACCAACTCCCCACCCTCATATGCGTGGCACAGAAGCACAGACCTCCGGACAAAGGACATCTGCCAGCTTTACCCTGTACTCATCCCGCCCAGCTCTAGCCCTGGGGTCCCGTCTCTCCCTCCTCCCAGCGTCTGTCTCTCTGTGTTGGGGGGACCTCTCATCCAGCTCCTAGCCCCACCAGTTAATACTTTGGAACAGTGATGCCCAAGGGGTGCCACACATCCCCCACCTCCGGCCTGGCTCTGCTTCCAGTCTCCCTAGCTTTTCAAATACACCACGGTAAGCCAGAAAACAGCCAGCCGTATGCAGGAGACAGGCTGTCAAGGGGTAGACTTGACCAAAACTGGGCCTGAGCACAGGGGGGCAGAAAGCCAGTGTACACTGAGCATGCTATGTGACGGTGGGGGTTAAAGGTCGCCCATAACCATCACTGTCTGTCTGTCTATTTATCTATCTATCTATCTATCTATCTATCTATCTATCTATCTATCTATCTAGTGGTGTTTTGTTTTTGTTTTTTGTGGGGTTTTTTTTGTTTTGTTTTGTTTTGTTTTGAGACAGGGTTTCATCGTATAGCCCTGTCTGTCCTGGAACTCTGTAGATCAGGCCGGTCTGGAACTCAGAGATCCATCTGCCTCTGCCTCCCAAGTGCTGAGATTGATGGCATGCACACCCCAGCCTGGCAACCATTGTTCTTTATTAAACAATCATGTATGCGCCTTTTTACAGGTGCAGAAACCAACCTCAGAGAGGTGAGGTCATTCGCTCAGGCAGTGCCCACTGGCTCTCAGTAATTGCACTGGGATTTGAACTTGGTCCTGCTGGCCCCTAAATCCCAGGCTCTTCCCTGTTCTAAAGCTACACTGGTTCCCAGACCACACCCTCCCCCACAGGAATCCAATCTGCAATCAAGAGCGTAATGCCATTGGCAAGAAGCTTGCTGGGGCATTCCTTCCCAGCAAGCACTCAGTTGGTCCACAAGAGCCATTGGCGCTGCTGGCAGCAGCTGTTCCCCCAGCCTTTATATTTTAGAGGGGAGATGGGAGCCACATGTTGGAGGCCACGAGCTGAGTGTTAGCAGGACATGCTACACAAATAGCAGGAGGCAGAAGAGGTCACAGGGGCCCCGCCTTCTGTTCTGAGTTGAACCAGGCTCCCTATCCCCAGGCCGCTCTTGCCAACCCTCCCCTCCTGCAGTTCTAGCTCCGGCCTTCAGGAGTGGCAGCAGCCTGGCTAACCCGGGAAGGAAGGGTTACGTTAGAGGCAACAGGTGCAGGGATCGAGGGAGACAGGCTGTCCTGGAATTGAGGCACGGGATGGAGGTGGCTCCCAGAGTCTGGGAGAGGCTGGTCTCCATTCAGCCTGGACCTGAGCATCTTCCTCTGCGTGTGAAATTGGGAGTCTTGACCCTATTTAGCCCATTGATGGGAGGAAAACATGTTCCCTTTGTGGGCTTCAGTGTCCTTCTGATTGGAAGGGGCCTCTTCTGACCATGTGTTCTCTTCCAGCCCCAAGCTCTTGGGTCTGAAGCCCCAGTTGGCTTCTCTAGCAGAGGCTGTTCCTCAGAGGCACAGCTGAGCCAGGGAGGAGAAGAGGCTGCAGCACCTGAGGGGTTCGGGTTACCAAGCCAAGGCAGCCATGTGCGTTTCAGATTTTCTTTCAAGTCTCTGTGTCAAGCTTCTCCCTGCCCCAGCCTCCTGGGCTGAGACTGTAAACACTTTGCAAGAACAGCTTCACCCAACATCTGGGGGGAGGGGCTGGGTGGAAGCTGAGCCTTGGGGCTAGGAATCCTTTCAGGATCTGGTTAGGGCCAGCCAGTGGTACAGTGAGGGGAGGTGTGAGGCTGGACTTTGGCTAAGCCCATGGGTGCTGGTCAGTGGCTACAAGGTGATTTGAGGCCGGCTTCTTCTCTCTGTGACCAGCACAAGGAATCTGGCTGCCAGGCCTCTCACCGCGGCTCTGCCTCTTGTTGCCTTAGTGAGTCATTAGACCTCTCTAGCCTCAGTGGTCTGGCCTGTGGAATGGAGCCTCGACGTGATTCTGAGCTCTGAAGGCTTAATAAAATAAACTCAGAAGGGCTCACTGCAGGTGGCCAGGCTGCTTGCCTGATGAGGGGTATGGTAAGAGAGTGAAATGGCCCCACACAGGGAGTAATGGAGGGTCCACCCTGGTTCCCAGAGCTTCTTCTAGGCCTGCCTGTGTAACTCTTTAATCCAGCTTTAGACACCCAAAACATCCCTACAACCGGTATCTCTATGTCCACCAGGCTCCATGCTCCTCAGTCTCCCCAGTGCCTGTCTACTTCCCAATGCCCTTGTGCACACCTGAGCGCCCTGAATTAAATCTTTCACCATTCTAATGGCTGCCTTGCTCTGGCTTCTGTTGACAGATGGCAGCCCATGTTGTTAAGGTAAGAGCTCCAGCTGCCCACCCCCCCACCAGCTTGACAAGCTATGGAGCCCCGGTCTAGGCCCACTTCCTGACCAGCCGTCACCCAGCATCTTCCCGGAAGCACCCCAAGGACAGCCCGCATGCTGTCCTTGAGGTGTGATTTGCTTTCTATTCTCATAGTCTGGGGCTGCTGTGCCAGAGTGAGGCAGACCTGTGTCCCAGGTTCCAGGCCTTCCTGAGGACCGCAAGTCCATTGGGAATGAGATGGAAATGCTGCTGCCAGCTCCTGGGAAAGTCACCCCCAAACATTTGTCCATGCCTCTCCCCTGCGACCGCTAAATTATGGAGAGAGATCGGAGCTCAAATGCCTGCCAGGAAAGTCAGTCCTCAGTCTGGGGCTCCTGCCCAAGCCCTGGTCAAGGACACGTGCAAGGGCCTTGGCCAGCTTACTGGACTCTGGCAAATGGCTTGTAAAGAACTTAGATGACTCCATGCCAGGGATTGTCTTCAGTGATAGCCTTCCCTTCCCTAGATATCAGAAGACACCATTTCCGTGTGCCAGGGCTGGGGATGCACTGGTTCCTGTCCATTTAACAATGGGGATAATCAAGGTCTAGGAACGCTCATAGAACGGATCCTTTTCTCAGCCCCCTTTCCGGCTCATCCTCAGGGTTCGGCAGTAGCCACTGGGCCTATCACAGGGAACCTGGCTGGCAGATGGTCAGCTCGCTGGGCTCTGCAAAGGACGGGGAGGGGGAGCACTTTCCACTCCCACACCCTGACATTTGTTAGCAACCAACAACAGCGGCAGCTCAGGAGGCCCAGGTTTCTGGCTTGCCTGTAGCTGGAGAACAGACAGCCAATTCATCCGATCAAACCTGGCACCTCGAACAAAAGAAATAATATGTGTTTGGCTCCTTAATCTGTTCCTCAGGTTCCCAGGCAGGTGACTGGAAAATCTGATGACAAGAAACGTCGGCTGGCCTCTCAGGACACTCCGCAGGCTCCCCACGCCATCCTGTTCCCCTCTCCTCACTCTCCCCGGGGCTCTCAGACAGCAGCTGAGCTTCCGCAGAGCCAGACCCCAGGAAGGTGGGTGAAACGTGCTTTCAGGAAGAGCATGTATTCCCTCGCTAGCACACCTCCTCCCCGAGGTGGACAGAATTAACGCCCTGCCACCCAAGGCAGCGTGGTCTGTCCCTAGCAAGCAAGGCTGACCATAACAGCTGCGGTGTGCCTCCAGGCGCCTGGTCTGCTCGGACATGCCCAGATACCAAGTCTCAGCAAGCTGGGGCAATCTGGGATCCGGATTTGGTCCCGTAGCTCATCAGACCTCCACTCTTCCCAGGGGCTCTGCGGTGAGGGGTAGGGGGGCCTGAGGCCAGGAATGAGGCCTCAAGGGGTGCACGTGGTTTTCCTTCAGCGCTGTGGCCTACGGAGGTAGGGGGCTCTCTGTCAGTTCTGGAGATGAGTCGATACTGAGTGTCCACCGTGTGGTTGGTACCTGAGATGGGTTGTTTCTCTTAGTGGGCTACGTCTTGCATGAACCCCAGACTGAGCGCTACAGATAAAAAGTCAGGACAGCAGCAGGAGATGTTGAAGTCACACGCCAGGCGAGAGCCAAGCTGTGACTTTTCCCACTGCCTCACTGTTCTCTCTCTCTCTCCCCTCAGGCCCCTGCCCCAGCCCCAGCCCCAGGGAGGGTGTTAATGAGGTCCATGGGAGGAGAGGCAGGGGAAGAAGCTGCTGTCCGCAGGTACCAGCAGGTCTTTTGTGATGACCAGACCGGCCCTGGCGCCACTCTGCCCCGTGTGTGATGGTGGCTGATACCCCTCTGGGGTGGGGCGGGGTCCCCTGCATGTGTCTGGGGCCTGCCAAGACCACACCCTTGGAGACCCAAAGTCTGTCCCAGGCACGGCTGCCCTTCCCATTCCGGGATCCCTGGGCAGGTAAGAGGGCCGGGGAATACCCATGGTGGTTGGCAGCCTTGGGAAGCTTCTGGTGCCCCTGAAAAGTAGTTGTGTAGCACACAGCCTCAGAGGCTGGCTGGCTTTTCCTTTCTCCTGGTGCCTGCCTGGCTGGATCTTTGAGTTTTCTTCTCTGTCTCTGGATGACTCAGGGGTCAAAGAGTTTGTGGAATGATGATAAGAGCCAGGATGGGTACTTCAGAAGCCCAGTTTTATTCTCAATTTCTCGGGATGATTCCGGGGAGTCATTTGCCCACCCTGCCACAGGCACCTGCTGGACCACAGTTCAAGGCCAGCCGGACTCCTTAGGCCTTGGTGCCAGTGCCACTGAAGTAAGTGAAAAATGCAGAAGGCAGTGTTCGCCTGTTTTCTCCCCACAGACCCGACTTGAGAAGAGTTCTAGCTGTATGCAGAAAGGAAGTTATAAGGGGAATTGATTACAATAGGAAATAGCCTCTTCCTGACCTATTGGGTTGGCCTCTACTTCTCTGGACCCTCTAGACTTAGACCATTTTTAGACTCAGCTCCTTCCGGTACCAGCTTTGTCTTCAAACTCCTGCTCGGGACATCTGATCCAAAAACATAAAGGCAGAGGAAGATCAAAATTAAAGGTTGCCCAGGATCTACAGGAAGTGCCTGGGCCCCTACAAAGTACCTCATCATTGTCACCACACTGACCGCATGAGCGCCCATGCTATTGGTACCACCGTCCATCCACCGCTGTCATTATCACACTACGGTCACATCACCACTGCAACGGATGCTGTCGCTACCATCATCACCACCTAAAACACCACTTCTGCTCCAGCGCCACTTGTATTCAGGCCACCATCATCACCGCCACTGCGATGACACCACTGTGATGACACCACTGCCATCAAGACCATCGTTGCTATCACCTCCGCCTCTACCACCCGGCACCTTCATCAACACCTATGTCAACACCACCATCAATGTCACCACCATCAAAATCGCCACTACCACTGTCAGGGCCACCATTAATAACACAATTACCATCATCACTACTTCCACTACCTTCGTTACCGTTCATACCATGACCACCACCTCCGCCATCACACCGCTGCTACCACCACTGTTAATACCTACTTTATTACTCCACCATCAGTGTGGCCACCATTGACATCAGTACTACCATCTTCCATCATTGCTACTCCACCAGCTCCTGTATCTCTACCACCCCCCTCACCTCCATCAGTACATAGATTATTTCCATCATCAGTCCTACCGCCATTCCCACCACCACCACCACCATCTTTGCCACCGCCAGTGCCACTACCCCTCTTGCCATCACGGTTTATCATTATCGCCTCTACTGTCACCATGATGTCATCATCGCCCACCCTCTGCTTCTACCGCAACCAGTTTTTCCAACACGACCAGCATTGCCCTCACTATCCTGCTACCACTGTGCTAGTTTCCTCTTGCTGATGTAACAAACAGTAATAAAAACCGGTGTTCTAACATAATACAAATGTATTATCTTTCAGTTCTGGAGCCAAGAGATCCAAAATGGGGTCTCTCTGAGCTACAATCAATGGGCTACATTCCTTCTAGGGGATCTGGAAAACCATTTCCTTGTCTGACCCAGGTTCTGGGAGGTGCCCACTTGCCTTCTTTGACCTGTAAGCAATGAACCTTTCTTAGACGGGGTCACTCTGATCGCGTCTGCCTCCCTCTTCCACCATGATGACCCCAGGCCTACACAGAGTCATCAGGATAATCTCCCTAGCTCCAGATCAGCAGACCAGCAGCCTTAATTTGCCTTTGCCATTTGACATAACGCATTCACAGTCCTGTATATTACAGGGACTCTCTGCTCACCAAAATCATCTTGCTATACCATATCCAAAACTATTTCCACCACCCAACTTTCTTTTTACCACCATGGCTAACAATTATCACCACTGCCACCATTGATCCCAGCTTCTCCCCTCCCTTCCCCATGCAGATCCCAGCCCAGAGACCTTTCTCCTGACCCCATAGACTTCTCAGCCACTCATCTGTGCCCATCCCACACAGACAGAGGCACTAGAATTCTAGAGAGGGGCAGGGGCCTGGTCTGACTTGTTCACTCCTTCAATATCTGGCACAGGGGCACACTCAATGAATACCCACAGAATAGAAGAAGGAGCTGGGCCTGTATTTAAATCTCAGCAGGCATTGATCCAGGAGGTATTCCTGGAGGAGTAACACCACAGCTGGGATCAGATGGCAGAGCGGAGGCCACTGAGGTAATTAAAAAACAGGTAGAAATCAAGGTGGGTTGTGGAGGACAAACTGTGTCTTGAGAGCCACTGCATAGGTGACTTGGGGTTTTTATTGTTTCGGGAAAATGCCATGGCCAAAAAACAAGTTGGGAAGGAAAGGTTTTACGTGGCGTTGATCATCATCGAAGGAGGTCAGGTCAGGAACTCAGACAGGACAGGAACCTGGAGGCAGGTCCAATGCAGAGACCATGGAGGGGGTTTGCTTGCCGCCTTGCTCCACATGGCTTGCTCAGTTCTTAAAGAACTCAGGATTACCAGCCCAGGGATGAATCACCCACAACGGGCTGAGCCCTCCCCCCTCAATAATTAATTAAGAAAATGCCCTCCAGCCAGATCTTATGGGGGCATTTCCTCAATTGAATTCCCATCCTTTCAGGTGACTCTAGCTTGTGTCAAGATGACATAAAACCAGCTAGTGCAATAGGTAACCCAAATAGAGGTGAGGTGCAGGGTTGGGCAGTGCCAGGGCACATGTTGGGAAGGTCTGTTGTTGTCCTAAGCACTGTGGAAGACTTTGGAGAGCTTAGGTCCTGTGAGTAGACATATGTTTCTAGAGGGTCACTCTGGCTCCAGAATGGAGCATGCATTATTCAGGAGGAGGGGCAAGAAGTAGGTGGCAGTAGCCTAGGAAACTTTCTGTCCAGGGGTGGATGGCAAAAATGTCAGGCATAGAAATGGGGAAAGGGAACAGGGGCTGCGAGTGCAATGATGAAAAAATTCAGAGGTGGATCAGATTTAGAGTGAAAGGAGAGGGAGGCTGCTGTCCAGGACGCTGCCCAGGTCCACTTCCAGAACTGGGTGATGACAAGGCTGACTGGTCCCCAGATGGCATAGACCAGTGGTGCATGAGAACAGGGGCAAACTGGTATTCTGTGCACTTAGTGTAAAGCCCAGTGGGTCACAGAAGCAGTGACTAATAGTCGCTGAATGCTGTCCAAAGCATTATTTCACACTAAAAGTCACAAAGGTGTCATTTTGCATGGATTCACCAGAAGCTAACCTGGGAAAAGACTCAAAAGCAAGTAATTGGGAAACAAAACATCTAAGGGTTAGGCTTGACACGGGGCATGGATGTGATTCTGAAGGGCATGCTCTTAAATTAGTGGTATCATTGACAATGGAGCTTGGCCCTGCTGGGGACTCCAGGAGCCACAGGAAAACACCACCTCAGGCTCAAGCCACCCAAGCATGAGGAACTCGGGGAACAATGGTCCCTTCTCATCTGTGCTTTGATTTCCACGGTCTCAGTTACACCAACCACCGTCTATAAAGGGTACATGGAAAACTCCAGAAGTGAGCGATTCTTAAGATTCAAATAGCATTAAAGTTTGTTCTTATGATTGTTCTGTTTTATTATTATTGTCACGAATCTCATACTCTGGTTCACAAATTAAACTTTAGCATGGATATGTTTATACAGGATAAAAACAGTGCATACCAGGTTCAGAACCCTGAAGTTTCACAGCACTCCCCCAACTGCCATCTTGAATAGCCTCCTCCGTCCAGAGGTACAGGGTTTTATTAATCTATACAGAGACTCTGACTGCTCAGTCATTAGAGGTTGGGTCTACAGGTCTTAACTCCCCACATCACTCCAGCCTTCAACACCTAGGGTCAGATGAGAGGGAGCCCCCAGGTAAAAGCAGATCTAGGGTCTGGCTCTTGGAATTCAGTTTTGCCCATTGAGACAGCAGGAGCCAGGATCCACAAGGGCACTGTCAGCATGTGCTTATGCCTTCAATGCTAAAGTAAGGGCTTCAAGTCCTGTCCCTTACAGTGCTAGGAACTGAGCCCAGGACTGTGCATGCTCAGTAAGCAGCCACCCCTGAGGTATACCCTTAGCCCCAGTCCATGCCTTTTTAAATTTCGAGTTTATGTGTGGATGTTAACATGGATGAATGGTTGAAAAGACAGTCAGACAGACAGACAGATAGACAGACAGACACACACACATACACTGACGGTTAGATGATAGTTGCTGGGTGGGTGCTTGAGTAAATGGGTACATGGATGCTGTCATGGTTGGATAAGCAGGTGGAGCTTGGGCTAAAGGTTGTATAGATAGATCTGAGTTTATTGTGCGCACGAGCGGATTCGCTGTTTAGGAACTGTGCCTGTGTCTTTGTGGCTGCACCGTAAGAGTGCATGTGAAGGGATGGACAAATGGATGGATGACCTAGTTTAGAAAAAGAGAGCGGCTGGCTGTGGCTTAGTAGGCAGAGCCTGAGCCTTGCGTTGAGGTAAACCCAGCTAACCTCACCCCATCCCATGTTATCTCCTACTGATCCAGGGGGCCCCCTTCTCAGTCCATAAGCTTCCCGGTGCTGGTCTCATATTGATGGCCCCACATCAAGAACCACCTCGGGACCCAGGTTGACTGCAGAGGGCATGTGGCTCGGGGAAGCCCACATGATGGAATAGGAGGAGGCTGCAGTACTTGCCCTTGCGCCTAGAATGATGGTGTCTTGCCTGGGGCTGCCTAGGCATCTGTCCAAGTGACAACATCACGGGGCTGGCTCTGGCCACCCTGCCCTACGGGTGGATGTCAGACACATCCAGGCTTGTCCCGACACCCAAGCACCGCCTCCTTCTCTGAAGGCGAATGCTGCTCTCACAGTGGGAGCAGGGAGAGGAGGCTGACATCAGGCAGGAATCCCACCATCTTGGCGGAGCCCAGGGGAGCCTAGGGACACAGGGCTCCAGCCCAAAGCACAGCTGATGGGCCTAGCCCTGCCAGGTTTCATTGCCTGGGGCACATTTTTTATGACCAAGGAATAATGAGAGGCAGACATCTAATTCCCGGATTTTCCTAGTTCGGCTGTGTGTGTGTGTGTGTGTGTGTGTGTGTGTGTGTGTGTGTGTATGCATTAAGTAGATGTAAGAGGTAATCAAGGCATGAGATTCAAGGAATTAAGAGTTCCATTCTCCAGCTCCATCCTGTCCTCACCTCTTCCCCACTACCTCTCCTTACCTTATGGCCACACACCAACTTCAAGAATAAACAGCGTTTCTCACACATTCTAGGCTACCCCAGGGCAGTCATGGTTTATATGTGCCACCAGGAATGCCACCTTTGCCCCTTCTTGAGGGAAGGACTTATGTCTAATTATTTTTTTTGAAATTCCAGAGCATGGAACTGAATCAGACACGTCATAGGATAGATGGAGGGATGGGCAGATGTGTGTGCTGACGAGCGGATAAACAGATGGAAAGACAGAGGGATGAATAGATGCCCGGGTAGAAGGATGCACAGAGGGCTTGGTGGACATGTGGATGGATTGGTGCACAGGTGCGTGGTTGTACGATTCCATCTCACCCTTCTGCTTGAGCGCGCTGGGAGCGGAGGAAAGCGTGTTGAGTCTGTTCCTCACCTCACCTCACCTTCATTCCGTGTGGAAGAGACAGCCTCTTCTGGCCTCATTCATCGTCAACACTGCACTCTCACTCTCCTCTGAGCACCCCTGCACTCTGAACTGCTGGCTCCGAGTTGGCCACCTACCTCACCAAGGAGCAGATCAGGGCTAAAGAGGCATTGCTAAGTGGCTTAAGTTAGCTCCTGTTTGTGTTCGGGGCTTTCAAAGGCTGGGGAGACTGCTGAGGAGGGGCCTGACTTGAGGCCCGCTGCGGCAGCGGGCAGGGATTGTAAACCCTCCAGGCCTTGACTGCAGGCAGCTCAAAGCAGGGCCCTAGGAGTTTTGAGACAGGAAAATAGTGTTTTGTCTTGTGAATGCATTCACTTGGCTTTGCCCTGGAGAGCAGGCAGGTGTCCCCAGACGGCTGCTTTGAGCTGGTCCAGGGAAGGGGGCGGGGCACACTCAAGCCCTGGATTACAGAGGCCATGTAGAAGAAGGAGGCCTTTGATGGGGCCGGGCCTGTTGTCCAGAGTCTGCTCTGCTGGTGGCTGGAGCCCCCTAATGAGGGGGAAAGGGCTCCACTCTGAAGCATTCCCTGGGCCTCCCCTGGGTTGCAGGCGGAGACCTCCTTTGATGTTGGAGTCCTTAAGCCAAGTGGGGACTAATTGCCACAAGGTACAGAATGTTCTGGTTGCTTGGGGGGTCTGCAGCTTGCTCACAATGGCACAACCACCCTGGGGCTGAGGGGAAAAGCCAGCCACCAGTCACTCTCCTGGTGGAAGGCAACTTAAGGGCATTTTGTTGCTTTTTTCTTCTTCTTCTTTTATTTTTCCCTCCGTGCATTCAGATCCACACACAAAATGGGAAGTGTGCTACAGTCCATGGCAGGTTTGTCACAGGATTCTGTTGGAAAGCATCCACTTTTAAAATCTGAACCAGTGCAGTGGGAGAGACGGCAATGGAACCCTGGCCCCGGCTGACCCAGACTCCAGTGCCTGCTTTAGCTCTTGTAGCTGGCAAGTGTCTCTGGACTGTCCTCCACAAATGGCAGACCTCAGGCCTGACACACAGTAGGACTTCGGTTTCTTGTGTGCCCTTCAGCTGCTGAGGCTTGAGCCGGAAACCAAAGGCAGGGGCGTGTTGGCAGGGTTGCAGGAAACTGGTGCAGAATCTGGTTGGTTAGGTGGGAGCCACTGGATCAGGAAAGTTGGAGGCTGGTTCCGCTGGGTTTTCAGGCATGCCTCCTGGTTTCCATCTGAAGAAAGATGCCCTTGCAGTCCCTGAATTAAGCCTACCCCATCCACTCCCACCTCTACCTCCCCGTGGAATCTGGAGGCAGATAGAACAATTACTATGAAAAGAACCAAGGCAGTCAGCAGTTGTATCTTTATTCCACAGTGTACAGTGCTCAGTTTTTAACCTCCATTCTTGCTAGCCTTCACAGAGACATGCTCAAAGGCTAGCAGATCACAGACTGGGAAACAAGACTCCAAGACAAACAGCTTGTTCACGATCATCCTAGGTGGGAGAGGAAGAGCTTTCTGATGGGCCTGCCCCAATGCTCATGTCCTCCCCGGCCCTCTTCAGCTGAGCTGAGCAAGCCCCTATGGGCTTCCTTTCCCATCTTGCCAGCAGGGCTACCAGCAACGGCCTCCGTCCATTCTTTGGCTGGTGTGCATTGCCAGTTAGGGGAGATTCCCTCTGAAAGTACCTGGAGAACCTTGGAGACACATCAGGGACCTTTCCCCTCAACCACGGGTACCATAGCTGCTCCATTCTGTTGAATCTCAGAGGATGGTGTTGTGGGGAGGAGACTATCCATTGAAGAGGTTCTTTTGGACCATGAACCTCTGTCCTGGCTTTGTGGCCTGTGGAAGCTTCATGGAGTGAAGGGGAGGGCTGTCTCACCTCTGTAAGCATCTGAGCAGGGAAGGGCCTTAGTATCAAATCCAGCAGGCAATTGTCAACGAAGTCCACCTTTGCCTCTGTCAAAGTCAGCAGCCAGTGTGAGGGGAAGGGAGAGTCCCTGGGATTTGGAGAAAGTGTTGCCTGTGTTTTCTGGCTTCTGTCGGATGCTTTTGACATCACATGTGAGACATGGGAATCCTCAGGCATGCACAAGATGGCTCTGAGGAGGATAGTAATGAGAGCAGAAGCATGAGTTGCAGCACACAGGACCTAGGTCCTAGGAAAGAATAAAGGTCTGAGAAGAGACTTCAGAAGTGGCCTGAGAATGTCGACAACTGGATGCAGCCCTGAGGGTCCTTCATAAGAGATGCCTTCCCACTCCAAAAGAGTGCTGAAAGACAGTGTCACAGCTGTCCCTGGGCTGTTGGAGGTCTCCCTGGCCCTGGCTAGCACACCTCGACAGAGGAGGGTCTAAGAGGCTCTGCAGATTCTGTGTCACTAGATGTACCTACGCCTTCTCTTGTTAAACAAACCTAGAAACAACCTCAGTGTTTTACAGCCATAGTACCATCTCCCTTTCATCTGAAATCTGAATAGGTGGGGCTGGAGACAATCAAGAGTACATACTGCTCTTGCAGAAGACCGGAGTGCAGTTTCCAGCACCCACATTGGGCGGCTCACAACTGCCTGTAACTCCAACTCTAAGGAAATCTGCCTCCCTCTTCTGGCCGCCTGTAGGCATTGCAGCCAGGTGCACAGACCCACTCACAGGTACGCATAGATACACATAATTAAAAAGAAAAAATACAGATACTCTAAAAAGAGAAAACAAAAACGGCCAGAAACGGTTGTACCTGTACACACAGCTGGCCCTGTACATCTGTGGATTCCTCATCTGCACATTCAGCCAAACAGTGGCTGGAAACCTGTGTGCATGCCTGTGCTGAGCTTGCTCAGACATTTTTTTTTTTTTTTCTGGTCCTGGCTCTTGCCCAATGCAGCGTGACTGTTCACACAGCAGTTTTGGCATCTCAAGCATTAGAAGACACGTGGAGATGACGAAAGTAGGCAGGAGGGCGTGCAGGAGTCAGGTGCCAACACTACTCCCATTTTATATGAGCGATCTGGGCTCCTGTAGGTGCTGGTGTCTGAGGGAATTCTGGAACTAAACTGCCATCCATGATTGTGTATGCATGTGGTGTGGTCACCCGGTCTCTTGTGCTTAATACTTCATGGGCACGTTTTCATACACACATCTGAATGATGATTTTAAACAGCTTCGTAGCATCCCAAGAGGGTTCACAGTTTGACGATCCCCGACTGTTGAGTGTTTAGCTGTTTTGAGGGTTTTGTGGTGAGCTCCCTTCTGCCCTGGTCCTGCCCCCTCCTGAGACTCTGTGCTGTGTACTGTGATTGCTACAGCTGTACTAGAGAGAACGGGTGTTCTGAAGCCTCTGGCGGCCCAGCTCTTCCCCGGGAAGACCTGCAACATTCTGCCTCACAGTGCTCGGAAAGCTATTTCTTCACTGGCCTCAGCATCAGAGTTGCTGATGGCTTACATTCTGTTGGTCCCGTTTCTTGGAAACTTGGTAGAGGGACATGAAAGAGGAAGCTGCTTCACCCCATGACCGGGAATGGAAAAGAGAAAAACAGACCAGGGACCCTCAGTCCTCCCTGAGCCAGGCTGAAACCAACCCTTGAAACCTCTCACTAGGCCCCACCCCTTAAAGGTTCTACCATCTCCTGATAGCACCAACCTGGAGATACATGGGCCTTTGGATACACTTGGGGACAACATCTTCCATAAACACAGCTCAACTTTGCCTTGACTTCCAACCCTTCCAGCCACACATTTTTCTAAGTATTTCCAAACGAAGGTATTTCGAATGCCCTTGTGAAGAAGAATAAGGCTATCTGTTTTCACAGCCTCCTAAGCACTGACTTACAGCTCCCACCAGCATGGCTGACAAGGACTACCTCCCTAGTGAAGAGCCTCGGTGTCCACAATGGCCTAGTTTTGTTCTACCTTCTCCACAGGGCTGCTCTGAGTTCTCCCAGCAGAAGCCTCTCCCTCCATTCCACACTGAATATGCCTTCACAAGACCTGATAACCTTACTGAATAATCAAAAAGGGACTGTTTTGTCCCCTCCCAAAGTAGGTAGACACGGTCAATCCCCCTGCACTCCCCGGAGCAGCTGACCTGGGGGTGGGGTAGCTCCCACAATGACTCTGGCCTATCTCTTGCTTCATTGTATTTTTCTGCCGGGACAATTTTCCCCATAATAACAGAGGTTCACAGGATGTTCCCCCGATTCTTGCCTGAAGTCACAGATAAGACAACCGTGGTTCAAAGAGAGTTAGGATGCTGTCAAGTTCACAGCTGAAACAAGGGGGCTGGATGTGACTCAACCTCCCTTGGACATCACAGCAGAGCCCACGCTCCTGTATCACGGTCAGATTCAAACTCCGTACTTCTTCTCTGGACTGGCGAGAGTGGGGGTCTTGGGTCCTTGGTAGTAGTCTGAGAAAGGGGCTTGTCAGTGGTTGGTACCTCCAATTGTAAACTGAGTCAGGAGCCTTACAGCTAGTCTGTCCACCCAGATAGGCATCGGAGCAGAGCTGGCAGATGACTGCAGTTGTGACGGGTGATGGGCTAGGCATACTTTCCCTGCCGACTGATGTCATGAGCTCATTAGAGCAATGGGGTTTATAGCGCAAGGCAACTGTCCAAGCAATAAATTAAGCTGCACAATTTAGCACTTAATTATCCCCTCTCTCTCATCTACTTCACTCTCATTCCCTGGGTGTCCATCTGGCCCTTCTGCTGGATGGGAGGATCTTCCCGGGCCTCACACCCCACAGTCAATCCATCACACAGCCCCGATGGGGCCATCTTGGGAACATCCCTCAAATGCTCTCCCTTTTCCACATCCCGTGGCCTTGACTCCAGGAGTCTGCATTCTTCCTCTGCCTCCAGATGATTGCTGCTTGGTCTCTCTGGCATTAATTCTCCTCTTCTATCTGCCATAGCATCAGGCATTTGGGATGCTTTGACTTGAAATACAAAGTCCCCAGCGTGTCGGCATTCAAAGCTGGCTGGGACCTTGGAAGGGGCCTGACCCTATCTTACACTCCTGCTCCTCCCAATCCCACCCTGGCCACCCCCACCCCACATGGAAGAGCTCAGGCCTTCCTTAGAAGCACACAGCTAGACAAAGGTCAGGCTACCATACCTTTGCACCACAACTTCCTCCTTACCCCCGACAGCACACACACACACACACACACACACACACACACACACACACACACACACACTCAGACTTGTCACTCAACCCATCGCAATGGCACTGGGATTCCGGCACTTTCCAGGTGAATCTGCAGTAAGATTTCTCCTTTTAAGCTCCTCTAGCCATCTCGGGGGCACCCCCCACAGGACTGCCAGGAAGAACAGTGCCAGTGACAAGGCCACCTATCCATGGAAGGCTCTGTCCTGTTGAGTTCCTTTGCTGTCCTCCTAGCTGAATGCTCGGTAGAGCCTCAGGGATGTTTACAGGCTATGCTATAGAAGGGGAAACCTTCTGGCCTTGGATGCCAGAGCCTGGTTTTCACTGGTTGAAGACTACGTGAGCAAGGACAGTAACCTGGGGTCTGGGAGGAGCCAAGACAACCCTGTGGGGTACCACAGAGGAGGGTCTTCAGAGACAACAGGGGGTCAGGTGGATTGGGGGTGCTATTGGACCCAGAGGAAGCTTGACTGTCAAAGGGCAGCACCTCACCCGAAATTCCCTTCTTCACCCCCATTTTGCTAGAGAGAAGCTCCGTGAAAAAGAGTGTGGAAGAGAGGTCAAGGTTACAAACAAAGGGGCTGTGGGTATGTCTGGCCTTCACCCCCTCCTTTTCCCCTCATCCCCTTTCCTACTCTTGGCAATCAAACATTTCCCAAGTTCCTCCTATCCGCTGGATCTGTAGGCTAGCTGTTAGCGATACAGAGATAGCTGTGGTGTTTTGTTGAGTTTGCTGGTGTCTGGGCCTGGCATGTGATAGGCAGTCAGTAAACAACATCTGACTGGCTAAGTTAATGAATAAGCAAAGACCACCAGGGCTATAAAGCAGCCCAATTGTAACACTGTGAACACTAGGAGTTCCATATTTCCTGGGAGCCTAAAGGGGTGGACGAATGTGACCCAAGCCTCATAGAGGCATCTTGGCTATAGGCATTTTACACCCATTTTACAGAAAGGGGCACCGAGGCTCACAGAGAGTGTGGGACTGACCTCACGCTTTGTGATTAGAAAGCTGTTCTCAGCCATTCACGGAAATGAAGATGTCCATCTGTGGTGTGTGTGCGTGCGTGCGTGCATGCATGTACATAAAGAATGCTTTCCTTTTGATGTCTGAAGAGGAGAGGGTTCCCTGAGAAGGCCATTGTAAATGCCGTCAGTTCTCCACAGAGCTCTGCTTCTGCTACTGTATTTATCAACATTCCACAACGTATGGATCAAGAATGTGTCCTCCAGTAAGGTGCTGGGGTGGGGGCAGAGGAGCATGGAGGGGCCAAGAACTCTTTGCAAGCCTGAAACACAGAGCTCCCCAGCTGGGGAGCTGGATCCAGGCACCAGGCTGGGTGAGGCCAGCATGGCCCTTCCCAGCATCTAGTCCCCAGTCACGTCCAAGTCTCTGGGAATGTCCCTGGTTTCCATAAGGGGGAGCCTGTGTGCAGGAGATCCCAACCCATCTGCAACAATGCAGAGTCCAGGGACCAGCTCAGGCCAGGAGTGGCCATTTTGGTGGCACCAGCGGGTATCTGTCCTGAGGGGGAGCCACAGGGTCTTGGGGAATTGCTTTCTCCCATTTATTCGTGTGGAGAACCAAAGGAGGGGGATAAGGGCAGGAAGGAGCACAGCTTTGGTTGGAGGTGACACATTTGCGGCCCAATCCAGTTCCATCAGGGAACACCGAATGACCTCGGACTGGTTCCCCTTGCAGGGCCTCAGTTTCCCTATCTGTAAATTGGGGAGCCCTGCCACCTTTAGAAGTAGTTAGACACAGCTGTAACAGCGCCTAGAGCATAATGAATATGAAACAAGAGGACTGTGCTGACCGGGGACAAGATGGCCATGAAAGTTTTGGAGGCTACCCTGGACTTTGCACAAGACCTGCTTATTCCATCTACAGCAGGCCCTTCAGACAGAGAGAAGCCAGGAAGGCTCCCTGAGCTTGTGGCTGAAAATACAGAGCTGCTAGGCAGTGTTTCTCAAATGTTGATAAAGCAGGGGGCAGGGTGGAGAGAGACAGAGACAAGAGAGAGACAGAGAGACACAGAGACAGAGAGAGAGAGAGACAGAGACAGAATGCACTCGGATCTTGGTTCTCTTACCCAGATTTAACTGCCTGTTCCCGCTGATGCCCCCCTTGGCTCACACACGTCTAGCACAACGCCGCACAGCAGGTGCTTCATTCTCCACTTGCCACAGTCTCTGGTCAGAGACATTCCACCCTCTTTCACTGGGCTCCTGCCAGAGAACAAAGTCACGTCCATCGTGGTCCCGCTCCCTGGGAGGAGCGCAGCAGTATAGCCTCCCTCTGCACAGGCCTGCGGCTGCCTTCAGGGCACTGTGCACAGCGACTGTCCCCCGCCCTTTCATTGCCTCCTCCACACTCGCAGGCATCGGTGTTGAAACGAGGCCTTGCTAGGCAGCTCCGGCTAACCTAGAACTTGCTACGTAAACCACGCTTGAACATGGCGTCCATCTTCTATCTGAGGTCACGGATGAGCACAGAGAGACTTAAGCTTTTCCCTAAACAAAAACAGCATCTTCTCCCTGGTTCTCAAACCAGCGCAAGCACGTCGTCACAAGCCACCCAGCGAGGACTGCTGTCGCTGCTCTTCTGTCTGTCAGGTGCCCGCACGACCCAGCTGTTAGGCGCGTCCTGCCTCGCTGTCCTCTGTTCTGATTCTGTCCGCGGGCTTGCCCCGATGGCTCTACCTGCCTCCCTGCTCCCAGCGCGGATTGTTTAACCAGTCTCCTATTGTCACACATCTCCATCATCTCTGCCTTCCTGTTTGTGTTTTTAACATCTTGTTTAAAAACAACTACTGCATGCTGTCTTGAGGCTGGTGAGCGGGCACAGGAGTGAAGAAGCTGCTCTTGGAGGGAACCTGAGTCGGGCTCTTGGCTGCCATGTTGGGCAGGTCACAGCTACCGACAACTCCAGCTCCAGGGGACCTGATGCCCTCTTTTACACTCGTGTATACCCCCCCATACATATACATATGTATATACATGTACACACGTATATTATTTATTATGTTTGTATTATCTTCAAGGATATCTTTTATGTATGCGTGCATACACATGTTAGGACATCTTTGCAGGGTCTACTGTTTATTGGTATTTCTATTAAAAACAAAGCTTCTATGAATGATCTCGTAGAGCATCCTCTGTAAACACACATCTGGATTTCCCGAAGATAATTGTCCCAGGTGTTCTAGTCTATTTAGTGTGATATGCCCTCCGCCACCCCCTCATCTTCCCTACCCACCCCCTCTTTGAGCAAACGTTTCCACCCCCGTACTCCCCATCTCTACTTTCATACCGTCTATGTTCTCGTATCCCCTAAGGCAGTGGTTCTCAGCCTTCCTAATCCTTCGACCCTTTAATACAGCTCCTCGTGTCGTGGTGACCCCAACCATAAAATTATTTTGTTGCTACTTAATAACTGTAATTTTGCTCCTGTTGTGAGTTATGCAGGATGTCTGATATGTCATCCCGGTGGGGGTCCAGACCCATCGATCGAGAATCACTGCCCTAAGGCATTTTTCTCCCACCTCTGCGTTCTACTGTCTTTAAAGGTCCCCTACATTCTGCTGTCTCCTAAGGCATCCTTCGCCTATGTTTTACCATCCTTTAAGGCATTCCCAGTCCCCGCCCCTCAGTGGTCTCTGTCTAGTTTTCCAACAGATGCTCCAAATTAAACACACAAAACTAAGAGATTTAAAGCCAGAATCCATACTTGAAGAATCTTGTGTCTTTCTGGGCTTGGTTGACCTTAATCCGCATGAATTTTCCCACTTCCAACCATATTGATCTTCAAATGTTATAATTTCATTTTTCTTTATCGCCGAATAAAAACCTATTGTGTGTCTTCTATGTTTTTATTATGTATTCGTCAGTTGATAGACATTGTATTAGTAGGTTTGTTTGTTTTTTTGTTTTGTTTTGTTTTTTGCCGTGACAAAACGCCATGACAAGGGCAACTTTGGGAAGAAAGTGTTTAATTGGACTCACAGTTTTCGAGAGCTTAAGTCCATGATGGTAGAGCAAGGCTCGGTGGCAAGAACAGCCGCAGCATCAGCTGAGCGCTCATGTCTGCAAGCACAAGGCAGAGAGGCAGAGAGACAGAGTGAGAGAGAGCACAAAGGGAGCAACACAGTCTTCTGAAGCCTCAAAACCTGTTCCCAGTGACCCGGTTCCTCCAAGACCACATCTTCAAGACGCTCATCTCCTTTGCAAACTTTTTCTTTCTATTTTTTTTTCCAAACTCACACAGGCATTTTGCCTGCATGACCAGGTTCTATCATATGTTGACTGGAGGATGTGCTCAGCTGTGGCAATTGCCTTATATTTACATTTTTTTAAGTTTTATTTTATGTATATGGGCGTTTGGCTTGAACGTATGCCTGTGTGTGCCTGGGGCCAGGGGAGACTGGACAGAGGCATTGCATGCCCTGTAGCTGGAGCTACAGACAGTTGTGAGCCTCCAGGAGGGTGATGGGAATCAAGCCCAGGTCCTCTAGAACAGCAGCCAGCCAGTGCTCTTAACTGCTGAGCCATCTCTCCAGCTCCAGCAATTATTTTATAAGGATTCTTGTTCCTTCACTAAAGAGAGCACTGGTTCTTATCAATGGAAGACTTGAAGTTAAAGTAACCTGGTGTGTGTGTGTGTGAGGTGTGTGTGTGTGTGTGTGTATGTATGTGTGTGTGTGTCGCTGGCATGTGTGCAGGAGGTGAAAAGAAAGACTAGGAAAGGCAAGGTTTTCTCCGAGCCAGCAAATCTTGCCTGGTTCAGCAGAGCAGATGTAGGCCATGTGACCGCTGAACACTAGGAAGATAGCTACTGCAGGCTGAAATGTGTTGTAAAGACACAAACTGAATTTCAAGTCCTTGCTGCTCCCCACCAGAAAGAAAGAAAGAAAGAAAGAAAGAAAGAAAGAAAGGAAGGAAGGAAGGAAGGAAGGAAGGAAGGAAGGAAGGAAGGAAAGAAAGAAAGAAAGAAAGAAAGAAAGAAAGAAAGAAAGAAAGAAAGAAAGAAAGAAAGAAAGAAAGAAAAAGGGAGGGAGGATGGCATGTCAATTAATGTTTTATGTTGATTAAACACTGAAAGTATTTTTGGCTATATATTAGGCTAAGCAAAATATATTTCAAAATTAACTTCACCTGTTTTTTTGGTTTTGTACTTTTTAAAAAGTGACTACTAGAAATTTAAAATATTCCTTGTGGCTTGCTTGTGTGGCTTCCACAGCGTGGAATGTGAGCAGTGTGGGCCACTTTCTCACCCACAGCCCCTTATGGTCAGCAGTGGGCAGTGACCACGCGGGGCCAGAGCCAGGAACATGATCCTGAACCACCACATCAAAGGCAGCTGGTCTCTGTGGTTCTGCGCCCAGCTTCCAGGGCCCGACCACAGGCCGCACAGCATGGTGGGGCAGAGCTTGAGGCCAGAGTGGCCTTTGCTGGAGTCCTAGCATCCCAGGACTGTTCTCCCAGCTTCATCGGCATTTGTTCTATTGTCCGTGAAACAAACATGGGGGACCTGTAGCAGAGCTATTCCCCCGTTTAATCAGCTTTTCTTATACCTGCTCTGCTCCCTAAGAACGCTCAGCACACATTCAGCACATATCTTTTTCAACCCCAGAGACACTACGCTAAAAATAGTTGTAGGTAGTACACTGCAGTGAGTATTTTGGGAGTCCACTAGCTTCCTGGGGTAGATTCTTAATATCCCTGAGTGACTTCAGAGAAGTCATTTCTTTCTCTGTTTTTCAACTTCCCCATCTATGAAGTGGGGTTGATGGCATTACCTGCCCCACTGAGATGCTCTGAGGGTCAGATGAGCAGCATGAGTCAGGCACAATCCTGGATCCTTGGACTCTGAAGGCAAAGTTGCTGTTCTTAATGGTAGGTATCGCTCTCGCTCTAGTTTTATCTGTTACTTTCAAATCTCAGTGATTCCAAAGGTGTTCCCAGAAGACCAAATGGAAAGATCTGGAAGACTCCTACAAGTGATGGAAGATGCCCTTGAACCTATGAAGAGTTCACAAAAAAAAAATAAAAATCATATATAAGTGGTATACATCGTGGCCACCTGGGGCTTGTGCAAAGAAGGGCTGTGCCAGAGCTGTGTACGTCAGCCAAAGATATGGTGGAAACAGCTCCAGTTGCAGCCCACCAGCCCAGGCTTCACTCCCTGTCCACATCCCTGGATACTCACCTCTGATTGCATATGCCAGCCACCCTCTGCTCAGAGGTTTCTTCAGTCTAGTGGAAACTGCCAGGCCCGAATACAGGGCAAAGTTAATAGCACCAGAAGGGTGGCCTTCAGACTAGAGGTAAACAGGTGGCATGGAGAAACACCTCCATCCCTCAGCCCGGATCTGAAGACCTTCAAAGCATGTTCCCGGCTGACTGACCTCCAGATTTCTCAGTATTGGGCTGCAGTTCTCCTCTGTAACTATTAGTGGGATAAAGCACCATTGCTTCACTGTCTTGGTCCCCTACGAACCTGCTAGTGTTGCGCATGTAGACAAGGAGGAGAAACTTCATTTAAGCTTTCCTGGGGAACCCAACTCAACATTCCCTTCCCAAGAGAATCCAGATTAGGTGAGGTGGCATCTCTGCCCGCAGCACACTCCCTTCGTTCCTATCTTTCTTTGTATGTCTTCTCTCCCATTCTTTCCTCACTCAACTACACAAGTACCAGCTCAAGAACAGTTAGCTAGGCCTAAGGGAGCCAGTGAGGCTCTTGGTCCTTGTGATGTTGGTGTTGTTATCTTGACACAATGTAGAGTCCCTTGAGTGTTGGATGTCCTGGGTATGGCTGTTCAGGAATTGTCTTGATTGAGTTAATAGAGATGGGAAAACCCACCCGCTGAGGATAGGACCATTCTCTGGGCAGGGGATCCTGGACTGTGTGACTGGAGAAAGGGAAGCGAGCAGCAGAAAACGCTCCCTCCACTTCCTGACCGTGGCTGCAGCATGAACAGCTTCTCCCAGCTCTGGAACCACGATGGACTGTGTGTACCTTGAACTGTGAGCCAGAATATAGCCCTTCTCCCTTAAGTTGCTTTTGTCAGAGTATGTTATCACAGCAATAGGAAAAGGAACTAAGACAAGTCCTCTGCCAGGTGTCGCTGTTTCCGGGAGAGACACCTGAGACCTCCGGTGCTATCTTACTGTATCCCAGGCAAGAAGCCACCACAGTGCATTGTAAATGGATGGATGGAGAAATGGATGTCTCTGACTGCAACCCAAATTCTGAAGCAGGCCACCCTATAATCCAGCCCCTCTGGGCTTTTTCTTTTGTGAAATATGTTTGAAAGCGCTTAAAGCCAACCTGGAACTGACTGAGCTGGGGCTTTCTCTATAGTGTCCCTCTTTCCTACCAGAGGCATCTTCAAAGCTTACTCTTTAATCCTCACACCACTCAGACAGCTCAGCATCCTTGGGTCTCTAGGTTGGACACAAATGGAAGCCCTCTCTGTGGGAGGGACATCTCTTGCTCTGTGCATGTGATGGCTAAGCCCTGGACAAGCGGCGGGTGTTGCAAACGGACAGTCAAGTTCATGGCTTCTGCCTGATAAAAAGTAAAAACAACAATAACAACAAACCTTCCACAAAGTCAAAATCCATTGCTATTTCCCAGTTTAACAGATGACATACAATGAGCCTTGAACTGTAGCATTTCTGTCCCCATTTCGTAGCCAAGGACACGGAGGCTCAGAGAGATCCAGTCACTTGCCTAATGTCACACTGTTTGGTAGGTGCAGATTTTCAACCCTGGCTCTGACCCCGTTATTTTCCCCACCATTCTTTCCTGTTTCCCCAGAGTCCACTTCTGCCTAGATAAGTGTGTTCAGAATAGGCCCTGCCGAGGGCAAGGATTCCACACTCCAGTTAGCTGGCCAACAATTCACTCCCTCCCTGATTCCTTTCGTTAAGAGCTTAAATTCCCAGAAGCTGTTCCTTCATGTGCCTGCTTCCTGACATGTCCTCTTCTTATTTTTTTTTCTTGAGACAGAGTCTCCCTCTGTAGCTCTGGCTAGCCTAGAACTCGCAAAGAGGCACTCATCCATGCCTTCCAGGTGCTGGGATTAAAGGTGAGTGCCACCATGATCTGCTTGTTCTCCCCTTATTTAAACAGCTGTTACTCTTGTCCCATGTCATTTCTGATGGTCTGCTTGGCTCCTTCAACTAGTAAGAGCAAATGGAACATCAAGAAAGGGGGAAGGAAAAGCTGTGGTTGTCCCATCCTGTCTGTGAAAAGCCTGATGCTTCCTGGAGAAGGAACACACAGGGAGAATCCAACAGTCCAAAGGTCATATAAAAACACAGGTTTTTTTTGGTGGGGGAGGGGCTTGGCATAGATAATCAGTTTTCGTTTATAACAAACAAAATTGGAATTAATCACTTTTCAAAAACCTGAAGACTTTACACCCAAATCTTATACTTTTTATTTTTTTTTAAAAAAAAAAAAAAGCTCAAAAATCTACTGGTGTAATGACACCACGAAACTGCTGGAAGCTGACCTCAGCACGGACTCCTCAGTTCTCCACAGTTCTTAACCCTCCCCTCTGTACATCCAGGCTTCTCCTGTCCCTCATCAGGACACCCCGAGGCATCCAACTTTGCCAGCTCTATGTGGAAAGCCTTGCTGTAAATTGCTGATTTTGTTTCTGATTCACAAAAGAGACAAGTTACAAACCAGCATTCTCCTTGAGGATCGCATCTCCAGAAGGGCAAGGGCGGATAAAAACCTCTGTCAGGAGGAGTCTTTTCCTTGATAGAATTTGTTGTAACCAGGTCAGCAGTGTCCCTTCATCCCAGGCCTTGGACTTGTAGGAATCTCTTCACTACCAGTCCCAGACGACAGACAATAGTACTTCTTTATATAGTGCTCGGAGGAGAGAACTCCATCCATGCTTGTGTGGCTGAGACACGGATGCTCCAGCCCTTAGCTAATCACTCAATCTGGAACCCCAGTAAAACCAGTTCCAAAAGCAGTTAAACAAGCACACACCAAAAACCTCCCCAAAACAGCATCTTTGGTTTGCATTTTGTCACCCAGATTAGCTATAACGTTCTTCAGTTTGTAACATCAAAAACACAACTCACATAAATCCTGTGAGCTCAGTTCTTGGAATCAGGCTCAGGATTTGCCTGGCCACCATTCCTTGTGTCACTTTGGACTGCTCCTTTTCCATTCTGAACCTTAGTTCCTCTATTTTCTCTAAAAGCCAGCATAACAGCTATTACATCATACGGCTGCCATAGGGATCTGACACGGCACGTGTTAAGCTCGTGGAATAAAAGATGCAACGCTGGACATCATTATTTGTGTTGTGATTGGTTGCTTTTCCGAGGTTATCTTGTTTCATACTAGGAGAGAAAAACATGGGCTGTGATGCTCTTGTTACTCACATACACTTGTAGCAGAACCCCCGCTTTGATTTGTGAACCTCAGAAGGAATGATAATGGCCTTGGTAGCAACTGCAGGCTAACATTAAAAGGATGTTTCATAGGAAATAAAAGGAAGTCTCTCTCCCCTCCTCCTCCTTATGCCCTCTCTTCTCCATGAGTATGGTTGGCACCTGGACATGTGCTGGGTATCAGCATGTAATATCTTGGCAATGTAGACTAAGAAAATGCTCTTAACATCTACACATTTACACCCCTGCTTGTAGTCATTCTATAGCCTGTGGGAAGTCAGGGCTGATAAATGAGAAAGGATGTTGGCACTCTCTCCTCCATGCTGCAAGCAGTTTGGCATTCCTGGACCCTGGTGTTAATGGTAGTTATGTCCCCTCAGTCATCACAATAGCCTTCAATGCCCTCCCACATCTCTGCCCGTCCCAGAAAAGGTTGAAACGGCTATCATTCCAATGAAACTGGCTGATGGGACTTCTCAAGCTTTCCTGGCTTGCAAACTTGAGTCACACTCTCCCTCCAGCCTTCTGAAGCTCAGTTTCCTGGTCTGTCAAATGGGAGAGTCATCCCCAGCCACTGGACTGTTGGAAGGACCTAGAGAGAGTATGTACAGTGTGTGTCATGAATAGTATGTGTCATGCAGTGTTCAGCATGTAGGGATGCAAACAGAGGGTCAGGCTCCAGCTCTCCTTTTTTTTCTGCTGGTCATGCCTCCATGTGTCAGGGCCAAGGGGGCCTTTCAAAGCTTTCCAGACTCCATTCTGGTCTAATTGGAGTCTTTGTGGAATGAAGTCCAGTATTGAATTTGGCCTGTGTTTGACAGATCACTCTACGCGCAGCTAACAGAACTTGTTCTGCCCATGCATGATACGGGGGGATTCTTGGCCTGGGCTCAGGGGGGATTGCTGGAGAAAATGTCCCATTCAATTAGGGCTGATTGGCCCTGACAGTTGTCTGGGTGAAGTTTATAAGGTACATCTAATCTGCATGCATCTGGTCATAAAAATGCAAAACAAGACTTTCCCACCCAAGTTCTGACTCCAGATGTGGCTGACTCCACATGTGTCTGCCTTGCAGTGATTGGCATCGTGTTTTTTTTTTTTTTTTTTGCAGCTGTCCTACATTTTAAATCTTTTTCTATTTAAAATATATTCATCATAATTATGGAATGCAATAAACAAACTTCGGCCTGATGACAAGCTTTAAATATAAGAATGTTTCGGCTTAAAATAAATGCCGTAATTTTTCAGCCCACGATGGAGCCTGCGCTGGCAACCATCCTCCAAAGGAGCCCTGACCTTGTCACTGTCGACCAGAACCAATTTCTCTCCAGTATTGGCTGATATTTGGAAGGGGGACAAAGAAAGAAAAATTAAAAGAGCTATTTATATCAGATTTTTTAAAATGTTCACAGTTCTTCAGAAAGCCATACTTGTAGGACAGAAAGAAAAAAAAAAACTGCATTCCAACTGATCATGTCTCAGGAACTCCAGGGGCACAGGTATTTCTCTGGCTGCATGACTCAGGCACTGACTGGGTCGCCAGATTGCATATTGTGGCTTCCATATTCCGTGTTGCTACTAGGAGAAAAGCATTGCTGTGTGCCTCAGTTTCCTTGGTTAGAGAACGGTAAGAGTGGCTATTTCATAGTATAACTGTGAGAGCAACAGGGGTTATCGTAAGAAGAGAACTAAGAACTAAGGCTGAGATTTGCAGGCTGCTGGGCTTAACCATTATCAGCTCTTCCCATATGTCCTTTCAAGGTTGAAGCTCATATTTCCAGAGGAGGGATGATTTGCATCAGCCTCATGACGAGGCTGGGAATCAAACTCTGATCGTTTGACTTCAGTGGTAAATTATGCAAGCGTTTGGTCAGTTTGGGTCACCTTGGTGTTTTCTGTCTGAGGTCAAAGTTTAGCTCATGGTTGTGTCTGCGTCCTGATGCCATCTGTCTATACTGTTGCTATCTCTACACCGATGGTGTCTAACTGGCGCTGCCGTCTGCTCTGATGTGCCATCTCTTCTATGCTGATGAATGTCATTCCTACCAGTGCCTTTTGGGCATTCCCCCAGTGTCCTGCTAAAGCATGTGGGGGAGGGCATTCTTGGGCCATTTCTGTGGCTCCTGGAACTCCTCTTTATTTATTTTTTGATGCATTTAAATGAAGTTGTAATTGACAGTCAAAGAACTAAATTCTCTGCTTAATTTTAGATAAGATGGTGTGTTCCCAGCTGCTGGTTTTCTAGCCACTCTTGGACCTCAGCCATGACCCAATGATTCTGCCATTAGCAGTGTGGACAGCTCTGCTCCTCAGAAAAAGAGCTCTACCCAGAGTTCGGGTCAAAAGTCCGTTCCTCTTTAAAGTTGCAATCCCTCCAAGTTCCCAAAGAAGTGTCTGCTGCTAAATTTGGATCCTGACTTGGTAATTGTTCTCCTATTAGGCTGATGAGAGAGCTGTACCTTTGGGCTTCTGCCCACAGTGTGAGCCAAACAGGAAATGACTCTGTGAACTTGACTTCTGAGATGTGTAAAAGGCCTGTCCATCATGTTGCTCATGGCACAGGCTCAGTATCAAAATAGCATGTGCTGCCTTTCCCAGGAGATGGACCCCAGGCCTGGCAGGACCCCAGAATACAACAGAAGTGAAAGTCTTTACTGGAAAAGGCGGCTGTGCTTTGGTTCTCTCTGGAGTCCTGGCCATGGCCCTCATGATGTCTACTGTCTTGCCTGACCTGTTAAACTTATTCCTGTTTAAGGGGATGTGGTGTAGAAAGATGACAATAAAGTGTGACCTCTGAGGTGGGTTAGCCTAGGCTCACACACTGATGACCTCTGAGGCAGATTAACCCAGGCTCATATACTGGAGACTGCTGTATTAAGAGGGTAAACGGGGACATCCAGTTTCTTTTGGGTCATTATGAAGGATGGATGATGTCACGTGTGGAAAGGACCAAGTTCAGAGTGAATGCACAGGAAGAAGGGATTGAGGTTCTGTCTCTGCAAAAAAATAAAGCATTTGACATGAGTTCCTGAATACTGTAGACAGGGTTGAACAAATGTATATGTATTTGAAAAGAAGATTTACTAGACTAGCTTACATAATTGGGGCTGGGGATGTGTGCACAGAGAGAGCCAAAGAAGCCTGCAGCTACTCAGTTCGTGAAGCTGTGTACCTCTGTGGTTCCAGTGTAATGCTGAAGCCTCAGAAGATTCTTGGAGAGCTGGCAGCGTTCCTTCTACATTAGAAGACAGAATAAATTGAAGTCTGTTGTCTGTGCAGTATAACTGTGGTGGCAGCATGGCAGCAGCAGCGTAGATTCACTTATCAGCAAGACACAAAGGCAACAAGCAACACCACTTCAACCTTGTTCTCTTCTTATCTGGGCTGGAGGGTTGAAGGTGTTGCCTAGTCTGAGAAAGGGTCTTATCAGTTCATGCTTTCTGGAAATACTCTTCACAGATTCGCTCAGTTTCTTAACTGAGTCCAGATGCAGTCAAACTGACAACCAAGACTAACCATTATGCTTGGATTAGGAAGTTTGTTTCTACTTCTGTAACAAGATGGAAAATGAACAAGCTGTGCAATTTTTTTTTCAGTATTGATCAACTAGAAATGTCTGAAATCCAGTGATGGATTTGTAATGTCTGCCATGGCTGAGGAGCAGGCGGTAAGAATAGCATTCCATGCATTTCTGTCTCTTTTTTGGAATGTAAGCCCTGAAGCTAAACTTGAACAATAATAGGAAGCATTTTTGCTTCTTATTCTTCATTAGGCTTATTCTAAACCCATGTTTGCTGGATCCTAAACACTCTGTATCCCACCAAGATCTAGAGTTTCAAAACAACAAATACTATAACTGGGCAAGAAAAACATTAATACTTTACCCTACAAATAAGAGACTGACATTCCAGGTTGAGAAAGAAATTGCCCAGAATCCTGCGGTAAGATAACAGGTATGCTGCCTGTAAGGCTGGAACAAAAATCCCCACATTATTACTATCTGTGAGAAGTAGGAATGTGCTGGGTTATGGTCTACACTTGTCCAAGGAGTGTGTTTAAGCTTTGCTTTGGTGATTCAATACATCCCAAAACCAAAGCTTTCCTCAGACAGCGTGAAGAACTTTCAGTATTTTAAGTGTCAGCTCTAGGCTAACCAATGACCTTGAGTAGGTCATGTCTCAGGGTCTTCCTCTATGCCGTTCAGTCCAAGAGAGAGGCATCCCTGGGGTACAGGAGTTGGTCAGCAAAGCCAGCTTACCCTTTCTCAAGGAAGGGCTTGCTAAGACAACATTGCCAGACATCTGAGGCCCAGAGGGCTTTCTCTTCAAAGGAACATCAAGTGTGTGTGTGTGTGTGTGTGTGTGTGTGTGTGTGTGTGTGTGTCCGGGGAGGGGGCAGGGATACGGTAATGATGAGAAGAACAAGACATTTTAGTGACTTGCAGCTGAAAGCTGCCTTTAGATGGATTTTTCAGCCTACTGCACACCAATTCAGCTGTGCCTGGAAAGTCACTTAACTTGCCATTGGAGGCCAAGTCATGAGACACAGAGAGAAAGAGAGACAGAGACACAGAGACACAGAGGTTGCTTACTGGCGGCAGTCTCTTTATTTGCTCTGTATGTGGTGTTGGTAGGAAGTCAGAATGAAGGGCTTTTTCATGTTATTTCATGAGAAATGGAGAGAGAAGGTAAAAGAGAAAATGAAGAGGAGGAGTGGGAGAAAACAGAGGGGAAAAGAAAAGGCAGGGGGGAATTGAAAAGCAGGAACTGAGGCGAGAACAAATGAGAAGGGCAAGAAAAAGGAGCGAGGGAAGAGGAGAATGGAGAGTGGGTAGGAGAGGAGAAGGAGCACCTGAGAGAGAGGAGAAGGGAGCCAGGGAACATACAGACTGGCCACAAGGACAGATAGATGAAGGACAGATGGACAGAGGACAGATGGACAGAGGACAGATGGACTGGGAGTGTGTAGATCCACCATCCTTCCCATCTTGAACCTGCCCTTCCACATGGCAGCATGGCCCCTGCATTTATGGTGCAATGTGTGCCTGGCTTCCATGTGGAACCAGATGGCTCCAAGCTCAACCAGAGGCTGAGCATGCAGAAAGGAGTCTTCATCTAGACTCTGGTAGGGAGGTGAGCTGAGCCTTTGTGCCCAGGACCCCAGGGGAGGGTTTTCAGCTGATGTGACCAGTGTAATGACCCAGACAGAGCTGGATTTGAGTCTTGATCCATTTTTACCAGTAGCTCTAGGCATGTGGTTTTGAACCTGAGTTTCCCCATCTGAAATGGCCCTAATATGAAAATGGGTCTGGTGGGTGGTGAGAAGTAAAATGAAGATTCCGAGACAGCTGCAAACTGATACCAGGCAGCTGAATTCACCAGAGAGGACATTTGTTTCTTCTCCTTCAGACTTTGAAGTTTTTTGTTTTTGTTTTTGTTTTTTTAATTACTCACTCACATTGGCACCCAAGGAGTTTTCTTATAGGAAGAAATACCTATACTCAGGTTCTCATGAAAGATTCTAGCACTGAAGGCAAGGTCCTGGGTGGCTTCCTATGGTACATTTCCTTCCATGACCAGGAAGTTATTCAGCTTTTTCTTCAAGGGCCTGTGTCTGCTTGCATTTCTGTTTGATTGACATGTTCTTTCATAGAGAAAGGTAAAGACAGACAAGGGACAAGTTGTCATGTCTTTCTCAGAACAAAGCCAGGTGTCTATCACACCATCTAGCATGGAACCTACGGACTGACTGGATTGCAAGCATATTTCCCAATGAGCTCCAGGATCCGAGCAAGAGGCAGTTTCTCTTCTAAGGATATGTTTCAACATGGTGTTTAGACACTGTGGCTTTCATTCCAGGCGTTGCTTAGAGCTTCGCAAGATCTTCCAGGATTTCAGCAACAAGTAGGTAAAACATCAAACTGACATACACTCAGGTAATGGACCCTTGCAAGGACTGGTGGACTTGGGCACAGGCAGATCCCTCTCTGTATTAGCCTCCATACAGCCTCCATAAACTTGACTCCTCTAGGATTTCTTATACTTCTGATACGATGCACATGAAGTGTGGATGGTTGCTATGCAACACTGTTCAGGGGCAAGAAGAGAAAATGGTCTCTACAGATCCAGAACAGACACAGCTTTTTTTTTTTTTAAATCAGATGTGAGTGAAATTCATGGATGTTGGATCCATCTTTCTGAAGGACCAACTGTGTGCCCAGCAGGATGCCAAAGAGGCAGAAAGGACCGGGTTGATGGAGGCAGGAGTCTCTACTGCTTGGGTACCTGCAGTTGAATCCAGGGATGTTCCTCTCATCTAGACATCTGGTCTGGCATGGAAAGGTAATAGGCAAACAGACAAAATCAAGCTTTCCAAGACAACAGTGCAATGTTTTAGGAAATCCAAGAGAAACAGCTTGGGGGACTATGATTCTGCTCCCTGGAAAAGTAAAGCCTGGATGACAGTGGAGCTTTGCCTGTGACGGGGGTTCAAATGAGTGCTCTGGGAAGAAGGTAGGAGGCACAGAGATGTAGCTAGGGATCCCAGAAAGACTGGAAGGGGATGGAACATTGTCTGGGAAAACTGAAAGGAAGGGTGGAGCAGGACGAAGTGCTGGGGTCACACTAGTCATGCGCTCTGGCCACTGAGTAGAGGGAGCAGGTGACAGCCAGCAGGTAGGTAGCAGGAGCCACAGGCAGCTTCCTAGAAGAAGAGATGCACTAGGGAATTGGAAAGGTGACTTCGGAGGCCACGTGGAGAGAGAGAGAGAGAGAGAGAGAGAGAGAGAGAGAGAGAGAGAGAGAGAAAGAGAGAGAGAGAGAGAGAGAAACCGAAGCAGTGGTGGTTTCTAGGAGCAAGGGACTGGACTGCAGAAAGCCTTGCTGGAAAGAAAGCTGACTTGGGGAACAGCTGCAGCATCCCCGAAGGAGTCTGATTTGCATAAAAGCTGGGCCTCTGCAAAGTTCCACCCCAACCAATGGGTGGTTAATTGGGAGTGTTCATCCAACAGCAAACATTTACGGATGCTGGCCCCACTGGGACTCCCAGCTAAGGGCTGAGAGGAAGAACGAGAAGAGCAGATTCTTGCCCAGGAAGTGAGAGCCACCTGGAAACCTTGCTTTATAAAGGATTTCTGTGACCCAGCATCCTATAAAGCAGATGGCTGCCCTCCCCCTCAGCCCGCATCTCACCTCCCATTTTCCCTGGCTCAGATAATACACATGGCTGCCACTGAACTCAGGCAAGAAGAGCCAGGGCTGATTGACAGTTGCCTGCTTGCCAGGCGTAGTATCAAGGGCTTGTCACCAACTATCTTACCTCAAAATAGAGTCCAAGGCTTGGCAAGCTTCCTGTGAAAGGCCGGGCAGTCGAAAGTTTAGGCTTGAAGGCCAAATGGTCTCTGGAGCGGCTATTTCAATCTGCCGCTGTAACATAAAAGCAGCCACAGACTAAACATAAATGAATGAACAAGGCTGCATTCCAATAAAGCTTTATTTATACAAATAGGCTGTGGGCCAGGGTTGGCCCCAAACTGTATTTTGTTAATATACGATGGAGTTCCCTGCTGTAGATGAGGAGAGTGAAATCTTCAGTCAGAGTCCAGGGAATGGAGGCCACTCAAACAGGGCAGCTGCTTAGTGAAGGTAAGAACACCAGTGATGAGAAAGCAATAGGGGAGGCTGTCTCCTCCAGGGACAGCCACATGGGGTACTTGCAAACCCCAGGGACGTAAAGATGGCAGGTGAAGGCAATGGACAGTTGCTGCACCCTTGGAATTCTGACTCATTGGCTCACCCATGAAGCTAGGGCGACAATCTGACTCTCTTCCCACATCAGCTGTCGCTCTCCTTCCCCTGTCCCAGTGAAGAGCGGGGAGCCAGTAAGGCAGGCAGAGAAGAGCATGCTGGAGGATGGAGGCCATGCAGACCCCAGGACAAGACAAGCAAGGCTTGGGGAGGCTGAGTAACGGTTCACTCATGCAGCTCCTGAGCATCATGGATGGAACTTCAAGCCGCCCTTGTTCTATAGATCCCCCAGCTGCCGTGTGTTGTTTTATGTGGCACTGGGCACAAAACCCGGGGCCTCACACGTGTGCTCGGCGAGCTCTTGGACTCCGTGTTGCACCTGAGCTTGCCATGCTCTCTTTGGGTAGAGCGTGACATGTGAGAGATGACAGGCCACAGGAGAGCAGGGAGTGTTTGCTGCAGGTGACAGCTGTCCTTGGAGGGAGAACGTCTCCAAACGTGGCTCCTTCAAACAATGCTGGAATCAGACGAGATCGTGTCAAATCCCAGCCCAGCTCATTACTCTTTCTGTGTCTTGGGGCAGCTCTTTTTTACCTCTCTGAACCCTCACTTACCCTCTCTGGAAAATAGCTGAGTGTCTTTCTTCACACAGAATGATTCTCAAGGGTGCTCAATAGAGCATCTGGCCCATTGGGATGTTAGTTTACCAAGCAGGTCCCCAGGACTCACCTCAGACTGTGTGAACCTTAGAGTCCATGGCTGCGAGCAGAAAACACATGTCCTAGGAGCAATCTGGGCTTCCTGTCTGTCTGTGAGGACTCTATTGTACTAGTTTCTCTCCCTACTGCTGTGATAAAATACTCTGCCAAATTCACCTTAAGGAATAAAGGCTCTATTCTGGTGCACAGCTCAAGGGCACAGTCTCTTCGGGTGGTTAACTCGTAGAAACTTGAGGCAGCTGGTTACATGCATGCATAGTCAAGAACAGAGAGTGATGAGTGCTGTCAATCATGCCTTTTTCCTGCTTGACCAGGAACCCACCAGGAAATCTGCCACCCATGTAGATGGGTCTCCCCACCACAATTAAGGCCATTCATTTAACTCCCTGTGGGGCTGGAGAGGTGGCTCAGTGGCTAAGACCACTTGCTGATCTTGCAGAGGATCCTGGGCAGTTCACAACTTTCTGTAGCTGCAGTTCCCATGGGTATGATGCCCTCTCCTGGTCTATGTGGGTACTGCATGCACGTGGTGCACATACAAACCAGCACATACACACATGAACACATAAATAAAATTAAAACAAAGAAAGGTAACCAATTCCCCACAGGCATGCCCAGACTTGCATCTTCTAGGTGATTCTAGACTCTGCCACACTGACAATTAGTATTAGCCATCGCATCAGCCTTTGGCTCTTTGTGAGATTACAAAAGAAAAAAGAAAAGAAAAAAAGAAAAGAAAAAGAAAAGAAATCTATATAGTCGCAGGCTTAATGTTATTACTTGAAAGAGCAGACTCTCTACCCTGCTACTGACTAGAATGAGGCCTCAAACAATCGACCACCAGGGGGATCACATCACCTTTATTTCCCCATTTTACAGTTGGGAACACAGAGAGCAAATACCTGCCTGAGTCTAGCCCAGACACAAGTGTGCTGGTTGGGCTCCTCTCCTTTCCTGTGTGGTAGGGCATGGCGGGAAGGCCAGAGGAAGGGAGGGAGGTAGCAGTTAGGGAAGTTTAGAGGCCACTGTGGGAAAGGCCAAGGGCTGAGGCCCAGTCTCCCTCCATAGATGCTGCAGAGAGGGGCCACCCAGTAGGGCCTAGTAAATCCTTCCAAGCTTCTCTCCACTGCCTCAGGACAGGCACAGCCTCCATAAAGCTGCGCAACCCAGCAGGGTGTGCGAACCCCGCCAGGGTATGTGATTCACGCAAGGGGACTGGCAGCTTCCTTTCCTCCTCCTCTTAAATCAATCCATGAGTCTGGCTCATGGCAAAGGGGCCCAAATACTCTGGCTTGAAGAGAGAGAGAGAGACATGTGTCCTCGGGAATGCCAGGCTTCTCCTGGCATCTTCATGTGGAGATACTGAGGTGTGTGTGTGTGTGTGTGTGTGTGTGTGTGTGTGTGTGTGTTTTAAGATAATAAATCCCAAACCTTGTTTGACTCCCAGCCTAAAACAGATGCAATGCATATGGGCAGTAGACCTGGAGTTGCAAATAAATACATTTGGAAACCAAATATTTAAAAAGCGATTCTTCTCTGTCTTTTTCTCTCTTTCTTTCTGTTTTCCTACGGGTAGCTGCCAAGATCAGCCCTTGGATTTGGATTTCCCTAACGCCACTGCCCTAGGATTGTATTCTCTCAGCCAGAAGAGAATTATAGTGCCTCAGGTGAGGAGTGTGTGGAACGTTCGGCCTGCACGCCAGTCCTCAGTACTGGTCATGGCTGCCTGGAGCACTAGGCTAAAAGGGCAGCTAGGCTCAGTTGGAAAGGGTGCCATCATCGATTAGCAATGTCTGGTCTGGGATTTGTGGTAGGCAGAGGAGGCATACACACCACGTTATTGTTTTTATTATTTTTATTGTAAATGTTACATATTATTAATCGTGTCATATTTACTGGTTTTAGGAGCTCATCAGCCTTCTTTTTCCTGACATAACCATGCCTTTTAATTTTGTACAAAGCGCAACAAAAATGTTAGGGACTTTGAAGAGTCTTACCTGCCATCAAAAAGCAATGCCCAAATAACTAATTACTCCTCTTGCTAACTCAGCCTCATTATCTAGGCCATTCCTGACTTAGAGAGAGCACTTAATGCAAACATTTATCTCTTGTTGATGTCTCCATGTTGTTTGTTGGCCTGTTTTCTGATGAGAATGTCAGCTTTGCAAGGACAGAGATGTGGTGTTTGTTTGTTTGTTTGTTTGTTTTTTGTTTGTCTGTTTTTCATTGCTTTGTCCCTCGTGTCTAGCTGCCAGTGTTTGTCATCAGATAGGGTCTGGGTGAAACACTGCGTAAGTCATTTCATCCCTTCATGCATTTGCTTGCTGATGTCATTAGTACTCTGGGCTCAGCCCAGGACTAGGAAGGAAGATTCAGATACAGCAAAACAAATGCATGAGCACCAGCTACATACACTGGGGACTCTAGATGGGATGAAAGGCTCAACAGTACAGTAGGCCTTGGAGAAAGTAAGCATTGGAGAGGAGCAGCTGGCTTTAATAGAGGAATAGAAGTCTTCACTCTGGCCCTGTCTATAGGGGTAGCCTTTGGACACGCCCCAGTGTGGCTGCAACAGACTCAGGCTTCTCCAGCCCTAGTCCAAAGAAGTTTAGTTAAGGACATCATGTGAGGAGATCATCAGAACTCTCTCTCCACAGATCCTGAGGTGAGCATCAACTCTGGGTTGTGTTCCAGGAGAAACTGACCTTGATGGCTCTCAGCCCACAAGCATATGCAGCCTGTTTTCACAGCTTTTTTCTCAGCTGAGCTGGGAGAAATGTCAGCTTCAGCCATTTTCCTTCCTGTTTTTCAGACATTTGCAGAAAACAAGGAGGTCAGCTAGGTAGATTGCTTGCTTGGGGAATCTCAGAAGGATGCAGGTTTGGAATCTTACCCTTTCAAAGACCACTGTCTTCCAGTGTCAGCACAGAAAAAGAACAAAGCTAATTTCAGCCATGACACCATTCTTACTGATGTTGGCTATGATGTCATGCTTGCTAACACTGGCCAAGACACCATGCTTGCTCTGTGCATCTGGGACATATCGTTCCCATCCATATGAAAGCCTAGCAGGCCCACCCCAGTGCTACTATTTCTCTATTTTCTCAGAAGACGCTCAGTCTGAGTTTTCACAGGTAGAAGTGACAGGATAGAAAAGAAAAACCATCTTTCGAGTTTCCCAGATTCCCATCAGTTATCTCCCTGTTTCTGATTTCTTCCTTCCTCCTTCCTCTTTTCTCCTTCCTTCCAACCTTCCTTTGTTTCTTGTTTGTTTGTTTGTTTGGTTTTTGGTTTTTTTTTTGAGACAGGGTTTCTCTATTTAGCCCTGGCTGTCCTGGAACTCACTTTGTAGACCAGATTGACCTTGAACTCACAGAGATCCATCCAACTGCCTCTGCCTCCTGAGTGCGGGGATTAAAGACATGAGCCACCACCACCACTGGCTCTGGCTCTGGTTTCTTAACTAGTACTTTCTACTTTCAAAAAGTTTTGCAAGAACTAGTGGATACGCAAACAAAAAAAGAGGAGGGATGGAAGGGTTATAGGAAGACAGAAGGAAGGAAGGAAAGGAAAGGAGGGAAGGAGGGAAGGAGGAAGGAAAGGAGGGAGGGAGGGAAGGAGGGAGGGAGGGAAGGAGGGTGCCAGCAGGCCAACCTTGGTCTTCAGACCCGAGAGGCTGAAGCAGAATGCATCTGTTCGCTGTAGCTCTGGGTGCAAGGGTCTGGTCAGCTGAAGTTTACTCTATATAGGGGGTGGGATGGCTCCCACTTACCCAGATCATTTGCACAGACCTGTGAGGGCCCAGTCTGTACACAGTCTGGGAAGGTCTAAGGTCTGAGAAGGTCCAGCCTACAGGGTGCAAGGACCCCGGTGGCTCCAGTTTATTCAGAGTCCAGGGGTCTGGGGGAATCCAATTTATGCTGGTACAGGAGTCTGGGCCAGTGAAGTTTACAGTGGGTGGAGGTGTCCCAGGCTATCAGGAGGGTTGTTATCTGTCTTTGTATCTGTGTACCTTGAAGTCCGTGGCCTGACATTTGTACCAGCTTTAAAACCCCGCCTAGCCTTGTGTCACCACACGCTTGCCCTCACTCTCTCTCCTTCTACGACTTCAGGCACCTGCAGCTGACGGTTTTCCCGCATTGTTTTAGTAGGCATTTTTAATTCTTTTCTCTTATTCTATCCTCTTAATTTTCATCTTTCAATTTACGCATTCCCTCCGCCCCCACAGACCCACTATCCAGGTCATTAAGCTTTTCTTCAGCTGTGTCTACCCTGCTGTTAAAACCACTCCCTGCATTCGTCACTTAAATTTTAGTAATTTTTTTTTATGCCTGTGGCTTTCAGTCCTTGTTTATTTTAGTTTTCTAGTGAAGCGTTTCAGTTTGTCATTTCTTTATACTTTCAGTTTATATGTGAATGTGTGCATACTTGTAGAGGTTGAACTTAGGTTCTGTGCCAAGCGCCTTTACCCACTGAGCCATCCCGCCCAGCCTTGTCATTTTTCTCTTGGAGAAATCAAACTCCATTTTAAAAGACTAAGCCTGATGACTCTGTTATCTAGATTTCCCGTGAGTGTTTCTGTCGTACCATTTTTCTTCTTTGCTTTAGTCTTGAGATGACAATAAATCTTATGGCTGAATTAGAATTTTCATATGATCCTTGATCATATAAAAATGATTAAGGCCGCAGATGATGTGATTTCCTTCAGAAGTTTCCTTCAGCTTGTGGCAAAGTGTCGCTGTAAGGGACAGTCGGGACAGACGAAGCTGTGACATGCTGACTTAGGTTGTTTGAATCTCTGTAAGGCCACATCAATTTCTAGATCACCTTTGAACCTTGGGTACAGGTTGATAAGAGCTGTGTCCAGCTCAAAACCTAGAAAAAAACCAAAGGTCTTTGTCAGATGAGACATGTCACTGTGGGAAGGTGGGATGTGTTGGGACAACAGGAATCAAAGAGCTGAACACCAGGCCTTTCCCCTACCTCCTGGGTTCTGGTTTCGCATAGGTGTGGCTGGGAACATGATCACCTAGTCCCACGTTCTTGAAGGCAAAGGCAAACATCGAGAGGGAGAGCAGAGGCTCAAGACATGGATTCAACATGACAGCCACGGAGGGAGAGGCAAGTACATTGCAAGGTTTAGGAGGCAGCTTGAGCAAAGGGTTATCCCTGAACCCAAAGATTCATTTGCTTTGTGATAAATGTCACCTCCACCTTCAGATCCTTACATCAAGACTTAGGAAGATGAGGCCCCTTGCTCAAGGTCATATATCACCATCGACAAATGGGGCATGGTCTCTGAGGGACAACTTCCTTCCTCTCAGTCTCCTAACTCCTCTGCTAGGGCTTGGAGAAAGCAAGAACACAGAGCTGTTAAGTGTTGTGTTGGACAGCTTTCTGTGACTGTGATGAAGTATCTGAGACTATCAGCTTATAAGGAGGAAAGGTTTATTTGGCTCACAGTTTGGAGACCTCGGTTCATAATCAATTGGCTCTTTTGTTTTGGGCCTATGACAAATCAATGAATCGTGTCATAGGAAGATGGTAGAGGAAGATGCTGGTGGAAAGGGAAAGAATAGAAGGGATTGAGTCTCCATGTCCCCTCCGAGGGTGCATCTAACTACTGGAAGATCTCCTGCTAGGTCCTACTTCTTAGGATTTCCAAAACCTCCCAACAGTCCTGGAGATTACGCCTTTAATACTTGGGCCTTGAGGAACATTTCAGATCCAGTCTGGGACAGAGTTTGCAAAAATCAAACGGAGAGCTGGTATTCTAGCAGGACCAGAGACCTGTCCCCAGAAACAGCCCCAAAGAGACATTCTCAGGGAGTATGGTCTATAATGGGCTTTCGAAGGGGATCCAGCAGAGCCAACATGGCATAACCCCAGAGGCTGGGCCTTCACCCTGCTGATCATCTCCTACTGGGAGACTCAATTCTCTCTCGAGGTTGAGCTTCATACCCCAGCATAAAGGCTCTTAACTTTCGGAAAGGTAGAAAGGCACAAGACGTACCAGGCAAAAGATTCTGGAATTACTATGATGGACAAGGGGTGATGCAATGGAGGACACAAATTTTCCTGTATGCTTGGACCTGTATGCTTGAACAAACATGTATGCTTGAACAAACATGTATGCTTGAACAAACATGTATGCTTGAGCAAACATGTATGCTTGAACAAACATGCAGGGGACAACTGGTTTGACTGTGGACACTTTCCTTTCTAAACTCTTCCTGGCATGTGTGCTTGAAAGCAGGGCTCAATACGTCCATGTCTCAGTACGTACCGTGTGAGCAAGATTCCAGCATGGGAGAATGCCTTCCTCCGTGATCATTGGAAACAGACCTCCGATGCACTGGGTAGTGTTAACACGTGGGAGGTTAAGTGTGAGCTCTCAGGCCCTTTGATGTGTTAAATACCAAGGACTTTAACGTAATAAAACTGTAAACCTCAAATCAGGGCTAATCACAGTAATTTGCCGAACTCTGAAACCAAACCAAAAACGCTCCTCTCTTCTTAAATTGAACCACAAATCCAAGTTGTTTTGATCTGCGACTCAATCTAACAAAAGATTTGAGGTGGCTTACAAGAAATACGCACAATAAAACAAAAATCATACAGATAAAAACCAGGATCAGGGAAAAAAAATATCAAAACCAGAGGGAACATTACAACATCGATATTCAAGACGCATGTAGTAATTTAAGTTGAAGCATGAGTTCCTGAGCCTCCTGGCAACCAGAGCAACACGGGAGATCCGTTAGTTCGATGGCATGCTTTTATCCATCAGGAGAAGCCACTTAATCACTCCTAAAAGCAAGTTAAGCTAGTTTGAAACAACAACAACAGAATCTCTTCTGATACGGCGTTCTCTGAATCAAATTTCAAAGTATTTCACTCCAGGATCCTGTTTCATAGATAGAAAAGCTTTGGGATCATCAATTTCTTTATCATTTCGTTACTATTTTTCACCCGCAATACCATTACTCAAAAGACGTCACAGAGGGCCCAGATTTTCCTGCTCTGATTTTGCCTTAAACTCTTTCAAGCCGCATTGCTTTTGCGCACAACCTCATTGTTTTAGCGATTAAAGGAGGAAATTTGCACGTGTGTCCCCGGGGAAAGGAGAATTCAGGAGGTCAAGTGTGGTCCTGCTCGGCGATGTGGTTCTTAATCCCCAGAGAATCCCCCCTCAAATGTTTGGATAAACTGAGGAAATTTCCTGGGGCGGGTGAGAGTGTGTGTGACACAGCCTGACATTAATCTTGGTAACAATTCCTCCAGATGTGTGAGCGCTCTGAGGATGTGGAGGGCTGGGGCTCCTGCGGTACCCTCTTTGGGGTGGAGGGAGCGGGGGGGGGATGATGGGGGGGTTGGGCCTCGGTGAGGCGGCCAACATGGTTTCTTCCTAAGTGTTTTTACACCTTCCGGCCTGTGCTCACAGGGATGAAATGCTGAACACCTCTAACGACTGGCAAAAGCAGGTTAAAGACCATGCCAGGGTGGAAATGGGTTACAGGTATAGATGACCAGGCTGTATAGACATGGAGATGCCAGCAGCGTTCATAAACATTCGTTTAAAGTAACACCAAAGCTCTCTGGGTGGACAGAGTCTTGCTGTTCACACTCCGCTAAACTTTTCTACAACCAATACACACGGTTTTACAGTTTTCCTTCCCAAACAGTCTTCCTAGAATGGCCAAGGGGCCTCGAGTCTTTCTACATCAGGAAACTGTACAACTGTCCCCTAACTTCACGGATGATTACGTTATGGCCAAGATTTACTCAGGCCACACATTGCAGGCGAAGCACACCCTAGGGATTCCTACAGGGCCCACCTTCAGGGGCACACCAGAATCGGTTCTTGGATCCGTAATCTCTGTATTGCTTCAGGGGGCTCAGATCAGTTTGCAAATACTGCTAAAGTAAAAGAGAGTTTTAATACCCACGGAGGAATTTGTCCTCACCCACCTGTCGACTTCAGAAACAAACCAGCTTCTCTCCACACGATTCTGCCACCACTCCTGTCCTCCAGCAGCCCCTTTCCAAGAACTCAAGACGTGAGACGAAAAGCTGAGAGCACAGAAGAGCTTCCCTTCTGAGATAATAAGTTGCACAGACGCACTGTGTCGGCGCGTGCAGCGGTGGGGGTGTGCACACTCACAAATGTATTCAAAGGTGCGGCTAACCAGTACCTGCTTCTCCAGGCCCAGATGCAAAGGGCCATTCCTCTCGGTGACCAGCAGCAGCCCCTCAAAGTGAGAAGATGAGAAGTCTCCATGGAGGATCCTGTTAGTGTAGGCTGTGTGCTGAGACCCCCAGGGTGGGAGTGTTCAGAGTTGGGGGGACTTCTGGAGATGAGTTCTAGTGGAAGGTTCCCAGGTCATTGGGCGTGTCCCCTTGGAGAAAGTGTGGGGTCCCTGGCCCCTCACTGTTTGTCTTTCATTCTCCTCTAGAGACCAAGTGGTCTGGGTTCCGTGTGAATAGGGAGCTGAGAGCTGGTAGTTCTTGTCCTAGTCGAGAATGCTGGGAGACGGAGCCAGAGAAATGGAGAAGCCACAGCCCCACAGAGCGTGTCAGGAGCTGCCACTCCCACCAGGAAAGCAGGCAAGGGGGCAGAGTTTGTCTTCCGCGTGCATAACGTGGGCAGTTCAGGCCCTCAAGTTGGACTTTTTCAGGGTGGTCGCTCAGCGATGCATCTGCCCAAAAGCAGGCTTCGTGGGAGGGCTGTGGGAGGGGCTTCGTGGGAGGGCTGTGCCCACACCATCAAGAGGGCTCCTAAGTCAACCTCCCCTTCCAGGAGAGGACGCTCCCATCTCATCTGGAGTCTTCTTGAAGCTTTGAACTTCAAAGGTGAGGGTTGGAGGCTTAGTCCCCTTTTCTCCTAGAATTCTCTTGTTCTGTTCATGGCCTTCAAGCCCAGTGGATATAGGGTAAAGGGCTGGGTCAGGGAAGTCAGTCCACTTAAGAGCCAAAGCCTGTAATAAATACTCCAAACCCAAGCCTAAAAGCTTGCCCCGGCCCACACCATTGGAAAAACAAGTCAAGTACTTTTGGCTTGAGCACAAAAGGTCTTTCTACTAAGAACAGAACTGGCTGACTGTTTGCTTTTAAAAAACAACAGAATACGACAATAAAAATAGACTGTGGAGAGCATGCAGCAGTAATAACCCCAATACTCGTGTCCCTGAAAGCATGTCCACGAGCACACTTAGAGCTTAACCAGCGCCATATATGTAGCAGGCACCATGCCAAGCGCTGTATCTGCGATACATTCTTCAATTCTCCAAACGTCCCAGCCAGCTAAAACCTGCTCTTAGCCTTGCTCTGTGGAAGTTAAGCAGTGGGGTAATAGGGTGGGGAGAATTTACCCAAGGTCAGGCCGCCAAACGCCGCTTTAAAGTCAAATTACAAACACACATTATCTAACTCCGAAGTCTGCTCCATTTCATCACTCACCTTTTCAGAGTTTTAGATTTACAAAAAAAAAAAAAAAAAAAAAAAGAAAGAAAGAACAAGAAATTGGACAAATAGCACAGATTTCTCCCAAGTCATCTCTCCCGGAAACCTGTGCGCTTCCTCTTGATGCACCTGACTTTAACGGGGTTCTTTTGTTAGTGAACCAGTGTGAAAAGATGGCTGTGGGTTCAAGCCTGTGGTCTTTTCAGAGTCCTTCACATTTTACTGGGTGTCTCTTTTCAGTGTGTGATAGCCAGTCAGCCACTGTGTGTCCTGAGGCTGTTCAGAGCTGCGACAGCTTTGTCAACTCCTAGCCTGTGTTTTAAAGGGTGCCTCTCATTGCACTTTCTGTGACTCCATTCTTCTGGAGTTACAGGGCCCAGAGGAATGGTGACAGAGGCAAGGGCAGTTTGCATCACATGCTATCAAAAGTAGACACTCCAGCCCCCTTCCTGAGTATCGATGATGACCTTCAACATAGCCCAGCAAGGCCCAAAAAGTAGGTACTCAGGCCTCGGGGTGGAGTGCTCTGTAAGTGTTAAAGATCCTGCACGGCCTGCCGGTCCACCTTGGGTTTGTACCCTATCTATACTGCGTACATGAGGGGGCTACCAAGCATCGCTCTGTCCACAGAGCGATGACTCCAGGCATTTGCACTCAGTCCCCAGACTCAGGAGTCCTAGCCACATACCCACAGTGTCCCACTTGCCCTAATTAACTTCCACTGTCTACTTGACGCAGCCTAGAGTCACCACAGAAGGGAGTCCTGGAATGATTTCCTGGATCAGAATGGCCCGTGGGACATGTCTTGGTGAGGTGGCCTTGATTTTTAATTAATGAAGGGGGGCACAGCCCACTGAAGGCAGCACCATTCCCTGGGCAGGTAGGTGGTCCTGGACTATGGAAGCAACCCAGCTAAGCAGAAGCCTGCATGTGAGAGAACAGGCAGCATTAAGGAATGGCTGCTTCAAGTTCCTGCTTGACTTCCTGTCCTGGCTTCCCACAGTGATGGACTGTAACCTACAAGACAAAACGAATGCCATCCAGCAAATAGTATAGACATCGGAAGTGGGAGGAGACAGGGAACATGGCAGGAGCCTACCACAGAGGGCCTCTTTGAAAGGCTCTACCCAGCAGGGTATCAAAGCAGAAGCTGAGACTCATGGCCAAATGTTGGGCAGAGTACAGGGAATCTTATGGAAGAAGAGGGAGATAGAAAGACCTGGAGGGGACAGGAGCCCCACAGGAGACCAACAGAGACAAAATATCTGGACACAGGGAGTCTACAGAGGCTGATGCTCCAACCAAGGACCATGCATGGAGAGGACCTAGACCCACTGCTCAGATGTAGCCCATGGCAGCTCGTTCTCCATGTGGGTTCCCTGAGATGGACTCAGTGGCTGGCTCTTTGATCACCTCTTCCTGGTGGGAGGTGGGCAGCCTTGCCAGGCCACAGAGGAAGACGATGCAGCCAGTCCTGATGAGACCTGACGGGCTAGGGTCAGATAGAAGGGGAGGAGGACCTCCCCTATCAGTGATCTAGGGGAGGGGCATGGGGGGAGATGAGGGAGGGGGCTAGAGTTGGGATACAAAGTAAATAAATTATAATAAATAAATAAGCTAGTTAATTAATTAATGAAAACACCTTCCTCCCTGTGGTGGTTTGACTAGGAATGGCTTCCATTGGCTTATATATTTGAATGCTTGGTCATCAGGGAGTGATACACTCCCCAAAGTTTCTTTTGGAAAGGATGTTTTTATCACGACAACAGAGATGACACTAGAGCAGTCACCTCTCGAGTCTCTTTCTGTCTTAATTGTCACAGACCCGCCAGGTTACAGAGCCAAGGTTCAAGGAGGCAGCAACGCGGTCACCGCGGTACCAGTCCATTGCCTGATGAGTCAGTTTCCTTATCTACTCACCTCTGGAAGCCCCCATCGCTTCCAAGTCTGGACAACGAGTAAAGGTGCTGTTAAGCATTCACGAGCAGGCTTCTGTGGGCTTTCGTTTTGACCTCATTTGTGAAAAATGCCAGGAAGCACGGTTGCTGAGAAGGTAAGAGCGCGGTTAATTTAGTGGGACGCTGACAGGCTGTCTTCCGGAGTGTCTGTGCCCTCTGCATTTCCCCCCCAGAGCTCTCTGGACTTTGCATCCTCAGCAGCTTGGACAGGACTGGCCGTGTGGACTGTCCTCTTGGTGAGGGATTCGGATCCAGCAGTCACGGCCCGGCCAGCGAGATGGTTCAGTGGGTGTCTGCAGTCAAGCCTGTTGTCCTGGATTCACTCTCCGGGGCCTACAAGGTGGAGGGAAGGAACAGGCTCCTGCAAGCTGTCACCTTCGCACCTGCACTCACACGTACACACACACACACACTAAAAATGCAAAAACAAAAGATGTAGTGACGGTAGCGATGGTGTGAGGAGGTAGCCACTCACGTTCCTGCCTTCAGAAAATCCTGTTCGGTTCATGCCACTCCAGCTGTGACGTCATAGGCCCTACAGTGCCACTCTTTGCCAGATTGAGAAGGGCCCCTCTCCGGATCTCAGCCTCTTGGTTTGTAAAGTCAAGCGGCAAGAGAGCATGGTCCCAGAGCCCTCCCGTTCTGACCGCAAAGGTAGATCCTTACCGGTAGACTTCCCTGAATCAAATCCTACCAGGCTTCCACCTCCTCATCTGTGAAATGGACTTATCCCAAACAACTTCTGCCCTACTGGGCTCTCGAGAGAATTAAAAAGAAAGATTATATGTAAGTCACCAAGGACCTGCGCTGAGCACCGTCATTGCTCGTTATTCATCAACCTTAACAGAATTATTTCTGTTCTTCTGACACCTGCCACTTGCCTCTCAGGGCCCTGGAGACAGACACACCGGAAATAAGCTACAAAACACTGCAGGGCGGTTCAGGAACGGGGGTGGGGGCAGGGAGGGGAAGTTCAGTGTTGGAGGAGAGTGAGAACCTGAGCCTACAGAGGAACTGGAGAGGAGGAGGGGCTAGCGGCGGCGGTGGGTGAGGGGACACCCCAGGAATGCTCCCCTGGGCTGCAGGGGGAGGCTGCATCTTGCCCTTCCAAGAGCTTGCGGTGGCTGGGGCTGCGCTGGGGGGTGCCGAAAGGTGGCCGCGTGGGTAAGTCCTTCCAGCTGCGGCCAGGTAATCCTCCGACCTGGCGCAGGCGAGATGATACCCCCGGAGGGCCAGGCCTGGTCCAGCGCGAGATGCTTGCCCCTGTGAAAGCGCTCAGCCGGCCTCGCGTTTCGCAGCGCTCAGGTCCAGCATGAATCATTCCTTTTTGAACGTGTCTAAATGTGTTTATAAAATAAAGCTGCGGCCCAGGGCTGCTCCGGGCGGAGCGGGAAGGTAATATGTTTTTAATTGGAGAGATTGGGGGAAGGAGGCAGGGAGCCAGGGTGAGCTCACCCCGCATGCATGTGGCTGGGCGGAGAACAACTCAAGTCCAGATTCCTGGACTGCAGTGGCCCAGCCGCAGGACTGGCCGTTCAGCAGCGGCTCATGCAATGGGCTATCCCCGGGCCTCTGGGTGCAAGCCGACCCGGGGTCGCAGGAGAGTGGGTGCCCACAAAAACCCTCGATCCCAGGAGTCGGGTGGGTCAGTGTACCAGGAGCAGGCAGGTCTGGAATCCACACAGCCTGTGGACCGGGGGAATCCTAGGCCCCGGCTTTGCAAGGGGCTTGGTCACACCAAGCCCCTCCCACCAGCTCAGTTTCCAGAGAGCTGGAAACCCTATACCGCGCTGATGTGAAATTTGAAGGCTGGCTTTATTTGATTTTATCCTATTTACTTTTTTCCCTTATTTTTGGCTTTGTGGGCCAAGTAAACCAGATGTGCAGGCCCCATTTGGCCTCCCTTTATCCTCCTTTTAGACCACGGGTGTGGGCCTCACTTGGTCAGTTCCCAGCTATCATGGCTTAGGCAAGTTAATTCGCCTTTCAGAGTTCTGGCTTCCTCCGATAGAAACCCCGTCGCTGAATTCTATTTCTCCTGACTGTCCAACGGCTTTCAGGTTGAGGCTAAAGCAGAGTGCCAAAAGAGGGCCATGTGATGGGCTCTGGCACCTGCTAAGAGTGGGACTTAGAAATCAATGTGCTGTTCTTTGCTTGGTCAGCTGTCCCCCTGACTCTGTAAGCTGGACACTGCTGTACCCGAGAAAGCAGGCTCAGGGGACTAATTATAAACCAGCTTCCCAACTGGGGGGATTGAAATTATCCTACGATTTAAAAAATATATATATATATGTAATTAAATATACTGACATCATTTCTTCCTTCCCTCTCCTTCTATATTGTGCCTTTCCCTTCCAAATTAATGAGCTCCTCTTCTTTAACCTTTGAGTCGCATACACAGATAAACTGACCTGACCTCCCCTTGCTAGATAACCCAAGGGGCTCACCCCTGGGGAAGACTTAATAGTCCCCTCTCTCCATAGTTGTTAATTGCACGTATCTCTTATTAATTAGCACGAACATCATCCCTAGGGGTGGAGTTCCCCCACCCTCCTAATTTAAGGACCCATTGTCTTGGTAGGAAGTGGGGGAGGGGAGGGACTCTTATCAAGAGAAAGCATTGCAGAGCCATGCGTAGGAAGACACTTGAGGTTTGGGGTGTTGGCTAGGGCTAACACCCTGCTCTGGTAACACTAGTCTTTTGTAAAGCGAGCAGGCCAGCTGTCAAGGGCACGATGAAGCATGATGATGATGACGATGCCCAGGGCCCAGTGTGCACAACCTGAGGTGTCCGCAGAGATAAGTACTCTCCAGAGGAGCCGTGTTCTCTTCCGCTTAGTAGCCAGCTGATCTTGAAGGACTCAGCCCTAAAGGAATAAAAGGACTGCGGGTAAAGGTTTTCAAAACAGATTTAACAGAAAATCAAAGGTTCACCATAAAGGAAATAGCTTAATATGTTATGTAATATCTATACTAAGGGCGTTCTGTAGCATTGAAAGAATGAGCAGTAACAGGAGAAAATACTTAGAATCTAAAAATCGAGGAAGGACAGTAAAGAATAAAATTAAGTAAACATATATTCCATACTCAAAGAAGTAAAGATAAAACCCCAGGGACATCACCATGTTAAAGCTCTTTATGGTAGGGTTTTAATTTATTTTTACTCCATTTTTTTTTCATTCTTCTGCTGTAATTTTTAGGCCTTCTCCAGCACGCATATTCCATTTTTAGATTCAGAAATGTGTAAGCTTGCTGTATGTTATAGGCCCCGTCCCTTAAGGATTAGGAAGGAGATTCACATTGTCAGGGTCCACGTTTACCTAAAAACAAAAGCCGGGCTGTCAGGATGGCTCAGCAGCTAAAGGTGCTTGCTGCCAGACCTCAGGACCCACATGGTGGAAGAAAAGAATCAGCTCTTACAAGTTGTCCTCTGACCCCTGCACGTGTGCTGTGATGCTTGTGCACTCGCACGCATGTGTGTGTGCACACACAATAAATTAATTAATTAAAAATAAAAAATGTAGGGTCTGGAGAGATGGCTCAGAGGTTAGTAGCACTGGCTGTTCTTCCAAAGGTCCTGAGTTCAATTCCCAGCAACCACATGATGGCTCACAACCATCTATAATGAGATCTGGTGCCCTCTTCTGGCCTGAAGGCACACGTGCAGGCAGAATACTGTATAAATAACAAATGAATAAATCTTTAAAAAAATAAAATTAAAATGTAGTTATTTTTTAAGCGTAGAAAGAAATTCTACAGAGAAAGATACCCTAAGTAACTTGCTAACAGAATTATGGGTGATTACCCCTGCTCCAAACGCTTTTTTTTTTTTCTTTGTGATTCTTAAACTTTTTACATGGATACTTTTTAACAATGGTAAAATAAACAGATAGACCTTAAGACAGTCCCCTGCATTTGCTGTGAGGATTGTTTGCAGGGGATTGTTGTCCCCAGGTCATCCCTACTTACTGCTTTGTCTCTGGGTCATCAGACCTCTTCCCTACCCCGTGGTGACAGACACTGAGGACTTCTGACCTTATCCAGTCAGTTTCAACCCAATGAACGTGGCATCCGGAATCCTTGATTACCAAGGAAGGACTTGGTGTGGCTCTTCAAACCTGTTTCCCCAAAAGTTGCAATGTTGGTTGTTTTTTATTTAACAGAGAAAAGCACAACTGTAGCAAGGCCATTACTGAACGAGAAGGCAGCTTTTCTTGACTCCCTTGTCACTCCCTATGCCTGCCTCTTCATAGAGCAGGTTAAGCTTCTGGCCTAGAAGGTCACAAAATCTCCTAAAATCCTTGTTCAAAGCGGAGCCCCTTTTGTCCTGTGGAAGGAGCTGCTGGGGTTCGCGCTGGGCTCTAGAACAGACTGTGTCCTTCTTGCTTCTCTCCCCGACCTGGGATCTGCTCTGGCAGCTAATCCTCATGGACTGCCAGGTCTGAGGTAACTAACTGCAGGATGGAGCTGGTCGCTGAAAACGCCAAAGCTAGAACCTCTGTTCCCCAGCCTCTGGGAAAGAGAACGCTGCTGAAGGTCAGGTAGACTCCTGACCACAGTGATCTGAGAGGCCAGGCATGCGAGGGTTTCCAGAAAGCTGGTCCAGGGAGATGCCAAGCAACCACTGTTTCCTCTCCCACATTTAGCTTGGTACATCTTTTTCTCTTTATGCTTTTCCCCTCAGGAACCCCTTCTCACAGGCCCGTGGATCCCTCTCCTCCACTTACCACTCCAAGAGATCAGTGGCTTGAGCAGATTGCTGAACCCAAGCTACAGCCTGTCACTGAAAAGTGCCTGGAAATGAGGCCGCCCTGGGCAATGAGCCCCTCGCCCTGTGGAGCTGACTTTACCTCTTCAGGCAGACGCTGTCAGGACTTGAGTTTGGTTAGAGGACCCTAACTGGTCTCCTCTGCTGAAGCGAGCGCTCGCTTGGGACCTGAGGACCCCTGCCCTCATTATGTCAGAACTATGCTGGGAGGGCAGAGTGGTCAAAAGCATTGCCCTGCTTTGACAGTCCACTGCAGCAAGGTGACGGCTGCATTCCCTCCCGCCTTACCATCAGTCCTCTAGCACAAGCCTCCTCACTCAGGAGCCCAAGTTCAAAGAAGTGAAAGCTTCCCGAAACAAAAGGACAAGCAAATGTGTATTCTTGATGTGGCCCCAAGCTCTACCAACAGACTGGCTCTCTGGACTGGCCTGTGCTTATAGTCAGCCAGCCCTAAGCCCAGCCAGCACATAGGAATTCATGCTCACCACGGTGGCGAGGGTTTGGGACCAATGGGACGTGGACCACTCTCTTGGAAATGAACCTTCCCCAGTTCACTCAGGGTACTCTTGAACATGCTTGAGAGAGAAGCGGTGATATTGATTTAAAGCCATGCTACTTAAGTTCATGACAGCCAGCACTAGCAGCTAGAAGCTGAGGTCCTGACTAGCCAGAGGTAATGCAGCTCAGGAAGAAAAGGAATCACCACTGCTCTAACTGTGTGACCTTGGGTGAGTTGCATAAGTCTCAGTTTCTTCGTCTGTCAAATGGGGGGGAGGTAATTGCTTCCTCGTGGGGATGTCTATCTAGTAGCTGGCCCAACCTATGGCAAGCACAGAGAACTCTAGAACACATAGTATGCTGACTACTCTAGCAACTCTTTATTGGGGTGGGGGAAGGACCCCAGCTCCTGGGATTTCCAGGTGCTCAGGTCTCCCTGGCTTAAGAAGAGCAGTAACCCAGGTCAGGCCAGATGACTTGGAAGTACAAACGAGGCCCCTCCCCTCAAAAGCTCCAAGACCTGCAGTCAGGCTCTTCTGCTGCCTTACTCCAAAATGCATTCCAGATGCCCACGAGAATGGGATTTTTTTTTTTAAAAAAGCCAAACCATGGAGGGGAAAAGACTTGAATATTTATCAGACCTCTTGGGAGAATAGGTTGGTTAAACTTAGAAGCGTCAGAAAAGATCACAGAGAAGGAGATGGATGGAGGCAATGGCAGAAAAATGTAGCACATACTGCAGACAGCAAATGAGCAGCAAGCGGGGGCGGGGGGGGGGGGGGAGCGGTATTGGCGAAGCTCGGCCGCATTGCTGTGTGTGTGCCTACGTTCACATGACGCTTGAGAAGTTAGCCAGGCCCTTAGGTGTAGCAACAAGGAATTAAAGTGTAGGATTCGCACATGAACAAACGGATGTGGGCAGGAAGGGGAGAATGAAGTCTCGTTAGCAACCAGTTAAATGAGCCAGCACTTTTACGCCGCTGAATAACAAACACACTGTCTTTAAACATAATACCATTAAGACATGCCCACTGGCACAAGAGTTATGGGAGCAACCAATTACTGTTTTGGTTGTATATGAGGCACAATCCATAAGCTGGAACCTGTACCTGGCACAGTCGACAGGGTCAAGAAGCTGTGGCCAGACAACCTGTAAGCTCTAAGGGAGAACCCACTGATATTGTGCTACATGGCCACAGTTTTAAAGTGGCTCCTCCTCCTCCTCGTGACGCGTAGCTGTACCCATAGACGGGCACATCTCTTAGCCTCATCACGGCAGCTTCTTCCTGCAGTCAGTGGTGATTAACGTGGAAATCCTCGGCCGGTCAACATGCAGAGACTAAGAGCCCGCATAGAGCTCAGTCCTTCCTGGGATACCTATATCTCACCTGTCACTCCAAGACTCAGGGGTGTCATGGAAAAGGGGAGGAAAGATTGTAAGAGCCAGAACCAGTGGGTGACTTCAGGGAAGCCATCTTCCCTAGACACGACCGGGCAGTTGCACACATGAACTCTCTGGGGTTATGACAAGATCTGTGTAAGCTCAGGCCAGACAAAAGCCCAGCATGGAGGAAAGAAGGTGACACAAAGCCCACCACTAGCTGAGGAGAGGGAGAGTCAGTTTTCTTTAATGGTGTGACCCTTGGTAGACGGAACACACTCAAGGGCAGGTCCTACCCCTCAGAGCAGCTGGATAACACAAACTGGACTCATCGGGTTGAGAAAAGGTGGAGGATGGGCAGAGGACGGAGGAGAGGAGGAGAGGTATCACAAAGTTGGATGGGTAGAAAGGGAAGGGTAGATCTGGGAGTAAGTGGGGGAGGATAAGTGACTGATCAAAATGAATTGTATGAAATTCTCAAAGAATTAATAAAATGTTATGGAAAAATAATACTGTCCTATGTCAAAAAAAGGTGGGAGGGAATGGGCACACCTTTGCTCTGTTGGTAGGAATACAAAAAAAATCAGGTGTTTTTTTTTTTTTTAAGATCTGCTCTATGATTGGGGAAACTGGAGAAAAATAAAAACGTCTGTACAAAAGCAGACTCGGAATGGGCAGATCACCTAAACAGGAAGTTGTCACAGAAAATAAGACAATCCTCTTCCTTATTGTGTCACATTAGACAAGAAATTTCACCTCTCTGAGCCTTAGTTTTTGTCTCCCATACAATGGGGATTTTGATAGTCATTTACAAGGTATTGTATGAAAAGCACCTGCACAGGTACTTTGAGAGAACGAGGAGGTCCTTCCTAAATACGTGTCCTGCTATGTCCACATCAGTGAGTTCTGACATCAGAAAGTAAACTAAAGCTGGGGGCGGGGAGGAGGGTGATGGGTGAAGGGCATCCAGACTGCCCTTCCCACACTCTGGCTGATGGAGAGTAATGGGGATGTAAAGGAGAGGGAACACAGTGGAAGGAGTTGAAGCACTAATGGGCTGTTTTGCCTGGGTCCTCTTTAAACGGGAACATTTGTTAGGTTCAGCTAGTGTCCTCTGAAGGTTAGCTATCACAGCAGCTAGCAACGCCTGCCCTAACTGTTACAGTGTTCAAATAGCAGCTGTCCAACTGGACAAACAGATTGCATTTGTGGCCAGCTAATGTTTGTGCCTGATGGAGCCCCTGGTGAGTGACAGTGGCGCGTCTTGATCTAGTCACTAATCACAAGTGCATGCTGCAGGATTTCCAGAGAAGTGGCTGATAAAAAAAAAAAAAAGTCCTGTTGGTTGAATTAGGTTTTGTTCTAAATTGTTGACTTTGGGTCTTGTGTGTTCTGAGTGAGGTTGGGGTTGGCTGGAGTGTTTTGACTAGACTAGAGCTCAAAAAAAAAAAAAAATCCAAAGGATTTGCTAAAATCAAAGTAGAAAGGAACAATGTGGAAGTGATCAGATTGTCTGTATCAGCTGATAGGAGTCTGGCCCACGGCCAGGAAGTGTCAGGCGTGCTGGTGATGTGGGCCTCAGGTGGTGTACAGAAGCAGGACTCTGACAGCTACCTCAGGGCACAGCTAATTCCTCTGACAAGGTGAAAGGACGCTCAGGGCAGCGCTGTCTGCAACAGAGAAGGTCATAAGTAGCTGAAATGCCTGTGGCGGAAGCTTCTGGCTCCCCACCCAAGCCTCTCTGGATGCTTCCTTAGAAAATAGTGTACTTAGGCTAGGGGTTGGAGCTCGGTGGTAAAACAGCCCCCTAACAAGGGGAAGGCCTGGGTTCCTCCTGAGCACGGCAGAAACAAACCAACCACCAGTAAAAAAAATGATAAAAGCAGCACAAAGCAGGCAGAAAACACTACTGCAGGTTCCTCTGGTTCCAAGTCCCTCATGATTGCTCTGGACAGGCTTTGTGGTCTTTTCATCCCCACTTGTCAAGGATCAAGCTAGGATCAGAGCCATGATCTGCTTCTACTCAACAAAATGTCAGCCAAAGTTTCCTAGAGCCCATTTGGGAAAGCTGAAGTCACAGAGCAAACGGGTGAGGGCTCTTCTTCACCCGGGACCATGTGCCAACACGAGAGAAGGCCAGAGACTCACAGAGTTGCTGGCCCAGCCGGTGAGCCAACAAGGAAGGTGGTTGTGTGGGACAATTCTGTCTCTACTATTCATGTCTGTTTAGGTCCCCTGCTGTTGTTTTCTCCTCGGTGCTGTTAGTGTGGTAGAAACAATCTTTAGGGACAGTTAACTGATAGGCGTGGAGTTGCGCAAACATGCCACCTGGCTTCCCTCTGGGGTGAGGTGAAGGCCAGAGCCTGATTGGTCTTCCTGTGAGGACTAATGAAGGAGAGGATGCTCAGGGAAAGACCTAACCTCCCGGGGTTTGACAGAGTGAGGGGCATGGAGCATGGCTGAGCCAGAGCCTTCTGGAAATGAGCTCATTTAAAGCAAGGCATGATGGGACAGAGGAGCAGCAGGATGTCCCTCGAAGATATGTACTAGGAAGTCTCAGGAGCTGGGGAAGCACTGAGATGGCCAGCCAAGGGGCTGTCTGTTAAGACAGGGCTCCTCAGAGGCAGGTCTCTGAGTAAGCCACAAAGGACAGTGGGGATTTCGATGAGGGTTCAACAGAGTGCAGAGAACTCCAACAGTTTGTGCCCAGCTGCAGTCAAAGCACCCTGGAAAGGCTGTGAAGGATGTACATGCAGGGCCACTGGCCTTTGGGACCCTCCAGCTATCCCTGTGTAAGCCCCACCCCAGTGGAGATGGGGTACAGAGGAATAGGGAGGTGACTCAAGAAAGGGCAGTCCAGCTTCTCACTGTTGGCCCCTAGACTGCTCAGTGAAATGGGTCTGGATACGGTAAGCACCAGTCTCAAGCTGCTCCCCTGGGTGGTCCCTTAGGATCTGCCGGTGAGAGGCACCAGTGGCAGATCAGAAGCTAGGAGGAGAGGGAAGCCACCATCTTAAAAGATGGGAAAAGCTCAAGATGGGACTTTACTGACTGGCACCAGGAGGCTGTCTCTCAGATCTCAGACACCTTAGGACTGGACCTGTAAGCTTGGCCATCCATTATCACTTCTGGCTTCAGTTGACCTTGAAAGGCTGCTGACCTCCTGCACAGTGGACCCTTCCCTAAACTGCATGGACCTCTCCTATTGCCCCACCCGCCCTCCTTACAGAGCAGGTCAGCTTCTGCCGGCACCCATCATCACCGGCACTGAAGGACATCATCACAGTTGCCCTTGGGTTTCCAGCTACAAATATGGCTGCCATTTTATAAGCCTAGAGTATGGCTTCAAGACTGCTTCTATGCATATGCTCTCAATTTTTACCTTACTTGGCCACAAATAAATGTCAGGTTTCTTTGTTCTTACTAGGCTGACCTTGTTCTGGGTATATAACTTCCCCTCCTTTCCTGAGGACTAGGATACCTCCCCTAATCTCAGCTCTCAAGATGACTGTAGTCCCCCTAGCTTTCGGAATCCAATAACTTCTTCTTCCTTCCCTTTCCCATCCTAGACCCTGGGTATTTCCTGTAATCACTTGTCTGTATCACCGTCCTGTCCCTTTCCTGCCCTTCTGTCCTTTGAGCACCCATTTAACCAGTTCCCTGTACCAAGAGCCTTCTGTTAGGAATCCCTGGCCTTGCTTCTGCTTTCTAACTGTACCATGGCGGGCATATCCATCCCTCTATCCAAGGGTCAACCTGCAGAACTTGAAAGTGAGGTCAGAACTCAGGAGAGCAAAGAAATTTTAGAGAAGACGAGCAATTGTGGTTTCAATATTATTTACTGTTGAGTTATAACTGAAAAAAATTATATTCTGGACCTGCAAGGGATTTGGAAGCTCTCAAAATCACTCAGAGGCAGGAGAGAGATGGGGCAGAGGATGGGGAAAAGGAGAAGGAAAGGCGAATGGTGAAGTTCTGCCCTGATTCTGTAGGAAGCCAGCCCTGACCCACAGTGACCTAGAAAGCCACCTCAGTGAGACTGGGGCCTAGAGGTTCCACCAGGTCCCCTAAGAAGGCTTGTAGTTTGGTTCAAGTGGTTTTTTTTTGTTGTTGTTGTTGTTTTATTTTGGGTTTTTTGTTTGTTTGTTTGTTTTGTTTTTGTTGTTGTTTTAATTCAAGGCTTCTAAACAGAAGGCTGGAAGGCTGGGACATTTGGAGCATGTGTTTCTTTATTGGGAGTCCAGGGCTATCCTCCACAACCTACTGTCATCTTGGGCCAGATGGTACTTTCCTGCATGTCATTTAGCAGCATGCCTGGACTCTGGCTTCTAGATTCCAGTAGCAACCTCCAGTCACAGTATTCAAAGATGACTCTAGATCCTATCAAATGTCCCATAGGCAGCAAAATTGTCAGAGAAATGCTGCTGCAAGCAGGATGCTTTGGGTTAGAAACAAATCTATGGTCAGTGAGATGACTCAGTAGATCAAGTCAAACCATGACAAACTGAGCCTGATTCCAGGAACCCACCAGGCAAAGGAGAGAACTGACTCCATATACAGACCATGGCACATGTATCCTGTCCAACACACAAATTATGTAAATGCAAAAAAAGAATTTTAAGTGACATTTCTAGCCTCTCTCAGAAATAAAAACCTACAGATGTGTGAAGGCCACATCAATGTCTCCATCCAAGGTGATTACCAGCTGCCACATGGCATGCTATTTATTTCTGAAGAACAAAAGACCTAAAAAAAACCTCTTTGGCTCTGAGCATCTTTGATTACCTCCCAGTGTTCTGCCTTCAGGTGTCTGTCAGAGCTCATTGGGATTTTTGGACTCAAGGTCTTCACAATGCAACAGTCAAGGTGTCAGTCATATTGCGGTCATTACGGGGACCAGCTGGGGAAGCATCATTTTCCAAGCTCTGGCACAGGCATCCTGTCAGAATTCAGTTCCCTGTAAGGATCGCCTGCAGGGCTTCAGCTGATCAGGCTGCTGGCCAGGACCACCTACTGCTCCTCAACTCAGAGGGCCTTTCCATGGGCCAGGCCACGGGATGGCAGTTTGCTTCCTTTGAGAGAGCAAGGGGAACCAGAGGACGACCGAGACAGCCAGAATCCATCCATTACTGCTAGGTTCAGAAGTGACCCTGGCTCTTGCTCAATGACGGGATTCTAAGCAGATGTCGGGAGGTGGGGGCTCCCAGAAGCTGCTGCACATATCGAAGCATTAATTTCCTGAGGCCAGTGCAGCAAAAAGTTTCAAACTAGACAGCCTGGAAGAGTGGAGGCCACAGAGCATCGACACTAGTCAAGGCCTCTGCCAGGCCTGGCTCTCCCTGCAGGCTCTAGGACTGACTTCTTCCAGCTTCTGGTGGCTGTCAGCAATTCTTGGCATGCCTTGGCTTGAAGGTACAACTGCCATCTCTGCCTCTGTGGTCATTCCTCTATGGAATGACCCTTGGCAGATTTCCCTCATCTTGCAAGAACAAACTTTAATCTAGTATGGATTTGTCTTAGCTTGATCTCTTCCCCAAGGACCTTGTTTGCAGGAAAGGTCCTTTTCACGGGTACTGGAGACTAAGATGCAGTGGCTCGTTTTAGGGAACACAGCGGAGCATGTAGTGCTTGTGGTGCCCTCGGGGCATTGCTGACATATACTGCTGCAGTGTCCATGACGCATGGTGGCATTTATGAAGACTCCTGGATGACCTCAAGGGCTCCTCCAGGAATGACTGTCCTTTGCTCTCAGTGCAAAGCTTGACCAAAATACTCTGTGTCCTGACCCAAGTTCTGTCCCCATTTGTAGTCACAGGCTCAGGAGTCATCTACCCCCACCTCTTCCCCAAGCCTTGGTCAGAATCTTGTCAGTCTCTTTTACCATAGGACTAAGACCTCACCTGATCCCTTTCAGAGCCATTAGCACCTCCAAAGGATTGCCCACCGTGTGGGGGAGCTGATGGGTCAGAAAATGGCTAGGCGAAGGTGTAAACTGCCAGTGTGTTGTGGTAGTCATGTCTTGAAAAGTAGGGGAAGACTGGGCAAACGTCACAGATTGGAGGACGTGACAGCTCAGTGCAATGCGGCATCCTGGGATGCTTCCAGAAATGAAGTCCACATGCTCTGAGTGGTTCCGTTTGCCACACCTTGCTAGGTAAGATGGTCTCATTTATGGAAAGCAGTTGACTAGAGGGTGCGGGTGCAGTGAAGCCCAACGTTATTTCAAAATACAAACTGACAGCTAAGGGCGAAAAGCAACTCCTCGATGGATTTGTTAATTTGATATGTAAGTGTGCGTGTGTGTGTGTGTGTGTGTGTGTGTGTGTGTGTGTGTGTGTGTGCAGTGCCATGGGGAGGTCTCTTGTGTTCGATTTGGGGCAGCCTTGGCTCCTCATCTGCAAAAATGGGACGGAACCTAGATGTTAGCAGTCCTTGATGCTTCAGGCCTCCCTCGGGTAGCTTGACCAGAGGTCACGGTGTTTTCTGAGATGTTTGCAGAGGCTTTAGGTCTCAGTATTTGCCTTTTAGTTTGGCTCCTGCATTGTGAGGTTATTGTGTGTGGGCTCGTGTGTCTGCTCCCTGGACACACACACCACGGAGGTACCGATAAAACTGGAGTCTGTCACAGGAGACAAGACAGCAGAGACTTTCATTCCCTCTCCAGCTCCCCGCTCTGTGTCCCCTCTCCACTCTCAGATTGTGTCAGGGAACTTGGCCTCTCCTTTCACTCTCTCAGAAGTTCAGGCACCCGGATCCCTCTGACCAGCCTCATCAGCGTTTGAGAACAATGTCTTGGGACGGGGGCCTGGGCACCTGCTGAGGACAGGCCACCTGCACATCTCCTCACCTGGATAGGAAACGCCGCCGTTTCTTCCTGGGCCCATTGCAGCCATGGCTTTGAGCCACTGTCTAGACAAGCTCTTGGGGCAGAATCAGTTGGGAGAAGCCAGCAAGGTAATTACTGGCTCACCACAAAGCACTGATATTTCAAGTGGCTTGGGTTAAAATTATGCGGCAGAGTCTATTTTCTGACAGTCCTAAGACAATGTCAGCCGGTCGCATTTGCATCCTAATAATCGTGGAAAAGACAAGGGCAAAGGGTTAAACCACAGATATCCCTGGGAACTGAAGATGGGTTGGGAGAATGCCAGGTGTGTGTGACTGCCTCATGCTATGGGTGCCAAACACTAGGAGCAAAGGACTGCTGGGTCAGGGGACCAGCTGTGACTCTGCAAACCTGAAGCACTTAAGTAAAGATAGCCACTTGGTTCGTGTTGGCTAAAAGAGCCCTTTGAACGTAAGTTGGTCCAGGCTTCAGCTCCTGTCATTTTACAGATTGGGAAACGGAGGCTCATGGGATGGAACAAGATCCCATCGTAAGCCAGTGAGAGGCCAGCCCTGGATTTCAGGGCTCCACCCCCAGCCCCTTGAAGCTTTTTGTTGTTGCTGTTGTTCCTGGAGACATCCAGATGGAACCAAATGGTTGTCCAGGGAGACTGTGTCCTTAGGATGCTGGGACCATGCACTTCCTGCTCACTGGGACAGATCGTTGCCCCTGATGTGTTCTTTCTAGGAGATCAGGCCTTTGTCCACAATGTTAGAGATAGATAGGACAAAGCACAGGGAGTCATCAGGCTCCAAGTGAGGAGGTGTGGCAGCAGTGAGAAGAACCGGGGATCTGGAGCTGCCCGACCTTGGCTGTGAAGAAACCAAGGCTTCGTTCTCTTCTGCAGGGGCCACAGTGTTGTCACAGCCACAATTTGGCTTCTTGGGGACTTCCTGGGGAGGCTTCAGTTCATGCTCTTAGCTTTGCTAGGGCAAGACAGGGGAGACAGAGCATTTCCAGCTTGTGAGGGGACTCTCCTCTTTCTCTGCAGAAACATCCCAAGACTACACCATATTTATTTACCAAAGACATTCCCAACACTGATGGGAACCTTCACCCCATCAAGTATTCATTGCCACAGTCCAGAGTAGTGCATCTGATCTCAAATATATAGAGCCATAGCCGTCACTGAAACACAGCAGTAGCTCCAGCGACTAAACCAGGGAGGACCAGAGGACCAGGGAGACCAGTCTCTCTCCATCACTCCTCCTTCTCCTTCCCCGCCTCCATAATGGTCATACCCTGGTTTCCTTCCTCTGTACCCCTTTCTCTTCTCCACTGTCTTGACTTTGCCCCTCAATTAACCTGCATACAGGAGAAAGCATGGCCTGGGCTCCAGGCCCACATCCATGCAACTCCACAGCCATGCAGCTCCACAGCCATGAAACCCCATGGCCATGCAACCCAACAGCCCTGCAGGCCCACCGCCAGGGCACGAGAGAACAAAGAGGTCTCTTCCCCATCACCAGTGAGAAAAACCTCAGCAAATGCCTAGACTGAATCCAGTGCCCAGTCCTGGACCAGTCACTGCTGAGCCTTGGTCATGTACCAACCCTTTAGCCAGGACAGTGAGACCACGAGTGTCAGTCTCCACCAGCCCTGAGAGGCAGGCTCAGGCAATGGATGTGCTGGGCAGACCATGGAGGAAGAGTTCCTGTGTTCCGTGGCAATGGGAAGCTGGTCAGGAGCTCCCTCCCACTCCACACCATCTTGAGGTTCTTTACTGACATTCTCCAGGTCCTCACCTGGGGCTTTGTGTATGAGAGCAGGCATACTTCCTTCCGTTTCTTCTGAGATGGTAGTTTCTCTCAGTGCAAAGAGGCTCACTAAATTACTCCAGAAATTACTAAAGTTGACATTTTCTGGGCCTTTGCCAGGTGTCAGTGTGAAGTATGGTGCTTGCATGAAAGGCAAGTCAACCCTACAAACCCGCAGGTGAGGCAGCAGCCATCATTGTCTCCGTCTTGAGGATGAGGTAACTGAGGTGCTGGGCATTGGAGTGAGCTGCAACGTGAGAACATGGAGAGGCAGAGTTTAAAGGCAGGGCGCCCGACTATGGCAGCCCTGGGTGCAGTCACCCAGGGAAGTTGCAGTAAGCCTGATTGCTCTGGGCAGGGCAGCAGAAAGGAGCGAGCCCCCAGCCTGCATCGGGAGTTTTCAAGATACTTACTGTTTGTGACACAGGCCTAAGAGCCAACACGGTGTGACCCTATGCCTTCACGATACATTTTGGAGATAAGAGAGCAGGAGCTCAGAGCGAGCAGCTTGCCTTTAGAGACACACAGCTTGGAAGGCAGACACAGGGACTGGCTTAAGTGGGGATGCGGAAGAGATGGAAAGCTCAGAGAATCTGCTTCAGGCATGGCTTGATCCGGCAACTTAATGTCCACAGGGATCTCTGCCAGGGTCAAGCAGTGCCATCAGCCACACAGGCTGTACTTTTTAAAAGGCCTCACTGCCTGAAGGCAGGCTGCCCACCTACCCAGAAGACACTCAGGAGACATGCTACATGGACACACAGTTAACAGCTTCTGAAAGGGGAAGTCCTACTTACTTTTTTCCTCAAATTCCAATATTTGAGCATTCTTGTATTTGTTTGGGCCACAGGCCTCTCCCTCAGTGAAACATGGGGATTCTGCAGAGATAGGAGTCCTTATTGACTAGGGCTAGGGCATCTACTACCTCCTGACATTGAAGGAGGGCCAGACTGCGGCCTGTGATAAAGCACTCTGTGCTGAGTCGAGAGAGGCTGTCTGGGCATCCCATAGGTGAAGACCGCCCAGGATACTGGGCCTGCAAGATGACAACACAAGAAGGCATCACTGGAGCTCTGAAGGGCAGGATATGTCCTCCGGCACCCCACAACAGTCTGTGCCCAAGCATGGAAGTGTGAACTATTAGTTTGGCATAGCTGGAGACCAAAAATGAGAGAGAAGGGTGTGACACTCTGCTACACAGGAATAGGTAGGGCCACAAGCATTCTGGGGATCTCAGAGCAGGAATTTTTACACAGACGTAGAAAGCAGAGCTGAGGACAAGGGCTGTGGGCTGAGCTTGTGCTTTGCTCCCTTGGGGGACAACGTTTCTTCTTTTTCTTTTCCTCTTCTTCTTCTTCTTCTTCTTCTTCTTCTTCTTCTTCTTCTTCTTCTTCTTCTTCTTCTTCTTCCTCCTCCTCCTCCTCCTCCTCTTCCTCCTCCCCCTCCTCCTCCTCCTCCTCTTCCTCCTCTTCCTCCTCCTCCTCCTCCTCTTCTTCTTCTTCTCCTCCTCCTCCTCCTTCTTCTTCCTCTTCTTCTTTTTCCTCTTTTTCTTCTTCCTCCTTTTCTCTTCTTTCTCTTCCTCTTCTTCCTCAACCTCTTCTACTTTTTCTTCTTCTTCTCTGTGCTCCCCCATCTTCTCCATCAGTGACATGGTGAGGACATGTCCTACTGCTTTCACAGTGGGTGAGGCCCAAGAACTGTTCCGGCAATAGATAAACAGACTGCATAGAGTAAGTGCTAGGACCAGATTGGCCCTCCCACCCCAAGGCAGAGGTGGCAAGGTCCCTCCTGTTTTGAAAGAGTTGGAGAAACAGTGCTGGTGATGGGTGGAGAACAAAGCACTCATGAGATAAAACTCTGTGGCACTTGGTAGAGGATTGGATGTGGGAGAGGAAAGAGTCCAGGCTAAATATAGACAGAAGGACAAAAATCTACCCTTGACCTTGGATCCCTTCATTTTTTACTTTTGAACAAATAATTTAAAAAAATCTAGCCAATTTTTAAAAAAAAATTTTGCTCCTCAAATTCTTCAAAAAATAATCCAAGACCATTTGACTCTCAGGTCAGAAATCTGAGTGGGATCTCTCAATCTCTCTCTCTCTCTCTCTCTCTCTCTCTCTCTCTCTCTCTCTCACACACACACACACACACACACACACAGTCTGGACATGATTTAATAACAAGATTTAATAACAAGCTGAGCACAGTGTGAATACCCTCCCTCCAGGACCTTCCTGAGCCCCACTTCTTCTCCCTAGGGCCACCCACTTTCCTGGACCACTGTTGTTTTGTACAGTGGGGATGTGGGCGAGTGTGGAAAGACAAACGAGAGGCTTGGTTCATGAACATGAGTCGAAACATCAAGGAATCCTCATCGAAACCGGAAGATGTGGAGGAGGAAATGGCAGCCACCTCCAAGGACTGAAAGAAGCCAGTTCTGTGTAACCACTTAACAAGCACTATTTGGTGTCCACGTGCAAACAACAATGCTCCGACGCTGTGTGTGAGACCATGCCATCTCAAAGCTGCCTTTCCAGCCCTACATGAACGAATTGGTAAATGACTCTGGACATGTGAAGCACGTTTTTTTGCTTGGATCACATGGTTTGGAATCAAAGGGAAACTTCTACGGGGAAGACAAACAAACATCGCAAAAGCTTTCTACATTTTTTTTTTATTATTGTTTTTAGTGTTAAGGCCTGGAGCCTGATAACTGAATGAAACGAGGTTGGACAAACATGGGACCAGGTGGCTCATTGTGTTTAATGAGAACATAAACCTCAGATTTCCATTACGGCACTTAGCTGCCTGGGGTGGAAGTGTGGGGAGGGGAAGGTATAAACAGGTGGACCCACTTCTCCGTGTACCCAATAAAGTTTCAGAGAGAATTTTCCCTGGGGAACCAGTAGCTAGGTACAACAAATTAAATTCTCTTTGGACACTCCGTTAAATTGATGGGATGGTTCGCTAGGCTTCCAAGGCCCGGCAAGCATTGCTCCCTGCTGGTGACTTAAAACAGTTTCCAGGCCACCTGTAGCCCGGTCTTGGTGATATAGTTGTAGCAACCATAGCTGGTGTCTCTTGAACCCTTCACTGCATGTCAAACATCATCCCAGGACCTTGACTTTGTAACCTCATTTTCTTGATGGTGACTGCATTGTCTTCTCTACAGCTCAGGGAAGGAAGGCTGCAGGCTGCCGGAGCCATTATCTACTGTCACTGTAGGTGTCTTCAGACCCCAGGACCTCCCAGCCTGGCGTGCGGTGGGCAGAGAAGAGCAGGTGTTCCGGCCGGTGTGAGAAATGGTGAGGGACCCCGGATGGGGTAGATGGTGGTGTGTTGGGGAACCCTCTGTGGTTTGCCATGGCAGAAGATCAGGCTGGATCCATGCCCCAGGCAGGCCCCTTAAGGTGTCAGAGTGCTACAGCAGTCTCCGGAGGTTCATTTGCACAGGTGTGGCGTGGGTCTGGCTCAGTGGCCGGGTCGTAGGGCCGAGACAAGAGGCAGGAACACAGCCGGAAGGTGACAGGCATTCAATCCTGACCAGCTGTAAGAAGACAGACAGACACATCGGCTGCCGGTTGCCTGTCCAGGAAGAGGCAGAGGACAAAAGTAGGGATCCTGCCAGAGAAGCCTCCCTTGAAATCCCCACGGGGGCAGTCTAGCTACTGCTCGTGGGTCTCCCCTGTGCTAACCCTGGCCTCAGAACCAGCCCTCATCCTCTGGGAAGGTTCCTAGGGTCACAGCGACTTCCTGTCTGGATCAGCTCTCTGGAAGACTCTGAAATGGCAAGGCTTTCCCCATTCATCAAGGCCAGTGGAGCCGCCCAGCTTGCTATGCTCAGCAATAACTCCAGGTCAAGGGCTGCAAGGTATCTGATCCGCTCCTTGGCAGCTGATGTTACTGTATTCCTCCCGGTACAGAACCCCCTACTCAGAGAGGAGAGGGGAGGTTGGGCAGGGATTCAAGAATAAAATGCTGCTTTCTGTGCTCTTGGGCCAAAGCCAAGATTTAATTTTTCATTTTCAAAAACATGAGTGGCCAGACCACAGCTAGGAAATGGAAACCATCCTCCGACCAGCTCGCTGTCTCCCACACCTCCCCACCTGCAGAGCAGGCAAGCCTCCAGTGGGGCTGGTGTCGCTGTCCTAGCTCAAGGGTGGCTTGGGCTTTGGTTGGCACCCATGGTCCCCAGCACAGCTCGGGATTCTCCACACTGGCCGCTGTGACTGCCTTCTTGAACCAGGCATGGTGATACCTATCAGTTATCTCACACTGGGGAGGCTGAGGCAGAAGGATGGAGGTGGAGGCTAGCTCAAGGTATGTGGTGAGGCTGTTAGAGAGGAGAGGGAGGCAAGGAGGAAGGGAGGGAAGGGAGGGGGGGAAGAGAGACTGGAACTGTGGAGGGGGCCAATGACGGGTGTACAACTTTGTACGCCGAGTGTCTAAAGGTGAACAGTACATTTGTCACGTTTAAGCTCAGCCAAGTCTTTTTATCTAGAGGAACAAAAATGACATCATCAGTAACTTTACCCTCACGCCTATGTTTCCTCCCCATCTGGCCAGGTCTACAGACACTTTTAGGAGAATGGGAAGCTTGGAGACTGCGCTGTGAGTTACAGAACCTCCCTGCAGGCGATCGTCTCTCTCAGCACCGCCAGAGACAGATCACAGGACCCTTATAGATACCAACATCCGTGGATGTCCAAGCCCTTTACATAAAACACAAGGCTCTAGCACCTTCTCCTAGAGCCTGGGTGATGGAGGCAACCGATCCATGGAAGCCCTGTGCAAATACTTGGAGCGCTTTGCTTGAGGGAAAGAAGAAGTCAGAGCAGTACCTTGTTCCTGCACATTCCCTCTGTCGCTGCTTGTACTGGAGGACACAGCTATGAGCACGAGGCCAGCTGTGCTCTCTGGTGGTGAGAATGCTCTGCAGAGCAGCGGAGCCAACCAGGAGGGGGAAGAGGGTTTGTTTTCCTCCCTCAACTTCAGGGAAGAAGAGGGGACCTTGTGCCCCAGGAGACTAGTGTCACTCGGCCTTCAGGGAGGAAACACTCTACTGTTTCCAAAGTCTTACATTCAGAGGGGAGGAGAATTGGCTTGTCTGAACCCAAGGACTGAAAGGGTCACTTCCCATGTTCATGATGGACCTCGGAGGGGCGGAATCCCCAAGGAATATGACGTGTGGCTGGACCCTAGGAAAAGAACTGGCTGTAAGATGTGCAGAACCCGGTGCGGTGAAAATGTTTTGTTTTGTTTTCTCACAAGGTATTCAGAATTGCAGCCCAGTGATGTCAGGAATCCGGGTGTGGGACCCTCTGGAGCACAAACTTCTGTGCCTGGCTTCACTCAAAGTCCACCAGAGTTATGTTTGGCCATGTTTTAGGGCCTGTGGCCCAGCCAAGGTGAAACACAAAACAAATCCTCACAGGAGCTGAATCCACAACTGATAACAGCCTCACAGGAACCCAGCTATGGCAGGTACAACTCCACTCCTAGGCAGCTTCACCAACCACATCTGAGGTAGACCAGCTGTCTCTACCACTTAATGAGTCTGGTTCCTTTGTGAAGCCTGTGTCAGTAGTATGTCAGCCTCACAAAATCAAGGGGGTCAGTTCCTAGGAAGAGGCCTCGAGGATCACGGGTGTACCTCAGGGGATTAAACAGGCCACCGAGCAAACCCTGGGAGCTAGGAAGTTGTAGCATGTGATACTGATACTTTTGATCCAATGTCACTTTCCTGCAGCCAGAGACTGTGGGAAGTGCTCCTTGTTATCACACCATCTTCTGTTTGCTCTATCAGAAATTATTCAGACCATTTTCTCTCATGGTGGCTGCTGCAACAGGCCTGGTCATCGGTTCAGGCCCATTTGGTTGCAAAATTGAATTCACCCACTGGAGACAGAGTTGGAAGGCCATTCCCACATAGGCACATACAGACTGGGCATGCACCCCAGCATGCTGTCCTGCAGCCATGAAAAGCAGAGAGGCCTCGTTATTGGGAGGAGGCAGGCTTAGAACTCAATACCAGTCCATAAGCTGTGACTTGCACTATGTGCCTTAACTTCTCTGCTTTCTCTATCCCCATCAGTACCACAGGAATTTGGGACCAGAAGAGAATACTGTTTGTCTCATGAACTTCAAGACAATGAAAAAAATGTAGTCTAGCTCCCCTTCTGAACTGGCCCTCTAGAAAGCTCAAAGGGCAATGCTCCAAGTCTGTTACATAAGAAGTCGTGTGCCCCCTCTTTGCCTCCCCAGTTTGGGGGCTATTTAGGCACACCTGCAACTTTTCAGGTAAGTTCCCAGGGTCTGACCTTCAAGTGCCCATAGACATGTGCTGATTCCGTAGTCAGTTCGAGTGTTGAATCAGGCCCTGGGCTGACTGGTCCGTCCACCCTTCCAAATGGCGGCATGTGAAGCAGTCATTGGCATGCATTCCATCTGCTGACTCTGAAGTGCTAAGGGCACCAGAGAGATGGCTCAGGGGATAAAGGGGCTTGCCGTTAAGCCTGAGGACCTGAGTTCGATCCCCAGAACCTGCATGGTCAAAGGAGAGAACTGACTCTAAAAGAATTGTTCTCTGACCTCCACGTGAGTGGTGTGGCATGCACAAGCTTACCACATGGAATATATAGATAGATAGACAGACAGACAGACAGACAGATAGACGGATAGATAATTTTGAAAAGAAAATTTCCCAAGTCTAAGAAGATGGAAGAAGTGTACCAAGATGAGAGTCTGTCTGTGCCCCAAAAAGGCCCTGTTTCACCTTTCCAGCCCACTGCCAAAGGCAAGCAAAGAGAGACTGTGTCGTCCATCCCTGGGACCCAGGTCCCTTTCCTCTTACTGGCTTCTCTACATCCTTGCAGTTCAGACTCTGTCACTCACATTGAGGTGCTTGCTGTGAGTGTCTTTGTCCTTTTCAAAATGGTAGGCTGGTTGAATGTAATGGTTGGTGTTAATCATTAACTTGACAGAATCTAGAGCCGTGGTTGAGGCCTTTGAGATTCCTGTGGGAGAGTATCCTGATTGTATTCTTTGATGTGAGGGGACTCATCTTGTCTGTGGACAGGACTCTATTTCCTGGGCTGAGATCCTGGATAGAAAAACATGAAATAAACAAGCTAAGCACAAGAAATCGAATGTTACCAAGCTCTGCTCCTTTACTGTGGACGTCATGTGACCAGCTCCCTCAAGCTCCTGCCCGTTGCCTTCCTGCTATGGTGGGCTGTGACCCGGAACTGTGAACTAAATGCATGCTTTCTCCCTTAAGTTGCTTTTCTTGGGGTCATTTACCACAGCGACAGGAAACAAAACTAAGATATTGGAATAACACGGGTCTCTCCCCACAAATACTGTGCTCACTCACACCCCGTCCCCCTACACTACCCACCGTGACTGTGCAAGAGGGTTGCAGACCTCTTTCACGTCTGTTGGCAACCACAGCTCTCAGAAGTTGGTATAATTTGATCCAGTCCGAGAGACCTCAGTCAATGAAAAAAGTAGGGGTGTAGCAACAAGTCAAAGCAGGAAGAGGTTTGGACGCTGCGCGGTTCAGGGAATGTCCTGAGTGTCTCTAAGCTCTGTGTTGACATTCTGTGTGGGGTAGTAGCTTCCCCTCTACCTCAGCATTTAGACAAGCGACATCCTCAGCCCAGGTATTCTCATGAGCATGCAATGACATAGAGGTCTTTCCCAGCTTGAGCTTCCCACAGCCGGAACAGGGGTGACCACTGTTAGCAGATGACAAGGACATGCACGGCACAGAGAGAAAAGCCTTGCTCTTGGGTCTCCTTGCTTTCAGATGTCCTGTATTCTATTCTTGTCTATCACCAGGGTGGGCCCCGCAGGAGCCTGGCGATGATCCAGGCAGCTGAAGCCACAACTAGCCTTCTGTCCCAGAGGTACCCCCAAACATTCCTTTCTTGTCTTGGGAGATGAAGAAGCAAAAGGCAACAAATGTCTCCTTTCCTGACAGCATGAGACACCTCTATTTGGAGAAAAGATGGGGCAGGTCCTAAAGCATGGATGGTCTCCACATCAGCAAGAACGGGGAGGCAAAGTCTGCTGGATTTCTCATGTGCTGAGCTCTTCAATATGGCTCCAATCTGGACCCAAGCTTTATCAATGATCACTTGCACACAGACACACACCCATTCTACAGGTGAGAAAAACAGAGGCTCAAAGATCCCAAGTGTCAGGTCTAAGTTCCCATGGGGAATTTGTAGTAGAGCTGGAATCGGAGCAGGTTCGATGGAAGCATGTGTCCCAGGGACCCTTCCTCAGCTGGACTCTCCACCCTGAGTGTCCCGTCACATCCTCCACACACTCGCTCACACCGCCCAGCCCTAGTTGCACTGCCAAGGGTTCAGACCTGATTTGAATTTGGGGTTCTGTCCACTGCAGCTCAGCAAAGGTTTTTGTTGGAATGGCCCTGGCTTTTCCAGTCTTTGAAGACAGTTCAACCACACAGTAAAAGGCAGGTCTTTGCCACAACAAAAGGCAGAAATATCACCAAGGAGTAAACAGAATTCCTTGGCCTCTTCTGAGCATGTGTCAACATCTAACTTCCCCTCCCCTCCTACTCTCTCCCCTCCCCTCCTTTCCCCTCAGTCTTCTTTCTCTTCGGGTCTAGCTCTTGCCTGCTGGGAGGAATCTTCCTACCCTGCTACTGGCAGGTTGAGCCAGACTTCTCTCTGTTAACTCCCAACCCAGCAACAGGCGCCACCTCCAGCAGCTGAGAAAGCATAGGATGCCTTCCTGACACTACAGTGAGCCACATGGAAAAGCCATTCGGTGGCTCCCAGCCCTCGCTCTGCCCCCTGGCACACATATGTGGCAGGCTGTGGCTCCAGAACTGGCCTTCCCAGGCTGAAAACGCATGTGACATATGCAAAACAGCTTGATCCCAACTGAAGGCTGGAAAGTAAATGCATGTGAAATGGGCTTGCTGAAAATAATTTCTTTGAAGCACAGCCGTTTACAGTCTTCCCGGTCTCTGAAGAGCCCTGCTCCTCCCAAGCAGGATCACAACATGATGGAAACCAGCAGTCAGATCCCACCTGGGACCCCCGCTCACCGAAGGCACAGTGTTCACAGGCAGTGAGTGTGCACATGTGTGCAGGCATACGTGTATGTGGGTATATATATATGTGTGTGCAGTTTGTATGTCTGTACGTGTGTGCACACACTTATGTGTACTTATAGAGAAAGATGGCCCATACAGGTGACTAGGTGTGTAGTCTATGAATTTGTATGGGGGTCCCCAAGGAGTCCAACCCCGGTGGTACTGTTGCCCTAACCACTGACATTGGGCAGCATCTCTGAATCCCTTCCCTAGGAGAGAGTCATGGTCATCATGAGCAGCTCATGTCCCCAAAGGAGACTGCACCTCACCTCCTTGTGAGGTGGCCTTGTTGTGGTTGTAGGGATGAACAAGGGCTTGGTATGCAAGGTAGCGGGGTGGCAAGGCCCAGTCAGTGTAACACTCCTGCTAGGAGGCCCTGCTCACCCAGCAGGCACCAGCGAGCCTTTCCAGAGCACCCACTATAAGCTGATCCCAGAGGAGGACTGCTGTCCTTGGCCTAAGGAAGCCCCCATGTTAGCTGAAAACCCTCTCTCCACGTTCACCTCTTCCTGGACCCCAATCTCTTCTAGTCTTAATCTGTGTTTGGTGACCGGTGGATTTACCTTTCTAAGGGAGTGTATTAAATGTTTAGTATTTGTAGGTTTTTCTTTCGAGTCTTTAAAACAAATCCCTAGCTCAGGCCTGTGCTTTGCTTCTTGGTGTCCACACAGAGGACATTTGGGGTCACGTAGCTCTTTGCTGTGTGTGTGTATGTGTGTGTGTGTGTGTGTGTATGTGTGTGTGTGTGGTGGGGGCGGGGTGTCCTGTGTTGATAACATCCCTGACCTCCATCCACTAGATACTGGTGACAGAACATTTCCAGATACTGCCCAATGTCACCTGAGGGACAAAGTCACTGCAGCTGAGACAACTTTTCTAAAAGGTTGCTTATATTCTACCAATACATCACACACACACACACACACACACACACACACACACACACACCCGTGGAGGGACAAGGCGAGAACACACAATGCGACACATCTGAGCTTATGGTGTGTCATCCTACGGGAGCCACACAAGCAGGCCAGTCAGGAAAGGAAGTATCACCAAGGACCTAGGACAGGGCATTGGGCACTGAGCCAAGTACCACTGCAGAAGAACAAGCCCGGCAGCAGGTAGCCTCGTGTCTACGCCTACAGAAAATCAAGGGGCACAGCCCTTTAAGACAAGAGGTCTGCAGTGTTCCCAAAGCACAGAGCAGGCACAGAGAGCTACCCGGCGAACTCCAGACCCATCCTTTCCCCAGGGCAGTGGCCGCTTTCCCCAACTCTAGGATCAGCTACCACAGATACCATTGGCTAGCAATGCCACTGCCTGGCTTGCCTTCTCTCTGGATTAGATGGAAAGGAAACAGAATGACCCCAGCCCCAGGCATAGGCACCAGAAGATCTCTGAGATGGGGGGGGGATTGGCCATTGTTTCTTATACTCACAAAGCAGTTGCCAAACTCATCCAAGAGGGAACAGGGTTCATGAGGTGGCCTTTGAAGACATCAGCTAAGCATCAGAGTTCTGATCTTAAACTTGTGAACGCAGCGAGTGCACCACGGAAGGGGGGGAAGGGGGAACAGGGAGTGCCATTCGCATTTGCTCAGTAAGGCTCTTGGTGGGGGGGGGAGGGTGGTTCTGGGAAATGCACCGAGCTTGTGCTTTTCAATTTCATTAGTCACCAGTCACTGGGCACATGGTGTTGTCACACTTGGGGCACTGTGGTTCATAAGCAGCTGAATACCTGAGATCAAGTGCAAGGGGGACCCCAGCTGCCAGATTTTAGGGGGCTGGGGGGGAAGGAGAAATCTGGAATGTGTTTCTACTTACTGTCCATTCCAGTAAAACGAAAAGATCTCTCCCCCAAACATGTGTTACTGCTTAGACCAGAAACTGTATATATTGGTCTAAATCCAGAATGGGCTTTGTGACATAGTACTCTGTGTGACAAAATTGCTACAACCTGCACCCTCTCTAGAAAGCCCACTGCAGCAGGGCAGGATGATAATTTGTTATACAACAAAAGTACATAATAATTTCATGTCAGTGTGGGCCAAGCCTCGGGGTTTTCAAAAGGAAATCTGGGGTGCATATGGATCAGAGCTGAGACTCTCCCGCCTCCACACACTCCCCCCCCACTCAGATGGTGAGTGACTAGGAAGGGGTGGGGAGGAGATGGACTGTATATATAACATAGCACTTCAAAGTGACAGGAACACCACACACACACACACACACACACACACACACCTAAAAACCAAGACAGGTGGCAAAATGGTGTTTTCATACATGAGGCATCAGTGACCAGCACTGATCCACCTACCAAAGGGAGGGCAGAGAAGCCAAAATAGGGGATGTCCCTCTTTCAGAGCTGAGCTATTGCAAACAGGTCCAGAGCAAAGCCACGTGAAGGCCTCAAGACGCCCCCCCCCCAAAACCACAGCCCCCTTCTGGCCCTTGTCTGAGCTAAGGTTTCACTCCGAAGCCGGGCCCCATTCCAGGGCTCATCTGTGCCTCTAAGCGGCTCCGACAGATCACTCCACAGTGCAGGGATTCTCCTTAGGATAATGCCTTGGGAAGCAACAACCTGAAATCGGATCCAGTCGGAGTGCGTTACAGCACAACGGTTCTGTATGATGCTGTTCGCTGTTGAGTGAGGCTGCAGGGTTGGAGGAAGACAAGACTGGAGAAACTGACCCAGAGGGTGAGCCTGACTGGGCTGCTCATGTGCTCCCGTGTGGCTCTGTCTTTCCTGGTGTTGGGAAAACCATGAAAACACTCCTGTCCCTTCCCCCTTCTTTCCTTTTGCTTTCTCATTCCCTTCTTTTCCTCTGACTGGACAGTTTTGCAAATTGGAAGCGGGGTTAGGGGTTGAAACCTGGGAAACTGTATGGACTTCTCTCTTCCTGGGAATGTCCCGGGACAGCGAGGCTTTCAGACACCCGTCAGGTGACCCACAAGTCACACAATCTTAACCAACTTTAAACTTACAGAAAGCACTGAGGTATGCCTAAGGGCCTAAGCTGTCTTCAGCCTTCTTCAGGCAGCAACCTGGGTTTGGAGACCAACGAAAATCTATCTTAGAGTTTTTTGGTTCAGTAAAACCTGAAACATATTTTGCCTGGCGCTTCTCCTCAGGACTTTTCAGCCAGCGGGTCCTTTCTGGCAAATGGGATCCATATGTCCCCATTCATTGATATTAAGCCAGTAGGGTGCTGTTATGCAAGTACACTTTGATGCACAAGGCCCGCAGCGTTTGAAGGCCTTTCCTTTCACAAACAGGAAGTTTTCTCTTCTTAGGGTGCATGGAGTGAGCCGCCAGCTCCCCCAGAATGTGGGCGGAAGCTCCAGGCTGTGTTTGTTTCTTGCTTGGGCGACAGCCCACCCAACCCCTTTTCAGCCCCTTGCCCCAGGGTGGGGTGGTAAGGGGTTTGTGACAGGCGCCTAGGCCCCCCTGGTCACACCCACGGACTCAGCCGTGTCCCATAGTGGGCTCAGCGCTTTCCTGGGCGTGTTTACCACTTTGATGGGATGAAAATAGTTCTGTGCTGAGGAGCTGGTGGAGGCGCTTGCCTCCCTTCCTTCAGGGCTATTGCATAGATGTGGCCTGTGTCTTTTTCCCAGGAGAGCCAACCCCAGGCCGCTAGACAGCATTTCCAGACCTCTGAGGGGCTGTGGTATTTGAATATGCTGACAGAGACATCAAGAAGCAGTCTGTCTCTTCTGCGGCTAAGGTAGGGCCCATCACTATCACCAGGCAGGGACAGGCGACAGTACCAGAGGTTTGGACACAGGTAAGCCTAAGTGTAGGGTCCCAGCTCTGAAGTCCCTGACAAAGGGACTCAGTCTTTCCTCTTGTGAGCCTCATCCCACCCTTCCTTCCACAGTGGTGACCCCTTTCTCTCTTGGCTATCCAGCCTACTCCTCCTCCTACTGATGTGTCTTGGGGTTCCTGGGTGGAGGGGAGGCTAGGCTGCTCCCAAGAGGCCCAGCCAGAGATGAGGGCATGCCAGAAACCCAGAAGGAGGAGGATTTTACAGCTGAGCGTGGACAGTGGCAAAGATCACACCTGCTGCAGCAGCAGAACTCGGCTGTATTCTTGCCTGGCGGGCAAAGTCCAATCCCAGCTCACCGGCCTTTCCTCACGCCTGGGAGTTGCTAGTGTGTCTCATCTGCGCTAAGGACAAGAGAAATGCTTATCACTAGCAGCCAAGAATGCTGATGGAATGGGCCCGCATGCTCTGTCCCCATGTTCGTTCTTCACACCCACAATGGGGAGTACTCTCTTCACCTCCAGCTTCTTATATGAGCTGACCCTGGCCCATCTTCCCCTTCCTCACAGACATGAACTTGTGCCCCTCCATCCTGGGCCTAGGTTCCCTTCCATCTGTGTGGATACGAGGCACCAGGACCACCTGGGTCCCCATGAGGCTCCCTTTGCCCAGCATCTAGCCAGGGAGGACCAGAGCTAGACCATCAAAGGGCTGCACTCTTCTGCATATGGGAACAGGCATGCGACCAGAGTTTGTCTTCCATGACTAAAAGGCACATGAAATTTTCTATAGCTCCTGAGACAGCAACTTTAGCTGGCAGTGGAAGTGCTAAGTTCGTAGCTGTAGACTGAGGGACCAAGACAGACAAGAGAGGTAAAAAGTGCTTGAAGGCAAAGCTGGCACAAGGAGGTAGTGTTGAGCCCTGGGGTCCAGCCTTGCCTGAAACTGCCATCCTGGGCCAAGGTCCCAAGCTGCTGAAGGCTGTAGGCCTACTGGATTGCTTCACCCCTCACCCTTAGAGATTCTCCATGACATCACCAGCAAAACCACTTCACTCCCTCAGCCCTGCCTTGTGCAGCTGTCCATCAAGCCCTAGCCGCCCTGTTCACCCCAACTCTAGTGAAGGCAGGCCTCACCTTCATGCCTCCACACTGAAGGACAAACTTGTTCTGTACAAATACCTGTCCTTGCTTCCAGGGTAGATTGTCTCTTACCCTGGACAGGAAGTAAACAATGCTTACCACCACTTGAGGGCAGCCCCGTGGGAGTGGAAAACTGAACATGGCCTCTGCAAACATACACACACACACACACACACACACACCACCTCTGTGCCCCCTGTGACCAAGTCCTTCTGGCGGCGTGCCATGAGCAGCTCCCAAGGGCACCACATGCTCAGCCTGGAACCAGAGCTTCATTCAGCCCACCAGTGCAGAAGCCAACGGGAATCTCATCGTGAGACCTCAGCAAGCCTCTTGCATTTCTGAGCTCCACCTGAGGAAGGGGTGGCCTCTCGGGGGCCGCTGAGAGGCCTCCAGGTGTGCACCGGAGTATCGGCCTTCACCCTACTGTGTGCCTGGCCCCGCCCCTGAAAACAAGCCGGAGCTTTATTTCTAATCCCAGAGGTCGTAGAAAACCACGCCCGTATGACAAGCGTCAACGCGGAGAAGAGGACCATGGCGGCCAAACCACCCCCGAAGTTCAAGAGGAGGTAGATACGGGAATCTTGCTATGTGTGAAACCACCTTGCTTAGAAAGCTGCAGAGCATGGACTTCAAGCATTGTCACATTCTGAAGGGGACAGGCACGTGAGATAGCAGCACACGAACCTAGCTCGCTCTACCCACTCCATGCGTGTATTTGTATCAGGGCATATGGCCATACACTATAGCTGTGTATGCAGAAGGCCACACCAGCCCATGGTGATTTGACATCACAGCGTGCAAAGCATCCCACTGTGCTTTCTGCTCTTATCACAGACTTTGACAAATTACCTGAGATGTTCCACACTCACTCTAAAATAGGCTTTGTGTTCAAGTGGTTTACCTAGCCACAGGCTAGGGGTAAGCGTCCTGGACATACTGCAGATGTGCTGAGCAAGGTGTGCCTTTTGGTAGGACAGATGTGTCGGTGAAGTTTCAGCTTACAACGTGCCAGGAGTTATCAGGACGTGAGCCCATGCCAATCAGGCAGCACTGGTATCATTTCACTTGCAAAGGTAAACAAATAAAGTCTCAAAAATAGTGAATTTTAAAAGGCGACATGATTTCAAAGCCACAGTTAAAGCTGAACAGTGCACCCAATCGAACATGTAGTCAGGCTGTGAGTCACGGACCTGTGGCCTGAGCCAGCTAGAACACTGACGATCTGGGTCAAGGAGGGGTAGGTGTGTGTTGGGGTCAGGCAAAGTCATGGGGGAGAGAGGGAGGAAGGAGGTGGGTCCCTGTAGAGGACAGGGCCAACCCTTGTGAGGAGCAGACGAAGTCCTGAGTGAATGTATATTGTTGACATTAGCACAGCCATGCGCCAAGGACCCCAATACTTCAGGCCCATGAGAATGGTAAAGCCTCTTTTTGGTCTGAGCACAAATGTTGACAGTAGGTACAGAAAGTGTCAATCGTAGCTGCCACCACAGCTCTCTCCTCCCAGGTGACTGCTACCTTAAAGAGACCACTACCATGATTAGCTAGCCAACATCCTGGTTCAGCTCTATGCACAGTTCTGGTTTGGTCTGCATTTTGCCTGTGGACACACACAGACACACACACAGTGCCTAAACCCAAGAACTATCATCCCTATGTCTGCTTTTCTCATCCCACGCCCCACAGCACTACACAGTGGGAACAGGGTGCCAACCGCACATGAACCTGAATTACAGCATGAAAAGACACAAATAAAATTAATTTTAATAGCATGTTGTATTTAGCCCAATACACACCAAAAAGAAATCATTGCAACACGTGATCAATAGAAAAATTCGTGAGGCTAGCCCATTCTTTTCATCTGCAACTTTCTTCGTATACCATTGTGTGTTTCGTATATAGAAAGCAATTGGTCTCCAGTGGGCAGCAGCAGTGTCGGGCTTGGCCTGCTGACTATGAGCTTTAACGTTGGGCTATGGAGACCCACTGCATCATGGGTGTCCAGGAAATGAAGAACTGGGCATCTCAAGAGTCTCACTGAGAGCTGGAGTGGACTTTTTAGATAAGTGTGAGGAACCTATCTGACTAGGTCAAGTTCCAGGCCCTCAAGAGATGCAGGGACATTGAGGGTGACTATGTGTGCCCCTGGCACCTGGCACCCAGCAGGCACCAGGAGCCCGCTTGTAGAATGGATACAGGAAGCATGGCTACTGTGTTCTGTTGGTCCACAGCAGTAGTTCTGATCTTTTCTTGTGGTGACAGGCCCCGTTGCTCATCTGATAAACACTGTGGAAACTCCTCCCCACAAAATCCATACAAACTCAAAGATGTTTGGATAAAATTTAACATTTACAGAGTCTCCATAAACCATCTGCAGACTTCCTGGTGCATGGATCCAAGTAAGAGATTCATGGCTTTAAGAAGCCATTTCTATTTCCAACAAATGCTTATCAAGTTTATCTTTTCTCTGTTGTAGATTCATTTATTTAAGAAGGGAAACTCGCTAATGCCTCTCCAGTGAAGGGAGGCGTGGTGGCTTTGTCAATGAGGAGAAGATCTTGGATGAGTCCATAAGAACGCCCTCTGTCTGCCTTTGAACTTGGCTTTCTCTTGCAGCATTCATGTGTCAGCACCATGTCACTGTCACCGTACCTGGGTGTGGCAGCCACAGATCATACCGCCTGACTTGTCCAAATAAGAGAAAAAAATGCAGAGCTGAAAGAGAAAAATGCATGAAAATAGAAAGAAATCTTTGGCTAGTGGTGCCTGCACGAATCCACCTGCTTATTGCCTCAAGTATTTCCTAGCGCTTGTTCATTGGATCCTGATCATAATTACGTTTACCCATATTTCATATTTGTTTCACATTTGCTTTTGTCTGTGTATCCTGTTTTCACTACACATACAGAGAGAATGACTCCACTTATTTTTATATATTACTGAATTTACATTCTTATTACATGCATGTCTGTGAGCATATACACAGGACTTCATATATGTATATACAGTTTATTGTTTCCTAATAAGCTTCCTGTGACTGTCTTAAACTTCATTTTAAATAGCCAGTATCAGAGACTCGAGGTACCCCTTTTGCCTTTAATCATCCCTCTACGGCTGCAATTTGAATTGTTTTCAATGACTGCTTTTTTTAAATAGCACTGAAGTGACTAGCTTAAAGATACAAACACGCTTCACATGAATTTTCATTCTCATTCCACATTTTACCTTTGTCCCAATTGCAGTCCTGTGAGCATTACAGGACTCCCTGGGACCCCCTCTACCTGGCAGAGCTAGACCACTGCAGGCATGGTGAGAGTAGGCTGGCCCTCTGCTCTCTGCCTGATCCTCAACTCCTTGCCATGCCCAAGGCTCTCAGCTACCTCCAGGCATCTGGGGTCATCCTGGCACACTAGGAGCCTACAACAAATGTCTTCTAAGTGAAGTGGCCTGTCCACCCAGGACCACCTCTCTTTTTCCTAGACTCCTGCACAGCCCCAGGAGCTGGCCATATAACGGAGAAACCTAGCGGATAGAGCCCACACCAGGGATGGGCAGACGGGAGGGAAATTCACGTAATAAAACAGGAACTGAAACAAACATGAGTGATGATTAGTGACTCTCAGTGAACGGAGAGACAGGAGTGTGCCTGGCCCTGAAGTCTCAAGGACACAGCAGTGGTTCTCAACCTGTGGGTCACTCTCTTGGGGGCAGGGAGGCCCAACAACCCTTTCACGGGGGGGTCACACGTCGGAAATCCTGCACATTTACATTGAGATTCCTAACAGTTATGAAGCAGTAGCAAAAATAATTTTTTGGTTGGGGCCGCCACAACATGGGGAACTTTTTAAAAGGGTTTCAGCATGAGGAAGGTTGAGAACCACGGGTTCCAGCCTACTGAGCTCTCCCACCACCCTCAGCAGCAGCCACTGCCCCGTCTCTGCTCTTCTTCCCCTTTCAATCACCATAGCAACGGTGCTCTCCCTGCAGCACCCAGGTTCTCGACTAAACGGCACCTCTCTCCCGTTGCTTCCAGCCGGAGCCCTTGGTCTCTCCATCTTTCAGGATAAAACCTAGGGCAGGAGCGTTGCACCAAAAGAGAAGGAATTTCCTGGGCTGTTTTCATTTCCATAGACGATGCTCAGAAATGAGAGCTCATCAGGACCCCTCCGTGTTCTCGACACCTCGAAGGTCATGGGAGTCCGTGCTGTAGAGCAGTGAGTCTGAAAGGCATCACTGTGGATCTGTGCCAGCTAGGTGCAGCATTAAGAGTGCACCTGGGGGTCAGAGGCAGCTGTGGCCAGGCTGGTCTACAAATCAAGTTCTGGGCCAAACCATGTCTCAAAACAAAACAAACAAAAACCTGAAGAAAAAAAAAAGTGGGCTTGACAGCATTTGGTGGGAGGGGCTCGGGGCTCAGGGAAGGAAACTGAGGTCCTGAGGCAGAGAGAGCTCGGTACAGTCCCAATGCTGGGCCATGCACAGGTGGCTGCTGCATCCAGGCTGCCTGGGGCAGCCATGCAAAGAGACGGACACCTGCCAAGAAAAGGGGAAATCAGCAGGTGGCCTCGTGGTGGTAGGATCTAACTCCCTCTGGCCAGCCTGGCAGCAGTGTGGAAATGCCAAGCGCAAAGTAGTTCAGGGCTAACAAGGGCCGGGAGTGAGAGGAGTGGGAGTCTGACCTGAGTCCCGGGAGCAGCTGGAAGCAGGTGCTCTTCACTGATGTGGGCTCAGGACAGGCACAGTGGGCTGGCAGAGTGTGTCCTTTGGTACCCCTAGACAGTCTCACTGAGTTACCCAGGAGCATCTAAGACAGGTGTCATGTGGTAGGTGATGACAGATGTTCAACGGAGTAAACCAATTTGAGCTTTTCCAAAAATAGTTTGCACCGGTGGTGTGACACTCTCCTGGTTCTGTCTGTGGTCTGTAAGTCTGGCAACACCAAGCCTGTCTGTCTCCCCCAGGAGCTGCACAGCCCGGCCTGTTCCACTTACCCTGAACCTAGAGTGTGTCTTCTGGTCTTGCTGAAGGAGTCGCCAGTGTGTTTATGCATCTATTAATGTTCCCTGACACTGAAATCTGATGGAAAACACTTGAGGAGATGTTGACCTCACTGTAGGTGCTCACTGTTAAAACCTCAAGGATGCCAGCTTCGGTGGCGCAGGCCTGTGATCCCAGCACTTGGGGAGGCAGAGGCAGGTGGATCTCTGTGGGTTCGAGGCCAGCCTGGTCTACAAAGTGAGCCCAGGACAGCCAAGGCTACACAGAGAAACCCTGTCTGGGAAGGGGGGGGACCTCAAGATGTCATGGCCCCCTAGATTGCACACATCCATGGTGGTGGAACTTGTGGGCACATTTCAAACTCACGACTCCATAACACACTTCTCCCATGAAGTTCAGGGTGAAGAGAATGTGACCAGATGCTACTGAGCTCTCTCTCTCTGAGAACTGTCTCGGACGAAAACAGTCCCGGGAGAGGCTCAGTACAATTCCTTCTTTACCGGTACAGTTTTCCTTCCCTGAGCTTTATCCTGAAGCTCAGGGACCACGAGTGCCAAGAGTGATGAGGGAGAGGTGCCCCTTAGTTAGGAACCTTGACATTGTAGGGAAAGCATCCTCACCATGGTGGTTGAAGGTTTTCGAAGCAGAGTAGGGACAGGACAGCTGCTGCTGCTGCTTAGGGTGGTGGAGAGCTCAATGGGCCTCTCATGACAAGTGGCCGTGGGTGGGGCCTTGAGTGGGTGGTTTGGGGAGAGATGTCTAGGTTAGCATATGCGGTTTCTCCGGAAGTGTGGTCACTGGCCTTGTCCGCAGCTTCATCATTTGGGAGGAGGAGAGACCTAGAGACACTGCAAGGCCCTGAGTGCTCTTCACGAGTGTCCAGTGGGGGCTCCAGATTCTACCTTGAAGTTGTCCGGATGGCCATTCACATGACCCCTTTGGGACCTCTCACTGGCTTCTCAGAGGTTTATGACAAGGGTGAAAATTTTCTAGTTGCTGGAAAGGCAGAGTCCTATCTTCCTCCATGTCCCTGCCTCCGGTCCCCGTCTCCCCCCAGCCACCGGCTCTTCTTGGTTCATTTACCATACAACATATGGGGCATAGTAAGTACACAGTGAGATCCCACTACACACATTTATGACCATTGATGGGATATAAGAGACTCTCGTGGTGAGGGAGCCTGCAGGGAGAAAAAGAGAAGGTGGGCCACCTGCTGCCCTTATTCTGGACACCTCTGTGCTCTGCTTAGAATCTAAGATTCTGTCCCTACCAGAGAAAAGGGAGAGCAAAGCGGAAGACACCTGAAAATCTCTGCTCACAAAAATGTTTGCCCCAAGGCCTGGTGCAGTACGAGCTGAATAAAGGACATTGGTAAGTGTCCCAGGGCCACCACCCCGACTGCTCAGAAATGCTAATTACCAGGTCACTGTCACTCTCCAGAGAGCATTTGGGTAAGGTTGCTAAGAGGCTGTCATCAAATGAGTCCTGAAATACCAAGCTGAACCAGCCTGCTCTCCACGCCCCACGTAGATGCTTGACAGGCTCAAGCCCAGCCTGAACCCCCAACCAGATGCATCCTGTGGTCTAAGCTCCAAGCCACATGTCACCCACATGATACTTAATGATGTACAGCTGGTCCTTTGGGCATCTCTGGCTTCCCAGAGCCCCAAGCCAAGGGATGATAACAATTAGAATAAAATTTGCTACCACTGAGTGCTAGCTAGTGGTCTTAGTGTCAAGTAGGCCACTTTCTATGTATACAGACTCTGCCTGGGGAAGGAGAGCTTTAGTGCCAAGACTCCAGTAAGTGTCTACACAGCAATGAAGTGCAGAGGTGAGATTTGCACCCAGAGCCTCAAAGCACCGTCCTGTTACTGTGCTCTGGATAAGTATCTACCACACTGGAAGAGGGCTGTGAAACATTCAAGGGGGATCCATAGAGGGAGGTGCTTAGGTCTCTGGGAGCACCCCCCAGAAAGGGAATGTGAGATCCCATCCATTTTCTCCCCCACCCCTGACATGTCTATTGTAATGTGCAAACTTCTTCAGAAGCCCACAGCAATAAGATCATTCATATTGGCCTGGGATCTATAGAACCATGAACCAAACTAAGCCTTTTTTCCCCCTCTGTATCAGGTATTGTGTTCACTCACCTGGAAGCTAACACACCTGTTCTCTGCAGCAGCCACAGTGGAGGTCAGGAAGCATCTGTAGGAGGCCACCCCAGCACCCACCTCCCCTCTGGGTATAGGTAGGAAGGGAGACTCCCACTATATCCCCCTTTCAGCTGGGGAAGTCTGGGCCAGGCTCTGTGCTTGCTACAGCAAAAGCAGGCTCAGTCAGGCCCCAGCTACTTCCTGTATTGCAGTTCATGGCCTTAAGAATTGGTTCCAGATTGGCTTGTGACCCCAACTAAGAGGGCTCTGGCTAGATGGACAGTGTTGAGTAAGAGAGGCTTGGCCCTGGGTCAGCTGACCCGCACAGCCCTGAGAATGGAGGACACATGGCCAGCTCCTGCCCAGTAGTGAGACAGTGGAGCTGTCTTCATCACTCAGTGTCGTGACCTCCCACCCTCCTATCCACCTGCCCTGCCTTTCACAGCTCCTCCCAATTCTCCCAGAACTCCAGAGCAACAAGTGTGTGCCATGCTTTGTTCATGCCTGGCTAATGTGCCCCTGAACTAGCAAATCCTCTAAAAGCTCAGGGGCTGCATGCTTCAGGAGTTTGAGATTCTGTGCCTGGGGTGTCTGTGAGGCAGCTAGGGGTGCTGGGAGAGAGGCAGAGGGTGCCCAGTGGGTCTGTTTTACTGTTGACTTGAATTGGGTGCTGTCCTGGGTCCTGGAGCCCCACTGTGCAAACACAGAGGCAGGACCTGCCTTGGGAGCTGTCCCATGTCCCCAGGGAAAGCCAGCCTTTCTGTGAGGACATTGTCTCGGAGAGCTGGTGTTCAGGCTTTGCAGCAAAATTTTTATAGCTGTCGCTGCGGCGGGCTGATGAAATGCTTATGGGGGTGTGCCAGGAGCCACCAGGAGAGTGACAAGGGACAGTGACCTTTCAAAAACTAGATATTTGGGGCTGGGGAGCTGGCTCAGTAAAGTACCTGAGTTCAACCCCAGGACCAAAAACTAGGTGCCATTGTGCATGCCTGTAATCTCAGCACCAGGAAGGTGGGGATCAAGAGCGCCCTGGAGCTCACTCTAAGTCTAACCAAAACAGTGCTCCGGGTACGGTAAGAGACTCTGCCTCAAAACTCAGGTGGAAGCTGGGAGTGATGGGGCACACCTTTAATCCCAGCACTCAGGGAGGCAGAAGCAGGCAGATCTCTGTGAGTTCAAGGACAGCCTGGTCTACAAAGCGAGTCCAGGACAGCCAAAGCTACACAGAGAAACCCTGTCTCAAAGAACCCCAACAACAAAAACAACGTAGGTGGAGAATAACTTGGAAACACACCTAATAGCAACATCTATCTTCCACATGTGTACCGCATACACACTACACATGTGCAAATAAATACAGAACAAGATAAATTGTTTCACTCGGGCCCTCCTTGACCCGTCGCTCTTACAATCTTTCCGCTCCCCTCCTCGGAAATGGTCCCCGAGCCAGGGGAACACATCCCTTAGATGAGGCAGAACCTTGAGAAGAAGGTGTGAATTGACTTTCTCATATTCCAACTTGATCTCCTTCAAAAGACAAGAAAACTAAGAAAAACAGAAAGGCAAAATTACAGAATGAAAGAGTATTCTCAAAACAGCCCCCATGACCCAGAGGCGAGTGCTAGCTAGCCACAGTGGGAGCAAAGCTGACCGCTGTGAGTGGAGGCGGGGAGGCCCTGGCGTCTGCCGTGGGCAGCTGTAGCGACCCTCTGCTATCCGCCCCCAGGGAACGACAACACAAACTACAACGAGGTTGCGTCATACACGGGGAAGTGGCTAAAATCTGGGTCATCCTAGAAGGCAAGTGTTGGGAGGGTGGGAGGCGCCTCACCTCCTTAGGCACCATTGATGGAAACGGCCAGCCACTCGGGAGAGGAATGGGGTGGGGTTTTATTTATTTATTCTTTTTTAATTAAACAGGTAGGCTAGCAAGATGGTTCAGTGGGTACAGGCACTGGCTTCCAAACCAGGGATTGACTTGGACTGACTTGGCAGGGACCAACCGCTGCCACCCACATAGCAGATGGAGGGAACTGACTCCCAAAAGCTGCCCTCTGACCTCCACATGTGCACCGTGGCGCAATCGTGGGCACACACACATAGATGATAAATAAGTAAATATTAACCAACTTGAACTTGTGTACTTCCACAGGCTCGGCAGGTAAGAGTACTCACCCTGCGGGCGTGAGGACTCAAGTTGAGACGCAACCTCCACAGCTATGGAGGGCCTGAGCTGACATTTTCTGTCTCTGCCCAGGTTCCCCTTTTGAGAATCCTGGAAACTAGCTGAAGACACAGAAGCCCGGGGGGGGGGGCAAAGGTCACATGGAGACGCGGCAAGTAGCCAAGGGGGCTGGAGGGGTAGCTCCATGCTTAGGAGCCCATTCTGCCCCTGCAGAGGGACGGAGTTCAGTTCCCGGCACCCACACTGGGTGGCTCACAACCACCTGAGACCCCAGCTACAGGGGGGTTCTGCGCCCCTGGACTATAAGGACACTTCCACACATGCACACATATATAATTAGAAATAAAAATAAATCAAAAAGCAGAAGAGAAGAGGAGGGAGAGGAGGAAGAGGAGGAGGGGAGCCACTGCCTCTAATGCCAAGGCAAAATGCCTCTAATGCCAAAGCCCCACTGGACTCTCAGCCTCAGAACTATGGGGCAGTAAATGTCTGTCACTTCAGATTCTTAGGTTGCTCCTCTGCCCACCCCCCACCCCCCACATCTGACAGAAGCATCCCGTTGCGAATGTGCACTCGGCAGCAGCCACGGCAGGAGCGCCGTGCTCAAGTTTGGCAAGCCTCCTTCCTCCTTGTGATCCTCTCCCAGACCACGAGAGACATCCCGGCGTGCCACGAAAAGACGGAGAAATCACGGAACTTAAAACAGCTGGTCCTGAGGAACCTTAGCAAATCAAGCCCAGGTCTCCAAGGCTGGGCCCCACCTTCTCCCACGAAGCTTCTGTTGACAGTGCTCCCCGTTTCATCTTGTAAAGATGGCGTGTTTTATTTCAGAGTGGGCACGCTACCAGGTAGTAATGGAACCTTTGAAAAATGAGTTCTTTTGTGTTCGGCATCTGCAGCACGTGATATGCCTCCTTGAAAGCATAAGCCCTCCTCTCCCCTCGGTGGATGATTTATTCTCTCCTGCAATTCGTGACTAAGAGCCTCTCGGAATGCTGAGAATAAGCAAGAGCATCTCTCCGCTTTGTTCTCTTTTGAGAGATGGCCTAATGGTTAAGAGCGCTGGCTGCTCTTTCAGGACCCAAGTCTGATTGCTAGCACCGCAACAGGCAGATCACTGCCTCCTGTAACTCTGGCTCCAGGGGGACTCCCGGGCCTCTGGCCTCCAAGGATAGCTGCCCTCATAGGCACATGTCCACACGTACACACATACACATAGTTAAAAAATAAAAACAGAATCTTTATAAATTCTTGTTTGTTTTCAAGATGGGGTTTCTCTTCATAGCCCTGGCTGTCCTGGAACTCGATCTGTAGACCAGGCTAGACTTGAACTCAGTCTCTGCCTTCTTAGTGCTAGGATTAAAGGTGTATGCCACCACACCTGGCATAGTTTGAAAAAAAAATTATTATTTGGGGTCTGAGGAGATATATCAGATGATAAAGTGTTTGCCACACAAATGTAAGAACCCGATTTCCACCCCCACGACCATGTTTGAAAAATTAAAAAACTAGGCAATGATAGTACACACTTCAATTCCAGCAGTGTGGATGGAGACAGGAAGATCCCTGCCACTCACTGGCTGGCCATCCTAGCCACGTGTGAACCTGGTAAAAGACTCAGTCTCAAAAAATAAAGAGAAATGTCCCTGAGGAAGACACGTGGCCTCCTTAGAGTCATGGTTGACCTCTGCACTTCATACGTGTACCCATCTGCATGCATTTGGCACTCACACACACACACAAACACATACTCAACATTTTTTTAGTTGTTTTGTTTTGTTTTGAGACAGGGTTTCTATGTGTACCTTGGCTCGCTTTGGCTCTCTCTGTAGATCAGGCTGGCCTCGAACTCACAGTGATCTGTTTGCCTCTGCCTCCCCAAGTGCTGGAATTATAGGCATGCACCACCATGCCCAGCCTGGCAACACAGTTTTTAAAAATTAGTTGTTTATGCAGGCTTTCCAGTAAAATCAAGGAGGCTTTTCTATCCACCAGACTTGAGGCAGTTTCCAGTGTCTAGATCTGCCTAGTTAACGGCTGCAGACAAACCCTGAGTTTCTGTGAGCAGTATCTGTGGCACGTGCTGTCTCCCCAAAAGTGGCAGCCCTCCTCTCCCCACCATGGGATGATTTATTCACTTGTTGTAATTCATGGCTAGGAAAACCTTAGACTGCTCAGAATAAGCAAAAGCACCTCTGCAGCTGCGGCAGATGGGCTGTCCCCCAACTCTAAGTGGGCCCTGAGCCACGGATCAAGGAAGAAGGGGCAGACCCATCTTGAAGCCATTAGCACCTTGAAGGGGCACACGCTGGACTGGGATGTCCTTGCGAGACGACTTAAGACTGGGCCAGTACCCAAGCTGACCCATGACCCTGGAGTCTGCCGTCTGGGCCTTTTGCAGGCTCAGGCACCTTCGATCACAGGACTGGAGCCTCACGAGGAGGGAAGGATGAAGTGCTAAGAGAGTCCTAATGAGCCGTGTTACAGATGTGTAAAACAGCTGGGGGGATGATGTCACAACCAGCGATCCACACTCACCCTGCCGCCTCTGCTACTTGCGGCTCTTATTAGAACCAGACGAGGAGGAGGAGGACAGAGGACGGGCACCGTCCTAGCTTCACCACCTTCTGGTCCTAATTAGGTAGGACGGGCCCCAGCTGTGTCCCTGGTCCTGCCAGGTGATTCCACACGTCTAGGTCTATAAGCCAGACAAGGCCTGGGCCTGAGCTTCGGCCATCTCTGGGGGGATGGAGGGGTGATTGAATTTGTTGCATGATAAACCACTTAGGTGTCTGGGGAGAAAAGTCCTTAGGGCAAAGATCTGGATCTGAAAGGGGTGAGGATGAATCACTAATTTCGACCACTTTCCGTTGGGGTGCAGTTCCCAAAGGAGCCCCATGTCTGATAACGTCAGGCCCTGCCACAGCTGTGGGCCTGAGGCTTGTTTTCCAAAGTGAAGACAAGTGATCATCCTGTCCTCTTGACCTTGAACATCCATTCCCCCCCCCTTGTCTAAGCTGGGATAAGAACCATTTAAGCCCCTACTATGTGCTGGGTAGCTTTACAGAGCAACTCACTCAACCCTGCAAAGATTATCGGTGAGAGATCTGGCTCTGACAGACCAGGTCACACAGCTAGGAAGAGAAGTGGGGCTTGCCTGGCTGGTCATCTTCAGACCCAACACCATGTCCCCATTGCCACCCGGGCCCCTGCACTTCACCCTCTTGTTACATAAGACCTTGTTGCTGCCTTCTGTTCATCCGCATTTGGTTGGTTTGAGTTGACTTAACATTTTCCATTTTTTTTTTTTTTGAGAGCGAGAGACAGAGATAATATAAATGTTTGCCTGCATGCATGTGTACCATGCCATCTGTATGCCAGGTGCCCTTGGAGGCCAGAGAGGCTGTTCAACCCCCTAAAACTGGAGTTATGCAGAGTTGTGAGCAGCCAGGCGGGGAGCTGGGAATTGAGCCCAGTTCCTTTGGAAGGACAGCCAGTGCTCTTAACCACTGAGCCATCTCCCCGGCTTTGACGCTTGAAACAAGAGTTTTACTGTATAACCTAAGCTGACTCAAACTTGTGATCCTCCTGCCTCTGTCCTGAAAGTGTGCGGACAGAGTGCAGATGTGTGACAGCACACTGGCTGACTTCTGGTTTCTTTCTTTCTTTCTTTATTTGAATTTTCAATTCATTTTAAAACACATTTTAGTTCAAATAAAATTATATCACATTCCCCCTTCCCTTTTTTTCCCTCCAGTCCCTCCCATGCTTTCCTCTCAAAATGAGTCTCTTTATTGTTGTTGTTCATGGTGGTGGTGGTATGTGTGTGCTGAGTCTGTTTTTCGTGTTTTTGTAAATGGTTTCAGGGATGACCACTTTGTACTGAGGGGGGGTCCTTCCTTGGGAGAAGCTAACTCTCCCTCTCCCAAAACTGCCTTCCATATTAGATGCACCTTTCCTACCAGACTGCTCTGTGGAGACAGAGACACCCTGGGTGTTCCAACTGCTTGAAGAAGTCACTTTGGGTTGTCCTATCAGTCATTCCATTCCCCTTCTCTTTTCTTGCTGAGTCAGGGTCTTGCTCTGACATCTGCCTCTCCTCCAAGCAAATCAGGAACAGGTCCTATGGCTAGTGCAGGTCCCTACTGGGTTGACTGGGAAGTAAATTACTGGGAGGCAATCTGGAAGAGTCTGGGCAAAGTTTCTCTGCGTTCAAAACCAAAATCAAAATCAAAATCAAAATCAAAACCACGGGATGAGACCATCTCTCCTCTTCCTGTGTGAGTATCATTTCTGCAGAGGACTTTTGGGACTGTAGCAGCTGGCCTAAGACTGAGGAGAGCCAGCTTAAGACCAGGGATACAGGGAAAAGAGCAAAGCTAGCAAGACCAGGTGTACCTGACCATGTACAGACTGGGTGACCTGCTGCTTTTTACTCAATAAATATCAGACAATGGGAATATGCATGAAATCAAAATGGCTCCTGCCCTTCAGAGTGGCCCCTATTGAAGAGGTCAGACCTTAAATAAGCAGACAGGGATACACGTGACACGGGGTGACTCCGCTACACACTCACTTATTTTTGCTTTAATAATTAGCTACTAATTATTTGGTAACCCCAATCTTCCAGAAGTGATGGGGTAACCATCATTAGCACAGCAGCCCTCCTGTAAGTCACCATGGACACTGCACAGACCAGGATGGCTATTTCAGAGTAGTGGGTACTGCGCTACAAAATCTGGCAGAAACTGCGAAAGGTTGCTTAGGCTTTTGCCTTAGAATATGTCTCTGTCTGTGTGCCCCCAGAGTGCCTAGAACTTGGCAAAAAGCCTGAGTCTCGCAGATGTAACTTAAGCAAAAAAATAGAGGCAGCAGCTTATCATGGCAAACAAGAGAAGGCTGCAAATGTAGACCTCAAAAACACGCATAAAAATTCAGCTCCAAATGTTTCTTGAGCCCTAAACTCTGTGCTGAGTGAGGAGTCAGGGTTCTCAGTAAAAAGCGACACCTGGGAAGTGGAACAAATTAAGGTGTTTGGTTGTTTTCCACCCCACAGGAGATTTGAGATTGGAATCTGAATTCAATCAAGTTAACTGCTTACTGGAACAACAACAACAAAGTTATTCAGAGTATGAGAACTAAGTCTCAACAAAACATTTCTAAATATGAAAATAAAAAAGAAACTGTAACTTGAAGGGAAAAATTTTCAACTAGTAGAGAAAGTTAAAGCAGCTACTGTAAATGTTTTCAGTGATTTAAAGGAAAACATCACCACAATGATAGAGCAGATGAAGAATTATAGCCCAGAAACTGAAACTATTCACAAAGAAAGGAAAGAAAGCCCAGAAATTCCAGAACCAAGGATTACAATGTATGAAGTGAAAATTTCACTAGATAGACTTAACAGAGACATAGATGAAACAGAAAGTATCAATTTGCTTCAAAATTGGTGTAAAGGGATGAAAAGTTAGAGTGTAAAAATGCATCAAGTGGTCTCTGTATGTCTGCCTGGAGGTTTAGTGAAAATCAAAACAAAACCACATCAAAATCCAGTCAGGATAAATTCCAACAAATTACTTCCAGGCATATCACAGTCAAAGTGCTGCAAAACCAAAGGTAAATGAAAAAAATTTAAAACAGCTAGAGGAGGATAGTAATGCAAAAAGCAGCCACATAAGTTACGGGTTAACCACTCACCCAAAGTACCTAGGGTCAGACAGAAAACAATGGAAGCACGTGTTTAAAATGCTAATGAGAGGAAATGGGACTGAATAAGGGGCACCGGGTTTGGTCCCCAGAACAGCAAATCCAATATTATATATTACCAAAATGTTTTCAAAACTTAAAGTAACAGGCTGGCGAGATGGCTCAGCAGTTAAAAGCATGCGGTGCTTTTGCTGGGTACCTGAGTTTGAGTCCTAGCACTCAAGTCAGGTAGCCTACTGCTGCCTATAGCTCCTGCTCAAGGGGATCTGCCATCCTCTTCTGGCCTCCTCAGGCACTGCACTCATAATACACACACACACACACACACACACACACACACACACTACATTAATTAAATATTAATGAAAGTTAAAAAAAATTTTTAGGCTATTAAAAACATGTACAATTATTTCTTGAAACACAAGAAATGATTATCTTACTCCTCTCATGTTAAAAAAAGAGTAAATGTCAGAGGAAAGCCTAGGCTTTACATGAAAAAAAAATAGCACTAAAACAATAAATATGTGGGTAAACACAAATGATTGTAATTTTTCCACTTTCAGGTTTTTTTTTAAAAAATGGAAATTTAAGGAAAATAATCCGGTAATGATGCTTTTGCATGAAGTTGCACAGTGCAAACGCTGAGACATCCCTGTCCGGTCAAAGATGTACAATGTCTAGAGAAACTTTATAGAATACAAAAATATAGCTAAAATTGATTAATTCAAATGAGATGCTGAAAAGCACCTACTAGCATAAAAAGTACAAACTATGAAAAAAAATATAAAACAGAACAAGTTTAAGGAGAAAAAACAAAAACAAAAACAACCACAGGCCAAAACCTGGCCACATAATGTTTACAATAGATGTAAACAGCCTAAACTCACTCCATTTAGTGATGGTTAGCTGGGTAGGAAGTAAGGAGCATCTATATTTTGCCAGTAAGAAACTCCCGCTCTGAAGATCTAGAAAGCTGGAAAGAAAATGGGTGATAAAATACATACATACCAAGAGTAGGGCTAAAAATTTGCCTTGTTTTGTTAAGGCCAGCAGCACTAGACTTTGGGAAGAAAAGACGCAGCAAAGATTAATAGGGCCATTGAAAACTGACCAAAACTGGGCATGGTGCCACACACCCTTAATCCCACCACCCAGAAGGCAGAGACAGGGGGATCTCTGTGAGTCTGAGACCAATCTGGTCTATATAGTGAGTTCCAGGACAGCCAGAGCTTTGTAGAGAGACCCTGTGTCAGACCTGCCTGCCCCCAGTGATCGAGAATCACTTCATCAAGAAAACTCTGGAATTACAAAGGTTCTGAGCCCATCTCAGGCAGCAACCCTTCACAACACAGAACTAACAGGAGAAATAAATCCAAATCCCATCAGGCATTTTAACATTGTTCAGTAACTAATAAAACCACCATAAATCCCAAGACTCTAGAAGAAACTGAATATTAACAACATTGGCCTGATGGACATTTACAAAACTCTGTGTCCAACTACTGTAGAATAAATAGCAACAAGGCAGGCCCATAAAACACATCAATGAATTTAAAAGACTGGGCTCCAGGCAGTGTGCGTTCTGGTGTCAATAGAATTAAACCAGATAGACAACAGAACCTTCAGAAGATCTCCAAATGTTTGGAAATTAAACAGCACACTTACAACATATCATATATAAAGAAGTCATAAGATAAGCCTAATTATATTTAATAATGTCTTACATTAATGAAAAGTCAATATGCCAAGATTTTCAAAATAAGCTTTTTCTGGGTATGTGGCACAAACCTGTATCCTACCCAGTACTTGGTGATAAGACAAAATGTGAGGAGGGGTGTGGAATGGAAGCTTTAGTTTCTTTGTATGTTATGTAAATATGCTTTTGTTTTAAACCCAAGTGTGGGGTTTTAGTTGGTCTACGGTTTGTCCACACCTGTGGGTTGTCACATGGGGGGTGTGATCTTTGCCAGCTGGTAAGGGCCTTCCACAGGCGGCATGGAGAGGGGCGTGGTCTAGGACTCTTGAGAGTATACGTATCAGAGCGAGAAAGAGAAGGCGCGGCGGCATTCAATGTGGCTGGCGTTCGGTGAGTAGTGTTCTGTGTGGTGTTCGGTGTTTGCGTGTGGTGTGAAGCAGTTTGGAGAGATCGGAGGCCAGAGCCGGTGTGGCATTTTGAAGCAGAAGGACGCAGTGGCATGAAGGAACCTGCTGGCTGCGTCTCTGGTTGGCAGAGATTGGTACAGACCCACTGACCCTAAAAAGCAAGGAAAAGTAAAGGGGTCTAGGCCCCCTCTCCCCACTAACCCTTTCTCTCTCTTACTTAAGGTTGGGGGGCTAGAGAGAGGGAGGTAGAGGCCTAAACATTCCAAATAAATCAGAGTTTTAAAAAAGACAAGAGCTTTCCACTGCAGGGTTGGGGAGTATCTTTGGAAGCCACGCCAAGGCGTGCCCCTGAGAAATCACGCCATGCAACAAATTGGGTACACGAGGTTTACTGCGGAAGGGGAGAGGAAAAGACTATTTCAAAGTGGAGACTTGAGGGAGAGATAACGGCAGACAGGCACGCAGGCAGACAGAAAGAGGGAATGGGTGGCAGTGGGGAGACAGACATGAGATGAGAAAGGGAGAGGGAAGAAGGGAGGCGGAGAGAGGGAGGGAGAGAGAGATCTGCGGTAGCTGGGGGCCGTCTTATGTGCGGCAAAAATCTGGTGCACCCGGCAGTGGCAGATGATGACATCAGCTGCTGCTAAGTCCCTGCGAGCAGGCCAGTGGGATCGCCTGTTTTCTAACCCTTGGGAGGCAGAGTCAGGAAGATCAAAGTCCAAAGCTAACCTGTGGTCCAGAGTGAGTTCAAGGCCACAGTGGGATCTAATCTCAAAAGCAAAGCAAAGCAAAACAAACAAAAAACCCCAAACCAAAACTATATGATTTAGTCAAATTATCGCTTATAGGAAAAAGAAGAGGTTAAAATGCTTATATAGAAAGGAGAAGATGTTTATAGATGAACGTCTGAGTTTCTGCCTTAAAATGCTAACACGAGGTGAGCTGACTAGGTAGAAAACATTTAGGAGGTAAAAATAAGACAGCCCTCACTGACGTAAGAACAGGTGACAGTGAAGAACAGGAACAAATCAATAGTCCGTCCTTTGATCTGATTAAGCCTGAGAGCCAAGGAAAGACGGAGAAAACGCACAGTAACAAGATGGGGCCTGGGGAGATGTTTTCACTGGCTACTTAAGCATTGGGAGAGCCTGTGTCTACGACCCCAGTACTCAGATGGGCAGTGAGTTGGGAGGTGGAGACAGGAGAATCCTTGGGAGCTCAAGGGTACACCTAGCCTGGTGTACGCAGTGGGAAGCAAGAGACACTCTCAAGCAAGATGGAAGCAAGAACCAACGACCAAAGTTTCCTCCTACTTTCCACATGCATGCAGCGGCACTCATGCACCCATGCACACACACATACAAACAGCTGTGCACACACACACACACACACACACACACACACACACACTCGGTCAGAAATAAAATAAAATGTGTCTGTAAACCCCAGACACATTAAAAGGACAGTAATGTCTGGACATGCGGTTCAGCTGGCAGAGTGCTCGCCTAACTTGCATAAACCCAGAAGTCACATTCTCAGCAATAAGCAGCCCCTGCATGTTGGCACATGGCAATCCTAGAGCTTCAGATGTGGAGGCAGGATTGGAATTCAAGGTCATCCTCGGCCACATAGGGAGCTTAAGGCCAGCCTGGACTACTTGAGGCACTGTGTGAAAGTAAGTAAACAAATAAAAGCTAATTAAATAACATTTTGATAAATCTTTATTGCAATACATTTCATGGCCACAGAGATGAAACTGGCCAACTCTTTAAATAATAATAATAAAAAAGTTGGGAGGGAGCTACGGGGGGGGGATACAAAGTGAATAAACTGTAAATAATAAAAATTAAAAAAATAAAATAAAATACTCAAATTAAAAAAAAAAGTTACCTAAACTTCAGCAGGACAAAGTAGGATATCTAATAGCATGAAGACAATGCCACACGACCACTGAGATCTGCGTCAGAAAAGGAACACTCTGGAGTCCCGTGCACACGACTACTGGATCAACACGTGCTAGTGCCATGTCTGTGGCTGTGATAAAATAACCCTGATCAAAAGCATCTTTAAGGATAACAGGTTTATTTGGTTTGCAATTGCCGTCCAACACTGAGATGTCAAGGCAGGAACTCAGGCAGCCAATCACAACGCACCCACTATCGTGAGCAGAGAGAAACTGCATACCCAAGCTGCCCACTCCTTAGAAGGCAGCTTTCATCCAGTATTCTCCTAGCTCATGTAGCGCAAGAGCCTCTGACTAGGGAATGGTGCTGCCCACCGTGGGCTCAGGCTTCCTACATCAATAAACCATCAAGACGATCTCCCCCTGCCCCATAGACAGGTGCACAGGCCAAGCTGATCTAGGCAATCCCTCAGTTGTGGCTTTTCTCCCAGGTGATTCCAGGCTGTCGTAAGTATAACATTATTAAAGACACTGTGACAAATGTAGCCCTGTGCCTGGACTGGATCTGGTTTGGAAAAACATCTCTGCTAAGAACTAAGCGATAGGGTAGGGCATGTTTCACGTACTGTGCAATTCCCACCACTCAGGAGGCTGAGTTACAAGCACTGATATCCAGGATTGTCCTCCGATTTCCTCAAGCACATGTAGTGTGTTGTTTTTAACAAAATCTCAAACATTCAGTTTTACCAATAAAGACTCGGGAGCAAGATGCTAAGGTGAACGAACACCTGCTAGCTCAGAGAGGCAGAGAAGGTACCCAGCTGATCTTCCTCCTCTGCAGACATCCCGAAGGAAGAAAAGCTCCTTCCCCACGCGCTGTCTCCAAAACTCAAACTCAGTGTTCCTCCCGTCTACTTCCTGTGCATCTCTCCATCTGTCCTCCTGACTTCCTCTCTCTCTCTCTCTCTCTCTCTCTCTCTCTCTCTCTCTCTCTCTCTTTCTGTGTTTGCTCCCTGTCAACTGATTGCTTGCTCCACCTCTTGACCTATGGTTGACTTTATTTGATGCCATTTACAATATTTAAGCAGAAAGCTCTTGGTATATTCTAGGGCTAAGCCATACTACAACCAAAAATAGTTTTTATCAGTAAACAGCACAATTTCAGAATTCACGGTGTGATCAAATATCCTGCAACATTTCCCTCTTTTTGTCTAAATAAAAAGAGATTTTAACTCTAACACCGTAAAATTATTTACAGTAATGAAGCTATTTCTGCCAAGTTTTCCACAGTGTCCAGCTTGTTTATATTTGTCACTTTTAGGATTAAGTATTTTTTTAGTTCAAGGTTCTGTAAAATGTTTGCGTCAGTCTCCTGTGACTGCAGTAATTTGAATGTCCTGAAGCTGATCTTTGGCTGGTGTTTGTCAGCTTAGTGGCGATCCTGACTAGGCAGAACAGAGCAGTCACCCCAAAGCTGTCCACTGTTTACACAGAACCTGACAGCAGAAGAGGCGTGGGGCAATTTTTCCCAGTGGTTAGCATTACCACAAGTCAGGTAACATTACCACCTTGCCAGGTTCCATCATCTTCATGGTGACCTCAAAGGCTCCTGTCAGAAATGTTCGTGGTTTATTGCATAAAACTTAAACATTTTAAATGCCGTATTCAGTAGATCTCTGAAAGGTTTGAGGCCCATAATCTACTAAATACATAATCTATTAAGTACAAACGTTGTTTCTAGTTACTTGCTTCAGACTCAAACTTGAAAACAAACACAGGAAGCTAGATAAAGCTTATTTCTAGAATTAGTTAGTACTCTGTATGACTACTGGTATCACTAATATAAACTAGCAGAACGTTTATATTAATAACCTTATAGCTTCTGAGATATTTATACCTCAAGAAGAGTTTTAGAGAGTCAAATGAAAATAACAGGAGTGTGAGATTAGTGGCAATAGAATGGAAAAGTTGCCTACTTTTTGTTTTCCTCTTTTCTATACAAGGTGGCTCTTCTGATATGAGACAGAAATTTTGCATTTTCCTTTAACAAGGAAAATGGGTTTAGAGAAGGAGAGACCCACACCCCAGCCCCAAAGCCAGTTTTAATTGCTTTATTTATTACAATTTATTCTCTTTGTATCCCAGCTGTAGACCCCACCCTCATCTCCTCCCACCCTCCTTCTTTCTTTTCCTCCCATGCCCCTTCCCCAATCCACTGATACAGAAGGTCCTTCTCCCCTTCCATCTGACCCTAGCCTATCAGATCTCATCAGGACTGGCTGCATTGTCTTCCTCTGTGGCCTGGTAAGGCTGCTTTCCACTCCACCTCAGGGGGAGGTGATCAAAGAGCCAGCCACTGAGTTCATGTCAGAGACAGTCCCTGTTCCCATTACTAGGGAACCCACTTGGAGACTGAGCTGCCATGGGCTACATCTGTGCAGAGGTTCTAGGTTATCATCATGCATGGTCCTTGGTTGGAGTATCAGTTTCAGAAAAAAAACCTGTGCCCAGATTTTTTTGTTGTTGTTGTTCTGTCCCTCTCCTTGTGGAGATCCAGTCCCTTCCAAGTCTTTCTGTCTCCCCCTTCTTTCATAAGATTCCCTGCACTCTGCCCAAAGTTTGGCTATGAGTCTCAGCATCTGCTTTAATACCCTGCTGGGTAGAGTCTTTAAGAGGCCCTCTGTGGTAGGCTCCTGTCCTGTTCCTTGTTTTCACCCTCTTCCGATGTCCATCCCATTTGCCTTTCTGAATGAGGATTGAGCATCTTACCCAGGGTCCTCCTTCTTGCTTAGCTTCTTTAGGTATACAGATTTTAGTATGTTCACCCTATATTTTAAGTCTAATATTCACTTATAAGTGAGTATATACCATGTGTGTCTTTCTGCTTCTGGGATACCTCACTCATGTTGATCTTTTCTAATTCCCACCATTTGCCTGCAAAGTTCATGATTTCCTTGTTTTTAATTGCTGAGTAGTATTCCATTGTGTAAATGTACCACAATTTTTGTATCCATTCCTCAATTGAGGGGCATCTGGGTTGTTTCCAGATCCTGGCTATTATGAATAAAGCTGCTACGAACATAGTTGAGCAAATGTCCTTGTTGTATACTTGAGCATATTTTGAATATATGCCTAGGAGTCGTATAGCTAGATCTTGAGGTAAGCTAATTGTCTGAGAAAGCACAAGATTGATTTCCAAAGTGGTTGTACCAGTTTACATTTCCACCAGCAATGGAGGAGGGTTCCCCTTTCTCTGCATCCTCTTCAGCATGTGTTGTCACTTGTGTTTTTTATCTTAGCCATTCAAATCTCAGGGTCGTTTTGATTTGCATTTCCCTATGACTAAGGACGTTGAGCATTTCTGTTTCTCTGCCATTCGAGATTCCTTTATTGAGAATTCTCTGTTTAGCTCTGTACCCCATTTTTTTTATTATTGGATTACTTGATTTGTTGCTGTTTAACTTCTTGAGTTCTTTATATAGTCTGGATATTAGCCCTCTGTCAGATATAGGGTTGGTGAAGATCCTTTCCCAGTCTGTAGGCTGTCGTTTTGTTCTGACAGTGCCCTTTGCTTTACAGAAGATTTTAAGTTTCATGAGGTCCTATTTATTGATTGTTGATCTTGGAGCCTGTGCTGTTGGTGTTCTGTTCAGGAAGTTGTCTCCTGTGCCAATGAGTTCAAGGCTCTTCCCCACTTTTTCTTCTAACAGGTTTAGTGTGTCTGGTTTTATGCGGAGCCACTCCCCAAAGCCAGCTTTACTTTTTAACTGAATTGGGACCACGTCAAGACCACTTGTCACGTATGTCTGTAGAGGGCAGCAGAGACAAGCTGGAGGTGGGCGATACCACTTGACCACTTTTGGAGGGGGCCATGCTCTCTTGATTAGTCATCCTTTTTCTTCAGATGTTTCACTTGTCCAGTGATCTCCTAATTTCTTAGTTGGATGCTTTTATTTATTCTCCTGGAAAGTTAAAAGCAAAATCCTACCCTAACCCTAATTGGGGGAGGGGTTTTGGCAAGTTAAATGTTTCCTAGGGAAAAAATTGGGGGAGGTATATGTTTTTTGTTTGTTTGTTTTAGCAACAGAAAAGGTATTATCTTTTAACTGAAATTTAAACTTTTTTTTTTGAAAAATTGAAACTAAATATCCTTCAGTATGTGTGGATAAATATATCTATATTCCCCTTTCTCTTTTTATATATAAATTCAAGGTTTAAGTGCATTTCTTCTTAGATCACAAGAGACATTTGCTTTGAATTTCAGTCTGCCTTTTGCAAGGACCTTTTAATTTTAAACCACTGTGATTCTGTTGTGTCTGCCTGTCTCCCAAATGTTGGGATTAAAGGCTTGTGCCTCCCAACTGCTGAGATTAAAGGTGTGAGCTGAACCACCCGCCTACGGATTCCTTATAATGGTTATTCTCCTAAACTTGTCCTGGTTTTATTTGGTTCTCCATTTCCCCCCCCCCTTTTTTTTTAGTGTTAGGGGTAAACTATCAGGTTTTTTTTAATATGTAATCTATTATTCTTGCTCATTTATTCTGAATTTATTCCCCAGCAAATTTTAATATCCTAGTCTTACTTAAGCATGCTGCTAATTTGTTCACGATTTCATTATTTTCAGATGTTTTGCCTGTCTTGCCTAGATGAGCTACATAAGCTTTGATGCCTTTGCTAAATTTTGTCAGGTTTTGCTGCTTCCATTCATGCCTCCCATGACCAGATATCTTTGCCATTTATCTGCCAGCTAGTGGTTTTTCCATTTTGATGACCATATAGGTAGACCCTTGCACATGCACCATGAGTTGGAGAGGAAAGAGATTTTCCTTCTGCTTTCTTATTTCCTAACTGTTTGTTTTATAATCAATAGTGCTGCACCGATTTTGTGGGGTTTTTTTCCTCATTGTTGACCATGCCAACCCTCCGATTTTTAGGCTGCCATTTTCCATTGGTTTTTGTTTGATCAGTGGTTGATGAACCATCAGTAAACCACGCGTTAGCCCAATGCCGTGGCCATTCCATTGGTCCCCATAGATCAATAGGTGCCTCTTTTGGGAGAGAGGTGAGCAATTTAGAAATGGGAATTATTGGCAGCTGAGCTATTTCCTCAGAGAGGATAAGTCCCCTTTGCTACCACATCCTGGTCACGAAGGAATTCAGATAGGTACCAGCTCCACTGTGATACCTTCTTCCATGGCTAAGCCTACAAAGGACTATGCCTTCTAACACATCCAATCCATCATTGGAAGGGGCACCTTTATGACCATGGGATAGTTGACAATGACCGAGTATAAGGTTCTCCACGTCTCATAAAATGTCCACATTTGTTTCTCAAAAAGAGAATTTTTCCCTATGTATAGAAAGCATTTACAACAGAAGCCAATGGGCAAATGTTGGTGGACTCCTTTTTGCTTTATGAAGACTTCCCAGTTGCCAATTCACCAATAAATACGATGTCCATAAATAAGGTATCATCGGGTTCGGTACTGGCCAGGTTTACATACATAGAGATGACCTATCAGCAGTCATGAAAGCTGCTCTTAGTGCCTGTCCCCTTTGGAAATTAACTGCCCAATGGAAAATCCTGTAGAGGGTTTTTATAATGATCTGCAAATATGGTACATGATTTCTCTAGTGTGTAAACATACCAGTTAGAAGCTGTATCTGGGTTTTGTTCCTGAGTCATAGGATTAAAGGCGTATGCCACCACCATTTTGGTCTCTGTTAACTCTAAAATTTAGAAAACTGCTAATGTGTAGAGATCCACCTGTCTTTGCTGGGATTAGAGGCATGGGCTACCTGCTCAAAAGTCTTATCTTAGCTCCAAATCACTCCAACTCTTAGAAATTTAAAAAACAACTTTGAGCTGTAGTAACCCTTTGAACTTACTTAAAATAGTTCAAATCTATTAACTGTGTTTTTAATACCAAACAACAAAAATATCCTTTTTATTTAAGGAGAAAACTTTGAGCCAAAAATGTGCTGTCACAGATGGCATGGGCCATGTGGCAACCTATGGTCTAATATTCTAACCTGGAATTAAGACACATGAGCTAAGAAAACCCATTCTTCACTTCATGCCAGTAAGACAAGTGTGCCTCCAGCATAAATTATCATTTGAAAATATTATTTTTTATTTTTATGCTTTCATACTTGATCAAATAAAAGGCATTTTGTTACTCTGTATAACTGTGGACTGAATGACCAAGCTGTCGCTTCTCCTTCTTCAGGAGAGGATTCCGTTTGAATCTAATCTGTATCAACTTTGATGGTATCCACAGCTTTTCTTCTCCTGTGGAAACAAAGGCAAAACCTCTTCTCCAACATAACACTTATCCCAGTTTCTAGTCTGAGGTCAACACATTTTAAAAAATATTTTAAAAATATACAGGCTGATTTAATTCAGCAGTTTTTTTTCTGTCTCTCTGCAGCTGTTCCTTTCTCACTAGCATTTAAATGTTTTAAGTTAATAAATTAATAAATTTATTTCTGAGGGTCTTTATTACCCCTTTCTGTTTATTAAGCATATTTTTTAAAGTGGGACTAGGTCTCCCTATAACTGCTTTTCCTGTAGTAGTGTATAATATGCTTTATGTTATAATATGCAAAAAGATGTTTCCATTAACTAGAGACATATGCTGGAGCATTGTCGGTCTTAATTTGAGCAGATATCCCCTTAATAGCCATAACTTCTAAGAAATGTGTGACTACAGAATCATCCTTGTCAGAACTTAAGAACAGTTGCCCCTTGAAATCTTGAAGATGTATCTGAGGTGTGGCCCACACACTTTAATTTTCAAAACTCTGCAAAATGAAATCCATCCATTTGCCAAATCTCATTTCTTTGGGTACCTTTTGGGTTACTTCCTGCAGGTAATGGAGTTTGGTTATACAAAGAACAAATAGGACATTGCCTTATAAGTTCCTTGGCTTGTGGCCAAGTCATAGAAGAATCTTTCTTTAAACCTTTGCTGTTAACATGGTGTTTCCTACGAATCTCTGAGGCTTCTAGCACATTTCCTATTAACAGCTGATCAATTTCATCATTACCCTGTGGAGAGGGCCTGGCAAATCTGTATGGGATCTGATATGTGTTATATGCAATGGATGAGTTCTATTTCTGATTACTTGTTGTAGTTGAGTAAATATCAAAGTTAATTCTGAATCCTCTGGAATAAGTTCAGTGATTTCAATATGTAAAATGAAGCCTTTTGGCTATTGAGAGTCAGTAACAATATTAAGAGATTCAGGAAAATCTAATAATACCATAAGAATGGAATACAACTCTGATTTTTGAACTGAATCATAAGAGCTTTGAGCCACTTTACTTACTTCTCCTGACTTATAACCTGCATTTTCTGATTTATCTGAATCAGTATAGAATGTAGAGGCTTCAGAAATTGATGTCCCTTTTACAATACAAGGGAGAATCCAATAAGTTCTTTTTATAAACTAAAGTCTCTTGCTTTGGAGATATTTGTCATTAATCTCTACAAAAACAATATTGCACGCTCTCTTTGCCAACATTCATTTTCTGCCCATAATGAGGCAATTTCAGCATTAGTAAAGGGTATCACAATTTCTGCCGGGTCTATTCCTGCTAATTGATGAAGTTTCATTTTTCCTTTCAGAATCAATCCAGAAAACTTTTCTACATAGGTTTTTAATTTTTTTACTTTGCTTGTGTGCTACAAATATTCATTCTAAGATACTATCTTCTTTCTGCATAAGAATTCCTACGGGAGAATAAGGCAAATAACTAAACTATAATCCAGCTTTGGATCTCAGTGCTCCACATGTGTGTCCTGGAGTTTCGTTTCTACCAGAGCCAGTTCTCTCTCAGCTCAGCTGATCGTTTTCTTGTTCTGCTTAAGTCCTTATCACCTTGTAAGGTTTGAAATAAATTACTTCGCTCTTGAGTACTTAATCCAATTGTGGGCTGTAGCCAGTTAATATCTCCCAGCAAATTTTGAAAATCATTAAGAGTTTAATAATTGGGGCTGGAGAGATGGAGCACATGTTAAGAGCACTGGCTGTTCTTTCAAGGGTCCTGAGCTCAATTCCCAGCAACCACATGGTGGCTCATAGCCATCAATAGTGAGATCAGGTGCCCTTTTCTGGTACGCAGGCACACAGAGAGACAGAATGCTGTATAAATAATAGATAAATAAATATTTTTTTAAAAAAAAGAGTTTATAATTGATCTCTCCTGGTTTGTACTTTCTGTGGTCATTTTTTTTTTCAAACCTATCTTTTAGCCTAGATAATTGATAGAATCTCCTTTTTGTAATTTTTTTTTTCAGGAGCAATTTGTAATCCCCCAGCAAGGCAAAATTCTCTTTACTTCATCAAACGTTTATTCTAAGGTATCTGCATATGAATCAGCCAGTAAGATATTATTCATATAATGGTAAATTATATATTGAGGCAACTGTTTGTGAATTATTTGTAACAGCTGTCGTACAAAATATTGGCATAACGTAGGACTGTTAAACATTCTTTGTGGTAAGACTTTCCAATGATAACTCTTTATTGGACAACTATTATTTTAAGTAGGTACTGAGAAAGCAAACCTTTCCCTATCGTGCTCATGCAAAGGGACTGTGAAAAAGCAATTTTTAAATCAATTGCTATCATAGGCTATGACTTAGGTAATAAAGAAGGCAATGAGACTGCAGGCTGTATTGACTGAATCATTGCATTTCTGGCTCTTAAATCTGCTAACATCCTGCATTTTCTTGATTTCTTTTTTCTAACAAGTACAGGGAAATTACATGGGCTGCTGGGTTCTTCAATGTGTTGAGCATTTAGCTGCTCCTGTACCAGTTGTTCTAGTACCTGTAATTTTTCTTTTGTCATAAGCCATTGTTTCACTCATTTAGGCTTGTCATATAATCATTTTAACGGTAGAGTGGTTAGTACCTTTGAAAAACCAACAGCTGTTGTGTCTTTTTTTTTTTTTTATGTACAACCTGAGTGATCTGTGACTGTTCTTGATAATATCTTTTAATTTTTTTTCTCATAAGCATTCTTTATTTTATGGTTTGTTTCTGAGATTTGAGGAATGTTTATCTGGGTTTTCCATTGCTGCAACAAATCATGTCCCCATAAATTCATGGCAATATTAGCCACATATGGCTTTAATTTTTCTATTTGTCCTTCTGGCCCTAAACACTGGCCCTATCTTGCATTTTGTTTTACCTGAAATAAAGTTTCAATCTCTAGAAGCTAAATATTACCTCCCGAGGAGGCCAGTCTGGATGCCAAGATTTTGGTGAAATTATTGTTTTATCTGCTTCTGTGTCTGCTAAATCTTCAATTTCAATGCCATTAATTTGTACTTTTAGCTTTGGTCTCTGGTCACTTAAAACAGTTTTCCAAAATACTTGTTTTTCGGTCTCTGATCAGTTTCATCAGTAATGAAGAGCACTTGCCGCTGTCATAGAGAACCCATGCTCAGCTCTCAGCACCCATATCAGGCAGCCCATCACTACCTATGACTCCAATTCCACAGACTCAGATATCTCTTTCTGGCTTCCTTGGGACTGGACACACATAGTGCCTACACAGACACACACACACAAGAAATAAGAAAATAGAATCATGTTCAGGCTCATTTTCCTGATTTTAATCATTGTACTGTTGTTGGGTAAAGGCTTGTTTTTGCCCATAGGCAAGATTCTGAAGCACTTCATTCCTGTGTGTGTTTAGTGGGGAAACAATATACATACATAAGCACATGAAGAGGGTGAGCAGGAAACTAGTGACAGACAGATGAATGGATGACCAGTAAGATGCAAGCAACTCAGGAATCAATCAGGGTAAAGGGTATTTGTTGTTCATCCAACATTTCTACAGGTAAAACAAAACCAAAAACAAAAACTTTTTACAAACATCCAGGTAGGGCCGGAGAGATGACTTTGCAGTTAAGAGCACTTGCTACTCTTGCAGAGAAGCTGCCTTCAAGTCCTATCATATACCTAAAAGCTTACAACCATCTGTATCTCCAGTTCCAGGACATCTGGTGCCCTCATCTGGCCTCTGTGGGCACTGCACACACACTGTGCACATACATGCAGACAAAACACTCATACACATAGAGTAAAAAGATAATAATAATAAATCTTAAAAATTAAAGTGGAAACATTCAGTCACAATTTTGATAATAACAATAAGGAGCAGAGCACTTCATCGCAGCTGCCCTTGTCCTCATAGAAGGAAAAAATGGGAGGAAGTTGAGGTTGTAGACAGGAGCCTCAGCTAGTTCTCACTCAGCTCTTCCCTCATGAAGGAAGTAGATGAGACCCAAAGATGGGGGAACCCCTAGAGATGGAGATTTTGGAGGGGTGCCCTCCATCAAGAATAGCCACAGCATTCAGAAAAAGCAGGCATGGTATTGCACTGAGAGTGATGTGGACATCTTTAAATAAGTCTCTGCCATTACATGCTGTCACTTGAAAATCCAATGTACCAGGTGTTATGGCACTTGTCTTTAATCTCAGAACTCAGGAGGCAGAGGCAGGCATATTTCCCTGAGTTTGAAGCCAGTCAAGGCTGCATAGGAAAAGCCTGTCTCCAAATTAGCATCTGAATGGAGCAGTGTTGATTTCCACAGCAATGTACAGTGAAGGTCCCAGGTCTCTCTCTCTCTCTCTCTCTCTCTCTCTCTCTCTCTCTCTCTGTCTCTCTTTCTCTCTCTCTCTCTCTCTCTCTCTCTCTCTCTCTCTCATGCTCTCTTCTGCCCTCCTGTTTGAAGGCTCCACAGGATGGCAAGATGGCTTCCATTTACCAAGACTTCTCTTGTTTAGGACCCAAATTCAGACCATGGATGCTTTAATGGTTTCAATTTGACTTGTTTGAAATCTCATTCCTGAATCAATTAATCTACCTAGAAAAGTAGTGCCCACTGAATTGGCTCAGGCAAATACTAAATACCTTATTCTTGGAGCTGCTAAAGAGCCCACACCCAATTTGAATGGATTGTCCAAACTCAAAATGGGAGCTGCCTGAAGAGTAAATGGAACTGGCTGCTTCTAAGTCAACCTGAGTGAGTAACAGGCTGCAGAGACCAACAAGGGCACACCTGTATCTCTCCTCATCCTTCTTTTACTCTAGTGCACACATCCAAACCTTAGACCACAAAGAGCACTTGGACCAAAGGGGATGATCTACAGGCTTGGCTGAGCGAGAGCCAACCAGAATCTTTCTATGATCCAGTAGGCCCAGGCTACCAGTCCGTCACACCCCAGTAGCTGGGCCTCTCCAGTGTGACTTTACAGCTCCCTGCCCCCGATTCTGTACTGGCCAGTGGCTGGAACACGACAAAAGCATGCAGAAGCCATGGTATAATCCTCCAACTCCCTCTTCCTACTGGTTGCTCTGGTTTTCCAGCTGATAAGACCTGGCCAACCTCTTGGAGACCGAGACACAGAGGATGGCACCAGTTTGGCCTGTCTGCCCCAGGAAAGGTCCAGAGTGGCTGGAGATTTGAGAGAGACCTCTGCTGTGCTCCACCAGCCCTCCTGAATTGCTGAGCAATCCAGGGCCTCATTTACCCAGGACAGTGCTGCTCTTTAGTTGTTACTCATTGTCGCCCAGCATCACTGTGGCTCTAGGTAGTCGATGCATACGCCCTATAGAAGCCAGCATCGCTGAGGCCACAACCTTTGCCAGGTAGTGTTGACCTCATTTGGTCCTGTGGAGAAGGGGCTGGAGGTGGAATTAAAATCTTGGTGTGAGCCAACACTATGGAGAAACAGAAACTACAAAGTGACCAAAATAATAATAATAATAATAATAGTAATACTTCTAACTTGTTCCATCCAGAAAGAGGCCAGCCATCCCCACAAAGGTGGAGGCGGAGGTACAGTTGGCAGCCTGCTTCTAGTTTCTACAAGGGCAAAAGTCAACTTGTTCTTTCTGCCCCCCAAATCCCTTATCAGTGCCCAGTGAACTCCCTTCATCTGAGTTACTGTCAATGGGTTTTTGTTCCTCCCAGCTACTTTGTCACTATGAAGAAGCTAGAACTCAATGCATCCTATGAAAGAGTAATGGACTTCCCTGTGTGTGTGAGCCCAAACCATCCAGAGCTTAGCTACGTGACTAGAGACAGGCCGTCAGCCCATATCTGAGGTCAAGGTCATGTGTTCTCTGAGAGGCACCTTTCACTCTATTCCAGCAGGCCTTTAGGGATTGGCCTCCAGAGAGGCACAGATGCTGTCTCAACAACCATTTCCTCCCAAGTGGGTTGTGGATCCTTCCGGGTCTATGGAGATAGAGTAGTTCGGACAGTCAGGAGAAAACTGGGAACCCAGCTTCTCAAGAAAGAAGCTACTCCTTGGAGATCAGGAATCTGAATCTGACCAGAAAGGTCATGTGGCCTTCACTACAGGCCTACTCAGATGTGTTCTCCCATTGACAGACATAACCTTGAGGAGCCTCCAAAAGGCAGAATGGAGAGGAGATTCAACAGGCCAGGTCTATAGCTTCTGAAGCCCCTAGACTTCTGATTCTGTTAAATTCGCACATGGCCCTGGAACTGAAATGGTGTCTTCACAACAGCCAAAACACATTTCAAATGTCCCCAAATCTGACCAGAAAAAGGCCCAAGGCAGAAGAGCCTGTCTCAGTCTTTCCCAGCTGTCATATCCACACAAGCCATAAGTCACAAGCCACAGCCAGGGCAGGAGTTTGGTGGCTACATTCTCTCACTCACGGAAAGGGTTAAACCCTGTTTCCTTTCCCCACAGGTGCTCCTCTGGGGCAAGTGAACTCAGCTTTTCCATGTTTAGTCCAAACACCAGCCTGGCAGGTGTTCATGTGTGTGAGCAAACTTTGATTTTTTTTTTTTTTTTGAAAGTGTTTTTTTCTTCTTCTTGCCCTAAGTCTTACGCCAGCCGTGCAGGTTGCAAGCTAACTCTGGGTTAGCCAACACTGCCTCTCCGCGGCATTGCGCTGCCAGACGAGCAGATGAGGAGATGGAGGGGAGAAAAGATGGGACTGGGAATCAGAAGGTCCTGCGTTGGGTTCCACCGAAGCCACTTCGCAGCTGAGCACCTCCGTGGGCAGCCTGTGGCTTCTTGCACCCCAGTTGCTCTCCTTTAGAAACTAGGTATAATGGCCCTTCCTCACCAGAGGGCTCGTCTTCTTCATCTCCTGTTGGAGCGAGGAAATAGCCTATGCCAGGATCTGGCTCAGTCTTGTATGGTAGTCAAGATTCCTGATTGCAAGCTGTGTGGTAATCAAATGGAATTTACTGGAAGTCTATCAGGGGCTCATGGGATTGGCAGGGAGTAGTGATGTAGTCTGGAAAATGGCGTGGGACCAAGGAATTGCAACAGGGGCCTTCTCGGGGTCATGGGAATGGGTGGCCGACATGCCACCAGCTGCCCGCTGCCTCTGGCTTGGAGAGCCTCCCACCAGCCATCCTTCCCAAGTTCAAATCGACCACTCCGGGTTCCAGGCCTCTGGAGGTAAGACCTGATTGCCTTCGCCTGGGTGATAATCAGTGTTTGCTAGCAGCCGGAGCGGGGAGGCAACACAGGCTGTGTTTCCATGTAGGAGGCGCCCCAGGGTGACCAGGGAGAAGCGCCACTAGACGGTGAATGCTGCTAGTAGGGCATGCTGGCCCTGGAGGGGACCTGACCCCACGAGTGTTCAGCTGTGGGGGCTACCGTTCTGATCTAGGAAAGAAAATCTCCATTGATTAGAGGGAGTGGAGCAGACAAAGAAGCATGGGAAGGAAGGATGGGCTCTCGTTTCCGGTTGTAAAGTTTACCTCCTTGGGGATGATGGGTGTGAGGGGAGGCAGCGCACACACACCACATCGATGCTGACAGTGATCTTGGACAAGTGACACCTCTATGAGCTTCTGTTAGAGTAAGACAATACCCCCGGGGTGCCCTTGGAGTGGAAACAGGGGCCCTCCAACGGTTCCACAAGAGCCAGCGCTGGTGATAGGGTGCCTTCTGCACATTCAAGGGGTGTCCCCTGCAGCCTGGGCCCCTGAAGCCGAGGAGAAGGAGAAGCAATAGGTCAGAGTGGGGTGGCTGCTAGGGAAATGGCTTTCTCAGTGAGACACAGCCATCCGCTAAGGAAGCCGAGTCCAGGCTCCTCCGGGGCTTCCAGCAATAACACAGTTGTTAACCGCTCGGCAGCCTGGACTCTGTGCACCTAAAACACCCACCAAATAACAGCCTTGTCCTCGGAGGCTTTCCAGGGACATTGAGCAACCTGCCGGCTCTGCAGCTCGGGGCTCCGTCTCACCCACTCGTGACTGCCGAAATGTCAGAGAAACCCCAGCCCAGCTTCATGTAACCCTCCGGCTGCCAAGGGCCGCCACCCTCCGGAAAGAGAAGGTGGTTCAGGGAAACCAATCAGCGTGGGCGCAGACGCACACATCTCCCTTTTTCTTTTTTCTGGAAGGTGCTTTTCCACAGCGAGCCTCAAGATTCTTTTTTTTTTTTAAATGAGAAAATGATGACTTGTATGTAACGGCTGGAAGCCAGAGCATCTATCATCTCTGAAACGCCGCGGCGGTTTATTGGGCCCGTCGTCTAGAGAGAGCCCTGTATCACACGCCTTTAAGAGCCGGCAGGGGAAGGCTAAACAAACAGGGCCCTGCCACTGGCTCTCTCCCCGCTTCCGAGTTTCCCACCCTCCTCGGCCCCTTCCACTGAAACACAGTGCTGACTGTCAGTCTCCGCTTGATCCTTTTACTGATTTTCCAGTTCCTCTAGGAGCCCCTCAGCACCGCAGAGCCCTGCAAGGCCTGGCTGGCTTCTGCCTCTTCTCCCGCCCATCTTCTCTCCTCTTCCCACATCCCTTCTGGGCTCTGGCCATCACTCATTCATTTCTCTTTCATTCATTTCCCCAAATTCTTCTTATTTGACAACTCCAAGGCAGATGCCGGGGACACTGCAGGAGGGACAAGTGAGGTCCCTTCTCTTCAGAAGTCTATATCCCTGACATAAATGGCAGAGAGAGAACGGAACGAGCAGAAACATGTCAGCCTTTGAGAAGTCTCACAAAGGCACATGTCTCAGAGTGGCTAGAAGAAAGCTTGGGGCATGGGGTGGGGGCTGGTGGCTCTGACTGGGTGGTCAGGGAAGGCGGCCACTTACGATTGAGACCAGCCATTCTAAATTGCTTGCAATTCTGAAATTGCTCAGTGTGCAGCCTGTCCTGGGTGAAGGCCTTCCAGAATGTCTGCCTATCCCTTGCTTCCATTTTCTCTGTTCAAGGCAGGCACCCACACCACCGCCACAAGGAACCTGCCCCCAATCTGCCAGAGACTGCCTGCCTTCCCCCCATTCCCTCTGCTCTCCTCTTCCTCCAGCTTAACCTCCACCCCACACCTGCTCCACTGCCTGATGCCCTCCCTCCTCCAAAATAAGCCTCCCTGCTTCACTGGAAGAATCAGAAAAGGAGAGGAGTGCTTCAGAGAGACCAGAGAACCCAACTGGGATCTAGGCTTAGTGAGCATCAACAAATTTTTCCAGCATTTTTTGTTTGATTAAATCCCAATGGACATTTTCTTCCCTTCAACTCTTTCCCCTTTAACTTTCAAGCCATATGGTTCTGATTCATTTATACTTAACTAATTACAGCACTGGTTTTGTAAGAGCTATTTGATGTCCGTGAGTCTTCTGAGCCTTTTCATACAATTTTCTAAACCCTTTTTACTGTGAAACCCAAAGTACTCTTTTTGCCAGCAATAAACAGTGAGTGGGGCCAGGAGACTCTGGTTTGGTCTTGGTTTGGTCACCAGGACCAGGCCCTGTGGTTACAAGGCCTTCAAATTTGGCAAAATGTGTGTGTGTATGTGTGTGTGTGTGTTTTGTTTTGTTTTGTTTTGGTTTACTCCCAGTGAAATTCTAAACAGTTTCTCAGAAAAATAAAGAGAAGAGAGACATATGAGACAAGGGGCTCCTCAGCTGCATGGCCCTTCCCCAGAGAGAGGCCATCCGCCATCCTGTGGCTATGGCTTTCTCCAGCCTTCCCTCCTGGGGATGTGGCCAACAGTTTGATTGCTCAATTAGGTCTGGAGGCTTTTCCACTTCAGGGTCCTGCCCCATCTCATCAGATCTTAGAAAGTGGCATTTGTGTAAACAGGTACCATTTTACAAGGGTGCTGCTGTTCTGGCCAACTTGGCCATGAGGCCCAGCTCTATTTGCTGTCATTCTCTTAGGAGATAAAAGGCACCAGAACCAGAGGAGGCCTATTTGGCTGGCCAGCCCTCCATGGGGTGGTAGGCCTGCAAGCTCCTTGTGCCTGTGGGGCCAGGTAGATTTCTGTGGCGTGGAAGGCAGTGATAATGCTATTTAGCCGCCACTTACAATGTGCAGGGCTCTGAACTGAGCCCTTCTGGAACACCATAACTGCTAGTGTCTGTGAGAAGAACTGCCAGGATCTCCCACTAGCACATGAAGAGAGGGAGTCTCTGAGGATCTAAGCAACATGGCAGGGGAATAAAGACCTGCCACATCCTGAATGGCTCCAGGGACAGATCAAACTGGGACAGTGGGGAAACAAAGAAAGACACACAAAAAAAGCTGGGCCTGGGTGGACTGGGCTCTCTGATGGAGAAGTCACGGTACCCTGTTCATTATATAGAGTTTAACAGCGAGGTGGGATATTATATATAGACGAACAAGGAAGCAGGGTTATTATATACAGGTGAACAAGGGGACAGGTTTAGCTCATCTCAGCAGGCCCTATAAGTGAACAGTCACTTTGTAAATACCCAGCATTGGGAAAGGTGTGGGGGACAGCTTCTGTGCTATCTGCACCCAGACCAGAGGATGGCTTTTGCCATCTCTGAGCCTTACTCTGGGACAGCAGTTCTCAGCCTGGGGGTCTCAACCCCTTTGTGGACACATATCAGATATTTACATTACGATTCCTGACAGAAAAATTACCGTTATGAAGCTGCAACGAAAATAATTTTATGGCTGGGGGGAGGGGTCATAAAATTATAAAATTATTCATGGCCGGTTGAGAACCACTACTGTAGGAAGAAAGCTTTGCCATCTTTGCTTCAGGTCTGAGGCTAGGGCCCTTGACACGGCTATGCCCATGTCAACAACACGCATTCGCTCTGGCCTTCACACACTTAGCTCTTCTTCTGCTACCCACAGGAGCCCAGTCCCACCTGACCTCACCTTATGGCTTGGAGCAAAGCCTTCTGTTTGGGGAGCAGGTCCCTGAGGTGACAGGGTTGAAAGGAACAGGGGGAAGGTAACTATGTCACTGGAGGCTCTGCCCTCAGAAGAGAATTAGGCTCCTTTCCCGCAGCAGGCTGGTTCTCGGGAGACAGAGTCAGGAGCAAGCAAGGCTATCCTCATGTGCTTGGTCTCCTCTGCAGATGGCTAGATCCCTTTCCAGTTCTCTACCACGCTGTGACTTGATCAGCAAGGCCCTTGCCAGGACATGAGCAGCATACTATTTGGGCTTTCCAGCTACTGGACATGTGACTCCAATAACCCTCTTTTTCTTTTATCTTTCTGTCTGTCTGTCTTATTTTTTATTATAATTTTTTTTGAGACAGGGTTTCTCTGTGTAGCCCTGCCATCCTGAAACTCAGACTGTAGACCAGACTGGCCTTGAACTCACAGAGATCCACCTTCGTCCGCCTCCCAATTGCTAGGACTAACGGTGTGCGCCACTACTACCCAGAACTGGGTATATTGTTATAACAACAGAAAACAGACTAATACAAACCCAGAGATCACAGTTTACATAACACAGAAAGAAACTCATCAAAAGGCTCTTAAGAGGGGAAGAAGTCAAACTAGAAGTGTAGGGTCTGGGTTGGGCGGAAGGTTTCGTCTGCAGAAACATGAACTGGTATGATTGAATACCTAGGCGGCAGACAGAGACATCCCATAACGTATACAACTGAAAGGCCTGGGCTTGGAGGTCGGGTGTCAGAACGGGGAGCTCACTTGCCTAAAGTTTGCTGTGAGAACCGAGAGAATCTAGACTCTGGACCCTGCTACATCTGACCGGAAGGTTCCCTTCGACACCAACTGAGAACGTTGATATTCCTTCCCCACAGAGTGGATGACAAAATCACAACCAAACGCTATAGAAATGGGGTGGGGGGCACTCGAGTGAAATCAAGACAAGGCCCACCAAAGATGAGTTATGGAAACACTAAACTTCTGCCCTGAGGGAAGGCGTGGGAGGAGGGAGATGGGATTGGGGATGATTAGCCAGGGGAAGAGATACATGAAATGCCATGACTCAGTGCGTGAGCACAGGGTCCTACAGAGAGTGCGGAGGCAGAGGATTCTGAGCTGGGGGTGCTGGTATGTGTCAGAAAACGGGGCGCCACGATTGGCCTGGCTTGGGCAAAGGAGAAGTGAGTTTACAAGAGGGTGACACGTGGCCGTTTTATTGCCAAAGGAAAAAAAAATTGCCAAGGGCTGGGGAGGGGGCTCGGTCTAAACATGACGCACAAGTGCGAGGAACTGAGTTTGGATCCTCAGTACCTACGTAAAAGGCCAGACATGGTAGTGTGCCTGTAATGACAGCAGTGGGGAGGAAGAGACAGATCCCCGGGGTGCTTAAGCCAGCATAGCCAGTTCAGTGAGAGACCCTGCCTCAAAAAGTAAAGTGGGTATCAATAGAGGAAGACATCTCACATCAACCTCTGGCTTCCATAGGCCCATAAACACAGACAAAACACACACACACACACACACATACACACACACACACACACACACACACACACTTTTACAGGGGTCTGCCAAAGTCCAGCCATTCTCAAACAAGCTTATCTCATTAAGCCCATTTTCTTACCTATCATTACAGCATCTTTCACAGCTTGGCTCAGTTCCCATCTACACTTTGCACAGGAGAAAAATTAAAGCTCAAAGACATAACACGACTTCTCTGAGATATGTGGACCCTGGGAGTAGAATGGGAGTGCATCTACTGATGTCTTGCTGTTTGATCCCAGAATAAAATGCAGGTGTTGTACCAGGACCCGTGCCTTGCTGGTGTCTCTGGCCACAGCTAGGACCCTCTCACCTTGCCCTGACAGCCCTTCAGTTACACCAACTTCTTTCCAGTGAGCGCTTTAGACACAGCATCTTTCAGTGCTCAAGAATGACTACGTTGGGCTGGAGAGATGGCTCTGCAGTTAACAGCATTGGCTGCTCTTCCCGGGGAACCAGATTCAATTCCCAGCACCCACAACTGCCAGTAGCTCCAGTTCCGGAGGATCTGGCACCTTCACAGACATACATGAAAGAAAAACACCAATGCACATAAAATAAAGTGAATAAATCTTTTAGAAAAAAAAAAAAAAAAGAATGACACCTCAGCCTTAGCACCAAGCATCTTCCTTGATTCCAGAGTCCATGGCGTCCCTCCCACTGCTCAGATAGCAGCTGGTCCTATCCCCGCCATGGCTGGTTTATATAAGAGTATCTTCTTTTCTCTTGTCCATCTCCCCCACATGGGTCACCATCGACTTTGTACCTCATTTCCCAAGTCTGTGGTGCTATTGGAAGGTTAGTGAAGCTTTAGGAGTTGGAGGGTTCTAGTGGCAGGAAGTTAGGTCACTGAGGGGCTACCCTTGAGACCTTGGATCCCCATCTCCTCTGGTTTCTGGCTTCCAGGAGGTGGGCAGCTTTGCTTCATCCAGCGTCCCCATCATGCTGTGCCTCACTACAGGCTCCCAACAATGGATCAGCAAAGCAGGGATATGCACCCCTAAAACTCAAGTCACTGGAAACCTCTCTTTCTCTTAATCATCCAGTGCCCTTGTCACCGTGGCTGTTGACTAGAGCAGGCCGTATACTCCGTGACCCCTGCCTTTACCTAAGACCAGGGGAAAACACAGATATTTACATTATGATTCATAACAGTCACAAAATTACAGTTTTGAAGGACCAACAAAAATAACCACAACATGAGGAACTGTGTTAAAGGGCTGAAGCATTAGGAAGGTTGAGCACCACTGCCCTAAGCATACAAGAAAACAGTCCAACATGGATCCCACCCACTTCCTGCTCCCGTTCAAGAGACCTGGCTCCCACTCCCTGTTTCAGTGGCTCCTAGTGTCAAGGTCAGATCAAGACAAGTGTGTGAGGGGTTGGGGTGGAGCCTTGGCATGCCCCAGCCACAAGAAGACTTGGGAATTTGGGCTGCTGTCCTGAGGATGGGCTCTGTCCTCTTCATGACTAACAATAAGAGCACCCAGAAGCCAGGTGGCCAGAGATGGTCCCACAGTCACAGGAAGCATCTAGGGTCTGGGGAAGAAGCCTCACAAAGGCGAGAGGAACCATGTATCTTGGCACAATGCTGGGAGATGGCCCCACTCCTTGGAGTGTGTGTTAGGGACTGAATTACGACTCCCAGGGCTGTTTAGACAGCTTGCAAAGCTTTGCCTTTCCGTGTCTTCCGTCTGCAAGGGCAGGCTCTCCTCTTGATAGACCTTGGAAGGCGTGGAGCGCTGCCAAGACGGCACCGATGTTCAGGAGGAGGTAAGCACGGTGGAAGGCCACAGAGAAAGGAGGTTAAGGAAGGCAGACCCAAGCAAAAGCCACCAGCCTCCCACAGCGTATCCTGGGCTTGCAGCCCATGCTCAGCTCCCATCTACAGCCCCAAGACCCCTACACCCTCCCCCCGACACACACACTGTATTTAGAGAGTCCTGCCACTGGCCTTTGGCTTCCATGGAGGGGGCCCTTCTGTATACAACTGGCTTTTCCCAGGTAGCAGAAGGCAAGAGCCACAGGCTCCGTAAGAACACCTCCATCGCTCTCCACTGCATCTCTTGCGCAGGGTCTCTTGCTGACTCACAAATTCCACCTTGTCTAGCTAACCAGCCTTCCCCAGGGACCCCTTGCATTTCTCTCTGCCCTCTGAGATGGCTGCCATCTCAGGTGGCTGCCATGTTGGCCTAGCTTTTATATGTTCAGGCGATCAAATTTCTGATTTTCACATATGCATAGTGGGTGCTTTAGTCACTGAGATATCTCCCCAGCCCTAAAAACAGTTCTTAAAGGACCAGCTGCTACCACCCCAGGCCTCTCCCAGATACCTCCTCCTCCACGAGCCAGAAGCTCCTAGAGGGTTTGAGGACTGCCCTTACCCTGGTCCTTTCCACAGCTGCTCACAATCCTGGGCTGCCTTCACCCTTCAAATGCTGGCTAGAAACCTTGCCCCAGACCCTGGTCTACTTGCAGCCGAGTTGTGGGAACAGTGACAAGACCCGTGGCTCCTGTTGGAAGGAGGGAGGGCCCAGGGCGATCCTGGGGGTTCCCATCCACACTTCTGCCGGTGAGAACAGCAGCAGGATCTGGTCCTTCGGGATGTTAGGAGGATGACTTCAGCCTGGCTGAGTGACAGTGACAGAAGACTGACTTCCTTTACTTCCCTTGGCACTCAGCAACCCTCCTCCCCTCCTTCGCTCCGGGCATAGTGCTCTGCACCATGGTCCACACAAGATGCCACACGCCACCCTCTCCCTCCCAAAGTGCCTCTCCAATCATATCTGTCCTTCTGCTCCTTGGCCTCCTTCCTCCACCACAGTCCCTAAAGGGCTCAAGTCACCCTCCACCAGCATGTCCTGTGTCCCTGCAATGCACAAGAATGGTCCAGGTGGCCCTTTGCTCACCTTGAGGCCCTGACTTTCTGCCTGAGGCTATTTTTCCACTCTAGGGGGACACCTGGCCATGTGATAACAGAAGAAGGATCCTCTGGTATCTGGTGAGGATAGGACAGGAATACCCTTGAATGCACAGATGGTCCTCCCCTCCCCCAGGGAAGATTCAGCCTGCCCCAAATGCCCACAGTCTCTGTACAGAAGCCAGACCCACAGTAAAGGCCTAGCCCATATCTGCCATCCCTCAAAAGCTTCCAGAGACCCACAAGGCTTTGCCCACCGCTAAGCCACCATCCCTGATCCTATGTCTCTGCTGTCATCCAAGATATGGGGGCAGATACCTCTCAAAGCAGAAACTCAGGGCCCTGGCCTTGACCCAAGGCCTGGGATGCTCTTGTAACCTGTCCATGGGACTTGTCATTACCTCCACTTGCCCTCTGTGTAGATACAGGGGAGACCTTCCAACCCCTCACCATCCAGAATCTGGGTTGTCCCGAGACTGCAGAGGCACCTTCACTGGTGCCAAGAGACACGGCCAGGCAAGGGCTACTCTCTGCGAGTCACTCTGCTAGCCAGCAGCAAAGCCTGAGTCACCCCTTGTCTCTCGAGCCCTGCTGTCAAATTTGCTTCCAGGAAGGTTAGCCAAGGCTGGGGCTGCAAATGATAGGAGTTCGGTGTATGCAGGAGGGGCAAAGATGGCCTGAATCCTCCCCTAACCTTTCCTCCAGGAGTCCAGAACTCCAGGGCCTTGCCTTACAGAAATGGGCTCACACTGGATCCCCTGAGAGTCATGGCCCCTACAGTGTGCCCCCGACTACTCGGCTCATCTGGCCCTGCCAGTTAACACTGCCAAGAAGTTCCCTTCCTCTCCTCCACCAGAAGGGATTGCAGCATTCGGAAGGCATGTTCTCTGCTTTGGTTTCTCATTCTGAGTCTCACGTATCATCCTGCCTACTACTGGGGGTGCTGCCCAGGCCACTCTGGGCCCTCGGTGTTAGTACAAATATGGATCCCCAGGAGTGGACAGCTAGCGGGAAAACATTCACTGCATTTAGTCCAAGAGCTCCCCTTCCTGTTTGCCTAGTCTTTAGTTGATCCCAATCCCAGCTCTCTATGTGGGCTTCACGGCACCTCTTTCTGGAGAGACCCTATCCCAGGCAAACAAACTCTCACATGAACCGATTACAGCTGGGGACCTCCTTTCCATGGCCTGGCTGCCTCACGAGGCTCCACTTACTCAGCCCCTAAACTAAGAGGCATTTTCCATTCCCCACATGTGAAATATTCAGCCATTGTCCAGGATAAGTGGGGTGCTCGTGCCTAAAAGCCCATCATGTCCTCCACACTGGTTTGCCTACCCAACACAGAGACCAAGTCTCTTTAGAGGGGCTAAAAACGCCAGTCTCCACTTTTCTCAGCTGCGTTTGCAGCTAGGGTGCAGTCATGTGACCGATCCTCATCAATGGGACCTCAGGAAAAGCTGACGAGGGTCTTATAGGAAAAGGTTTTTTTGTCCGTTGGATCTGACTGTGTCTGCCTGTGTTCTGCTAGATGTGGATCCTCCAAGTGGGAGATAGTCCTCATTTTCTACAGGTAGGAGAGCCAGATCTATGAAAAAATCCTGTAGTCTCGAGATACAGCTGAGTCCCCGAAGAATCTCAAGGGCTTCCCAACCCCCAAACATCCTACTGGATGAAGTCGTAGATATCTTCCTTGTCTAAGACAGTGTTTCCCACACAGTGGCTACACCCCATTATTAGCATGTAAGGTGACTTTGATGAAGCACAATCAAGAGAATGGAAAAGACCAGAGCTGGGAAACGCCGGGTGGAACAGCACAAAGCCAAGTCTGTTATGGGAGCTGGCGTTTTTGTGGAAATCACTTTCAGTTCATGCGCCATGCATATGCGGGCACACTGAATGACAGCACAGAGCATCCGCCTTACTATGTGACCGGGGCTTTTGCAAAAACAGACCTCGGGACGCTATCTAGTTGCAGATTCTGTTACTTGCAGCCAAATGCATCTTACCCCATGCAACCCTGCTACCCTGCCCACAAAAGTGCTCCTATAAATGCAGTGGCTTACCAGCCAAGAGACGGTTATATCTCTTGTCTCAACTGCAGATGGAAGATGGCCCCTATATTAGAATGACATCATTGTTTAATTAAATATTGTGCAGGTGGCTGAAATGCAAGCGTTTGTAGGGAAATGCAGTTTCTAAGTGGGCTGCTTTCCAAAGAACCAGTACAAACAGTTCCCAGAAAACAAGTGTGCTGGATGGAAGTGGAGGAAATTTCCCAAAATGGTAAAAAAAAAAAAAAATTCATAAAATTCTAGAAGGATCATGCATTTGCATTCATTTTGTCTGTGTCTTGTTCAGGAAAGTGGTTTATGTTAGGAAAAAACAAGACAGGACTTTGCTCTGCAGATTCAGACTCTAATGAGTCCTTCCATCATGACATGAGAGTAGATATGTGTGAGTGCTTTTGCTAATATGAGGTGCTGAGGGGGGTGGCTAGCGCTGGTTTTTAAGATTTATTATTTTTGTGTAACTTGTGTGTGCAATGCCAGCAGATGCCAGAAGAGGGCACCGGATCCCCCAGAGCTGAAGTTACAGGGAGTTGTGGGTGGCTCTGCATGAGTGCTGCTCTCTGAGCTCAGAAGAGCAGTAAGCGCTCTTAACCACTGTGCCATCCCAAATAGCCCCGGGCATCACTCTGCCAATTCCCTTGTCACAAGGGTTCTTTCCACCGGCCTTTGTTCACAGTTTACCTGCGCAGAGAGCTTTAACTCAGCCGATTGTAAACGCCATGAAGCGGAAACGTTCTCTGCTTGTTCTGACAGAACCAGGCACACAGCTCTTTAGCAAATCTCCAGTGCATAGATTACTGAAGAAATGAATGAGCGACTCCACTAAGTATCATCTCACGCGAGCCTCCTGAAGAAAAATAGCCTGGCTGGATGAGGTTGATTTCTTTTTCTCCCAACGTTGGGAAGGAGTTGGATTTCAGGGTGGGAGAACGCTGACTTGTCCTACTGTGACAGTTGTCAGGGACCCAAGCGCAGCACCAGGGCCCTAAGCTGGAGGAGTGGCCAGGCACCAGGAGGTCATCACGTTGCCACAGGGGACCCAGGACACTTCTGTTTCCATGCCTTGACTTTGGGTTATGCAACTGTAAGTCCTGCTGTCCTTCTGGGGGCTCTTGATGAAGTTTGAAAAATGCGTGCTTGCAGCCAGAGGCCAGCGTTTGTCCTCCCAAATAGAGGTTGCTTCCAATTTTATAATGGAAGTTGGCAGGAAAAGATTATGTTTCACACGTACAAAAAAAAAAAAAATCACTTTGTAGCAGATTTTGCTGGGTCGCATCCCTTTGATTAAGCAAAAATTTCCTGATTCTAAATCATACATCAGTTTCGTACCAGTTAGCATAGAGGTTTGAATGTCCCGAGCTTAGCTTCCTGGTTCCACAGGACACACACAGAAAAGGGAAGGGCCCAAGGAGTCACTAGGACCCGTGCTCTGCCCCATACATAAAATAGCCTAATTAGGAGCTGCAGAGATGCCTCAGCAGCTGACACTTGCTGCCCTCACAGCCACCTGGAGCTCCAGCTCCACGGAACCCGAAACCTCCTTCTCTCTTCCAACAGTGCCCGCATGCATATGTACCCATACACTCACGCACAGATACACACACATACACACAAGTGGTAAAAATAAAAACTTTAAAAGATAACCAACTTTTAAAATGTTTCTGAAATATGTCTGACTTTAATCAAAACCAGGACACATTAGAGTACTTCAAGGCTACACACATTTCCTGGCATCGCCAAGGCACTGCACAAGACCCCAGATACAGCAGATTACAGAAATTATATTAATTATAAGTGGTCCAGAGCACACCATGGGCCCCCAAGAAATATTGTGGCACAAACGAGTTCATTGCTAACTAGCATGGGAGGAAGGGTTTGTTTCCAATGGATGCAGAGGTGCTGAGAAAAGAAAGGTAGGAAGGACGAACACACTGGTTACCCCCTGCCTCCCAGGGAGCAATACATCTGGAACTTTAGCATTCGGTTATTAATGTAAAAAGATAAACTCAAGACTTGGTGTGTTCTGTGAGTCAAGGCTGTCAACAGAGACAGCAGCAAGCAGGCCATTCCCTGAAGGGAGTAGCTAAGGAGGACCGTTAGGAGACAGCCATTGGCTAGTAGTCATGCTGTGGCTGGAGACGACAAGAGGGATTTGCTCATAGGAGAGATTTGATTATGCATGTGGCCTAAAGAGAAGGGCCAAGAAGAAAAAGGTGGAGGCATAAGAAAAGATGTTTACCTAGCCTCTCACCCAGTGATGGCAACAGGCTCCTGACAACCCTCCCTGTGCCCGCTTCTTCCCACAGCCCTTGCTTCGTGAGCAGCCCTGCAGTCTTCCCCAGTGTTAGTCCATTCATATCACACTCCTGATTCAATCCTCGATGTATAGAATCCAGTCTTTCTGCCGTAAGCTTCAGAGCCTGTGCTGGGCAGCCTGCCCGCTTCTCACCTCAGCTCTTTCCATCCTGTCTTCCCCTTGCATGCTCCACTCATGTTGATCTACATCCCAACTTCTGAAGCGCACCAACGGATTTCCTAAAACACTATTACATTCAATGTGAACAGACTAGAAAAAGTCTTTTTGCAAGGAGGGAGTGAAGACTTCCCAACGTTAGCTACACCAGAAGAGCAGAAAGAACACTGGCATAATTCGTCTAAGAAAAAGCTTTCAGGAAGCAGGAGATTAACTGAAAGCAAGCAGCAATTCAAAGGGAGGACCTTGATGGCAGCAAGCGAGAAGTGATTTACATATAAAGTTCTGAAACTAAAAGAAAATTATCAACTAGGATTTCCACATTCAACCTAAACGCCCAGGAAAAGGATGAACAATACCCAGACATTGTCAGATAAATGAAAGTGGAAGAGCCCATTACCAAAGGCTTCATGCTGAAACAACAACAAAGCCCTGTAGGCAGCAAGTCAGGGTTAAATGGGGGACCAACTTAGTTCAAGAACTGTGAGGTAGTTCTGAAGATCTGGAGCATGAAGTTGCATCAGCTTTACAGCCTTGTGGACCAGCATCTCTTAGGACACTGCACAAGAGGTTGGGAGAGGAAGCAAGAGTTAAAAATGCCAAACATGCCAAGGTACAGTTGGCACACCTTTAATCCCAGAACCCTGGAGACAGAGGCTGGTGGAACTCTGAGTTTGAAGGCAGCCTAGTCTACATAGAGAATTCCAGGCCATCCAGGGCTATATAGTGAGACCCTGACTCAAGAAAGAGAAAGAAAGAAAGAAAGAAAGAAAGAAAGAAAGAAAGAAAGAAAGAAAGAAAGAAAGAAAGGAAGGAAGGAAGGAAGGAAGGAAGGAAGGAAGGAAGGAAGGAACAAAGGAAGGAACAAAGAAAGAAAGAAACAAAGAAAGAAAGAAGAGAAGAGAAGAGAAAAGAAAACCAATAAAGAATGCTACACTTACTTTAAAACAACTTGTTCTTGTGGGAATTAATCATGTTCTATGAGACTTCACACTCTCAAGAAAGGGCACTAGTCCCTGTCAGGGGTGCTTTTTTATTAAAGCACCACTTCTGCTCTAGGGACAAGCAACGGCATCATGCAACTCATAGTGAGTTCTTTCGAGACAAGACATTATCATCTTCAAAGTTCACACCTGAGAGAGCATGGCATCAAACTACACACACACATAAACACATACACATGGACGTACATACACAGACACACATATATACACACATACCATAATGTTTTAAATAAGCTTACAATTCCATGTTGGGCTGTGCTCCTGCCATCTGTAGGCCACAGGCTAGATATGCCTGCTGGTCAGCTGATTTCCTGACAAGGTCAAGTTTACTCAAAGGACAAGGACTGCATCCTCAACAATCGATGCTGAGTCTAATGGATCTTCACCTCAGAAAGAATGAAATGAGCCCTTTACCTCACATGATGCACGAATGTTAACTCAAAGTGGATAAGAGACGTAAATAGGGGCCTAAACCCAACAAAAATCCTCAAAGAAGAGATAGAGGAAAAATATCCAGAGATTCTGATTTGGAAACGAACACTAAACACAGGAATGAGAAAGACAAGAAAGTAGTCCATTTTAATTTTATCAAAATTTAAAACATTTGTGCATCAAAGGACATGAAAGTCAACAAAATGGGCTTAAACACTTGCAGGGAGTGTAACTGATAAGAATTTATCAATATCTAGGATATAGAAAGAATTCACGTAACTCCACAACTCCAAACCCAAACAAATCCACTGGAAGATGGGCAAAGGAGCGCTGGGGAATGGCTGGTCAGTTAAGAGCTCCTGTAGAAGACTCCGCTGGGTTCCCAGTATCCTCATGGCGGCTCACAACCACCTGGAACTCCAGTTCCAGAGGATCTGGTGCCCTCTGCTGGCCTCCTTGGGTACCGCCCATCTGTGGTGCACAAACATACATGCAGGTAAAACAAACACATAAAATAAAAATAAGTAAAAAAGGCAAAGGAATCAAATAGACATTTCTCCAAAGAAGACATACAAAATAGTACTCAAAATAAAAGTTCCCCATGGAGTTAAACACTGGCGTGTTTATGTTTGACTCAGAAATTCTACTTCTAAGTATAACATAGCCTAAGATTTTTCTGACAAATGACTTCCGAAATACGTGTTTCTGAATAAAATGATGACTCTACATTGCTGGGCAATGAGGACTCCTGAACCCGCTGAGTTTACGCGTTTATGAAGGCGCAGTTGTGGTTAAGCACAAAGGGCTTCACAGACTGTGAAGATGCGTCTTGTCTAAGGGGAGTTCCACAGGCCAGTGGCTCTCAACCATCCTAATGCGGGACCCTTTAATCCAGTTGCTTAGGTTGTGGTGACCCCAACCATAAAATTATTTTCCTTGCTACTTCATAACTGTAGTGTTGCTACTGTTATGAATTGTAATGTAAATATCTGTGTTTTCTGATGGCCTTAGGCAACTTCTGTAAGAAGGCCCTTTGACCCCCCCTTCCCCCAACGGGGTTGCAACCCACAGGTTGAGAACCACTGCTTTAGGCTTTGCCGGAAACCGAGATACTTTTGTCCATTCAGTCCATGTCATGTAATCCCTGATGGAATACGCTGTGTGAATATACACATACAAGAAACACCACCAGAGAAGTAAATATTTATCCAGAATATACTTGAAGACAGACAGTTCTGGATTCATGCACACTTAAGATAGTATCATAATATATACATATTTATGTTCATATATAGCAAATTTATACTGAAAAGGGTAAAAGGAGAAATTGAAAGACTCGCAAACATAGCTCTCTCTCTCTCTCTCTCTCTCTCTCTGAGAAGCTGGCATAGGTGGACAAAAGTCAGCTACATAGAACAGGTTTAAACATGCCAACAGCCCACTAGACCTAATTTACTTGGCAGTGTACATCTTTTCAGAACTCATGTCCGTGCGTGAAGAACACGCAAAGGGGGTGTGGCTTGTAAATACCCCCGTGGATCAGGTGGTTCCCAGTTGCCGGGGATACTTTGGGGGGTTGCTGGGAACTTTGGAAGGTGGATCTTACCTGGAGGAAGTGGGTCCCTGGGGAATGTGACCCTAGGAACTTCATATCAGTCCAGTCCCTGCTTGCCTGTCTCTTTGCTTCCTGGACATGGTGTGTGCAACTTTACTCTGCCTCATCACCCAGAGATCACAAAAAAACTTGCCTTTGATTGAAACCTCTAAAACTATGGGATAAAATCAAATCTTTCTTCCTTTTCAATTGTTACTCTCAGGTATTTATCCCAGCGACAAACAAACAAACAAAAAACTACATGTACTTGTAAAGCCTGAACAAATACCAGTCCCGTAACTTACAGAGCATGTCTTACAATGACAGTAGAATTAACCCCGAGATGGATGCCTCCTGACACACCCCTCACACTCAGTCACTCACCATTTAGCCCCATCTGAGCACTACACAGCTCCAATTTTAGGTTTTTATGATGTCTGTGTTTCTGGGGAATTTTTGTTTGGTTTGGTTTGGTTTCCCTTGTATGCAACTAAATAGCCGATGTCATCCAAGGAAGCCCTCCCTTACTTGTGGGCAGACGAACCTGAGATGCCTAACACAGAATCAGACTTGAATGGGCTTAAGTGTCTGCTTTGTGAGTCAATAGCATCAATGGGAATGGTCTAATCATAAAGGAATGACACAGTGAACTCTGGGGTTCTGTCATTCGTAGAACCGGAGGAAGGGGCAGGCACACTTCTCAGAAGACACAAGAGGTCCTCTACGAGAAGTAACCATGTCCACAGCTGCACAAGCTCTTCCAGACAACTGCAAGCTCTAGATGAGAAAGCAATGGTGCCCCAAAGCTGGGTATTGGCAGGTAGGTGGTATGCAAGGTCAGGCCGGGGCACAAAGGGAGTGGAGACACTGGGGAGAGAACAAAAGAGGTAAGTGGTCATGATGAGATTACAGCTAAGAGACAGAGACAGAATGGGGAACATCCAAGGATTGGGCAATCTCAGTGGGGTACATGACAGGCATGAGGACCAAAAATGGCACACTAAAACATCTCCAGGCAGTGACCATGTCCAGGGAGTGCTGGGAATCTTTGCCAGAGTTCAAAAGGCCAGGGAACACTAAGGGCCATAGATATGAGTTGCTTCAAGGATCTGTCTTAGGGTTTCCATATGCTGGGATAAAACACCATGACAGAAGCAATTTGGGGAGAAAAAGAGTTTATTTCACTTAAGGTTCAGCATCGCAGTTCAACCTCAAAGGACATCAGGGCAGAAACTCAAGGCAGGAACCTGGAGGCAGGAGCTGAAGCAGAGACAATGGAGGGATGCTGCCCACTGGCTTGTTCCTCAGGGCTTGCTCAGCCTGCTTTCTTATTGTTCTTAGGACTTGTAGCCCAGGGGTGGCACTGCCCAGAGTGAGCTGGATCCTCCCACATCAGTCATCAATCATTAGTCAAGAATATGTACCACAGGCCAATCTGGTGGGGGCATTTTCTCAATCGTGGTTCCTTCTTCCAAAATGACTCTAGCTTGTGTTTACTTCACATAAAACTGGCCAGCACAGGGGCTCTGAGGTGCCAGCAAGATCCGGGGTGAACGGAGAAAGAATTGTTTTCCAGTGGCAGTGTGCCTTTATTGCGTATCATCTGCATGTTCATTTGCATACCCTCTACTTTGGATAGGATTCCAGATTCCAGAGTGTGTTGGAGGCTTGGATTCCAGTGTGGTATGGCAGAGTTCCTGGAGCCTATCCAGAGGGGATTAGGTCACTTGGGGCACACCTCAGAAGGAATTAATACAGTTCTCCTGGAATGAATTTGTTCTCAGAGAGTGTGTTGTTGTGAAAGATCAAGCCTGACCCCTGCACCCCTTCTTTGGCTTCCTGTCTCACCAGGCCTGTCAGCATGCAGCACATGCCCTTTTTGGTTCTCCAGCTTGTTTAGATAGCCATGGAGGCTATCACCAGAAACCAAAATATAGGATGAGGCCACCTATCTTGAACTTTCGGTTTTAGCTCTCTGAAACTGTGAACTAACTTAACCTCTTTTCTTTATATAGTAGCCAGCTTCAGGTATTTTGTTACCACAACAGAAAACTGAGTAAAACAGAGAATGTCTGTAGACGATGCCTGGCTTGCGTCTATTCTCAGCAATTTCTTTTGGATAGCCATCCTTCCCTCAGTTCTAGTTGGAGGGGTTGCGTAAGGTCGATATGACACTCAGACTCCGTGGTATATCATAAGACAAGACCTTAAAAATTATTTCATATTCCTGCCACAGTGATTGGTGGACATAAAACCCAAAGCAGGCCAGGATTTCTGCTGAGTCTATTGAGAAAGAAAGAAGGAAGGAAGCAAAGAGGGAGAGAAAGAGAGAGAAGAAAGAAAGAATAGTGAGAGAGGGAGGGAGGGAGGGAGGGAGGGAGGAAGGAAGGCAGGCAGGCTGAGCTTATCTTTTCTGCCGGCTACAGTATAAATCTGGAGATTGTCCCTACAGTATCACAGGCCACAAAATGAGGCAGTGAGGGAGAGAACTAGATAGACAGACAGAGACTAGTGGGGGGCCCAGTGCATCAGTGCCCTCTGCTTCTAGGTGCTCCTGAATTCTAAATGCACCGTTCAAACTGTTGGGAAATGTCCACCAGAGCCCCCTGCATCCAGTCCAGAAGGCAGAGAGCGGCAGGTCTGTACATGCACCCACAGCAAGAGGGAGTGCTGGCTGCACATGCTGGCCTTTGTTAAGAGACTGCGTCAGAAGCTTTGCAAAGGTGAACAGGGGCAGCACAGAAATCTGGCTTGTGGTCCCCACGTTCCCCAGGGCACTTACTAATTCGGAGAACAGAAGATAGTGCGACATGTCAGACTTCACCTGGGCAGAGCGCACCACCGAAGGACGAGAAGCACCTGATTCTGAAAACGCAGAGGAAGCCTTTTGGAGGCAGATGTGCAGTTGAGAGACCAAAAGATAAATTAGCAGCTATTATTAAGACCTGAAGTAGGTGGGTGGAGAAGTCCAGTAATGCCCTGAGGGGAAGGACCGCCTTACTGCATTCTTTCCCCACTTACTAGAGATAACAGTTGCTAGGAAACTGGCCCATCCCTCTAGGGAGGGACACCAGATCATTAATGGCCTGGGAACCTTCCTATAGCCAATCGATTCAAAATGTAGCATTTTGACCAATAGATGCTTGCCAGGCAAGAATTGCCCCTGCCTTGAGCATGCTGGGATGGACCAGAATCTTTAAATCACCCAACTAACCTGGGCGCAGTGAGCTCAGCTCCCACTGCTTCAGCGGTGGGTGTTGTGGGCCCAAGCTGCAGCTTGTAATTTACAATAAAAAGGCCCTCATGTGTTTTGCAACGGAGTCGATTCCTGTAGATCTTTTGGGGGCTCGAGAACTGGGTGTAACACAGTGTCTGGATGCTTGAAGACGAACAAAGCTGGGGTCAAGCCTGGACAGGGAAGGAGGGTCCAGAGAACACACTGGTGTCTCCATTAGGAGTCCTGAAGCAAGGCAAGGCCCCTCAGTACCTCACCATTCAGCCCCTTTAGGTTGAGGCAGTCGACCCCCAGATGACCCCATAGGACAGAGAAAAAAGTTAATGACTGTCTATGGCGGAAGATAACATCACTTAGAGACTTGATAACTGTTTTATAAATAATGTCTGATATGTAGTTTAAAAAAAAAGTACTAGGCATGCCAAGAGATAAGACCATAGAACTAAAAAACAAAGTGAAAGATTGAAACAACTGGGTGAGCTGATAGTTCTCTTCCTGATTAAGCCATGGGAGAATAGAGTTCTACCATTCATGACAGATTCCTCAATGACACACTCTCTGCCCTTCCCCCACCCGCTCCCGCCATCACAGCTCCCCTCCAGTTCTATCCAGTTTCAGCCAGACTGCTTCAAGTAACCCTGCCTTTTACTAAGATGCTATCGAGGGGAAAACAATGTCACCCTTGCACTTATTCTTGTCATATCTCATTTTGGTTGTTATAACAAAATGCCTCATGCTGGAAAGCTCACGAAAACAGAATGTCATCTCCTACATCTCTGCAGGCTGAGAAATCCAAACCCCAAGAACAGGCAGAGCCTCTGTCCACTGGGGGCTGCTCTGCCTGATGGATTCTACCTCCTTGCAGAATTCTCGAAGCAGAGGGGACTTCTATAAGGGGACCTAGTCACCCCTCAAAGGCTGTGTTCTTTAACACCAGCACAGTGAACATGGACTTGGCCTTGGGAATTTTCACGATAATTGTCCAGGCCTGGCTTACAGAGCAAGTTCTAGGATGGCCAGGGCTGCCCAGAGAATCCCTGTCCTGAAAAACAAACAAACAAACAAAAATCCAAATCACGAAACAATTTGTTTCAAACTTTGTAACTACACATTGCGCATAATTTAAGAAATGTGCTGTGTCGACCGTAGCAGACAAGTTGAGAGACAGGTCCAGGCTCATACAAAAGAGGCAGAGTGGAGGCCAGGCTTCCCGATTCTCCTAGATCAGGGTCTGGTAGCTCCGAGTTCTGGTCCTTACTGTAGCACCTCCTGGCCCTGTAACCTTGAGGCACTCACGATGCCTCTCTGGGCTTCCACACACTCATCTGCCTGCCAAGGCTGGCTCGCTGCCCTTGACTTTTGTTGACTCTCCTCAGAACGTAGCTAACTGTGTGAGATTTTCTTAATTTGACGTCCCCGGTGGCCCACTTCCGTGGCTCTAGTAACATTCGAGAGTAGCTTTCATGTAGCTGTACGGCTATGCATGTCTGTGGCCCACACCAGTCATGAGGGATGCCTCCTTAGAGCATGCTAGAAGAGAGGCCACCCTAACGGGCTTCCTCTCTGGGAGGACTGATTGTGTTTGAACATGAACTTTCAAAGTTTAACCCCAGGTGACAATAACTAATAATTTTAGACACCAGGGCAGGGCCAGGGCAGAGGACAGCTTGTTGTGCTAAGGTTTATCTTCCTTCAATGACTGGTTACATTGATCATGTGGTCACTCTGTCCCGTACAGCTGATGCTCTATGGAGCTGTTTTCCCGAGGTTCCATCCCAAGGTGTGCCGGCTCTTATCCAAGTTAGAGAGCTGGTACCTGCTGCTTCTCTGTTCCTCACAGAGCCGAGGAAGATAGAAGTTTCTGAATGCTGTCCTTGGGGGTCTGAATTCCTACCGTTGGTGCAGTGAGCACAGTGCGTTAGGGGGCAGACTCCCACCTTCATCTTTTTCTTGTCCCCTGCACCAGTCTGTCTTCCACCACCCACCTTCTGCAGGCAGCCCACAGAGCACCCCTCCAAGACGTTCTCAGTCACTGAGGGGCGGCAGAAGGAGGGGGGGTAGCGTTAGCAAATCACATTTACTTAATAACGCGACGTCCCCTCAGTCACATGTGTGTTAGCAGGCATGCTGGGGCTCACTAATCAAGTGCAGCTGTCCTCACACTGACGGCCAGGACACACGCATGAGTGCATGCACACACTCACAGAGACACACACACACACATCCACACACGCATGCACACAAAGATGCCTGCTGCCAATTTCTTGCCTGGCAAACCAGAAACATTTCAGTGGTTTATAAATATGGTCCCAATTCTTTTTGGGACACTTCTCGGGTTCAAGCCCATCTGTGTCAGGTGCTCCCAACACTTGGAGTCTTTTTCCATCCACACCCACACTCCACCCCACCAGCCTTCCATGTCCCATGATGCACAGCAAAGTCTGAAGCCCCAAATATGTGTGTTGGGCAGTGTCACAGGCTGCATCCTAGTCCTGTCTTGATCTGTTCTTTTCTTTTTTCTTTTTCCGTGTTATTGAAATGTTATTTTTTCCATTTGTACGCCTCACACCCCTCCCAGACTGGCCTGTTGGAAAAGATGTTTATTTTGCTTTTGCCTTGCCATAATTTAATATCAGACAAGTGCATCCCTGATGCAGACAGTATATTCTTGGGGTATATATTTGAGATTCTGGTCGATTTAGAATTACAAATTTGTCATGCAACCCCAGCCAATTTGGAATTTGGCTTCCTGACATCATGTTTATGCCCTCTTGCCTCGACAGTGGCTGTGAGGATTGCTGGAGGGGCCTTCTCCCCCCACCCCACCCCAGCAATAATTTAGGATTTCATAACTGGTTGGCAGAGTTCTCAAAGATGCCTGCTCTTTAACATAGGATAATGTATGTTTTCTTTCTCCTCACTGAGTATGGGTCATATTGGGTGTCACCCAAGTACACTTTTAAATCATTTCTCCCCATGCCAGACATGGCTTTTGAAGTTGTCTGCACCAACCCACAAGGAAGCCAGCGCCCTGGCCTCTACCCGTGGCCCCACTGTGTGCCCCGCCGCCCATAACAGGAAGCGTGTCAGAACTGGGTGGGTTGAACAGACCCACGGGGCTCAGTTACACCGAGCGGAAAATCTTCTGACGTGTCCTCCGTGGAAGCGTCTGGAGCAAGAGCAGGTCATATGTCACCCTGGCCTCCAAGTCTCCACATGCCTTTCTGGTCTGCCCTGCTGGCCTTCAGATGCCGCACATGGCGGAGCAGCGGGCTTTCAAAGTCCAGGCCACAGGAAATCGCATTTGAAGTGCCTGGCATGGAGGGTATTTTTATACCGTTCACTTTTTCCCTTTTCTTTTCATCTGTTTTCTGTATTTTTTTTTTCAGATTGCTTTTTCTTCTTGCTTTATTGTTGAATTATTCTATTTTTAAACCAAGACATACTTTCCCATCAGACTCTTTAATATAAGTCATATGAAAATTAGAGATGGGTGGACCTCAGCCGGGCAGGGGCTGGGTTCAGCAGACATCACCTTCCTGAAGTGCCATGTTTATCCCACTCGCAGCAGCTGCCGTCTAGGGGGTGATGAGCCAAAGGCAGCCTCCTCCGTTTCTGGCCATGAGGTGAGCCCCTAAGCCGACCACTGAGCAGGGAACAGATGGCCCACTGCCCATCTATGGCTTGGAAACACAGGTGGTCCAGTCAGGGTCCTAAAATGTCCAAAACAGAGAAGAAGCACACAGTTGCCCACCTGACTACCGACCCCACCTGAACCAGCCTCCCAAGGAGGGCAGGTGGGTCCAGGTGCACACAGGGACAGTCACCTCTGATGCCAGGGAGTGTTGGCCAGCCTCTAGTGACTGCGTGGGCCAGAATGAGCCTCTAACTCTGTGGCTATCCATAAGCTAAAATGAGTTGTCAACCCCCTAAATCTACAAAGCCCCAACCCACGAACTCAATCAACTATGGGCCCAAAATATTCAAGAAAAAGGCTTGCCATTAGAATAAGTACAAAATGTTTTCCCTTGTCAATACTCCCTAAGTGACTCTCTGTGGTGGCTTGTTTAGTCACATCCGAGGGTGTTCGGTAAAGAAGTCATCCGGAAGGGCTGTGAAGTATGTGGAAGGTTGTGCGAAGAGTCTAAACAAGGAACCTGAGGAGCTGCAGACTTTGGCATTTGGAGATGGGAGAGGCTCCTGTAAATAGCCATCCATGACCCTCCTTGGTGCCCAAGGGGTGACTACTTTTGTTCTAGCATTGAAAAATTGGAGACTATGGCTTGGTAGTATGCCGTTTAGAAAGTGTGAGGTCCTGGATTCCATCCCCAGTAACACACACATGCGTTTGAATGCGCACACACACATGCGTTTGAATGCGCACACACACAAAGTTAAGTTGTTTGATGAACCAACAGCAAGTAAAGTGTTCTTCTACAGCTTCCTTCATGCTGAGTTCAACTCCTCCCCCCTGAATTTCTAGATAAGGACTTGTCATGGCAACCCCCCCTGGCCCGTCCACCCCGCCCCCCCCCACTGCAGCCCCAGCATGGGAAGAATGGCTGCGGCATAAACTGGCAGCCAACATGGACCCAGAGTCACATTCTGCTTCCTGTCCCAGAAACAAAGGGACCAGACAGAACCGTCCACAGATTAACATCAAAGTGTGCCCCTGACACTCTCCAGAGCAGCCCTTTCCCAGTGTCGTCCAGTGGGTGAAAGCTGGCAAGTCACCCTCCAGCCTCCTGTCCTTTTGCAGACACAGGAGCCATCTCGGGCAGGAGATGGCTTGTCTGCTTGCAGCATTGCTTTCCAAAGTTTCCTGACAGCATTTCCTACAATTGCCAGGCATTAACAGATCTTGCAACAGGCAACAATACAGCACCTCTGCCTCCTCATGAGGGCTGCTTTCAGCTCTACCCCTGCCAAAGCACTTGAACCCGAATCTGACCAGGTCTCTGCCAATGTGCAGAAAACAAGGGAAGAGAGAAACACTATGCCTTGCCCCGATGAATGCAAAGAGCAGACCCCAAGTGAGAGAGAACACACCTGCTAACTCAGTGAGGTTCACCAACATAAAACACAGAACAAAGAAAAAGGGAGTGGAGGTGAGAGAGAAGGCTCAGAGTTTAAGAGTTCTGCTCTTGTAGAGGACCCTGACTCAGTTTCCAGTGACTATATGGTGGTTTACAACTGTTTGTAACTCCAATTGCAAGGGATCCAACACCCTCTTCAGACTTCTTCAGACATGGCATGCATGAGCTGCATAGACATAGTTACAAGCAAAACACCCATACACGGAAAATACAAATAGAAAGATAGAGAGAGGTGTTGGAGATCTAAAGAGAGGCTGAGACTCATAGCCAAACTTTGGGCAGAGTGCAGGGAATCTTATGAAAGAAGGGGGAGATAGAAAGACCTGGAGGGGACAGGAGCTCCACAAGGAGAGCAACAGAACCAAAAAATCTGGACCCAGGTGTCTTTTCTGAGACTGATACTCCAACCAAGGACCATGCATGGAGATAACCTAGAACCCCTGCACAGATGTAGCCCATGGCAGTTTAGTGTCCAAGTGGGCTCTCTAATAAGGGGAATAGGGGCTGTCTCTGACATGAACTCAGGGACTGGTTCTTTGATCACTTCCCCCTGAAGTGGGGGGGGAGGGTTGCAGCCTTACAAGGCCACAGAGGAAGACTATGAAAGACAGTCTTGATGAGATCTGATAGGCTAGGGTCAGATGGAAGGGGAGGAGGCCCTCCCCTATCAGTGGACTGGTGAAGGGGCATGGGAGGAGATGAGGGAGGGAGGGCCGATTGGGAGGGGACAGAGAGGGGGCTACAGCTGGGATACAAAGTGAATCAGTTGTAATAAATAAAAAATCATTATTAATTTTTAATTTTTTAATATTATTAATAAAAATTAGTAAAACTAAACTATGACATCTCAGTGTCCATTTTCAGACACCACAACAAAATAACTAAACCTGGCTAATATGTAAGAGTAAAAGTTTGTCTCGTAGTTTGGAGGTCAAAAAGCAGAAAGCCAACCTCCGCCAGGCATGTGATGAGGGCTTCCCTCTGTGTCCAGACATGACAATGGGCGTCACACAGTGAGACAGCAAATGTGTTCGAGTCTTTCTTCCCGTTCCTGTAAAGCCACTATTGCCAACATGGGCAGGGCTGTCTCAAAATATCATCTAACCCCCATTACCTCTTAAACGCCCACTTCCATGAACATATGACTTTAGGGATCCTGTTTCTGACACATGAACAAGAGAATTTTCGGGTTTTAACTATGCATGAACACACAATTTTTAAAATCTGTATGTTACTTTACAATTTAAAAGTCTGAAAAGGAAAACACTATATCAGTTTGGGGCTTCGTTTTGTTTTGTTGTGTTTGTTTGTTTGTTTGTTTGTTTGTTTTAGACAGGGTTTTTCTGTGTAGTCCCTTCTGTCCTGGTACTCACTCTGTAGACCAGGCTGGCCTCGAACTCACAGAGATCTGTCTGCCTTCTAAGTGCTGGGATCAAAGGTGTGTGCCACTACACTCAGCCCAATGAGTTCTTTTAGGAGTTATGGGAGTAGCCATTTTCTCACTGGATCTGAGGTCACGCCACAGAAGGGAATTCATGCTCGGTCCGGTAAACCCAGACAAAAGCCCAGGGCTAGGGAGGTCATGGGTTTTTAGTCAGAAAGCCACTGCTGTTGTTTAGCTGACATGCTGTGTCCATCAAATTGCCTTCTAAAGGTTTATGTTTCTGCCCAGAGACAGGTGCTGCTCTCAGCCTGGGTCAGAGAAGCTTCTTTTTTTTTTTTTTTTTTTTTTTTGCACTGAGTTACTGAGGAGTCTTATAACTAGTCAAGCGGAGACTGCTGACTGCTCAGAGAGTAAGCGACTGCCGAGCAGGGAGCCCTAAGTGGGACCAATAGATCACCCCATTCAGGGTATGGGGGACATTATAAATGAGGTCACAAAAGAAGGTAAGAGGTGGAAAGGGGATGGAGTGTTATGGACCTGTGTCGTCCAGGCAAGGCACGGCCCTTGCCCTCCTGGACTCCCAGCAGTTGGGATCATCTGTATAAGAGCTGCCTGGGACTGAGTCCATCAAAGCTGTCTCGGACAGGGAAGGGTTCATGAGGCCCCTCCCCCTGAGCAGGTGTAGACATTTGACGGCTGCTGGGGAAAGAATTTTCCCAAGAAAACATTTTCTTGGGCGGTTGTGATCCACGTTCCTGTAAACAACCCCTCACCCATGATCATCCAAGCAACCCTAATTAAACAACTGGGTCACACAGACACAAAGAAAGATGTGTAGGTAGAAGGGAGCTCGGGAACCAGCTGGGAGGGAAGGAGACCGGTGCACAGGAGCAAGAGAGGAGAGGGTAAAGGGGACTAGGATCAAAATATGTTATATACATGTATGAAATGTCACAGCAAAACCTCTCGTGTGTAATTAATAAATAGAGTTAAATCTTTCCTTGGTCTTGTTCTCCATAAGCTCAGACTGGGTCCTCTTCCATGTTTTCTAGTATCTACCTTCCCACTAGCATGTGACAGTTTACCCACAGGGCTGACTCCTTCTGCAGACTATAACCTTCCTGAAGTCAAACTGGATCTTTTTTGAGCCCCTGTATTTCAAAGAGAACTCTTAAAATGCCCGTTTCCCAAGCCTCGTAAGTGTCTTGGATTTCCCATTTTGAGGCTGAGACTCTCTCAGAATGAGGCTTGCTATTTGCTCAGCAAATTTAATAAACCCAGACTGGTAAAACCAGTACCCGTCCCAGCCAGCCTTACAGAGAGCTTCGACAAGCCTAGGGCACAGCCTGGGCTACCTGAGACCGTGTGTCAAAACTAAAGAAGTGATCAACCTAGGCCAGTGCCTGGCACGCAGTGAGGCCTTGGGAAAGCACTGATGAGAAGGCAAGTGAGGGTGGTGGTTCTGCGTGGCGCCGAACGCGTGGGGCAAAGCCTGTCGTTAGAACTGGGGGCCTTTCAGGGGGCACAGAGAGGGGGTTGGCAATGCAGACTTGCCTCATCTTACCACAGAGATGCTAAGGTATCGCAGCTTAACTTACTACTACAGAGACAGAAAAACTAAAGCTCATTATCCCCGTTCACTACATGCACAGACACACTTGTGCATGCGCACTCATATGTGCATGCAATACACAGAGGCATATACACACAGTTACACATAGGCACACACACAGATACCCACCCATGCACACATATGAACATACACACATGTACACAGCCATACACAGATCCTCGTGCACGTAGATATGCACACAACTTGTGAACACACACACACACAATTCCCCCCTTGATGGCATATAGCTGCTGCCTTTTGGAAACAGGCGTGCCTTCCTGCTTGACAGACTGCATGTGCTATTCAGGGAATATTAGCCCTTTCCTTGGACTCCAGAAAGTATTTTCTCCATTCCAGTCTAACCAGGGTGTAGTAATCATAAAACCCAGCCGCTCTGCTAGGAAGACGGATATCCTCAAAGATTTATGTCTGGCTGTCTCAAACCAAATGTGTAAGATGGAGGTTTCTCAGAGACTTCCTGGCCGGGCTCCACCCCGCACATAGCTTCTATGTGTACAAGCCTCAGACCAAAACTCAGGAAGGGTTAAGGGAAACCTTTGTGGGTCGCGTCTGCTCACCACTCTTGGCTGACCATTCAGATCGGATTAACCTGTCCCCAGCCAGTCCCTAGTCAGCTCACAGCTGGTTCCCGCATGGCGGTGACCAAGGTCTGCGGTGCAAACGGCAGGACCGTTTAGGGTCTCCAGTTCCATGCTTATTTGGGGGGAGGGTTTTGATGACAGTGGGAACCAGTCGTCACGAAAACACCTGCCCCGTGAGTCTCCAGGATATGGCGGGGACCACTGGAAACGTCAGAATTTGAGAGAGGGTGGAAGGGGCGCTGTGACTATTTTGAATGAACCTGAAAGAAAATACTTCCCGAACCTTCTTTCAAAAGGCCAGTTCGGCTCCAGTTTTTCCTAAGGTTGGAAAAAGTTAAGCAAACGAGGGCTATAGACACTTGTTTAAAAAAGGGTTTTCTCTTTAATTGCTGTTTTTGTTTCATGAAAGAGAAGTCTCATAAAACGAAAGCCCATTTGGGGTTCAGCGAGGCAGTGAGGCTCCGAGAATGCCACAGAAGGGCTGGCTTGCCTCTGGCCAGCCCAGGGTCCCGAGGACTTGACCGTCCATATACTTTCATAGGCAGCTCTGTGCCATTCCCACCCTCCACCCGAAAGGTCTCTCCATATGTCTGAGACAGCGTTAACAATCTGAACTGAAGGAGCGTCTGGTGTCTGGCAAGCATTCCAGACGAGTGGTTTTCTAAGAAGCCAAGTTCGGTTTGACTCTTTGATTGGAAAAGTATCTATTTCACTAAGGACGATAGGGCCCCTGGCTGCGCTCTCACCAAAACCCATAAACCAATACTTGGAATGCCGGCAGCGAGCAGGGAATTCTTTTGGTTTGCCTTCAAGGACACAAAACATCGCAAAGGTCTTCTCTTTGGCAGAGAGGGGCCTGGCATAGAGAGCTGGCCCGGGGCATGTATGGAAAGATTCAGACGTGGGAACCAACAGACCTGGGTTCAAATCCTGGCTCTGATACCAGCAAGTCAGAGCCAGCCTTCCTCATCTGTAAACGGGCCTATCATTCCCGGTGCACAGGTTAATAAGCATGGTTCACACCCACAGCATACGATGCTAGCAGAGGAATCAAAACAGATCCTCAGACAAGACACACGCCTTCCTCTGAGGTCACCGGATCCCATCCGACTTCCATCTAAGGTTGCTTGTATCCACTGACTAAATCAGCAGATAATCGCAGGTTCAAGCCCTGGGAGTCCAGCAAGCCCCAGACAGGAGGGAGTCTAAAGAGGCAGGAGGTGTTTCCTCCTATAGAGGGCTCCTAAAAAAAAAAAAATAAATAATACATGGAAAGGGTCTTTTACTAACCTAAGGTCATGGGACTCTATAATTAGATAGAAAACACAGGGTGGGGACGGCAGCCAGGGCCCATGAGGGCCAGGCAGGTAGATTGCAATAGTCAGTGGCCAGCAGGAGCACCCAGGTCCCACCCAAACAAAGCCCAAGCACCCAGCACAGAGTAAATGTGTCACACAAGAATTTGGGTCCCAGTCAAGGTGTGGGAAGGCTACCGGTGTTAAAGTTCACACCTTCTGCAAGTCCATGGGTCGGGAAAGTTATCCGTGGTTGACCAAGGAGGATGGGGCTCTGGAGGATGGTGACCCGAATTTCAGCATGCCCGTGTGTTCACACACAACCATCTCAGGGATCTTTGAAGCTGTGGAGTTCGTGCCTGATTGTTCACGGACCAAACAGAAAGGAAAATGGCCGTTACCTAAAGGACAACTGTGAGGACCGAGTGGGATCAAGGTCGTTAGATCTGGTACAGTCCCAGAGTCTGGCGGCCATATCTATTTGTTGTTCTGGCCATCTTAACTGCTGTGATTATGGTTATCATTGACAGCAGGGCAGCTCTGGAACTCTCCACTCCAGCCCCTCCCACTCAAAGGTGGACCCCACCTTGAAAACCCTGTGAAGCAGGGCTATAGGAAAACCAACCCAAGGCTGCACAGAGAATCAGCCAAGTAACACAGGCCCAGGACCCTGAACATACATCTTGCCTCCTATATCTCATGGGTGGCAGGGGGTTGGGGGCTAGGGTTCAAGTCCTGAACCTCTTGAAGCCTCTTCCGGATTTAGCCATCCTTCTCCTGCCCCGCCCCACCCTGCAATTCCTCCAAAATTGCTTTTGAACTTGTTTCTGAGGCTGGTCCTCAAAGCCTGGGAAGTGTCCTGACCACAGTGAAGAGTTTCATGATGTTCCCTGTAAAATCCAACCTGACGTACAGCTATTGTGTCCTTCTGTTCCTGGCTGCCAGAAACCCAAAGTGGCTCAAAATGAAACAACCTGGCTAGAGGTCTGCAGGAGCCTCCTTTCAAGAGGCGACACACCCACCGTTCTTTTATCAACTTGGCCTTGACCTGCCGTCTGGGGTCAGCACAAATCCTCAGCACCAATGCAGACCTTCTTGGGAGACCCCTGAGAGCCTCAGGGGCCGTGAGGAAGTGGACTTGAGGGACAATTTAGTGGGGTCAGAGGTGGAATAGCTGAATGAGTTCAGAAATGTGCCAGACATGGGTGTTTCGATCTTAGAACCAAGAGGCTGGTGGCCAAGCCAGACACTCACGCTTGGCCACGTTCACTTGAAGAAGAGTTCTCTCCGATCTGGGAAGGGTCTTAGCATCTTCAGCACCTGTATGGGGTCTGCAGCTCCATCTTCCATGGGCTCTAGTCCATCTTCCTCACTCACAGTCACTCATGTGCAGGTTCAGAGAGGGACAGATATTGGCAGAAACTGTGGGAAGCATGCAGTTTTATTACCCAGAGCCAGGACTCAGCCCCCGGCCTCTTTTCCTTGGGTTTTCTATCACGTGTTCCTCCCCAAATTTCTTGCCCCTCTTGAGGGCCTTGGAATCCAACAATTCTTGTTACAACTTCAACATATGCTCAGCAGAAGATGTGACCCCTGGAAAACAAGCAGGTCCGACAGGCTTTCTGCCCCCTTCACACTCTCAGCACGAATCTTGAAGATCCAAATCATCATGAAAAGCAGTAGATCTTAGACCCTCAGCTTCTTCCAGGTAGAACAAGACATGAGATTCTGTCTCCTCACATTGCTAGCATGATTCCACAAGACAATGAGTGCTCTGACTCCAGATATAAAAGTACAGTAGAGGGACAGATGCCACTGTCACTGTGGGTAGCATTTGCACAGGCTCCTTTTGGTCCTTATGACATCTAGAAGACGGGAGTTTTAATCTGTCTTAGTTTTGTTTCTATTGATATGATAAACACTATGACCGAAAGCAAGTTGGGGGTGGAAATTTATAGTTATATATATAATTATATATAGTTTTATCTATAGTTATATATACAATTTCCTCCTTGTATATATAAATATATTATATATTTAAGGTAATATATATATAAGGAGGTTTTATATATATGGAGGTAATATAGTTTCCTCCTTATATATAACTATATATACACATATTTATATATATTTATTTCCACTTATAGTTGTCACAAAGGGAACTCAGGGCAGAAGCACAGTTAGAGATCTGGAGGCAAGAACCAAATAGATAGAAGACTGCTGTTTGCTGTTGCTCCCTGTGACTTGGCCTTTTTCCTTGTATACCACAGGACCACCTGCCCATGAATGGCACCATACACCGTGAGCGGAGCCCTCCCATATCAATCATTAATCAAGAAAATGACCAACAGACTTGCCTATAAGCCAATCTTACAGAAGCATTTTCTCAGTGACACCCCTCTTCCCAGATATGTCTAGGTTTGCATCAAGTTGGCAAAAACCAACAAGCACAAACTCCTTGTCAACATGACCCACAAACACATCACTTACTAAAACACCTTTTCCTTTCTCGCTCATCCCCCAGCTCTCACATTAATATCACAACACAAACATAGTATGACTTTAAAAGTCCCACAGCATCTAAAATGTTCAATACTTCTAAAGGCCAAGTTCTCTTTAAAAACCCAACATATCTTAAAAAGCCTGAAGTGTCTCAACTGCGGGCTCCTATAAAATCAAAAATAAGTAAAGTGCTTTCTTACTCCAGGAGGGAAGAACCAGGGCAGAGTCACAGTCAAAGCAAAGCTGAAGCCCAACGGTATGAAGCTCTGTGTCAGGCATCTGAGACTCATGAGCTTCTGGGCTCTGGAGAGCGTTGGCAACACCGCTTCTCTGGCTGCTCCCTCTGCAGCACACACAGCTCATCTCCTAGGCTCAGGCTAGCTACACTCGACAGTCGCTGCTGTCCTGGACTGTCACCCCCTATCTCCGGTATGCTGGGGTCTTTACTGCAGCTGGGCTGTGCCTTCACCATACCCTTTCCTGAGCTCTCCTCAGGGACTCTGGCCCTACCACACAGTGCCAAGCCTCCACTTCTCTCTACGACCCCGTCGATCCTGAGGCTTCTGCTGCAACTGAGGAAGCACCTTCACCCTCACAGTGCCAGGCCTCAGGTACAACCTTGGCTACCACTGAAACACGGTGTGCTCACCCTGAGGAAGCACTTTGCAGACAAATTTGCCTCAAAGCGCTCTCTCAATCTCTCTCTCTCTCTCTCTTTCTCTCTGGTTTTCCAAGTCAGGGTTTCTCTCTATGGCCCTGTCTGTAGATCATGCTGACCTCAGACTCAGAGAGGTTTGAGTTTGAGGTCAGCTGCCTCTGACTCCCACGAGTTTGGATTAAAGGGTGCATCGACACACCTTGCACTGAACTGGCCTCTTCTTAATCACACCTAATTCGTCAGCCCTGGCTGACCAGAACCATGAATTCTTAACTCAAAACAGTCAATGGCCCCGATAGCATCGTTTAAGGGATTCTCAAATTTCTCTTTGAAACTTCACAAGTCAGGCCTCTCATCATCTGCACTGCTCTCTGGATCATTTCCAAGTTACCATAATAGTTGCTGAAGCTCCAAACACTCACTGGCTTTTCTAACCCAAAGTTCCAGAGTTCTTCCATCATCTTCTCCAAAACAGCATGGTCAGATTTGTCACAGCAATACCCCACTTCTGGTACCAATTTTTGTCTTTCTTTGTTTTCTTCCTGCTGTGATAAACACCATGATCAAAAGCAACTTGGGGAGGGAGTGGTTTATTTCATCCAGAAGCTCACAGTCCATCATGAAGTGAAGTCACAGGAGGAACTCAAGCAGAGGACATGCAGGAATGCTGTTTACTGGCATTCTCTTCATAGTTTGCTCAGTTTACTTTCTTACAGAATCATCTGCCTAGAAGGGGAACCACCCTCAATGGGCCAGGCCCTCCCACATCAATCATTAATCAAGAAAATACCCAACACTCTTGTCTATAAACCAATCTTACAGAGGCATCTTCTCCATTAAGACCCCCTCTTCCCAGATACATCTAGGTTTTCCTGAAGTTTACGAACACCAGCCAGCATATTACCCTCTCCACATAGATGGGGAAACTGAGCTCTCATAGAGTACAGGGTGTGGCTCCAGGGCCAGTGTTTCTTCAATGTTGCTTAGCTGTGCAGCCAAGGCCCATCCCCACGTGCCATCCCAGAAAGTCCAGGGCATGGATTCATATCCCTTCCTCTTTGCACACTGCCTCCCAGGACAGCTTCTGTTGCCAACACAGAGCCTACCCCTTTCCTTTGCTTGTCTGCAGAAGCCGCTCTGGCTGCCAAAGACTGGGTTCTCAGCCAGGGTTCCCAGGAACAGCAAAGCCACTGCTTTCACACTGACTCCCGGCAATGGCAAAATAGACATTTGCCCTTCCTTCCAGTAGCTAGAAGAATGCTTACCCTACACAGGGGCACTGCTTCGTCAAGTCTCTACCAAGTAAAAGCCGTCCTCCCCCACCGCCTGGCATCAGGTCACTCCTAGGAGCAAGCATCTCTAACTATCATGCCTCGAGCCCTATTCTGATGCTGACTCTCTACAAGGCTCTCAGCTCGGGGAGCCAATGGCCTTAGGAACTCAACAACTCCACTGAGGTCTCTCCCTCACTGACTAATTGCGGTATTTTCCACCCCTGCTCCCACAGGTGGCTGCTGAAGTCACGCGCAAGAGGACTCAGGTGTCGGGAATTCTCAGCGCCCCGTCGTTGATTCATTTGTCTGTAGACATTCTAGATTCTCTGTCTCCGAGACAGGCCGCGACAGAGTGCGTGACGAGGTGAGCCTGCCTGATTTTTCCCTCCAGCTTTCCCTCCACCCAACCTCCCCCCCCCCCCACCTCCCTTTTCCTTCTTGGCCTCAGGACCCAAAGTGTTCTGGACATATTTTTCATTTTTCCAAATATCAATTGCTTTTTTATTCCCTCTCTGAAGCAGTGAGTAATAAGAGTTGTGTCTGGTCCTGAAATTCCGACTGAAATAAATTAGCCCAATGACCAATGGGAGGTGCCTAGAACAATAACACAGGAATATTTGGCTTGTTACAAAAGAGCCCCTGGATGTTGGAGTACAGTAAGTCTAGAAGCACATTGCAGAGCAGCATTGCCAGAACGGGGGTGCAATGAGCCATCCAGGCAGCAGAACGCCTCATAAATTAATCCTACGTTTTCTTTCCTTTTTGGTCTGTTCTTCGGTTCTCTTGGCCTTTTGATTAATGGGGCATGCAGTAAAAAAGAATTTTTTTTTTTTTTTTTTTTTGGTGTTGCCTGTGTCCTTGGCAGACAGTGCATGTGAGAGCTGTGTGTAAACATATACATTTGCCCCCTCGGCTTCTCTGGCATTGAGGTGGCCCTTGCTGCATTCACAGGAGGAGGGAGAAGAGAGACCTGGGAAGGACAAGTAGCTAGCAGACGGTGAGTGCATACAAAGTGCCAGGAGAGGGGGAACAGTGCTGAGAGCTTAAACGTTCTGTCTCCCTGCCGGTCCTCTCGGGTGCAGCTGAATGAAAGAAGCCGGCATGAGATGCTCACCATCCCTGATGTCCCATCCAGGAAGCCTTGATGGGTAGCACAGCCCTGCCCTCCTCTACAGGAGCTAGAGTGGTCCTGGCACCCTCTCCATCACCTGCTGTTGAGGGGTCAGGCCAGATCAGCGGTTCTCAACCTTCCCAAAGCTGTGACCCTTTAATACAGTTCCTCCTATTAAGGTGACCCCCCCCACCATAAAATGATCTCATTAGTACTTCATAACTGTAATTTTGCTATGGTTGTGAATTGTAATGTAAATGTCTTGGTGACAGAGGTTTGCCAAAGAGGTTGTGGCCCACAGGATGAGAAACACTGGTCTAGAGGCTCTTCAGAGCTTTGAGTCTTGGGATAGTGTTCCCAAAACACAGTGGCAGTTTGGGAAAAGTTCTCCCAAAGATTCTCACATCCTGTTCCCTAGAGCCTGTGAATGTTACCTTGTTTTCCAAAGTAAGAATGCAAATGTCTTTAAATTAAGAGTTTTGCAGTGAAGAAAATTGTCACGAACTCTCTGGAGGGCCCCAGTACGTTCCCATGCTTCCGTATGAAAGGACAGCAGGAAGCTCTCACACATCAAATAAAAAGGTGATGTGAACACAAAGGCAGAAGTGAGAGTGGCGTGGCCTGAGGCCAAGGCATGAAGACATCCCCCAGAAGCCCAAAGAGGCAAGGAAAGAGTCCTCCCCGAGAACCTACAGAGGGAATGCAGTCAGGCTGACTCCTTCCGAGTTGTGTCAGCTAGTTTTATGTCAGCTTGACACAAGCTAGAGTCATTGTGGAAGAGGGAACCACAACTGAGAAAATGCCTCCTTAACATTTGCCTGTAGGCAAGTCTGCAGTGCATTTTCTCAATTTGTGATTGATGCAGCCAGGGCCAGACCATTGTGGGTGATGACACGCCTCAGCTGGTGGTTCAAGAAAGCAGGCTGAGCAAGCCGCGAGGAGCAAGCCAGTAAGCAGCACTCCTCCACCGCCTCTACTTCTGTTTCCGCCTCCAGGTTTTTGCCTGGGTTCCTGCCCTGAATTTCCTCAGTGATGGACTGTGATGTGGAATTGTAAGCAGAAAAAACACTTTCCTCCCCAAGTTGCTTATGACCTTGGTGTTTCATCCCAGCAATAAAATTCCTATGACCTAGGACTTATTTTCTATTGTTTTCGATTGTCTAGGTGTGAGAATTTGAAACAGAACTCATAGAATATAGGCACCATGAGAGTTTATAATTCCTCCAGAGTGATGGAATCCACTCACTCAGAGCAGAAGCTGGCCCGGTGCAGAGTTTTGGGCCCAGACTATGCCAAAAAGACCCCTTCCCTGGGAGCCACTATTCCTCCTGAGTTCTCAGCCTTCCATCAGGACCAGAAACTCTTTAGGCATCCCTTACAACTGGACTTTCTCTGGTTGCATGTAACAAAGGGAGGTGGCTATGGCTTATCACCCTGAGCAACTCCACAAGGCAGGGCTGTTACGGCAATTTGGGACAAGCCATGCATGGGCCCAGCATTGTGCCCGTCACAGCAGACAGGTGATCAGGCAGAGTTCACACGCACCGCCTGCATTTAGTCCACACGGTGTCCTTCCTTCTGGCGTTCGAGTTGGTGCCAGTTGATTTCACGTGCAAGACTGAATTTCTAGCTTTTCCTGAGCATCATCAGAAGATCTGAGAGCACTGGGTCCTCCATCTCAGGCCTGCAACTGGCTGCCCTCCTAGACTCGTGTGCTATTGACCTGCCTCAATCCCTACCCTGCTCTTCTGTGCCCCGATGCATCTGATGGCAAGGTTCAAAACCTTTATCATCATCATTAATCTCCTTCCATATACCATGGTAAGGCACCAGGCCCAGGCTAGGATGAGGTTTTATCTTAGGGCTCAACTTCTGGAATCTTTGCCAAGAGTTTGCCTAGAATCTTTCTTGGCAAAGAATCTTTGCCTATTTCTCCCCAGATTTCCCTCTTTCTCCCTTCAGCTAGTCAGAAGCCCCTTCCTCTAGGAAGCCACCTCCTTTCTCTGTTCCATCCATCCCACTCACCTCTACTCAGGCTTGTAGGTCACATGGCCCTATCGGCTTTCTGCATAGGCTGTCATGCAAAGGCCTTTAGAGCCCTATTTGGAGAGATGAATTGTCCAGGAGAGATGACAGTATTTAGAGAAATGAGCGACTTGTGAGAGATGGGAGGGGACAGGATGAGGAGGGAGAGAGGGAAGCAGCTAAGAGAGCTCATCCCATCCAGGCCTATCGGTGACCTCACGAGACTTGCATGATGATCAGTCTCCCATACAGACTCCAAAACAAAAGGTCACTTTTCCAAGTGCCTGTTAAAGTGGCACCAGGAATGGATCCGGGTGTGTTTGGGAGACAGGACTCAAGCCCATCTTCCTGCTTTGTTTCCACTTGTTAGTTGTAGGGCAGATTTCTCCCTTGCAGCTGTGCAGTTTTCAAGACTAGTTAGTTGTTTGGCCCACCATATTCGTTCACAAGTTTCCCATTCATCATCTTCCTCCTTGTTCACCCCTGAAGTCACTTAGGAAGCCCCTGGCTCCCTAGCCCCTCTCCCCTTGCCGCTCCTCCTTCTCCCAACCCTTAGCCTTCATCTGAGCCAGGTGCTGAACAAGGGCAGAGTGGGTATGCCCTACCTACCCTAATGCCAAATCCCCACGAAATGACTCTCAAAGCTAATCCCCTGAGCTCTTCGGTGTTTTTTTCTGGAATAATTCACCAGGTTCCTAGAATATGTGTCTGGTGGGTTCCTCTTTCTGTGACTGTATCCCCTGGGCTACAATGATCTCAGAGGACAATCTTTCTGTACCCACACTTGACACTGGAAGTGTTTAAAAGACAAAGTCCAAGAGGCCAGCAGCCATGTAGACCTGTATGTTGTCATTGCAGTGCCTGGAATAAGAGAGACACGTACATTTGAGTGCTTGGTCCCCAGCCGGTAGAACTGTTTGGGAAGGATTAAAAGGTGTGGCCTTATTGGAGGAGCAGTGTCACTGGGGTCAGGTGTCACATAACTTCAAGCTCTGAAGTTTCATTCCCAGTTCTCTATCCTCTGTCTGTCTGTCTGTCTCTCTCTCTCTGCCTCCTACCTATGAATCATATGTGAGCTCTCAGCTACTGCTCCTGCACCATGCCTCCCTCTCTGTTGCCCTGCTCCCCACCATGATGGTCATGGATTCAAACCATCTGGAATTATGAGCCCTCAGATTAAATGCTTTCTTTTATATGCAGCCTTGGTCTTGGTGTCTCTTCACAGCCATAGAGCAGTAACTGAGACAGTCACAGACATGATACAACTGGCCTTTTAAAGTCTGCCCTCAAGTGGGAAGCAAGAGCCTTGAATTAGGTCCCTTTCCTCTAACTGGCTTGGGCAGGTCTCTTTCTGTTCACTGGCTTGAGTTTCCTGTGGACAGGGCAGCACCTAATGGCCACCACAGCAGGCAGAGTATTGTCATCAGACCCCCTTTACAGACCTGACCTGCGATCAGATGTCAGATCACAACCCTGTTTCTTGTCAGCAACTTGATGAAGAGGCCTCATGGCTCTAAGCTTCAGTTCCCTGCACAACAGGGGCAATGTTGTTCACCACACAGAGCCAATATATGGTTAGTCGGTGTGTGGAAAGCAGTTTGAATAGGGTGAGGCACTTAGAAATTTCTTTAAATATCTTAGTTCCGTGTGGTGCCAGTGATACACAGGAGAAGCCCGGGAAGGAGCGGGCAGAACTCATACAACATACCTGAGGTGCCAACCGGAATGGGTGTGGAGCCTGAGGGGGAAGAAGCCATGTGGCTATGATTGACAGCCCAAAACTCAAGTGGAAATCCACACAGTAAATGAAACATGGCGGAAGGGCAGGTCTCTTTGGGCTGAAACTACCCAAACTCCTTGCAGTAAACTAGAAGATTTTGGAGTTACATAGACCGACACCAGAAAAGGCATAAGGTGCTGAACTACTAGAGTAATATCCCCGACAGACCAGCCCATCTGCCCTTGTAAGGTAATGGTGAGGACAAAATGAGGTAACGCATGAAAAGCACTTAGTGTGAGTCATGCACACAGTAGGCACTCACTACATAGAAACCACAGTTGCTAGTGTCCTTCCTTAGCCTCGCTGGGCCTCCTCTTCACCATCGTTAAAATAAAAACAATACCTAAGCTGCTTTACTCGTTCAACTAATTCACATGTCAAGTACTGTAAAGACAGAAACGTACTCACCACACACTGCCCGTGGCCTCTCAGAGCCCACAGTTGGACGCTGGTCATAAATATTTTTACCCAGTGTTTACCACAGGAGGGGGTGCACAGTGGACATTGGAAATACAGTGGTTGGCACAGCAATTCATAGAGTTGTAACCTACCGAAGCCGCAATGATCAAATGCAACGTCTAGAAGACAACAGATGTCAATAAATAGTGTGTATAGTTTTGGAAGCTCGTGAATATGGGAAATTAATGATTTCTTCACATATTTGGAATATAAGGGAAGTCCAAAGAAAGTGAAATATATATTTGAGATGCATGTAAGACATATATGCTTAAAACTATAAGACACGAATAGCAAACAGAGAAAAATCTAAATAAACAGAAAAGCATACCATGTCCATGGACTGAAACAGCATAGTAAAAATGTCAGAGCTTCTGGATCAGTAGGATTGAGTCAATCCCAGCCATCGAAGCTTTCTGTGGGCAGACACACATATTCTAAAGTTTCAGTGAAAAAGAGAAGATGGTCAGACTAGAGAAACTGACCATCTTGACAAGGAAGAGCAACGGGAGAGACAGCACTGTGATTGACGTTAGGTCTACAGTACAGCTATGGTGATCAAAAGAGTGTGCTTTGCTGCAGAGACTGACACACAGACCAGTGCAGCACGATTTCGGCCCACAGATGTGCTCAACTGGCTTTTGACAAAGGTTTAGCAAACGCTGCTGGAGCCATTGGACATCCATAATGCATAGATGTCTGTGAACTACATGCACTATATAAACACATTTCTTTTCCTAGTTTATGTGGGTGTTTTGTCTGTATGTGCATTTGTGCACTATGTACGTGTGCAGTGTCTACAAAGGCCAGAAGAGGGCGCTGGATCACCTGGAACTGGAGTTATAGATAGTTTTCAGTCACCATGGAGGGGCTAGGCAAAGAGCCCAGGACCTTTGGAAGAGCAGCCAGTGCTCTTAGCTGCTGAGCCATTGCTCCAGCCCACACATTTTAAAAAAAGATAGGAAAGGAAAGGAAGAAAGAAAGAAAGAAGGAAGGAAGGAAGGAAGGAAGGAAGGAAGGAAGGAAGGAAGGAAGGAAGGAAGGAAGGAAGGAAGGAAAGAAGGAAAGAAGGAAAGAAGGAAAGAAGGAAAGAAGGAAAGAAGGAAAAAGCACAATTCTGGAAAGAAAGAAAAAAAGCTGATGAATTTGGACCACACTAAAAAGTTCAAATGTTTTGTCTGTAAAAGTCCATATTAAGAGAATGTTTTTAATGGTCTATAGAACTTGAAGCAAATCCTAGTAGACCATCTACAGAGAAAAGGAATTGTTGCCAGAATATACAAAGAACTTTTAACACTCAACTGTAGAAAAACCCATCCAATTAGAAAATAGGCCAAAGACAGGAACAGCTATTTCACTAACGAGTACCCACGGGTGGTAGATAAGCACAAAGAAAATGTTCAAGACATTGTCTACTGGGAAAGGCACTTTAAACAACAAGATAATGCCTATAGCAGAGCTGAAATTTAAAATAATGGAAACACTGACTGACTATTGGTGAGAACAGGGAGAAACTGAGTCCCATGTGCATTGCTGAACAATGCCCATCATTCTGAAAGACACTCTCGTGTTCCTTCTAAAACCATCACGCAGGGCTGCAGAGACGGCTCAGCAGGTGGGAGCACTTACTGCTCCTGCGGTGGACACAGGTTCGACTTACAGTACCCCACAAGGCAGCTAGGGTCACAACCGCCTGTAACAGTTCCAGGGGATCCAATCCACTTCTCAGCTCCACAGACTCCAAGGGAAAGCAGGAAGTACAAACATAAACACTCAGGCACCAAAGAAATTTTTTTTTAAATCATGCCATTGCTATACTGCCTAGCAAGTATACATAAGGCATTTATCCCAGAGAGTGAAAACTTAACATTTATACAAAACCCTACATAAGAATGTTTATATTATCTTCATTCTTAAGAATTCTAAGCTGGGGCTGGGCACAGTGGCACACACCTGTAATCCCACCACTCAGGAAGGCACAGGCAGGCATGTCTCTGTGAGTTTGAGTCCAGCCTGCTCTACAAAGTGAGTCTAGGACATCCAAGGCTACACAGAGAAACCCTGTCTCAAACAAACAAACAAACAAACAAACAATTCTAAGCTGAAAAACCTTGCTCATAGTGTGTGTGGCGCATGTACTTTGGGGGCTGAATGGTTAGACAAAATGCAACGTGGTAGACACACAGACAGATAAGACAGACACAGATATGTAACATGAAATACTACTCAGCAAAAAGAAGGATGTTCTAGTTGGTTTTGTGTTCCCTTGACATAAGCTAGAGCCGTTTTTGGAAGCTCAATTACTCCCCTGCTAGACTGGCCTGTGGACAAGCCTTTGTGGTGTTCTCCTGGCTGGTGTGAGAGGGCCCAGCTCGCTGTGGACGGCGTCACCCCTGAGCTGGTGATCCTGGGTGCTATCACAAGGCAGGCTGGGCAAGCCAGTGAACAACGTTCCCCCGTGGCCTCTACTTGAATCCCTGCCTCCAGGTTCCCACCTTGAGTCCTCTACCTGACTTCCCACCCTAGATGACAGACGAAGCTGAAGTAAACCCTTTCCTCCCCAAGAAGTCTTTGGCCATGCTGCTTTATTCCAGCCAAAGAAACCCTAACACAGGGTAGAGGCAATAATCCGGGTGAATCTCCAAGGGTTCACTCTGAGATCACCCCTGTAACCGTGGGCCAAAGCCACCCATAAATAAGAGTGTCCAGAAGGCACGCTGTGCATGCTGGATGTATACACTTTCCCTTGCATCCTCCCCCTCACAGCCATCCACACCGTGCTGACACCATGGGTGGAAACTGTGACAGGGGCAGAACCGTTTCTCTGTGCTGCTACTTTACTGCTTCCAGCTGGGCGGATGATCTCCATAACGTTTTCAATTTTTAAAATTGCCTTTATTGGTTTTTTTTTCTATCTGAAGACTCACATTTTTAACAAGAACTTGCAAATCTATATTAAAAGAGAAAAACTCTCCATCTGAAAATGTAATTGTTCACAAAATCTCTTTCTAATGCTCTCTACATGTGTGTGTGTTTCTGTATGTGTCTGTGTGTGTCTGTGACTCTGTGTGTTTGTGCATTTCTGTGTGTGTTTGTGCCTGTTTGTGTGTGTGCCCTGAGAGGCACTGGTGAGAGTGGTGGGCTTTGCTGTCCTCTGCCTTCTGTGACATCAGGACTCATACTTGCCTGATGACACAGAGTGGGGGAGGGGAGTCACCTACCTGCACATTCACTGAGAGCTCTTCGATTCACTCGATCCTCTGGCCCCGAGCAGAGAGACATGGCAACTCAGAAGACAGATGGCAGGGGCCAGGCAGCAGCTGAGCTACTTGAACAGAGAAGGGGTGGCCACTGTGATGACAGGAAGCAGGTAAGGCTAGGCAGGGTGCATGCTGGCTTCCTTGTCTCTCCTTACTTAAGAGCCAGCTCCCCTGCAGTCACACCTCCCAGGTGGAGCCTACCGCTGGGACTCAAGCATCCCTTCCCACAGCCCTTACAGACTCGCCCTTCATTCTCGCTCAAGACAAATAAGATGGCTTCAGTGTTGTCCTTTGGAAACAGAACTAATCCCCAAGTGGCTCAACTTGTAGACAAGGCTTTTAAGGAGGTGTCTGTGTTTAAGTCTCTGGTCTAATGGCCCAGGCTGTGCCCTTGTCAGAAGAGGCAACAAGGGGTACGTGGGTCAGAGGAAAAGCCACCTGAGGACATGGTGACAGTGACACACGAAAGCTCAGGAGAAAGGCTCCATATAACAGCATAAACTGATGAAAAATTTGTGTCTACTGTCCAAAGCCTCTAGTGTATGGTATGGTGGCATGGTGGGGTTAGCAGATTCTGACTCATATGGGTGTAGCATCAACAAATGATAGATATACAGAACAATGAAGCAACAGAATCCAGGAACACCCATGTGGCTCAAAGTCATCAATATAATTAATTCAATGAAGAAAAAATAGTCTTAAAAATAATTATAGGACCATTGAATATCTATATTTTTAAGTATTTTATATTATGTAAGAAATTTACTTCAAAATGCATCACATACATAAATGTAAAAGCTAATGCAATAAAATGTTTAAACCTTAGACCAGGCAAATGTTCTAGACTTCATACAAAAAGCACAGCCCCAAAAGGATGAGTCGGACTTTATAAAAAGAAACTTGTTCATTGTCAAAAGATACTGATACGAAAATAAAAAGATAAGTTGATAAAATACAATATTTTTCTAACTACTTAGATGCAAAATATTCAAAGAACTCAACATCTTAGTCAAAAGACAGAAAATCCATTTAAAAAAAAAACGAGCAAATGACTTCAATAGGCATAACAAAGATATATAGACTAACAGTCACCGGTAAAGCCATAAGAAGCTAAGGGTCCAGGTGGAGGGATGCCTCAGCAGCTAAGAGTGCACGTTGATCTTGCAGAGGTCCCACGTTTGGTTGCTAGCACCCACGTGGCAGCCACAACTATCTGAAGTAACTCCGCTTACAGGGGATCCGAAGCCCTCTTCTGACTTCTGCCAACACCAGGTGTACACGTGTTTTCACATACATACATGCAGGCAGAAAAGTTATACACATAAAATAAATGTCTTTAAAAATCTAAAGATGCCAAACCTCGCTGGTAATTTGGAAAACACAAAATGTTTTGGATTGAGATGTCGCTGCACAGTTAACAACGGAATGCCTAAAATTGAAGTTGAAACTACTAAGTTCAGACAAAGATACGGAACAGCTGGAATTCTCTGGCTGGCTGATGGGCCAGAGGAAACAGCTTGAGAACCAGCCCTGCACATTGTTCTAGAATCAAGAATACATCCACCACCCCCCCCCGTCCTGGCATTTCCATGTCTGAATAGTCACCCAGCAGAAATGAGGAACATGTCCACACCAAGACAAGGTACATGCATGTTCAAAGCCCTTTTGTCCACGGCCACCCCAAGCAGCGACTGTGATAGGCTCGTGCAACAAACTCATCAATAAAATCGAACATACAAAAGCATGGAGCCACAACAGAAACATTATACAAAAGACATTGTTGGCTCATTTTCACAAAACTCAGGAATGAGCTCAGTATCCCAGTGGACTCACTGAGAGGCGGGAGGGACCTTTCAAGGTGATGGAAAGGGTTGAATCTTCATCAGGGTCAACAGGTAGATGCTAGTCAAAACTAATCAGACTGGGCATTTTGTTATGTGTGAATTATACCTCCACGAAGTCGGAGCCTCCCACAGTTCCATTGGAATAAAAGGATTTTAGGTGCTACCGAGAGACAGCAGAGGTGAATCTTCAGAAGGTGGGGGTGAAGGGGAGAAATACATGTCAGTGTCGTCCTATGGTCTGTTTTTGCGATGGTTGGAAGCATGAGTGACTTAGTGGGAAATGTCTACAAATGACTGATAACTACCCATGACTGAACTCCCCGTGGCTGAACCCTGCTCAGGGAGCCTTCTGCGCCCAGGAATGCACCTTTCTGTCCCCTCCCTCCCTCTTTTCATCCAGACGCTGTTAGCACTGCTGGTGTTGGTGCTGTACCTGGGCACAGGGATATCAGGTAAGCATTGGGGAACCTAAGGAAGGAGAAACCACGCCCACAGAGTCGGGGTGGGGGGAGGTCCTCACAGGGTTCCTGTGCGGTGCCCACACACCCTGCCTACTCCTACTTCCCCTCCCACCTCGGAGACCTCATTTGGACTGTGCTTGTTAAGAGGTCATATCCGTGCCTGTTTCAGGAAGCAGCTGGGAAGTGTCGGGACAGATCAGGGACTGCAACTACCCTCAGACCCCTGTGGCATCGCAGGTAACACTAAGGGGACCAGGAAGGCTTCTCAGAGGAGCTGGTGAGAGAAGGATAAATAAAAGCTGGTCAAGGGGGAGAAGGCAGGGTCGGGTAGCCCAGGCAGGATGAACAGCATATGCAAAGGCTTAGGGAGCGTTCTCAAATTAAAAAACAAAACCAAACAAAACAACCCCCCTGAAAAGTTTGAAGATACAGATTTGATGTCTGTCTTCCAGGGTTTTGAATATCAGACGAAGGAGCCCGCTGAAGAGCCAGTAAGGACCCTCAGGAAGTGGCTGAAGATCAACTTGCACGGCTTTTTGGAGAAGCTAGAGAAAGAAGTGCGAGATCTGGAGCAGCTGGTGCGCGACCTGGAATTCTGGCTGGATGCGCTTCTTGGAGAGCCGCGCCCAGAGGACCCCTGCTCTGCCCACAAAGGTCACTTGTGAAGGGCAGGTGCAGGGACCCGGGGAAGAGGGAAGAGGAGGTGACAAGGTCCGGCTCTGACACTTGCTGCTCCGGGCAGGCTTGAGAAAATAAAGTGGCTGAAAGGCCAAATGCACTGCTCGGTGCTCACGCCGTGAACACTGAGGAAGAATAGGGGGACACTGGCTGGGGGACCATGCCTGAGGTAGCTCCCAGAGGCTTTGAACTCACCTCTTCCTTTCCACTCACTGGAGACACTGGGAAAATTTCCTTAATCTCTCTCTTTTAAAAAGTAGAAACGTATACATGTGTGTTCACGTGTGTGCATGCATATTCGCATTTGCTCATGGATGAGCCTATGAACACTCACACGTGAGTTCATGTGTGAATACATAGTCTCGTGTGTGCATACGTGCATGAATGTTTATGTGTGTGCTCACATCGTTGCTCAGGTCTGTGTAAATGTGTGTGTGCCAACAATGAGCCTCACCAGGCATTACATCTGCTCTTAGCAACACGTTACTGGCACTTTCGGACTTTCAGCTGGTACGAAGAAGCCTGTAAGCCACGGCGCGCCGTCTGAAACCGTCTGAAAACAAGCAAGGTGCTAACTAGGTGGGGAAGGCACACCAGGAGTCCTGTTAGTTGCCAACAAAGCTACTCCGGATAGACACAGAAACTCAGGAGCGGAAAAGGATGAGAATCTAAGTGTGAGGAAGAACACTGACAGGACAACGATGATGAAACCGCGAGCAGTGGCGACTTTTCAAAGTACAGAGAGAAAAGCCCTCTCTTTCAATTTAGAAGATCAAACAGCCTTTCTTTACACAGGATACACACACACACACACACACACACACACACACCCCTCCCACTTCCATTACCTCCAGGCAACTGAAGTCTCTGGTTGTTTTTAATCGGGATTATGTCAGCTTTGCTGTTAGAGGCTATTCACAGTGCTTTTTCTATGATTTTTTTCTTTTTCTTTTTTTTTTGGGGGGGGGGTTCCTATTTTAATACAGTCACTACATGTATGCTGTTTGTTAAAGCTACTCAGCTCTTTGGGAAAGCATAATGGGTCCAATCAAATAATCCCAGGGGACAGCTGTCATCCAGGGAATGGAACCACAGTTGGTTTGCCCAGAGGAATTAATCAGTCGCCTTTAGGGATGGAGAGTCTTGCAAGTTACGACCACGATGTTTTCACTCTGAGTATCCGGCAGGGACATGGAGCCAAAGCCTGTGTTTTCTCATTTGCACTTATTTAGCAATCATCTCTGGGAAGGGATTGGTCCCGCTTGCATGTGTAGCTGCATATTTCTATCTAGAGCTGTAGCTACACCAAAGCCTGTGCGCTTCAGGGACTTTAAAAGACTCAGACATAATCTCAACTACACACACTTTACCCTCAAGTTCTCCCCAAGTCTAAATTCAACCGTATCTGTAACACATATGTGCATATGTTCATACTTATTTTTCCTTTACATGTATGTGTATTACATAACCCTGACATTTTACATTATATCATAATCGTCTTACAGTTTATATTATTCAACCAGATCAATTCCACATCTGAAAATCCGAAACCTGGGACATTCCCCAATCTGCGCCTTTTTGAGCACTGACAGCAACAGGTGCAAAGTTCACTGCTGGCCTCATGATAAACACAGCGCCCTAAAAATACTGTGTTCAGTGAACATCAAGCTGTAAGCGCTTGTGGCACACAAATCATAAATCAATTGTGCGGTTAGCTTGTGCCCTGTCCCTAAGTCATCTCCTTAGGTAATTTAATGCAAATATTCCACATTCCACAATTCAGAAAAACATCCTGAAAAACATTCTGAAAAATATTTCAGAAAAAAAAAACTCATAATATGTATGGGTGCCAGCATTTAGAGGCTATTTAACTTGTATTTGTAAAATATATTCTCATGCGTGTGTATGCAAATTTGCATGCGTGCATTTGCATGCAGGTGCTCCAGCATAGCACATTCTGGGAGTAGGGAGGCCTGGAGCAGGAACATTTTCAAGAACTGAGGATGGTTCCCATGGACTCAGCAGCAGGAGCCCCTGGAGTCTTCCCCAGCATGCCACCTTTATCTCAGCTTGTCTGCTCTCTCTGTTCTCTGTTCCTCTTCTGTGCCTGTCCTAATTCTTGCTGCTTTGGTCTTCTCTCCATCTCGTCTCAGCACTCTGCTTCAAACTCTGTTGTCTTCTAGCCCACTCTGTTGGCTGTTCCTTTGCCACAGCCTTCAATCCAAGGCCACGTGACTCTCTGTTTCCCAGGTGAAAGTCTAGGATGATGGGTAGTGGGTGACTGGCCCATCTTGTTGGCTGTGCCAAGCTAGTCTTACATACCAGCCTGCCTTTGGATTGGTACTGTGGTGGCCACCAGAGAGGACCAAATACAGCCAACTGCTGTACCCATGGAGGCTCCGATCCATGAATTGAATGTTCTGAACACAGCCTTGCAATAAGATAGCTGTTCATATCCATTTCCCTTGTACCGGCACAATAAGCTATCTAGAGATAATGGAAAGCAAGGGCAGGGTGGCTTAGATTGCTTACCCTGTACCCACTTTACATAAAGTACCAGAGCATCCTCAGACTTTGATATCTGGAAGAATTCTGAAGTCAGTCCCCTGTGCATACTGAGGAGCCCCAGGACTTTAGAAAAAGCTGAGCGCTGAAAGAGACAGCCTGGGCCCATTCCCCTCCAGGAACTCTGAACTGTGGTATGGCAATCTGACTTCCAAGGTGGTCAGCACACTGAGTCAGTACAAGAGCTACAGACATGTCTGAAATGAGGGTCAGGGCCCAGCAAGCTTCCAGAGCTGTCATGAGTATGCTCTATCAGAGAGAGAGGAATATGTTTGTCATTCCATAGTGTCTGAATTTAACACACACACATACACACACGCACACACTCTCTCTCATACACAAAAACAGCAGTTTACCATATATTCCCACTTTCTTTGATGGCCCCAGCCAAGGCAAGCACTGGTTTTTTGTTTGCTTGTTTGTTTGTTTTACAAGCTTAATTACTAACATTATATTATACTTTACCGATCACACAGTAAATATATCAACACACACAGCTGCATATGTATTCTGTAGAGTGGCTATAAAGGGCTAAGTAGCCAAGGAGCTTCAAAGAGGCTGCAGAGGTCAAAGCTAGGAAACTGACAGAAAAGCAGGAGGTCCTGTGGCAGTCTCAGGAGATGTTCTGCCTCTGTGGAGTCGGGCCGGGCAGGTCACAGGTTTGAGCAGATTTGCAGAGCTGAGTCCAGCTGCAGAGGTGAAAAGGTAAGACCTAGTCAAGGCAAAGACATAAATGAGGAGATAGACAGGCAGCAGGTTCAGACATGCAGACTGATTAACGGGCAGAGGGCAGTTCAAACAGGCTGCACCAACAGTGAGCTGAGCTGAGGCATCTGGGACAGTTCTTGAAACCTTGGGACTTCTTTCAGCCCCTTGACACATGCTAGATGGTGAGATGACTCACTGGTGGGGGCCTTGGTCATCTCAGTACTAGTGTCCACCTTTCTAAGGGATGCAGATGAAAGGGTTGCACCCTTTCCCCAGATACGTTTTTAATAGGCTCATGTGCCTCTGCAGATAAATGTGGAAAGTGTCACCCTACCTACGCCTAGTAACAAATCGTTTACCAGTCTGTGCTGCATGGGTGGTGCAGCACAAATGATGCCAGTCACATGTCTACCCACTTGTCTTAGTTAGGGTTTCTACTACTGTAATGAAACACCATGACCAAAGAGAGTTGGGGGAGGGGAGGCCAGTATTTGATTTACATTTCTATAGCATCATTGAAGCAAGTCAAGACAGGAACCCAAACAGGGCAGGAACCTGGAGGCAGGAGCTGATGCAGAGGCCATGGAGAGGTGCTGCTTCCTGGCTTACATCCCATGGCTTGTTCAGCCTGTTTTCTTATAGAACCCGGGACCACCAGCCCAGGGATGGCACCACCCACAATGGGCTGGGCCCTCCTCCATCAATCACTAATTAAGGAAATGCCCTACAAGCTTGCGGACAGCCTGATCTTATGGAGGCATTTTCTTAATTGAGGTTCCCTCCTCTCTGCTGACGTTATCTTGTGTCAGGTTGACATAAAACTAGTCAGCACAATTGACCAGTCAGCTTGACACGCAAACACGTCACCATTAAAGCCACAACTTTTGCTTTCTCATTCATCCCCAAGATCTCACATTAAAACCATAAAAACTATAAAAGTCCCACAGTCTTTACAAATGCAAACACATCAAGAGTTCAGTCTCTTAACAATATCCACTCTCTTTTCAGATCCAAAATCTCTCTTAAGAATTCAGTCTTGAGGGAGAAAACAAAGATGGCGATGCCTGCTGGAGAGCTCCGTGGAGTCAGGGAGACCCATGGAGGCTACAGAGGGTAATGCAGTGGTGGAAAGGAGCCTGCCGATCTCGCATTAGCTCCGGAACAAGTAAGGGGTGGGAGGGGAGGGTGCAAGTCTTCTGGGAAAATTATTTTAAAAAAGGAATTCATGAAAGGGGGGAGGGGGAGATAGCGAAATAGCCTCACATACAAGAGAAGGACGAACCTACACCCTTTGCCACCTTGTCTCAGCTGGCAAGCAGGCCGCAAGCACAAAGGCCGTGCCTGATTGGCTGGCACCAATGACAGGGAGAAGTGTGGTATCCTGGAGCAACCTCAGAAACAGGTCATCACTGCATAGAGCCAGCCATGGCCTGCATGTGGCCTGTGGCTTGTGGCCGCTTCTAGCCTGGAACCACCATGACTGCAGCCCAGGCTGCCTGCCTGGCTAGGAGACGGAGCATACAGGACAGTGGAGCTGCCTGAAAGCTGCAAGTACAAGGTCGAAGCCCGGTGGCAGACGTCAAAGACCAGGCACTCCCACTGAACCTGCTCCTGGATGCCCTGCCTAGCCGAAACACTGCCCTGACTCTGGGCCACATCAGGATAGCTGAGAGGAGCCTCAGCAATGGTCCAGTATGTATGGTGCTTCAGAAACTAGAAACCTTGAACCAGACCAACAGACCCGGTGCACTGAGAAAAATATACTACGTGATGCTACAGTTTCCAATACCACTATGGCTACCAACTATGAGCTGGACAGGCAGGAAAAATGGAGAAACAGGGCAGTGAGCACATGGTAGAGAGGCAGAACTAGGGGAATGATCCTGGTGAGAGGGGCGAGAAGGGCTGCAGCGGAAGGGATGCATGTCCTTGTTGAGTAAGGCCAACAAGCGTGGTGGGTAGCATCCTGGAGCTTGTGCAGACTCGTCCCAGCACACACAATCGCCCTGGTTCTGAGCAACAGCAGAATGTCGGAAATGAAGGAAGGTTTATTTTCTGGATTGGACCTCCTCCATAGACATCTATGGTCCAGCAGCCAGTGGCCGTGTTGATGTCCATGGCTGTGTTACCACAGAAGGCCAGGCAGATGTTTGCTGTATGTGCCAGCACCTGATGCCATGTTGATGTCCGTGGGCTGTGCTGCCACCGAAGGCTGTGGTGGTGTGTGTGGCCCATGCTGCAGCAGAGAGCCATGCTGACATCTGAGGTCTGTACTGCCACGAGAGACCATGCTGAGGTCCATGGCACATGCCGTCGCCAGAAACCAAGTGGAAGTCCATGATCTGTGCTCCCACCAACTATGAAGGGCAAGGCAGCTACCTTTGCAGTGGTATTGATGACTGCAGACTCACAGTTGAGAAAGAGGGACACAGAAGGATTCTATGAACCCTCCCCCCCCCAAAAAAAAAGTAACAGCCTAGACAGAAAGGACTGGTAGTGGTGGCACATGCCTTTAATCCCAGTACTCAGGAGGGAGAGGCAGGTGGATCTCTTTGAGTTTGAGGCCAGTCTGGTCTACGGAAATAGTTGTAAGATAGTCAAAGATACATACACAAAGAAACCCTGTCTCAAAAAAGCAATGACAATAATAATAATAATAATGCTGAAGTGTAGTTCTCCACAACTGATGGCTTCTGGGAGTTGGGGGGAGGGGTCAGGATTCAGTTTCCTTTAAGAAACTGGCCACGAGGAGTTAGATCACACTCCAGTGAGTAATGGACAGCACAAATTGGAACTTTTTTTTTTGGGGGGGGGACTGTTGTCAGACCTTGGAGGCCTGGGAAGTGAGTGTGAAACTCCCAAATAATAAATAAAATATTATGTAAAATCAAAATTGTTCAGCTGTGGGCTCCTATAAAAAAAATCAAAATTAAATACAGTCTCACTTTAAGAGGGAAGAGCCAGAGCACACACTCACAACCTGAAACCAAACAGAAAATCCAAACTCCAAAAGTGTAAATAACTCAATGTCCAATTATCTGGGATTCACTTTCCATTTCTAGGCTCCTCCGGAGGGCTCAGGTCACTTCCCCTGCCCTCTGCAGCACACACAGCTTGTCTCCTAGGCTCTGCCTGGCTTCACCCCACTGCTGCTGCCATTCTTGGTGGTCATCTTGTGGCGCTGGCAACTCCAAAATACTGGGGTCTTCTGCTGCAACGGGACTGTACTTTCACCAATGGCCTTTCCTGCGTGCTCTTTGTAGCGCCAAGCCTCAGTTTCTCTGCATGGTCCCTTCAATACTAAGCTTTCAACTGCCACTGAGGCAGTACCTTCACCAATGGCCTTTCCTGGCCTCTCAAAATATCAAGCCTCAGCTGCTCTTCATGACCCCTCCATGCCTTCAAAAATAGTCCACCTGGGTGGCTTACACTAACTACCAAGGCCAGCGGCCAGTGAGGCAGAAGCTTGGCCACCTCTGGGACACAGCTTCGCTTTGCTTTCAGAAAAGTCTTCCCAGGGTATTTTTACCTCCAGGATGCTGGTCTCTTCTTAATCACCAGCAGTTTCTCCGCTCCAGCCTACAAGCATCATCAAGCATCCCAGAAAAGCAAAGGTTTCACTTTAGTGGTCTTCACAGTGTGATAACCACAGCTGATTCTTCAGCTCCAGCTAACCACAACTACAGAACCTTAAATAACAAATAGCCCACTAGCCCCAGTTTCGCTCTAAAGCTTCCCAAGCCAGGCATCCGCCTCCTGCCTTGCCCTCACACTCTTATCTTGCACGCTCTGACAGAACAGCTCACCAAGCATGGAACACTTCCTGCACAAAGTTCCAAAGTCTTCCCACAATTCTCCCCCACAACATGTCAGTTCGGTCACACCAATACCCCATGCCTGCTGCGGGCTTGCCTTAGGGGTTCTCTCATGATGATGAAACACCATAACCAGAAGCGAGCTGGGGAGGAACAAGTTTATTTGGCTCACACTTCCACATCACTCTTCACCATCAAAGGAAGTCAGGACAGGAGCTCAAACAGGGCGGGAGCCTGGAGACAGGAGCTGATGCAGAGGTTACAGAGGAGGGCTGCTTACTGCATTGCTCAACATGGCTTGATCATCCTGCTTTCTTATAGAACCCAGGACCACCATCCCAGGGATAGCACCACACACAATGGGCCGAGCCCGCCTTCATCAATCACTAATTAAGAAAATGCCTTATAGGCAGATCTTATGGAGGCATCTTCTTATTTGAGGTCCCCTCCTCTCGGGTGACTTTATCTTGTGTCAAGCTGACATAAAACTATCCAGCACACCGCCTCAGAGTCATCCTCCATCCTCAAAACCGAGTCAAAAGCTGCTTGAAAATGGAGTCATTTGAGACAAGACAGGGCCTGAGAAACACTGTTTGGGACGATGTGATGTAACTCAGAGCAGGGCACAGCCTGATTGCAGCAAGGGTTTAGCTAGGGCCGGCTGGAAGCAAAGCAGCTGACAACTGCTGAGGAGGAGGTAGGATGTGCTCTCCCACCAATGTCATCTGAGTGACTGGGTGGCCTGCCTCAGAAGCACAGAGGAACAGCGGGAGCAGCTTCCTCCCGTAGGAAACGGGAACCAATGCAGAGACCCACAGCCAGTCAAAGGGCAGAGCTAGAGAGACCTTGGATGCTCGGTCCTAAACAGCACGTCCTCATCAAATCCCTGCTCTCAGGAAGAGGAAATGGAAAGATTTGTTAACAGCCAGAAGTGATGAATGGTTCCAAGCAAACAGTGTCTTCAAGACACAACAAGACTGATGCATGTATGAACTCACAGAGACTGTGGGAGCATGCGCAGAGCCAGATGGGAGCCCAAAGCTGAGAGGGGAAAATGGTCATAAGCCCCAATCCCCAACTCAGAAGCCACCTCCGACTGACAACCACATGCAAAGGAAAAATTCTCCAATGGAGTCTCACTGGGCAGACGGACCATCCTTGAGCTGATCTCAAGGGCCTGATGCCCCATGCCTAGGAAATGGCCAATACAAAATGAACTCAATGGTATTTTTTTTTTTTTGAGATTGGGGGTGGGGGTTATAACCTTGTCTTTTGCTTATCTATTATGGTAGCTGATTTTATGGTTTTAGTTTTGTTTGTGTGTTTCCTTGTTTTTGTTTTTGTTTGTTTTTCTTTTTCTTTTCTCTGCTTGCTTGCTTGCTTGCTTTGTTTAATTCTGGTTTGTTTATTGGCCTCTTTGTTTTCTAAAGAAAGAGAGAAGGCATGGAGTTGGATGGGTGAGGAGATGATGACGATCTGGGGGAAAATGAGGGAGGGAAAGCCATGACCAGAATGTACTGTATGAGAAAGAAAATTATTTTTCATTTAAAAAAAAAAAGTACAAAATAAGCCACAGCAATAACTGTGCATTCTTTCAATCTTGGACCCCTCTGCCGCTGGGTATGGAAAATAAAATTACAGGAAGTGACCTTGTGACCCCTTGAAATAAACCTAGTGTTGGGCAGTAGGAGACAAGGCATCCCCATTGCAAGATGGTTAGCCAGCCTACCTGTGTCCAAGAGCTCTCTCTGGCTTCACCTGAGGGACTCTGTCTCAGGGAACAAAGTAGAAAGCAGTCAAGGAAGATCCCTAATGCCTAGTGTCAACCTCAGGCCTACAGGCATGCACACACACATGTGAGTGCATAACACACACACACACACACACACACACACACTGTGTGTGTGTCTGTGTCAGTCACTAAGGAACAAGACCACAGGCTATTAAGAAACAAAAGGCAAGGTAATTTCAGAGGGTAGCAAACAGGAAAACCATGGAGCAAGCAGCTGCAGTTTCCAGTTAAGAAAGGGAAGAATTGAGTGGACGCTGTGCAATGGGCCATGACCTAGGCAGGGCCATGCGAGGGGATAAAAGCAGGATGTTGTAAGAAGTAGAGGGAATGGATGCAGGGAGCTACAACCAGGCCTCAGCACTTGCTTTCTTCCACTCATAAACTGAGCCATGGTTTGAGGGCCTGAATGCAGCACGGTGGAACAATGCAAGAGACGTGCTTGTTCTTGTTGGGGTGAAAGCGGTCAGTGGGGGAAATGTCAAGGCTCCCCAATTACCTACATTTCTATTCTCTGTGTCAGGGATCTGGAACATGAGGTCAGAATTTGTAGATAATTAAAACCTTTTAATTAATTTCAGCTGGTGGAGTCTTTCCTCTCTCTACTCAGCGTTAGGCAACCGTCTCTATTGTCTCTCCAGCTCGTCTGTTTAGCTAACAGCAGATAGTCTGGAGTTTTCTTGTTTGGGATCAGCTTTTTTTTTTTTTTTTTTTTTTATTAATGCTTTGACCTACAAGGTGACAAATACTGCAATCCCTCAGATAGTTCATGTTTTAAGAATAGGAATCTGGGGGCTGGAGAGGTGGCTCAGCTGCTAAGAACATTGGCTGTCCTTGCAGAGGACCTGAGTTCAGTTCTCAGCACTACAGCAGGTGGCTCACAAATGCTTGCAGCTCCAGTTCAAGGGGATCTGATGCCCTCTTCCATCCTCCACGGACACGTGCACACACGTGGCCCCCGTATTCATGCGCAGACACACGAAATCAATAAGATTTATTGTTTATCAACAGATCTTTAAAGAATGAAAATCTGATTCTCTAGATGAAATCTGTTTTGGTTCTGCCACAGTGGGCATGGATGTTGTATACTTCTGATGACCGTGAAGCTTTCCTGTGCCTTGGTGCTATGGTGGGAATCTATAGCTCTATGGTGGGGTGCTATGGTCAAGTGCCAGTGATATTTCCAGTTCATGGAGTGGAAACTGAGGCACCTGAATGGTCACATCATTGTTAGCATTTCCTATCTACAAATAGGGAGGCAGGTTTTAAGCCTGCTTGGCTCTCACAGAAGCTGTCATTCTCCATGTTCTCCCTTCCATTCAGCCTAGCCAAGATAAAGCTCCTTTCTCTCTTAAAAATTTGCATTTCAGTGTTGAGTAATCATATGTCAATTAAATTTATAAGGGCATAAAGATTCATTGCATGCTACTACATGCAGGGCACACATACAGCCAAGCAGAAATCATGTTCTCTGCCCACTAATAGCTTGCCTTGTGATGGGGAAGCCAAAAAACAGAGGTAAGGAAAATGAAATATCTACACTGATTTACAAGCTATTGGATGGAGTGCCAAAGTCACCTAATTAATTACCAATGAGCTATATAAATATTTATTGGCTCAACTCAGAGTTCAGAGAAAGGATAGGGCACTTGGGTTGAGTCTAATGTTCGCTATCTGTTAGTCCAACTACAGGGAACGTAAACCGGGTCACAGCCTGTGGGCAGCAGTGGGGAAAGTAGAATTGAATGCAGGTGGGGGAGAAAGGATCTATAGCTCAAGGAAGGATGCTGAGGCTCAGCTTTGACCTGAGGTCCACATCCTAGCTCTCAGGTGAGATTTGGAATCAGACTTCCCAAAAGTCTCAGGGGAAAAAAAATCACCCTGGAAGTAAAAATCCTGGGAAGCAAGAGTTTGGGACCCACCAGTGTCTATTCCAAAACCAGGAATGTCCATTTCCAGTCCACATGTCACATTTTCAATGATGCCAAATAAAAACGTGGATTTAATTTGTTCCCTTAATCCACAAATTTGTTCAACCAAATTGTGAAATACATTAAATCCAATTTGGTTCTAATCCAGCTGTCAAGAGGACAATTGAGGGTGATGAGGGATGGAGTCAAAGAAGACGCTTTCCCAGGGCACCAGAATCCCTTCTGTTGTGACATTTCCATGAGCAAACACTTCCCCGCCTGCGGGCAGGGAAAGGCGGAAGGCAGGCACTCCCTTCAGGCGCCAGCCTTCTGAGCAGAGCCGCTGTGCCCTTCCCACAAAAGGCTGGGAGTCACCTGTGCACTCTGGCCATCTCACTCCAGGCCTCGGGGCCTCAGTTTCTTTCTCTAAGTAACTATCGATCTATTGAGAGGACATGAGCTCTGCAACATCCAGAGCTAGACACTTACTGCTAGGTGGAATCATAGAGAAGGACAGGCCAGCCACGAACTATAGATGGCTTGCCTCTGGGCAGCCCCAGCCCCAGATAGGTTGTCCCCACTACTTGAGACTTTCTTGTTCAATAGCAAGATGGCTTCAGGAGCCCAGGGTGTCCTCAGAAAGAAAGGAAGCGCCTGTTCTCCAGTGCCTGTCCCCCTTGCATGCAGTGACGCGTGCCCACGCTCTGTATCACGTGCTGTTCCTCAAGCCAGGGACGGAGTCAGGTCTGTCCAAGCATGGACAGAAGGGAGAGAAATCAAGGCGCTGTCACCAGAAGATGAGGAAATGAGAGTTTTGCTATCAATGACTCTTTGTACTACAACAGGCCCGTAAGATTATAACAGAGCCCAAACCTTCCTATTCCTTGGCGACACTAAAGCCATCGGACAAGCTATGGCTCAGTGTGTTATTCACATTTGCGGGGATGCTGTTCCTGGGAAAACACAGCCACACAGGGACGTGCTGCTCCATGTCAACTAGAGATGGCACCTAACAGCCGCCTGCCATGCTGCTCTGTATTGGTGTTCGTCACTCGTTACTGTCATCACAGAGTGTAATACTCTCACCTATACCAAAAAAAGTTTAAGCAGGGGTATCTCACGCACCTCGCGTTCACTGTGTTTCTTGGTGGCACCAGGCGGCCATATGAAGTGGTAGGCCTCAGCCAGTGAGCTGTTCACAGTCAGAACATGACGCAGGGCTGTCCTGGTACACGGCCCTCATTTTCATCCCCCTGAGGCAGGATGAAAGTGCTCCCTCCTCACAGTGCTGACTTCACATAGGCCTGAGATTGTCTAGACAACAGTCTCTCTTTCTCTCTCTTTTTATCATGCCGGTATATGGGCCACGACAGCAGAATGTGTATCTCTCGCTTGCGACTTTAAGTCAAGTGCACATCACAGGGGCTGGCACGAAGAGCTGCAAGGGCAGGGCTTTGGGCTCAAGCAAAGCTGGTTCTGCCCCTACATTTCATTCCTATTTTTTTGCTGGGTGACCTCAGACAGGTCACGCCATCACCTGCGCTGTGTTCGGCTTGCCTATAAAATGGAGTATGTCTACACATCTCCTGGGCCCATTGAGAGGATGAAGTAATAAAAGCCAACTTTTACTTAGTGTTTACTACACTCCTGGCACTCTTCCGAGTGTTTTATGGGCATTAGCTCATTTCATCATCACAGGGCTACAGGACCGTCACGATCCGTACCTTCGCTGCACACTTAAAGAAACTGGGATATAAACCCAACAAGATTCCAGGGCCGTTCAGTTAGTAATCGGCAGGGCCAGGAAGCAAACTCAGACAGGCCAACTCCTGCCACGGGCTTGGTCCCCACCCTGAGTCCCTTCCGGGATAAATGAGGTAATACACACACAAGAGCTATGTAAACTGCAACACACTGTATAAATGTCACTCATTATTACTTCTCTCCTCCCACCTTGGTCGTTAAAGCCACGAGAGACCCAGTGAACCCAGCACTCAGATGTTTTCCCGTAGCTCTGGGCTGGCCCCTGAGCTTGCACTTCCTTTGAGCTGCTCTGACTCCAGGGTTGCACCTGGAGACCGGAGCGACCTCAGTCACTTCTCCGCAGAGGAGCTCACAAGGCAGGAGTAGGAGTTGAGGATCAGGCAGCCGCTAGAAATCCAGTTCAGGAGCTTTCCTGGCACTAGATAGCACCGATGACCACCAGGGTGAGTGGCGGCTACAGGGGGCAGTAGGAACATTTTGTACACCAGAACCGACGTGGTCTGAAACCTCCTGAGTTCCAGGGGTGAGGAGGAGGCAAAACTGGCTGCCTCCAGTGAGCCGTGGTTAGATCTCGGGCAGATGGGAGAACAGCAGGCTCCTATCAGGGCCTGGGTAGCTAAGGACATCTGTGCGCTATTGTCCCCAAAGGAGTCCTCCTCTGTCCCCCTGACCCAGGGCTCATCCCCACACTTGCTTACATCCTTTTCTTACTTTCTGCTTCATATCCACACCATGCTCTTCAGCAAAATCCCAGTGGGTGGGGGTTAAAGAAAAGGTTTTAAAAACATGCACGCACACACACACATTAGAGACAAGAAGCACAGTAGTATCTTGTAGTAGCTTCTGGGGCTGGTGGATGAGAAGCAAAGAGAGTCCTAAGAAATACATGGCTTCCATGTGTGTGGGGAGACAAAGCCTTCCAGAATCACAGAATAATGGTTGGGGGACAGGGAAAGTGGACTTACAGCCACTGGGTTGTACACATTTTTTTTTTCCGTTGTTGTTTTGAGACAAGGTTTCTCTGCATAGCCCTGGCTGTTCTGGAACTCACTCTGTAGACCAGGCTGGTCTCGAACTCACAGAGAGCTGCCTGCCTCTGCCTCTGCCTCCCCAAGTGCTGTGATTAAAGGCATGTACCACTACCACCCAGCTTGGGTTGTACACATTTGTGTTGTATTTGAGAATGACATTCGTTCAACCCAAATAGTGTTCCATGCACTTTCTCTCTCTGTCTCTTTTTCCCCAAACAGACTTTTCAATAGTAAAGGTCATAATTGCAAGTACATTTGTGTCCTCCAATCAACCAACACACACTTTTGGACAGTTTGCATTTTTTCCAATGCACTATTAGACATTTCAAAAACTCTTCAGTGATATTAATAAATGTATTAAGAAAAAGAAAGCACCCAAACCTGAGAAACAGATTAAATATTCTGAATTAGAACAGAGAGATTGCTCATCCAGATTTTTTTTCACATGTATGTTGTTTATGAGAGATACAAATAAAAGACCCAGAAAGGCTGAAAGTAAAGGAAGGGGGAAATATGTCTATAAAAACACTAAAAAGAAGATATAATTAGGCTATAGACCATTTTTAAAAATATATCTATCTTTACTAACATCAAATGGATTAAACTTAGAAGTGCTGGTAAGTATAAAGAATATTAATTTGGGGCTGGTGAGATGCTGAGCAGCTAAGAGCATGTGCTTTTCCAAAGGACCCAAGTTCAGTTCCCAGTACCCACACTGGGTGGCTCACAACCATAGATAACTTCTCCAACTCCAAGGATTCTGATGCCCTCTCCTGGTCTTCCCAGGCCCCGCACTCACACTCACAAACCCACGCATAGATATGCATACACTCACATAATTGAAAAATACATAAAAATAAATTTTTAAAAAGGAAGAATCCATGGTTGTATAGGAGTCAGTATAATCACAATATATAAGGATCTTCAGTTAAAATAATCTTCTAATATGGCCTTAACACCATAGGAGCTGGAAAAAAAAAAAAGGCTCATTTCACAACAAACTGAGTCGATCCCAAACCCATACAGTGCCCTGGTTACAGAGGCCATGCATCGGAGCTGTGTGGAAAGAACAAGGTTGTCAGCAGGTTGTGCTGGATCAGCTGCCACTCTACAGGAAGGTGGATATGGGCTCTTGACCTATATCACATTCAGAATTTTAGTGATTTTAGCAGAAAAGGAACAGCAAGAAAGCTCCTGAGACATGCCTGGGAATCTACTCGTGGCTGTGACAAGAATTTTCTAAACCGCAAACATCATTAGAGTGAAAAGGAACATAAGTTAGACTTTTTCCGAGTTTAAGAACTGCTGTTCACCAAATGACAATGTGAAGAGGGTGAAAAGGCAAGCAGAGCAAGAGAAACTTAATATGTAAAGAGCTCCTAAAAATCAATAAGAAGGCAGACATCACGTCAAGCACCTCACATGGATTTTTGAATCAGAAATTTCACTCCAAACATATGCTTCAAAAATATACACACAGCAGCCCTGCAGATCTCAGAGTTCCCAAGTGTGAGTTCAACGGTGTTTGCACTGAGCATACACAGACTTTGTCTTGGCATATCCTAAAAGGGTGCGATTTAAAAACTGTTACCTGGTACACAGGGGATAGGGTGTGAGGGGGATAAGTAACACTGGAAAAGCAACAAAGAAACATACTTTTACATATATACATATATTCATATAAATACATAGGTAATAGATAGAGATAGATTGATTGACTGATTCATATAAGGGAGTTTATTAAAGTCACCCTACACAGGGGACACTGTTCCTCCCAGAAGCCATAGTTTGCTAAATGGAAAGCCCAATGTTAGGTCTGGGATATCCTCCTCGGACTTGTTGGTCAGGGGTGTCTGGGAGACTCCAGAAGGACATGGACTATCGCCATTGCTCGTGGTTGCCCACCAGGACTCAATGGTGAGACCCACACTCGACACAGGACACAGAGGAACCAAGCTGATGCTGACCAGAAAGTTCCCGCCGCCATTCCGCAGCTAGCTCTCACAGTACCAGAAGGTGCCATGGGGTGGGGGGCCGGTACATCAACAGTCTGTGAACCCCGGGAGCTACAGTGAGTGGCAAAGCAGGAAAGGCTGCCGGGGGCAATCGTGGCACACAACATATCTCTGTAATACTTACTAGTGGCACACAGGTACCTAGACAGTAAATCTGGCCCAGAACCCGTGGCTGGGGGCTCGTGGGCGCCAGCGATAAACCTACTCCCGTAAATGGGCTTAGCGTCAAACTGCCCTGTAAGCTGCATCTTTCCAGCTCTCGCACCTCATCAGAGATGTTTCTCTGAGCAGGGGATGGTGGGTAATGCAGGGACTCACAGCTGCTCAAAGTGCAGAGTGTAAGTATCAGTGGAGGGCTCGGCCACAAACAGGACATCTATCTCACTGCCCCCTGCGAGGCTTGGAAGAAAAGTCCTTAGGGCCAGAGACTGGGGCAGGACCCGAGTGAAACAGTGTCTTCTGGCCAGGACAGGGCCGCTGCACTCACAGCAGCTGTGATTGTCCACACAAGATCAAATCCATCAACACCATATCGTGGAGGGATTCATGAGCCCCACCCCAGCTGAGAAGCAGTGGAACATCGGTAGCTTCTAGGGAAAATAAGTTTAGTTAAAGGTGTATCTCCAAGAAGGCAGATAAGCTCCAGGGCGCGCCCACACCCGTGAGGATGTGGACAGCGCATCGGGACATTTAGACTCAGTAGTTTTGCTTTTGTTTTTTAATTTAAAGTCACAAAGTCTGGATCTGGGAGAAGTTAGAGCAAGAATGAGGGCTGAATATAACCAAAATACGTTGTACAAAATTCTCAAAGAATCAATAAACATTATACTTAAAAACTGTTAGCTAACATTTATGTTGTGTTAGATATGACACATAAATAATCTAGAGACTTAAAGTATAAAAACTTGAGTAGACCAGGTGGTGGTGGTGGTGGCATACGCCTTTAATCCCGGCACTCAGGTGGCAGAGGCAGGTGGATCAATAGGGCCTGAGGCCAGCCTGGTCTACAGAGTGAGTGCCAAGACAGCCAGGGCTACACAGAGAAACCCTGTCTCAAAAAAACAAACAAAACAAATTTTAAATAGGATATATGCAAAGCTCATAGATGCACGCACCTGTGTGTGCTTATGTGTGTGTGTGCGTGTACACACACACACACACCTGTGTGCACATGCTGTGTGTGTTTATGTGTGTGCGTGCACACTCGGATGTCTCTGTGTGTGTGCATGCGTGTGCACGCATGCACAGTAAACACCTCCTAAATCCTTGTGTTCTGCTGTCCACAGGAATCCTGAGGCTAACCCCTCTTGGATACTGAGGGACAACTGTATACATGGACCCAAACTGACAATCAAAATTAGCAAAGCAGCATTTCTCTCAGCACTGAGATACTAGAGGCCATCCAAACCTCTCAGAGCGACTGCTGACATTACATCCTTCTGTCTAATGTGTGCTGGTGTACCCTCCAGAAGTCTAGCTCCTGACCGGGACAGTGCACACTTGTGCCCAGAATGGACTCACCAGTCTCTTCCCTTATACGATCCATATAACTGGATCGTATCACAATTCATTTACTAAGTTCGGTAATCAGCATACATCATTGATACTTGTTGTGGATACTACCAGAGTGCTTGAGTAGAAACCCCGAGGACCCCTTCTCAGGGGGAGGGTTTCAGGTGCTCTCTTACCTTCCCTAATGATTTCATCCGATAAGCCAGCCCTGGTGGCTCCAGGCCTAGCTGCGGGGCTCTCTCTCTCCTCCCTCCTTCCTGAGACAGGGCCGCAGTGGGGAGGAAGAAGCATGTTAAAGGGAGGCTCCAGCAGGGAGAAGCATGGGAGCAGAGCATAGTCTATGCCTGTGTGGTACTCCATCAGGGGAAAGCAGTCACAGAAAGAGGGGGTGGGAGACCCGGAGCTAAATATGCCATGCCAGGAATCAGGGGCTTTGGTCTCCTACCTCATGGTGTCAATAGGCATATCCCTTCTCCTTTCTGGACAGCTGTCTACTGATCTATAAAGGCCTTTTTCAGTGACAGTTGTCACTAAAATCACATCTCATGCGTGTGTAGCAAGGTTTTAAATGCTCTGTGGAGCCATTTGCATATGAGTTAAACAGTTCACTATTACACCTTCGTGTGAGCTGTAGGACACCACAGATACCAGGTATTGGCAGGAAAGGAATCTGAAAGGAAGCAGAGAAAACCTTTTATTTGTCTGAGAGAGAAAAGGAACCCAGAGAGACCCAGATGGCCGAAGGCTCTGCGGTCTGGAATGCAGCTGCTTCTTATGACCTCACCAATCATCAATAACGTCCCTAAAATCATGACATATTGGGGACAGACATTTTTTTGTGTGTGTGGGAACTGGTAGAGATGCCAAGCTTCCCTCACAGGCAGAGACCCAGGTCAGCCCGTGAGAACATGAGGATGGAGAGAAGAGAAAGCATAAAAACAGCCATCCAGGACCTGGGGGGACCAGAACAAGGAATTCCTCACAAAGGACAGGAAATTGGGACCTGGGTTTACCGGAACCAATTCCCAGGACACAGGCAAGCAAACCCACGATAACAAACACATAACATATTTTACACTGATGATGGCAACTCATGGCGTCAATGAACAAGTAATCCTAGAGCTACAACCAGGCCCCACATTTCATTTCCCTCCCTCTCTTTGTAACTTAAAAAAGATATCATCATCATCATCATTTTCACTGCTGCTATTACTATCACTACTAGTGTATGTTTTGGTATGTGCCCATGTCAGAGGGCGACTTTGTGGAGTGGTTGCTCCCTCCACCTTTACTTTGGTTCTGGAGATGGAACGCAGGTCGCAGGGCTAACTCTGCAAACACCATAGCCTAAAGCAGCCTCCTCTTCATTCTCATAGAGCCCTGCCCCCATCTAAGCCTGCAGCAGCCACCGTCCCTTCCCCACCCAAAGCCCCATCCCCTTCCTGTTCATGAGCTGGCTCTTGGTGTTCTGTAAACATGGGAATGTGTGTGGGGCATCCCTTCCCACCCCTCACACGACCTTTGCATCTCAGGAACCATTTCCTCTCCTCTGATTGAAGACAAAGTTGAATTCATAATTTTACGGGTTTTTTTTTTTTCTTTTCAGAGCTGCCTAACTTTGAGGGGGAAAGGGAGCTTTGGGTAACCCCTGTTCAGTAGCCAAGAATTAGCAAAGAAAACACCGCTGGCCGCTCTCCACTTGATGCCTCTGCCAAGGCTTGCAGGTAAGTCGCTCCTGAGCCTGTGTCTGGGGGAACTGCTCTGAGCAATACATCCTCCTAGGGCCTGCGTTTCCACCCACCAACAGGACTTCTGCAGCCCAGTGCTAACCGCTGATTTTCTTAATAGAAACCCATCTCCTTTAAATAATAAAATAGAATTTTTAAAAAATGACCTGTTAAGCCCATCCCCACCTCCTCTTTTTTTTTTTCCTCCTTCTTCCTCCTGAGAAATACATTAAAGTAAACAACTGTGAGCTGTGAAATGAAAACGGGGCAAGGGCACCTGCAGCGCTTTACCAGCTCACATTACAAAGCCCCATCTGAAGTGGCCCCGAGAACTGTTTCCATGACAAGCATGACGAACAGCCAGTTCTCTTGAAAGTCAGGCAAAAGCCAAATTAGTCAGATTACATCAGGGTATATTTCCCTGGAGCAGAAGGTCTCTTTGGAAACACCTGCCTGACATATTTCAGACGTGTGCAGGGGCGAGCGAGCGGGCCCTCGGCGGGTCCCAGGACTCGCCAACGTCTCAACAAAAAATGGGTGTTTGGGTTTTACTGAGTAAAACTGAGTGAGATGGCTGTGTGGAATTTGAGTCGCTTTCTGGCACCTCTCACATGACAAAGTTTAACCAGCTCTTGTCCAGGTGCAGGGAGGGTCCTGGAACTCGGGCGATCTGCAGCTGGTCCTCCGTCTCGGGGCAGTGGAGAGATGCCGGGGTTTGGGACTCTGAGGGCTTTGGCAGCCTAGACAGAAATGTTAATATTATAAAGGGCCGAGGCAACGGGGGGACCACCTCCTCAAACAAAACAGATACCACAGCGGGTAATGTGGAGGTTAAAGCCGGAGAACGTGCCTTTCTCTTTTCTCATAGTCTAATTAGTATTCTGCCTCTGACAGCCTTCCTCAATTTATTTTATTAGCACTTGGGAACCATGGGTAATTAACTTTTTCAAACGATCTGTGTTGTTGAGAAAGTGCCCGGTCACATGGGTTAAATAAGTCACAGCGAATCCATAATCTGGAATACTATGTGGCCAATCACACGAATGAGAGAGACCCCAAGGACAGACTACTGTGTGACCGTCCATACGAACCAGCGAGACCTCCAGGGACTCCGGTAAAAGACGCTTTGAATACATGTGTTGACAAAAAGTTAAGTTACAAAACAATACAGATGTGATGGTTCTGTCTAAAAAAAAAAAAAAAAAGAAGTAGCAGAGACTTACACACGGACACACAGATACACGTCAGAAAACAGAGAGGCCGGGAGAACGGCCACCTCCAGGGACGGGACAGCAGAGAAAGGGAGGCTGAACTTCCCTGGTTCTGATGCTTCCCCGATATTTACAGTGAGGAGAATGCGTGTGGGTTAGGGTGAAACGAGATGCCTACCCATAATAATACAGAAAAACATGTGTTGAAAGACAAAGCACCCCGCTTGAGAGAGTCATTTTCTTATTCCTTGGTTCCTCTATACTCTGGCCCTCGGGGCACACTGGTCAGATCATAGGTTCTAGAGACTGTTCATCGGTGGCGATGATGTAACTGTCAGGTCTCACCCCGCCCCACCCAAGCAGCTAAGTGCCTATTTAGCATTTCAAAGTAGACCTGGCTGCCAGGTTCTCTCAGCATCCCTCACTCCCTACCTCTTAGAGGGTCCTCCTGGCTGGCGTACCCCACCCTCTACCCTGAATGCTGCAGCCCAGGGAGCTGGGCCGCTTCTCCCTATAATATAATCCAACCGATTCGGTCACCCGCCCTGGTCGCCCGCCCTTTTTGGACTTTGGGCCGCCGGGCTGCTGCATCTGTTTGCCTTCTTCCTCCTCTCCTTTGCTTTTCCCCTCGCCCAAACAGCTCAGCACAGGGTCATGTCCACTCTGGACTCTCCCGGTTGTCCCTGCCTCTGGCTACGCTCTCCCACGTAGCTGCAATAAAGCTTTCTCCTCCGCCATACCTAGGTGCAATCATGTTTCCTTTCTTTGCCTCTTTTATTTCTTATTTTTCATTCAATAAACGGGTGTGAATCGGCCAGCCTGTAGTCACACCTTGACCCGGCCACCCCGGGTCTGACAACACTCCCTTTGATCCCTGTGTTCACCGTGGAAGCCCTCTGTTAAAGGGACCATGGGGCGACTCAGTTGAGTGAAAAACACTTAGCACAAGGCCTGACGCGTGGTGGACACCCTAAAGACGTTACTGACATTGGATACTTCCACGAACGGGTATGCATTTTACATGTGTGTTTCTAAATAAGCTCTCCAGTCAATGGTTTTTGCAGGAGAGCACGTCTCCAGACACTAGGGAAATGGGTTTTTGCCCAACTCAGAGAGAAACCACACTGACAGCGGCCCATGTCTGAACAGAGCAGGGCTGGCTTCAGTCAGAAAGCTCTCTCGAGGGTAAGCCAAGTTAAGCTCAGATGAGGCATTCTGGGTCTCCCACCCCCCACCCCAGAAGCCAAGAGCAGAGAGCAAAGCCTAGGGGACCCAGCACCAGACCCCGCACTCCAAAGCCGAGGAGGGAAGAGGTTTGCAGGAGGATAGTAAGGAGGGTAAGGGGCGGGAGTTTCCCCGCCAGCTGCAGCACCTTGCCGCAAGCATGCCAAAGGGGTTCAAAGGCCAGACTTTAAATAAATGGTCTACTTAAAGCCAGAAGGTGATTGACCCAGAGAGTGAGGGAAAGGGGTTGGTCATCAGATGGAACCCACCTGGCCCAGCCTGCCTCCCAGCAGCCATGGTTGTGACTGCACGCCAGGCACTGAGTCCCTGAATCCCTTTGTCTCCTTCATCACAGCTGAGATCGTCAACTCAATCCCCCTCCTCCCCTTGGCTTTTTATGATGGTGATGACGTAAGGGGGTAGGAAAAACACAGCTGGTTCCGCCAGCCAGCGTTTACAGAGGCCCGGGTAGACTGCACGCTGTCCCCAGCCGCCAGCCCCACACAGCTGCTCAGCCCCCCTCTAGGGGCCAAGCGCCCCCACCACTTCTCATGGAAGGAAACACATGGTGCAGAAATGAGACAGTTATTTAATAATAATAATAATAATAAAATCAAGTGTAGACCTTCAAGACACTTTGAACTGTTTGGGGCCCTGCCTTGCTGTCCCCCGCATCAGCCCTCATGTTCTCAGCAACCTTAACTGTCTCCATCAGCCCTCTGTACGTACCCCAGGTCCTCCACGTGCAGACCAACCAATCACAAAATGAAAATATTCAGAGAGAAGCGGCGGGCACGCTGAACAGATGTGAATTTTGCCATTGCCTTAGTGCTACAGTAACAGGTGATTGCACGCTGTCAGGACTCCTAAGTGATGTAAGGGTTGGAGACTGTGGGCTCTGCAGCCTGAGCACCTGCGCACTCCGTATCCCTAGCTGGCCCGAAGCCAGTCCCCCAACACATACTGACGGATGACCTACTGATCTGTGACACAACCCACCCCATTTCCTCCTCCGGGGTGTCATTCCTGGAGTGGGCCTCATTATCTCCCACCAGCACCTAAAACCGGATTCAGAAGATTCGTCTCCTCTTCCGTCTTGGGTCCTCCCATCAAGCCCTACCCAGTAGCCAGAGGGACTTTTCACATGCAAAAGAATATCTTCTCCTCCTCTGCTTGGGGCAACCTGCAAAGAGACTTCCTTGGTCACATTTTCTTTTCTTGTCTTTTTCTCCTTTTAAATTGTCTTAACAAGTACTTTAATGCATAAAAAGTGTGGGTATCATTGGAGTGCTGTGTCATACTTCAGTGTGTGTGTGTGTACACTGTGTGATGTTTAAATTGGGTTAAATCCATCTGTCTCCTCAAATTTTTCTTTCAGCGGTGCTGGGGAGCAAACCCACAGCCTTGCACATGAAAGTCCACCATGTTAGGTGATTGCCACAGCCCTAGACATTTGTCATTTTTAAATTTGTGTGTGTGTGTGTGTGTGTGTGTGTACACTTCTACACACACACAGAGGTGAAAGAATCATATTCGGGAGTTTCTTCTCTTCTTCCACTATGGCATCTGGGGCCTGAACTCAGGTCCTCAGGCTTGCAGCACAAGCACCACTAACCTGCTGAGCCAGCCCGCTATGCTCTTAGTCACAGCTCACCCGAGCGGCTTGCTCCTGCCTACCCATAAGTCAGTGCTCACTGCTCAACCTCCCGGCCCCTCCCCCAGGCCTCAGCATCCGGTTCCACCTTCAGCAGCAGGACTAGTCAGCCTTTTCCTACTCCACCTATGAGCGAGGTCAGGGGCTCTCTGTCTCACTGTGCCTGGCTGGCTTTACTTAGCCTTGTGTCTTCCTGTGCCATGTGCTGCCACAATGCCAGGATTTTACCATCTTTATGGCTGACTAGTATTCCACTGTGTGCATGGACTGTGCGTGGGTACCTCATCCACTCATCAGGTGACAAGCACTTAGGCTGGCCCTTTTTCTCAACAGATCCGTACAATGTGTTGCCAGGAGCCAAAGCTACTTACTGAAGCCAAAGCCAAATAGTGAGCAAAAGCTATTTAGTGGACACAAAGCCATCTAACTGAAGCCAAAGCCCAATAGTGAGCCAAGGTCATTTGGTGGAGACCTAAAGCCAATTAGTGAAAGAGTTATCTAGGACCCTAAGTCATGGTGATAGACTTGTGAGGACATCCGTCTGTCAGTTTTAGAGCATCCGTGAGATATCTTAAGAAAACATCCTTTCGGTATCTTGCAGGTGTAATATTCAAGCCATGAAAACACTCTTGCTATCTCCTGCAGCAGTAAATTAGCCTTCCCCCTTTCCTGCCTTCTCCCTATATAAGTTGGGTAAAAATTTCTAACAAACAAGGCTTTGATCAGACAAACAGACTTGGCCTCCTTCTTCGCGTCTCTCTGTCCCTACCCCATTCTTTTCACCACCACCCCTTTTGGACCCCGTCGGGACAGTATGTAACCTCGTATGTCTGTTCCATGTATAGCATATACAGAAGTGTGCATAAGCCTTAACACTTGCTTTTGCCGATTGGTTAACACTGAGCTCTCCACGGCTCCTCTGGTGCAATAAGCTACATCTCCACCTTCCTTCAGGATCCACAGAGGGTTGGATGCTAAAATCCAAGGCTGCCCCTGTCCCTGATGGCAGATGATACAGCATTTGCTGGTGGTCTGTGCACATGTTCATGATACCGTCAATCACCTCACACCCGTCTCACATCACACACAGCGTAAGGCAGTGTAAATTCTGTGTTGTTCTGTGCCCACTGGAAAGACAGCCATGTGAAGTACTAGACCTCGTGTATGGTGTAGAGCATACTGGAGGAGAACTCTGTCCACAGTTAGTTCAGATGTAGCCCTTACAGGCTCGTCTCTACCTTTAACACACGTTGATCAAACCTGTAGATGGGGAAACCCACAGACTTCAAGAACTGGCAGTATTTTGTTGTTGTTTCTTAAGACAGTCCCGTTCTGCACCCTCCAGGCTAACCCAGCACCTCTTCTTGCTACTGCCTGGGAGCAGAAGAAATTAAGGCAAAGATGGACCCATGATTTCCCAGACCCTTGGCTACAGTGACAGGTGGAGAGACCTGCGCATGCGCCAAGCAGTCAACCGGAGACACTTTGGGAAGGGAGTGAATCCTGGCCTCTGACCATGCGCCTGTCCCATTGGCCACTTGTGACAGGAAAGGCTGTAACAAACGAAGGGTGGGAGACAGGGGGAGATCACACAGGTCAGGTCTGGCCTTTGAGCTTCTGCCTTCAGCTCCCAGGCCTGCTCTACTCTCGTCAGGATCACATTTGCCACACTGTGATGGGTGGCTTTCCAGAGCCGAGAGGGCCCATATCCAGTTTGGATATGGCTCATCCCTGCTAAGATTCACAATGAGCTCTCGTTGAGAAATGGGCCCTCTGAGAGACAGAGACGATTAGAACCTTAGGAAGGACCGCTACTGTACAACAGGACCTCCTTGCATTCCACCCGCTCCCCCCACACACACACCCTGCCCCTCTCTGCTGTAAGCCGAAATATCATGAAGTCCTCACTATACATGCCCATCCAACCCTGGACTTTCCATCATCCAAAGCCATCTACCAAGATCAAACTGTTTTTTTCCTCGTAAACTTCTCAGTCCCGGGGTTTTCTGTTTTAGCAACAAAAACAGACAAAGACACCAGACCAACAGTAGCTGAGGCCTCTCATGATCTGGGTCCCACACACTCCCCCTTTTATCACGCTCTGCAACACAGACATGCTCAGAGTACCCAGCCTGCTCTGGGCTACTGCCTGCCACCCCATGTGTTCAAGCTGTGCCTGATGCTGGAAATCCTACATCACAGGAACTCCCTCAACCCAGGCAAACAGGACAGTTGACCCCTGAACGTTGCGACATCCCTCCCTCTAGCACCATGCCATCAACCAGCCACACAGAAATGCCAACATGCCTCTTACATGAAGAGTAAGTGCTGGGCTACACTGCTGGGTATAAGCGAAGCAGCCCAGGGTGCTCATGACTATAGCAGCAAGTCTCCGCAGGGCCCTGGACCAGCCAGTGTGGTGCAACATGCCTGACAGATGCCCTCCCCACCAAACTGGCTAACAACTTGACTGTAAGTGTCCGTTCCCCGATGCTGAGACAACAGACCAACTAGTGCAATTCCATTGGCCAATGCAGCGGAAAGAGAAAAACAAACAAAGTCAGCTGTCTGCAGTAGGTGACCCAGTTGAGCCCTGAATCTGCCTGGTCATTTCCCCACAATGGGCAACAGCAGATTCAGTTAGGTGGCCTCGGGGTCCTCAGTGGGCCCAAGCAAAATGAACTGAAGTAGTAAGTTGCTTTAACAGCATGATCTCCCGTGGCCTCATCGCTCTGCTTTGAAGGACAGGTCAAATGAGTGACAGGAGCTGCTCAGCCTGTTACATAATGACTGCCCTGTTAAACGCTTGCTGGGAATCCGTTTCCAAAGCCCCGAGCTGTGTTATGTAAGAGGCCTGGTCCCTGCCTTTCAGATCAGACTAAGACAAAAAAAAAGTGGCCTTTAAGATATTGCTCAAGTTTTAAACTAGCAACTCTACAAATAAACAGTGATTTTTTTTTTTCTTTTTAAAGACGGGAAAAAAGAGTCTATAAACCCAATAAAGATGTGACAGGGGCCAAGCAAGATGAAAAGAAGAGCGTTAAGGCTCTGTGGTCAGCCACCTTCTGACGCCTTCAGAACACTCCAATCCGGAATGATTCCTCACACAGAAGGAAGGGGCAGAGTCTCAAAAATAACAGCCTGGTGCTTCCCCGCCCTCCGTCTGCCCCACCCACTGCCACTGCTGGACTGTTTGGGTTCGCTGTAAAAAGTACAAAAGAGCCAGCGGAGGAAGGACCCGGCAGGAAGGAAGAATTGCCAGTTCTTTCCCTGGCCAATGTGCCTCACCCAGCTGGCCCGGGGGAGGCGGGGAAGGAGGGGACCATGACCTCGGGATAGGAAGACACCTGTGTTGACCATACAGTCAGCTTACCTCTTAGAACAGCCCATGGCAGCTGGTGTCCATTAAGCACTCCCTAGTGAAGCAATCGCTATAGCCAGTCTTCCATATCTGGATTCAGCATCTATGAGCCTGACTAACTACGGACACAAAATCTTCAGGGGAAACGTTTCTCCTCCTTCCCTTCTCCAGAAGCATCAAGGTCTAACGGCTGTCTATAGTGTGCACATTATATGAAGTCTGATGTTGTTTAATGTGTACGGAAGCATGCAGGTATTATGCAGATTTGGCCATTTTGGGGGAGAGATGAGTATCTGTGGAGCTGGGTAAACTTGGGGTCCTGGAACCAACTCTCTGTGATGCTGAGGTCCATACAACTTCAAGAGTCATTTCCCCTAATCCCCACGAGCATTCTGAAAGCTGCCGTTACAAGCATCATTGAGATCGCAGACATGCAGGCATCAAGAGCTTTGTTCCCCGGTCTTTTGGCAACAGAAATGGGATTTGGAGCCCAAATGTGATTCCAGAAGCCAGGTGGGGGGGTCTTTGTTCTGAGTTCCCGTTCTCAACTCCAGAATCTCAAGCCGTTGAGCCGTTCTCGCCTGTCGTGAGTTGGGTACTCTTCCGGAACCTTTAACCTTTAAGATTGAACTGTGGCTGGGCATCCAGGAATGGACAGCAGAGGTGGCCAGCAGGGGTTGAGGGCTCTGGCGAGAAGAGAGGAGATACTTGGAAACAGAGAACCAAATCTTGAAGTTTGCAGGAGCTAAGCACAAGGGAAGGGTTTAGTAACATTAAAAATCAAAATTCTAGGCTGGCACGATGGCCCCAGTGGGTAAATGTGCTTGCCACCAAGACTGAAGACCTGAACTCAAGCCCCTCAGCGCATAGGTAGAAAGAGAGAGCCAACCTCTGAAAATTGTCCTCTAACCTCCATCCACGTGCATGTCATGGCACATACCCATAGGCATACACACAGAGACAAATAAATATATAAATAAATTTAAAATTTTTTGGAGGAAAAGAAATTTATTTTTGTCTTAAAAAATCAAAATGCAGTCAGGTGGTGGTAGCACACACCTTTAATCGCAGCACTCGGGAGGCAGAGGCAGGCGGGTCTCTGCGAGTTTGAGGCCAGCCTGGTCTACAGAGGGAGTTCCAGGACAGCCAGAGCCACACAGAAAAACCTTGTCTTGAAAAACCAAAACAACAACAACTCAAAATGCTTCTCCTAACAAATTAAACTGGCTTAAGGTAGCCCAAGTGTCTGTCATAGAAAACGGATGGGGCAGGGAGCAGGGGTTCTGTTGATTGGAACTTTTAGTGATGTCTCAGGGACTTGGGGATCTTTTGGTCCTCCCATCCCTGGCCTACAGTGTTAGTTCCATCCTGAGAAGGTGCCTCTGATGGATGCAGGATGGCTGTGAGTTGCCATCTCAGTGAGCATCCCTTCAGCATGTTTTGTGAAGAGAAGCCCACTTCCTGGGACACGCCAAACCAGTTAGAACGCTTTCTTTCTCAGAAGGTCCCCTCCCCTCCCCCACTCCTCCACTGTCATCCCAGCCCCACACAGACTGCTGTGAAGCAGTTGGGTGGTGCTACATTCTCACTCCACCTCTGTATCTTGTGGAGGTCATTGGTGGCCCTGACATTGGCCCTGAGCATCCCTTGAATAGCTTTCTAAGGAGCAGTCATTATCAAGGGAGCCATGGAATCACCCAAAAAGATTCATTGTGAATCCACATGGCACACTCATGGATTCCCTAACAGCCAGACAAGCACCAAGGAGGCCAAAGCCTTGGGTGAACAGTGATAGAAGCCTGTGAAAGTAAAGCATCTTTGTATCACAAAGCCAGAAACCCCTAAGAGATCTGGGTTCCATTTATTTTCCTAGTCCTATGAAACCACTTGTTTTTCTACCTGACTCTCAAGCTTCTCCTAGACACATGTGTCCCCTCTACCCCTCTGGCTCTTTGCAATGGGTAAAGAGATCCCAACCCTGCCCCCCTTCTGTGGCACAACCTATTCCAGATGGTCAATTATCTCTCTCCCAATTGGGAGAGGCTCAGACAGCAATCAACTCAATTTACTCATTAGCTGGCACTGGAAGAAAGGATTGCTGGCTTAAGTAACCCAGTTTCCAGTCTGGCTCCAACCATTACAATAACCCCATTTCTTCTTTCTTCATTCACCCTTAGTCTCCTGCTTGCCTCCACCCAGATGGTGTTGGTTTGGGAAACGCAAAAGCCAGAAAACAGCCACACCCCAACCTGGCTTGAGGCATCTGTTTTCTGTCATTGTGATAAGACACCATGACCAAAAGGCAACTTAAGAAAGAGCTAGTTTATTTTGGCTTACAGTTCCAAAGGAATAGTGTCCATAACTGAGAGGGAAGACATGGGAGCAGGGGCAGGAACGGGAGGCTGTAGGGTCACATTTTCTTTACACAGAAGAGGAGAAGAAGAAGTAGGGCACGTCTGTAGACCCTGAAAACCCACACCCAATGAGACCCTTCCCCCAGCAAGGCTGCGCCTCCTGAACCAGCCAGAACCTCCCCAAACAGCACCACCAACTGGGAACCAAGTGTTTAACTACAGGAGCCTGTGAGGAACGGTTCTCATTCAAACCACCACATCAGGCAAACAGGCACAGAGAATCCCTAATGAGACATTGCTGGGTCTGGGCTATCTGTAAGATTCAGACACCCGCTACCAATGCCTCATGACGTCTCCTGGCTGAGACTCATTCTGTCAGTTGCCCTGGAACAAGCTTGATTTAGGCTTCTCTGAACTTTCTTCTGGATTATGTCTGCCCTTGCTGTAAAGAGTGACAGTAAGACTCTCCCTCAGTGGCCTTAGCCAGAATTACACAGCCTGGGTGTCTGCTCACCTCACACTTCTGGCCTGCCAATCCAGCAAGAATTCCCCCACCCTCTTAGTGTTTCTCCACCAACCAATCTTGCCGCCATTTATATTGGTTTATAAATCCCCACTGTCTTAATTAGGGGTTACAGTGCTGTGATGAATGACAGTGGCCAAAAACAACTCGGGGAAGAAAGGTTTTGTTTTTGTTTGTTTGTTTTTGTTTTTTTGTCATCTTACACTTTCAGGTCATACTCCATGGCTGAGGGAGGTCAGGGCAGAAATGCAAGGCTGGAACCTGGAGGCAGGAAGCAAAGGAGAGGCCGTGGAGGAATGCTGCTTACTGGCTTGCTCCTCGTGGCTTACTCAGCCTGCTTTCTTATACCACTCAGAACGAGCTGCCCTGGCGTGGTACTGCCTCACCACCTCCACAGGCTGGGCCCCACCTACATCAATCCTTAGTCAAGAAAATGCATGACAGACTCCATTACAGGTAAACTGGTAGAGGCATTTTCTCCGTTAAGGCTCCTCTTCCAGGATAACTCTAACTTTTGTCAAGGTGACAGAAAAAATAAAATCCAGGATATCCACTGTCCCCACTGTATTCTGAGCTTAGTCACTTTCCCTCCCCTAGGAGAAGTCTTAAATCAGGTCTTTCTTCACAGCAAACGTCACGATAATGTACTTCACTGCTGTCACCCACGGTTACAATTCTCCCTGCAGAGGCAGCTGATGCAGGGACACCCACTAAGCCATCTGTAAAGGACGTGCCTAACACGGAGCCACCCTCTGGGTGCTTGGCCACGTGGCATCACCATTCAACTCCTGGTCCTTCTTCCCTGGCTCCCTTCATTCTAGCCAGGTGCCGTTCCCGAGAGCTCTCGCATCTGCCTCACCGTCTCTGTTCTAGGCATCCAGCCTGAGAAGGTGAGTGGCGGCAGACTCATGGGAGGGTGGAGCTGAGCCCTGCTGGATACCTGGGTTACTTGCGACAAATGGAGTGTAACTGGTCACTGCAGAAAGACCGCATCACTGTGGTCCGGTTCTTATCCAGTCCTGTAGGATGACAGTAGGGAACACGCTGCTGTAGACTTTTTAGAAGTCTGGAACAGCAGAACAGGATGGCTGTCTTAGAGACAATTCTTGATGCTTTTCGGAAAGGCTGAGAGTGACAATCACCCACCTCTTGTGGCAAAAGCAGACCCTCCTAGAAACACATCAGAAGTTGAGGCATGGGCCCAGGGCTTCCTACGCTAAGCTAAAACTCATGACTAAGCAGATTTGTTAAGTCAAGGGCCTGCCTATCAAAGATTAGGACCTTGTGTCTTGGGCTGAAAACATCTAGATTTAACAGCTGAAGTCCCCAGAACCCCAAGGCCCACAGAAGTGGCCCACAGGTCCCTGTTGGAAGTTTCAGTTCCTTCCACACCTGAAGATGAGATACAGGCTCTTCCTCACAGGACAGCACACCACCAGAGACCATGTCCCCATGATTCTCTTAGCCACTGTGTCCTCACCACCCATAATACAGGCAGAAAAGAGCCAGGCTTGCTAAGCGTAGAAAGAGCTATTCCATAAAAGATCTGAAGGGCTTGGGTCACTGTATACCAACAACAGAAGGAACCATGTGCTGGATAAAGTTTATCAATGTGTGTCTCAGTCAGGGTTTTATTGCTATGAAAAAACACCATAACCATGGTATCTCATAAGGGAGAACATTTTTAATTGGGGCTGGCTTACAGTGGGGAGGTTCAGTCTGTTATTGTCAGTGCAGGAAACATGGCAGCGTGTAGGAAGACATAGTCCTGGAGAGGTAGCTGACAGTTCTACATCCAAATGCATAGGCAGCATGAAGAGACAGTGAGCCACTAGGTCTGGCTTGAGCTTCTGAAACTTCAAAGCCCCCTCCCCCAAGGTCACACTTCCTCTAACAAGGCCACACCTCCAGTAATGCCACTCCCTGTGAGTCTATGGGGCCATTACCATTCATTCAGACCACCACAATGTGGCAACACTCTCTTACTGGATTTAACCCCTTGGCAAGGACTCCAGGAAGAGGGCGCTCAATACACTGCCTGCTGGTTTGGGAGTGGCTGGCACTGAGTGATGAAGGAATGGCACATAGATGGTAAAAGAAAAACAATGGACTCAAATGTCCAAGCTGGAACAGGCACGTTCTTCAGCCCTGCACTCCCGCTGTCCACAGAGGGGCTCAGAGCACAGTCCATTCAACAATGCAACGGACAACGCCCCAGAGAGGAGCAGAGACATCAGTGATGGGGAGGTCAAAACTATTGGAGATCACAGGACAGTGATCTAGGAGTTAGTTCTGGGACAGCAACAGGATCATGAAACAATAGAGAGGGACTGGAAAGACAGTTAAGAGTTAAGAGCACTTGCTGCTCTTCCAGAGGACCAGAGTTTGAATCCCAACATCCTCACCAGGCAGCGGACAAACCAACTGTCACTCCAGCTCTAGAGAATCCAACACCTGTGGTACCGAGTCTGGCCAACAGAGATCAACAACAACAACAACAACAATAATAATAATAATAATAATAAAGAGTGGTGCTCCTCATGGCAAAACAAAGATGCTCCAAAGGCATGTGATTTCTTAACATACACACTGAGAGGACCTGAGGAAGGCTACCCCACTAGGAAGCTATATATGCCTTCACTAGGCATTCGAACTAGCGACTGAAGGAGCCGCTGTAATGGCCATGTGACAGTCCCCATGGCGGTCAGTCCTGGTTGTCAGCTTGATGGAATCTAGAATCACCCAGTTGATGAAGCTTTCGGGTACCTGAGGTGGTGTTTCCAAAGAGGCTTACCTGAGGAGGAAGACCCACCTTGAACGTGGGTGACACAGCATCTCATGAGCTGGGACTGACTCAAAAGGAGAAAGTGAGTACCACTCTCTCTGCTTCCTGACAGCAGATGTCACGTGACCAGCCTCCTCCCCTTCCTGCCAGTGTGCCTTCCTCCTCATGATAGGCTGCACCCTCAAACCTCAAGCCACACTAAACCCTTTCTCCCATAGGTGGCTTGTGTCAGTGCCTAGTGGGAAAGGCCAAGTTAGTAGCCTTGCAAATCACACACCAACCTCTTGACCAAGATGTTACAAAGTCAGGTATTTTGTCACAGGCCTGAGAAGTATAATTAATGCAGTCCTCAGGAGGAGGATGTTCCTGGGGGCATCACAGGAAGCCGACACAATAGAGACCCCTCAACCATCTTCCAAAGGGATCCAGAGCCAGGTACAAAGGTTACGTCCCTAAAGACAGCTAGGTGCTGCTCTGTTCTGTAGCACCAATAGTAGCCTGACAGAGGGGAGGCAGAGGGAGCCAGGAAGAAATGGAGGCTCTAGGGGACACGCCAGGTGTCCAGGCTCCAGGTCAATTCCTGCTTCTCAAATACGTAGGAATGCACACTGTGGCACTTAGAATCCCACAGGGGTCCCTGACACATGACCCCGCCTCGGGAAAAGGGCCAAGTAGGAACCTTTAAAACTGCACCCATCTCTAGGCCAAGATGTCAAATCAGTGTCCTATCCTAAGAACGATGTAGAGATTAGTGACACCCTCGAAGAGGTAAAAGAGCCCAAATGGTCCTGTTACATCACATGCGCTTCACCCTCTGGTCCCCAGGAAAACCTGGTAGACTCTAAAGGGCCTAACCGAGATGGTGCTGAGGTAGAGGCTCAACAAACAGGCCCGGCAAGAGCCTTAAGAAACTGATCCTAAAGGCATACCAAACCAAGTGGCTCTGCATCACCCTCCACCATCATCCTCGAGCCTGGGAGTACTGTGCGAAAGTGGCTCAGAGCTGAGCCCCTTCCTGGCAGCTCTGACTCACTCTAATGGCCTCCCGCCACTGATCACCATGGCTATTCAAAGCCCTCCTACTCCTTCCTCAATCCAGGACAGCTCTGCACAGCCATTGTGTGCTTCCTGGCTCCGGGAAGGACTATCTAAGTCTCTGTCGCAATTTTGGGGGTGACCTATCTCCTCTACCGTTCCTTCCTTCCTTCCTGAACCCTCCCTCCACACGTCTTCACCCTTGAACCTGTTTCTTGGGTGAGTCAGCTTAGGCAAGCCAGCTCCTCAACCCCGAACTCATGTTCATCCAGAGGAGAGGACACCCTCTCAGGGTTGTCCTGTGAGGGAGCGTGCCCACGCTCAGCAAGAGCCCCAGGCAGAGGCAGCCACATTCATAGCGCCCGCCATCTGCTTCCTTTGAAACCCCTGCCAGACAAAAGCTGAGCTGTGTGCTCACCAAGAGTCTGTGTCCAGGGAACACAGTAAATGCTCAATAAAACCCCAGACTGTCTGGAAAGAAAAGCCCGTGCACCGCTCATCAGGAGGGTCTGCAGTCAGCCCGGGGTTTCCTGCCTCCACACTGCAGAGATTTGGATGTACCTGGATCCTCACAGACTGCCTCGTCCCAGAGAGCTCCTTGCCTGCCCTGGCTTCTGCTTGCTCGGTGACCACTGAAACAGCAAGCACTCCACACCAGCACCGGGTGAGCAGGGATAGGGTGGCTCCAATTGGTGCCACTGGATCCCTGCCATCCAGCAGGCTCCCTGGCATTGCCCAGCCTTCCAGGCTTCAGTCAGGGGAGCGAAAGCACCCTGGGCTGGTCCCGGGTGAGTTCACAAATAAAGCATGCCACAACGACCCCAGAATGGCCTCCCACCAGCTGTGTTTGGGGCCCTCCCTGAAAGTAAGCTAGCCATCCTTCCAGAACAAAACTGCCCAGCTCCAGGGTCCATTGCCAGTGTCCCAGCACAACCAGAGCTTCAGGGTGCCAAGGAGATGAGCTCCTGTCCTGACCCTGCCTCTGTGTGGCTTTGAGCCACCGTCGGAGCCCCTTCAGAGAGTCTGTTTCCACAGAGGCAAAATGGAGTTCCTAGATCTTCGATAAGACAAAAGAGAGAGTGTATCTGGCACACAGAGGCACTTGTGAGGTTCCTTACCACAGTGGGATTAGCTTCCACAGAACTGCAGTGTGTCAGAGCTGGCGAGAGCCAGCGAGTATCTTGTCCAACTTTCAGTTGAGTAGTCAAGGGTTTCAGGCCCCGGGGCTTCTGCCTTATGGCTGACCTCATCCAAAATGGATCTCAAGAAAGGGAGAGTCAACAATTTCACTGAAAAGGAAAACACTGGAAGGCATATTCTCTGACCCCGGACCCGAGAGTCTGTTGTAACCACTGGATTGGTCTGATACATATCATGACAGGAGAGAGGAGGATGCGGTGGAGGCTGAGCCTAAGAAACCACTCAGAATCAGTGACCTCCCTCACAGGTCCCCTGAGCCTAGCCCAGGGCTATAACTCAGAGACTCCATCAGCAAGATGGCCTGAAATCCTTCCAGGCAGCAGAGCACAGTGGAGGCATGGCTTTCTAAATCACTTAGGCACAGTTTGTTCCCATGTAACACAAAACTAATGAATTAAGAGAACCCAAAGGCTCCTGCAGCCGAGACACAGAGAAGCTTCAGGGGAGGTTTGAGCAAAGCTTCAGTGGCTCAGTGGTGTCTCCAAGGGCCACTCTTTCTAGGTCTGCACTCTCTTTCCCTCTGTGTAAGTTTACCTCGCTCGCCTCTTGGCCACAACATGGCTGCCAGTAGCAACAACTACCTCCTATCCCAGTAGAGAAACAGCTCCTCCAAGCGAACGCCTGTGAAAGAGCAACCACCAGAACACTTCACCTCACAAGTTCTCAGAAAACAGGGCATTGGTCAGTGACTGAGGCCAGAGCCTTGAGTTGGAAGCAGCAACTCAGAGCAGCAAATCCCTGCCGCCTGGCCAGCTTTCTCCCTGAAGCACGAGGGTTCTGTGACAGATGGTATGCAAATGAAAGCTGGCACGGAGATCCCAAGACCCAAGGACGTGCCGGAGCTCTTCAGGTTACCGTTAGGCCGAGCCACCTCACCTGTGTCCACCTTGCCCTGCTCTCCATTCTCACAAAGGTAGTTGGAAAACCTGCCTCTCTTCTGCACAGATGTGGCTCCCTGGTGGACAGCTGTTCAATGGAAGGAGCTCGGGGACTCGGGTTCTCCAAATTCACTATTTTCCATATTGTTCCATGAAGCGGTGTCAGGGGCCTTTGGAATTTCAACAGAAAGGGGCTGCCCGGAGGCAGAGCAGGCCAGGGAGACCATATTGAGTCCCCTTCTTATTCTTGGGGCTCATACGCCTGTCCACAGCCCCACCTCGGCACATCTCCTCACACGTACCCATTCCTCACAGCATGTCATGTGCGTTCTGTGTCCTTGGCCAAAGCCAAATCCTTCCAGCGTCTGCATCTAAGAGCTTGCTTCCTGCTTGAGAGTGACCTCAGGCCTCAGGCCTTGGACCACCTCACTAATTTTTGCTTCCCTTGTGGCCCGGGGATGAGGCTAGACCATCCATACCCACTCTAGGTGTTCAGCTCTGCCACCGGACTAACCTCAAACTCATCTATCTACCTGAGTGACCCAGGTCCCTCCTGATCTTCTCTCTCTCTCTCTCTCTCTCTCTCTCTCTCTCTCTCTCTCTCTCTTTAACACAAGAGCAACCCACAGTTTAGACCCCCAAACACCCCTTGCTGAGCCACTGGCTCGGCCGTTCTCTTTGCTGATCTCATTTGTGACCTGTAATGGATGGCCTGCCCAGTGTGACATGGACAGTGCCCAAGCTCTTGTAAATGAAAACCACTACATAAGGGGAACTGGCCATCCCTGAAGACGACTAAGGCTAAGAGGGCTAGAAGTGGCTTAAAGCTACCCGCCACACACACAAACACCTCCAGCACGGTAACTCTAGTGCTCCTACAAGAACACCACACAGAGCTGAATCTCCTCCCTAAACCTGTACCCGCTGGGACCTCAGAGCTGCCTTCTGCCACTTCTGGGGACAGAGTTAGTACACTTGCCTACTGTGTCCTCGCTCTGTACTCGGTGTCTCCCTACAGCTGCTCCACCCTTCTGCGCACGCCCAGCTGCCAGGCTCACCCCTGGTGCCCACAGGGGGGGCAGGAAAACGCAGGGAGAAAAGGCTCACTCCATACACTTGCTAATCCAAAACCCGTTACAGCCTGCTGCACGCCCGAGGTAGCGCTGGGGTACGTAAGAACTACGTACTGCCGTCACTGTCTGTGACAGTTAATAATGACAGGATCCACAACCCAGGCACCTCTGTGAGTGATTGTCTAGGTTAGCTTGTTTGAGGTGGCAGCACCATTGCATAAGCTGGGGTCACAGGCTGCATAAAATGGGGTGCTGAATATATTCACTGTTCTCCGCTCCCTGACTGTAGACCCAATGTCACCAGCAGCCTCAGGCTCCTGCCACCACGCCTTCCCCGCCACAATGGACCGTGTCCCCTCAAACTGTGAGCCTAAATAACCTAAGCTGGTATTTGTCACAGCAGCATCCATGATGAAACAGCAGGCCTAAGAACCTCAGCCTTGTTCTTGCTTTTCTGTTCACATTTTTTTTTTAGGCAGGACCTTGCTATATTGCTGAGGGTGGCCTCATACTTATGATCTTCCTGCCTCACCTTCCCCAGTTCTGGAATGACAGGGATTTGCCGCTAGGCCTAGGTTCAAAGTCAACATCAAAACAAGGATGCCTGTTGCTAGCCCAAATGTCGTGCCCACTGCCTGCTGAAAACAACAGGAGAAAAGGGGATGGGGGCAGGCAGGGTGGGGATAGCCACAAGAAAGAGCAGAGCACCAAGAAGGGCTCAGAATCCCCTCACTTGAGCATCTATAATGTGGCAGTCGCCTTTGCAAAGATGTGACCAAAACACCTGAGAACAATTTAAAGGAAGTAAGGTTCCTCGGATCCCTTTCAGAGGGCTCAGCCCATGACTCTGTGGACCCGTGCACGTGGGAGAGTGTCATGGTGTCATGGCAACAGAATGTGGCAGAGCTGGCTCTTTATCTCATGACAGGAAACGCATGGTGAGAAAGGAGCTATCAGGTCTGGATGCAGCCATGAGATGCCCACCTACCCAGGACCTACTTCCTCCTGCTAGAACCCACCTCCTAGAGAATCCTCCATCTTCTCAAACAGCTCCCCCAGCTGGGGACTAGGCACTCACCCCATGAATCTGTGGGCACAGTTGACATTCGAATCATACCAGGTAAAGAAAGGGAAGACAGACAGGTTCTCCCGGCTGCAAGCTTAGTTAGGAATGCTGGAATGCAGTGGACCTGACGGGTGAGACAGCAAAGAACATTCTAGGCTTATCAGATGGCCAACACAAACTGTGGAATGTGAGAGGTTATGGCATGCCAAAACCACCAGTGGTCCCATAGGCATCCGCCAAAGGTGCTGGAAGAACAGAATGAGGCAACAGAGATCTTTGGAGCCAGTGGACAGCCCATCCTTGTCATGGCTGTCAGAAGATATCTAGTCTTGATTTGGACACAGCCGTGTCACCATGCTGACCCATGGGAGTCCTGAGGGGAGGAAGGAACATGCCTCAAGTGCCTCTGGCCTCCTGCCTGCTCTTTGCAATCACAGATCCTGGGAGCCGGAGTTGGGTGGGGCAGGGCAGGGCAGGGACTCCTCACTCAGCCTGCACCCAGTGCCGCTGACCCAATCAAGATCAGCTCCACGCTAGCCCCCACTAACATGCAAGAGCAAGAACAACCTCCACCTGCCACTGAGACTCTATGGTCATTTGTCAACTGGGTCAGCCTTGGATGCTTAGATTGGACATCTGGGGAGTACCCTGGAAGCAAAAAGAAGTCATTCAACAGTGTAATGCAGACACACCCGAAACATGGGCAGCACCGCTCCATGGGCTTGGGTCACAGGTTGTATATAAAGGAGACAGAGCAGAATATGTCACAGAGTGCATAACAACTCCCAGTTCAAGTCTGGGTCAGGAAATTTCCTTCCTATTTTGATCCTGCCATGTATTGGGCGTGCGGAACAGTCTCACAAAATCCTTGCGTGTTTGTGTACTCCTACTCTGTTTTCTGTCTTTATCTTTATTTTCATTTGTGTGTGCACATATGCATGGATGTGTGTTTGTGTGTGCGTGTGTGTGTGTGTGTGTGCAGATATTCCTGAAGGCCAGAAGAGGGCATCATATCCCGTGGAGCTGGAGTTACAGGTAGTTGTGAACTGCCCAATCTGGATGCTGGGATCTAAATCTAATCTTCTGGAAGACAAATGAACATTCTTAGCCACTGAGCCATCTCTCCAGTCCCTTTTCAGTCTCAAAACAGCAATAAGAATCTTTTCTGCTGGGTATGGAGGTCATTAATTCTAGTACTCAGGAGGCGAGGCAGATGCATCTATCTCTGTGAATTCCAGGCCAGCCAGATCTACATGGAGAGACCCTGTCTCAGCATCCTCCACCAAAAGAAGAAAAGGGGGGAGGAGGAGGAGGAAGAGAAGAAGGAAAGAAATAAAAAAAAAAAAAAAAAAAAAAACAAAGAAAGAAAGGAAGGAAGGAGGAAGAACATTTTGGTTACAACCGCTCAACGGGAGATGCGTCTCTGATTCTACACTCTATCCAGAACCTTCTTCAAGCCTCATTTGGGACACCAGTAGACATTGCACGGTGTGCTTGGTCTCTTCTCTTCTAAACAGGAGCCCAGGTCAGCCCCAGATGATGTCTGCTTTGGCTTGGGTCCCCAGCACCCCAGGATTGGGCCTGGCACGAAGGAAGCTCGGGCAAATATACAAATGGCATATGAACAGTCTGCGGCTCTTAGGAAGCGAGCCTGTGACCCCCATGGCTTGAGTGCTTGTTTGCCCAGCTGCTAAAACGCATTAGTTGTGCAAGCATGTCCCACACACATACACACACACACAGTGTCCGTTCTCTCTTTCTTCTCCCACTTAAAATCACAGACACCCTCCTGGGTGCTACTCAGCCTTCACCATGGTAACTCGTCCTTCTGCTTCTATAACACCTAGGCTAGGGACAGGGTGACATCACAGAACTCCGAAAGACAAGGCATCTACAGAAGGAAAAATATGGGTGCCTGTCCCACACAGGCTGGCCTGGCTGTGCTGAGCCAGCAGCCACCTCTAAAAGGCCAGCTGACACCGTGGCTTGCGGATGCTGAGTCTTTATACAGACTTTCCCACATCAGTCTAAAATGGGAGGTGATGTCACTGAGCGGTAAAACCAGTGTCATCTCTAGAAAGGCCACTCTGGGATGCAGAGCTTATCTTTCCCGTATGGGTTCTCCAATGAGTGCTGATCTGTACAGCAAAGACCGGGAGCTGGGAAAATGCTTGCTGTCTCCTCCCTTCCCTCCTCCTCACCTAGAAAGGGCCTGTTCCTTTCTAGCAGTTATTTCCAGTAAGAAAAAAAAAATTTCCTGGGAGGGGCCTAAGGAGGTACATTAAGATTCGTGCCCCCAGCTTAATTCCTGGAATCTCACCCAGAAAGGGGGAGGGACAATTCTCCCTTGTCCAACTGGAGGTGGCCAGGCAGCTGGGTCCCGTCCTCCTACGGCATGCTCGCAGCCATTAAAGTGATTACTGGGGCTCTTTCTCTTTCTTGCCTTTGTCGGGAATTGGATTTATAAGCCGCCATCCCTGCTGTAAAGGCGCTCCTGCAGCAGGTTGGAGAGCTGAGCCAAGCTGAGCTGGGAGGAGCTTGCAGAGCACAATGGCTATGGCTGGGCTGGCCCAGGCGTTGAATAGACTAAGGCCCGTGTCCAAGCAGAAGAGTGACCTAGTGCAGGTAGCTCACCCAGGCAGGTGGTGGTGACCACAGCCTGGGGAGTCAGAGCCTGAGTGGGCCAGGCTGGTCACATCCAGCAGTGGTCACTGATGAGCCAGGATGGGGTGTTGGAACCACATTAGACTTGGACCTCTCCCCAAGGAGGGAAGCTGCCAACCTGGCAGCTCTGAGCTCCTGTGTGACAAGAAAGAGGGCAAGTAAGCAATGATAGTAAGCAGGGATAGTAAGCAATGAGCAAATATACTCTGGGTTTTCATTGCCCAGAAGTGCTGCTATAGATGCAGAAAAACAGGAAGTGTCTTAGGATTTCTATTGTTGTGAGGAGACACCATGCCATGGCAACTCTTACAAAGGAAAACATTTAATTGGGGATGGCTTACAGTTCAGAGGTTTAGCCCGCTGTTATCATGGCGGGAAGCATGGTTGCAGGCAGGCAGACACGGTGCCGGAGAGGTAGCTCAGAGCTCCACATCTGAATCCGTGGACAGCAAAAAGAGAGAGTGACTCTGGGCTTGGCTCGAGCTTCTGGAACCTCAAAGCCCACCCCCAGTAACATGCTTCCTTCAACAAGACCACACCTACTCTGACAAGGCTGTACCCCCTAACAGTGCCTTCTCTGTGAGCCTACCAGGGGAGGGGGGATTTTTGCTTAAACCACCACAGTGAGAAGGAGCTGTTTCAGTGTGTTAGACTGGAGACATAGAGGAAAGGAGGTCGGTAGATGCTAGACAGTTGATAAGTAGGTGGATAGGTCATTGCTGATAGAGAAAGAAGAGACTGATAGATAATAAAGGGCTGGATAGATCGATCAAATGGCGCATTGGTGCTAGAGTGTGTGTGTGTGTGTGTGTGTGTGTGTGTGTGTGTGTGTGTGTGTGTGCGTGTGTGTGTGTGTGCACATGCGCACTTGTGTGAACATACATTCCCCAGTTTTGTCTGCCTGGAGCAGCGCTGGCTCAGGAGCAGTGAGCATGGCAAAGAGACTCCCCTGCTCTGTTGGCCCCTGTCTCCCCTGGGAGGAGCAGCCTCGCCAACCCTGCTAACGCTGAGCTTCCTCAGCCCACAGACTTCAAAGTACGAAGTCTTCAGCCAGACACTGTGGTATCACTCAGCAAAGACGCACCCTTTGCTTTGCCTTGCAGAGTAGCTGGCCACCGTTGGAGGTGACCTCTCCTACAGGCCTCCATGTGAAATGGCAGGAAACAGCCAAGGTGGATCAAGCATCCTGACACTTCCCAGCGATTTCCTCAGACCTTGCCAGCCAGGGAGCGGGTTAGAGCGAGGCACACCAGCATGCCTGCTGCCTTAGACACAGAGACAAATGGAAGAAGCTGACTCCACCGCCCCCCCCAAAGCCCTCTAAAGGGCTGTGGGCTAAAGAGATGGGCAGGACACAAAGGACAGTGAGCTTCAAGTGGAGCTGTGTAGGGGTTGGAGCCACAGTTCAGGTTGAGCACTTGTTCATCCTGCAGAAGACCTGAGTTCAATTCTCAGCACCCACACAGGGTGACTTACAACTGCCCCTAACGCCAGCACCAGAGGATTTGACACCCTCTTCGGGCCTCTGTGGACACACATGGTGGACACACACACACACACACACACACACACACGTGTACAATCTTGGATATCACACAAATACTAGGATGTAACCCTGAAGCTCACTTTCCCTTCAACAGCAGGTTTTGCGTGGACTTCCATGCTGGACCTGCGCCATCTTCTCCTTGCCCGCTGCATGCTGTTTTATGCTCCACCCCCTGCGCAGCCAGTTTTAAACTGATGGATGTTTCGAGTGTGCTCAATGCTACTATTTACCCTGAGGAACAGTACTGCGCTGAACTTGTGCACCACTCTTTGTACACACGTACAACCGTGTCTCTAGGGTCGACAGTGTAATTTCTGGGTCATAAGCTACGCACATTTTTTATGCCCTTTAAAAATATTTAATAGATCCTGCCAAATTTCCCCTCCAAAGTGGCTATACAAATTTATAGTCTCCCTGTAGAGGGACAGAATTCCCCACTCCCACACCAACTTAAAGTGTGGTTTCCAATCCACTTGCTTGGGTTCATTTGTGTTTTCTGATGAGTTGGGAATTCTGCTTCATGTTTCTGCCTTTTTGCTGAGTGGAGGCCTTTGGGGGCAGCAGCTCAGAAGGCTAAGGGTCACGTGGTATCAGGTGGCAGGATCATCTCTGCAATGAGAGGCAGTAGAGTTGGGTCCTCTCTCTGCTGCAGCCGTTGAGGAGAGAGTGTGGAAGAGGTCGGCCAAGGCTTGGCAAATCCAAACCACTCAGTAGATGCCAGCACTCCTCACCAGCCTATCATTGCCTAGCTTTGTTTCTGCCATTCCAACATTTCTGTTATGAGACATGGAGCGGTTGTCACAGCTTCCCATAATCCCCCTGTCATCTCTCCCTTTGAATGGAGACTGGACCTTGCACTTGTTTCCGGTGAATGGAAAACAAGAAAAGCGGTGGTGTTCACCCCTAATGTTAGCTTTGAAGGGCTTTGGCTCCCTCCTGTCTTGTTGCCTTCTCCCTTTGTGCAGTTTAGGGAATGAGCTGCTGTGTTGAAAGTTCTTGTGTGGCAGGAACTGGGACAGGCCACCTGATGTCTGCCAAAGAGGATCTGAGTCCTGCCAATAATCGTGTGAACTTGGACACAGATCCTTCGCCAGACTCCTGATAAGGACAGAAACTTGCAAGAAACATGAAGAAGACATGACTAAATCCTGCTCAGATTTCAAGCCTACAAAAATTGTGAGATAATGAATGTCATGTTAAGTCATTAGATTTGGGGCTGATTTGTCACACAGTACCAGCTAACTGATACTTGATGGAAGTTTCATTGGCAAACGGACTCTGCTGAAGACTTCTCTCTCTCTCTCTTTCTTTTTAATGAGGGCTGGTGGGATGTGTAGGCCAGTGTTCAATTTTGTAGGGTCAGTTCTCTCATTCTCCCTTTATGTGGGTTTAAGGAATCAAACCCTGGTTTCCAGGCTTCACAGCCTTGACTTTTGCCCACCGAGCCATCATGCCATCCCTGACTACTTTTCTTGATACTAAAACTTAAACTTCCCTTCCTTGAACATGGCAATGAGATCGATAGAAGACAGACAGGCAGACGGGTAAACAGATGATAGAGGTGATGTGGGTAAAGGTGTATAGATACAACTAAACATAAACTTCTGGAGAGCTTCTAAAGACAGAGAAGACTGTGTTTTCTGGGTAGTTTCACAGCTTTTGTAGTCCGCAGTCCACTTCTCACCCTAGACACACTGCATAGAAGGCAAGTTTTTGCAACAGTAGAATCGAGGACTCAAGAGTTGAGGACTTGCTTTTGAGGTTGGAATTACTG